>NC_090376.1:50464724-51168224 GCF_036365525.1 Heterodontus francisci | reverse complement strand
AGTTTTCCCCCTGTTAGAATCTTGTCCCCACTAAGTACATATAATTGATAAAGTATTTGAATTTTCAGTTTTTGGGACGAGCATGTCTCTCTGCATATTTTGCCTGCACTCTGAGTGCTTTCCTCTGGATATCTCCCTTTTAAAATTTGTTATGACGTCTTTCTTAAAACACTATGCCACAAGATATTCCATGCAGAAATCATAAATGATATCATGATCTTTTGAGGATTTCAAACAATATCTTATTGATCCTCTAATTATTATTGTCTAATGTGATATACAATAAAATCAGAAGGCGCAGCTCTCAATTGATTTTTGCAAGGGTATTACACATTTTATACAAAGAAATGATACTGATTATTCCTAGCGGTTCTTACAATTCTATATTTTTCCAAGGGACTTTAACTTTTATATATATGTAAATTTGTAAGGTCAAAATATGAAAAATGTTTTCATGATTATTATTGTTGTCATCATCATCAGGTATACTGGAGTTCATTAGTATAGCAGTGGGCCTGGTCAGCATTCGTGGTGTAGACAGTGGACTCTACCTCGGAATGAATGAGAAGGGGGAGCTGTATGGGTCGGTAAGTCCAAATTTGTGTTTTCAGTGGTTTGAAATAGATTTAAATACACTATAGCAACAGGTTAAGGTTGCTTTGCACAAAAAGAACTGAATTTATTTAATGCTGCTAATTAATTTTGGTTAGTTCTGTACTTTAAAGAAATTAATATGTATTTAATTACGAATAATCGACATGGGAACACAAAGTGAAACAAAAATTAAAGTTCTTTCTACCAAAACCACATGCAATACAAGCAGCTTCAAGGCTACACTGTCACATTAAAGACACTGTATCCTTTTTATGAGCCTATCTAGGCTGTATTTCAAAATGATCCAGAGTGTAACTTGTAATGTATGCCAACCTTTGTGGACCAACAAAAGCTTTAGTGTCTCATTATGTTGACCTACAGACTGCGACTTTAAATCAAAAATACATTACTTTCTCACTGCTGTTCTTTGCTTTCATTTGTTGTTGGTGCATAATTTTGTTACACTTACTTTTGTTGTTACATCGTGTTTTTACAGCTTACAAATAGCTCAGCATTTCTTACATTGTTGACAAACTTTCATAAAAGTGTGATTTGCTAGTAAAGCATGGAATAATAAAATGTCATTTGACCAGGTAGTCTACCCCTTCCCGGTGAATAATTTGACCTGTCAATGGAATCCCCCTAATTTACTTAATCTATAGAGGGAGCCAAAAAAACTACAGGTGAAACTTTGAAGATGATGAAAAAATGAAATTATTTTGTGTCCCCAAAGGCAATCAAGCAATACCTCTGATGCATTATTCAGCCTTCACTGATTGCATACAATATTCCAAATTCAACCTTATCAAGGAATCATATAGTATTAAACAAACATGAGTCTGCCATATTAAACAAGGTACATCACAGTGCTTGATCAGCCCAACAGCCTCCAATTGATTGGCCACTTTCAGTGAATGGTCAATAATCAGATCTTTCTCTTTTTCCTCCTTTGTCAATGGTTATTTATGCAATGTGTGTAAATTTCATGTTTCTAATTTCACTGTACATTTGTCCACAAGAATCCTGTCATTACTTAGCCCATATAACCTATTTTGTCCAAATCCCATTTGAATCTTGTAAAGTAATTTCTAACCCCAATTGGCACTGGTTGCCAAATAGAGCCTGGTTCATTTATCATTACCTTTTGCTTTCTATTGCCAAGCTAATTTTCAATCCAGTTAACTAACTTCGCATTAATGCCATACACCTTTTAACGTCTTTACAAACTTTAGAGACAGAATTTTATCTTTTGAAAATCCAAGTAATTATGTCTTTGGAATAGCCCTTGTCCACTAATTTAGTTACCTCCTCAAAGAATTCCAGTGGATTTGTGAGGCATGACATATTGCTTCTAAAACCACAATGACTGCCCCTTATGGCCCCTCTGTTTTTATAACTTAATGATAATTGCACCGTAATTACAAATCCCAAAAGAAAGGAGTGTCATGGTTGTAAAACGCAATCTGTTAAAGTAGAAGCTTTATCAATTAATATTTGTAAAGATTGAGCAGGTGTAACTTTCGATCCACTGTATAGTTAGTAGTTTTGCATCTGGTGTGGGTTAGTAGGGCATGGAGCATGTTCATTGAAAGAAAAGCACAGTGGGGATAATTTTCATCTTCACCACTGGGCAGAAACCTGGCAGAGCATATCACTTACCAACTTTAGAACTGCCCAATTTTCATCCCAGTGAAGGTGAAAATTTAATACATTTCTCAAAATAATTTTACAGTATTTATAAAAAATTCACGCTGAACAGTCACAAAGCAAACCAACCAAATTCCTCAAAAAGATTTCAAGCTTCTAGTCAGCTGCCATGACAGATTTCCTTCCTTGTCAATTAGTTCTGCCATGTTAAACTATACTCGTTGACTTCATTTTCTCCCCCTCCTCCTTATTTTCAGTTGGGAGCTGTTGGTCCTCTACCTATCATTACAGGCTGGCTTCTCTGTCAGGGATCTCAAAGTTGGATATCCTCTATTCTGGATTTGGAACGCTTAACCTAGAGTTTCAAGACATACTTTGGGGAGCTCAGGGGCTTGCAAACAATCCAGTTCCCTGTTATTCACAATTTCTGTGTTCTTTAGTGATGGCTTTTGTGAGGTTAACTCATGCACAAGATGCTATGCTTCTCCATCCTGGTTATTTTTTGCCTCTACGTGCATATGCAATCCAGGCTTTTTTCTCTATTTTTGGCCCACTTCAACATATTTTACAAATTTCTCTTTGCTACTAAGGTGCTCTAATAATCTTTTTCTGTTTTGGGATCCTTGGCTGACGATATTGGTGTTATATGTGTGCAGATGATTTCAGGTCTGTAGCACCAGCTTTTTTAGTATCTGTGGTTACATGCAATATTATGCCGCCAAACCAATTTTAACTATTTTTTTATCTTGTATAACCAGCTCTCCTGCTACTGCTGCTCATTTACCGGTATGTGTGTGTGTGTGTGTGCGAGAGACAGATATATATATATAAAGAGAGAGAGATTTCTGTCTTATATTTCTATTACCTTAATAGCCATTCAGACACCTCAAACTTGACCATATTTTATCTTTCTACACTTCGTGGCATGACAATGTTATGCGTCCAGGCATTCCCAAAGTATTCCTAGCTTCATCCCATGTAATGGTTCCCCTCTGCCCTCCCACCCCATCCAAGAATTCCCAGGCTGCAGCCTCTTTCAAGTGCTCTCAGCCCCCAAGTGCTTTTAGAGCATCCTGACTATTTCAAGAACTCTGTTTTTTGATTCTTCCCACATTCGCTGCCAAATGCCCACTGACTCCGCATGCTCGCCTCCTCCTCCAAATGGTCTCAGACCCATGTAACTCTTCCATCCGAAATGCTGTCAGGGTCTAGCACCGTTGAGTTCTCCAAAATCCCAGATCCATATCTCCCAGATCACGATTAGTCCCAGGACTCAGTTATACCTGATCCATTCCAGGCAGCACCCACCAACTGCCTACTGTATGACAACCTAAGGCTACACGTCTTATTTTTCGTGGCTCCACCATTTACTCTCTCTTAGCCTGAACTGTTACCCCAACTCAGTTTTGTCTCTTCTTCTTCTAGACAGCCCCTCCTTGCTTGATCTGGTTATCTACCTTATTATATGGAACTACCAAATTATTGTGAACCCAGGTATTTAAGAAAGATAACAGATATAAATTAAGTAGATTGGTTAAGGGACAAGTGTGAGAGTTGTAGAAAAAGAAGTTTGAAGACATGCAGAAGAGAGGAGAGATTTGCTGAAGGAGTGAGAAAAGGTTCTAGAGCCAAGTACAGAGATAGACATAATAATGAGAAAAATGTATGAGAGCCAATAGTGAAATAGAAAAATCTGATGGAAGAGAAACTAAAGACAGAGAGAAGAACCCAGAAATATTTAGGGAGAATGAAAGGATGAGAGAGACAGTTACAGAACGTCTTTTAAAACATTTTGTGTGCGATCAACATAGTGGAGATGAATTGTTTATTTAAAGTTGATGATCAGGGTATGAAAGAACATTTGAACACATTGAACTTTTTTTTACTTTAGCATTGATTTCCCAATTTCTGACAGAACATGTAATTGTTCTGATGAGGTAGAAATACTTTCAATTTTAATCTGTAGGTTCTAACTGAACAGAGTCCTCTTTGCAGATGACACAAAAATTGGCCGTGTAGTTGATAATGAAGAGGATAGCTGTAGACTCCAGAATGATATCAATGGTTTGGTTAAATGGGCGGAAAAGTGGCAAATGGAATTCAATCTGGAGAAGTGTGAGGTAATGCATTTGGGGAGGGCAAACAAAGCAAGGGAGTACACAATAAACGGGAGGATATTGAGAGGGGTGCATGTCCACAGGTCCCTAAAGGTGGCAGGACAGGTAAAGTGGTGAAGAAGGCATATGGAATACTTTCCTTTATTGGCCACTATAGAATACAAAAGTAGGGATGTAATGCTGGAACTGTATGAAGCACTGGCTAGGCCACAGCTGAAGTATTGTGTACAGTTCTGGTCACCACATTATAGGAAGGACATAATTGCTCTGGAGAGCGTACAGAGGAGATTAACAAGAATGTTGCCAGGGCTTGAAAATTGCAGCTATGAGAAAAGATTGGATAGGCTATGGTTGTTTTCCTTAGAACAGAGGAGGCTGAGGGGTGTCTTAATAGAGGTGTACAAAATTATGAGGGGCCTAGATAGAGTAGACAGGAAGGACCTGTTTCCCCCTAGCAGAGACGTCAATTACCAGGGGTCACAGATTTAAGGTGATTGGTAGAAGGATTAGAGGGGACATGAGAAAAACTTTTTCACCCAGAGGGTGGTTGGTGTCTGGAATTCACTGCCCAGATCGGTGATGGAGGCAGAAACCCTCAACTCATTTAAAAGGTACCTGGACCTGCATTTGAAGTGCTGTAACTGGCAAGGCTATGGACCAGGTGCTGAAAGGTGGGATTAGATTGAGTGGCTCGCTTTTTCAGCTGGCACAGGCATGTTTGCCTGAATGGCCTCTTGCTGTGCCGTAACTTTTCTATGGTTCTATAACCACACGGAAGTAAGGTGCAAGAAAAGTGTATTTAGCCCTTGCAGCTGATGAAGTCTTATGCCAGTGCTTGCAATATCTGTGGATGTAGATGGGTGCCAGACTGTTGAATACATTTTTGTTATGCAATAGTTTCTCATTTGTCTCATGTATTTACCTGTAGAGATTGGAACTACCCAATTGCTTCACTCAGAACATTCTCATTCATTGTATAGTTTATAACTAGTTACGGGAAGCAAGTTTACATTTTTATTTGCAGTGACTCTAAGTATTACAAAACAATACATATATTTCAAGATTAGTAGATTGGGAAGAAACTGAAGTGAGATGCTTCTCTTTTATCTGTACTTGGATGCGATCATGAATGGACATAGCTTTTTGTTGCCAGTGAAAGATTGAGCAAATGACCACTATGCCAGCATTCATAGAGCAAATGAAAGAGTTCTGTTTGCTCTGAGTGGGAATCAGAACAGTGCTAAATCCCAGCAGCAGCTTTGAACATGTGGGAGTATTGGAAAGGGTGGCAAACAGGAGGTACAAAGTGATGAGTAGGATGATGAATGGTGGCAGACAAATGGAGCAACAGATTGTGAAAAAAGTCAATATATCCATTGAGTGGGTAATCCAAGCTCTTTTTAATACCTGCAGACACTCTAAGACAGATAAAGGCATCTGCTAATGTTGAATCTTTTGATTAAGAAACATAATTAGCTACCCAAGCATCTTTTGTCATGATTACTTATTATATTTTTCATTAGCAGATAAAATACAATTAATTTTATGCAAAATATTTAGTTGTTGCCACAATTACCCCAATGTTCTGGGATCCTGGGAAGCCCAGTAGGTCTGTATATTATATCATCCCCTAAAATAACCTCTGTTATTGGAGCTGGGTTAATGGCTTTTGTTCATGTGCACTTCCAGGACATAGGGTACTTTCTCTCTGGATCAGTACACATGCTATTAAATGGGGTTTATTTTATGGGAATGATTGGTTGAAGACAGTGGTTTGGTTGCCTCAGGGGAGTTGCTATTTGGAGCCTTCTGCTGTGTAATACTGCATCCAATCTGTGTGCATTACTGTAATGCATGATCCGTTCAAGCATATCACATCCTGAAACCTCACTAAATAAATGCCACCTTCTGGATTCTTAAACACATTACATCAAAAGCATGGATTACATATGAGATAAAACTGGTTCCTGCTCCTGCTCCTGCTTGCTATCCAGGGGTTTTCATAACACAACAACATTAACAAGAATAAAAAGCCAAACAGATTTCCCATACAGATCATGCCATTAGTGCACACCAATTGTGACATTTTACTGATTGAATGCACACCAATACCTTTTATAGTTATACATTTGCAGTATCCCATAAATAAATAAAAGTAAATTGCCTTTTTAAATGTTTCTTTTTAATATGATGACATTCAAAATGGACCCTTGCCATGAATTGCATTTTGGAAATAACACACATCACTGTTATTGCAGCATAAATACACAAGCACACAAATAATTAGACAATGATGACATTTTAACACACTATTTTGAAACAAAGAAAACATTTAAAATAATGAAATAAATAAATTCTGTAAAAATGTTTCTTCATGCTGACCAATATTGTAGTGAGTGCATGCACTGTATGGTATGGTATTGAGCCACTTGGACCAGGATGGTCCCAAGTTTGATCCCTCATTCCTGTGACCTGATCTCAGCTGCGATCGCATTTTGGCAATGAAATTACCATTGGGATGGGGAATAAAACCAACTAGAGTTCTTGATTGTTGCTCAGTTGACTCCCACTAGAATGTATGCGTGAGAGAATGTTAGGGGGGAACTAAGTTCGGGTTTGACTGTGATACTTTATGAGCCCATTGAGACACACTTTTGAGTCTGAGGTCATACATGAAGAATAGCTATTTGAGTGAGTTACTGCACAATGGCCAGCACCCTTCCAGTGTGTCACAAAATAGACAGAACTTGTACAATGTCTTAAAAGAAAGAATATTGTGAACCTATTGACATAATTGGCAGTATGGGGTGTTAAAATGTTAAAATCAATCTCACTACTTCATCCAAGTATCAGGTTGTGAATTAATTTCTCCGCAGGATAGCACCACAGAAACTAATTAAGTGACCTTTTACTATCTGACATCCTGTAGTTTCTCACTTTAATGGTGGTCTTTCAGATATAATAAGGCAATTAAAATATACATTTTCTGTTTCCATTTTCATTTTTGTGTTTCGTTTCCACTAATAAGCATCCATGGGTATCCAAGAAGAATAAAATATTTCATGTCCGAAAGGTTTTCTTCCAATACAGGGATCCAGCAGATTGTGTTTCCATAAAAACTGACATGTATATTTCCAGTGAGAGTTTCTGCCTTGCCACATGTCATGTGATTCCATTCCCTGCAGAGAGTATAAAAACTTGATTTAAATTAGTCTCATGTTTCCTGTAGAGCTACAAGCAAGCACACAGCACTTGACCTCTGTTTTACAATTGAAGTTTAAAAAAAAATCAGTTAATCAGGAGCAATCCTCTCTAGGGATATGCTGAAATAGCAAAGAATGAATGAATAATTTGAGCAAAAGCTACACATTTCATAATCTGACTGGGCTAACTGGATTTTTCTCTTGTTAAGAAAAAAGCAGGGTATAGTTTTGAGTGCTGATTTGGATTAATGTGTGTGCTGCTACAGTGCTATACAGAAGCATTTTATGTGCCATTTTTAAAATGTCCTGATAGATATATGCATACATAGAGGAAACTTATTTGATTCATCTTATCTTGCCCATTCACTAAATTCCTACATGGAACCAATATAGGAAGATCTAGATGGTATCTGGCACCTGCCAAACTGTACACCTAGGCTGAGTCATTGTAACATACAACAGTTTCCCAAATGATTCCAGGGTTTATGGCTATTATTCAATCCAGAGGTTCATTCCATCTATCAGTCACTCCTTGTGAGGAATAACTGCTTGACATCAATTTGCCTTATTCTAATTTGAACCTTCATTCCCTTGTCCTACTCTCATGGTTTAATTTAATATAATGTGCCGGATGTATCTTTTCTATATTTTTTTACACCTCTGATATGTGATCTCATTTCAAGGTTGGAAATCCCGAATTTCTTCAGTATATTCTCATACCTCAGTCCTCTGACAATAGAACCAGTTTTGTGGTTTGCAAATGTCCTTGGTAATTTAGGTTCAACAAAACCCAGGCTGCCCTATTGACCTTATTTTACTTTGCAGTATTAACCCTATAATAAGTACTGAACATGTAAAAGTTAGATCCAAAACCAAGTATAGCAAAGTAGAACAAGAGGACCACTCCAAGGAGAAGCCCTATAATGAGTATTTTTCTGTAAAATTCATGCCATGTAAATTTTTTTGCTCCATTTTTCTCCCTTCATTCCTTAAGACAACAATTCACTCTAAGGGTAGAGTTCCACAGGCACCAGACACCATCTGAATCTTCATATATTGGTACATCCAGCTGACTTGACCATTCTAAATGTATGAAGCTGGATATGGGGAGGCTGAATTTTGAGGCAGAATTCTCCAGAATGTCCATTTTAACTTCAGCAGAAGAGCCAGTAATACCCTGGAAAACTGGCATAAATGTGATTTGCATTGTTTGGCTGGGTTTCCATAATGGATGAGTGGGAGAATTTCCCTGGAAATCCCTCCGCTCTCTGGGGTCGGGGGGCTATGGAACTACAGGGAGAGCTTTACACTGATGCAAGATCATGTATCTGTCCAAAGTTCATGTATATGCAATTTCCAAGAGTGTGAGTCCTAGCTTATTTTTCCTCTTCCCAATCATTGGGCTTTTGTGACCAATTGAGGTACTCTTACAGTCTCTTTGGCTGAGACCAACCAACTCAGTACAGACTGGGTATTGAATGTGGAAACTTTGTATAGCTTAGTTGTACACTAGGCACTGAATTTACCAGTGAACCTTTGGGGAGCTGCCATAGGCACTTTAACTTACTTTTTACAAATTCCCGATGCAGCAATTGGTCTTGATGAGTAATGCTGATTTCCACTGTATTTGGGAGTGCAAACATATCATTTTAACACTGAGCAGTAGCTTTGTTCACTCCCTGCTGCTGTTTGCTTTTGAGAAATAATAGGGAACACTGGGAGCTGAGATGCAGCTATGAATTGTTATGTTTTCACATGAATTGCAGAAACATGGCAAAGATTCCCAACCAAGAGACCCACGAAGTAAACAGTTTGCAAAAAATATTTAATGTCTATAAATCTCTTAAAACAGAGTACATATACATAGCTACATAAAGATAACTGAAGATGAAATCATCAAAACTTATTCAGGAGTACGCTTTTATTAAAAAAATGCATAGCAGTAAAATATATTCTGATCCATATTAATCTCTTTACAAAAAACTAATATATTTATTGTTTAAAAGACTGAATAATGCCTTGTTGTCTTGGTGCATTCCCATACCTTCTCGGTTGCTTGAAATTTCCAGCACACTGTAAAAGCTCAGTCAAGGTCTCATCAATGATCAAATACCAATTGTAATCCATAACTAACAATTCCTTACTATCAATTAATAAATTAATAAAGTCACTTTTACATTGCCAAAAGCACCCAAGTAGCACCTGTGAAATGAACACCAATGAGCTCCACGCACCAGTGTTCCTTATTTACCTCTCTTGTGCCAGCTCCCAAATCAGGAATCTGATGAACTATGATTTCATTGCTAAAAGTTAAGAAATGGGGTTCCACACTTTTAGATTTAATTACAGCTTGTGAGACTTATGAAAAGCGTGGGTCTCAGGTGCTGACGGATCTTAGAGGTTAGGTTTTAATATTGCATTATGCTGTCTACTATGGACTACTTGCCAAAAACAGCATCCTTCAGTAGAAATTGCCTTTGGAAATCCATAATCTAAAATCTGGTGTCTGAACATAGCATATGATCAAAGTAGCAAATACCGGACCTCAATATATTAAAGCTGGGACTAGTGTTCATGGGTTTAATCATCTACAGATAAAGTCTATTCATCTACTTTCTTTCCCATATCCCCAGGTATTCCCAGTTCACACATCATACTTGATTGAGAAGAAGGCTAGATTACCCGTTCCTAGTTTTCTGCCAGTCTCTCTGTATGTGGGTACTAGGAAGTATGCAAGAGCAACCAGGAATGTCTCTCCTTCTGATATTCCTGCCTTCCCAATGGGGGAATGCCTAGCCTCTACTCAAACAGTGGGACTGAGTAAGGTGGCATTATTCAAATCAGGAAATCATTGAATGAGGCAAATCCTGATCCTACCTCTCCATGACATAGCTCTATGAAACTCCCAACATGCAGTCTCATTACATAACCACATAGTAGAAACACTTTATAAAAACATATAACAAGAATCATGATTTACTACTACATTTTTGGGGGTTTCTTTATTTCTGTCAGCTCCTTCGATATTTATCTTTAAACTGGTATGTTGAAGGCACTATGAGAGAAAGATTTGTCTTGAAGGAGATACTGAGCCCAACTACTAAGCAAACTATCTCACAGATGTATCTCAGTTAGTATCAGTTGAGCACCTCATTACTGACCAACAGTCTTTTTCATTGAACTGTACCTGTTCATTCAGCTCTTTGACTTTAGGGCTCAGTAACTCTTCCAATCCAATTTCCCTGATGATGTAAGCGCTCCTTATTAAACAAAAAGAAATCAGTACAAATAGATGTGTTTTTTAATTGATTATAATTTTTATTAACTGGATTAATAAAAGCTTCCTGATACCAAGACTTCATTTTTAAATTATAGAATATTGATAAGTGTGTGGAAATCCCCAGTTGTTCTGAAAGTAATCTTGCCAATGATATTGAATTATGACATGGCTTGCACCTGATTATTTTACATGTTTCCACATGTGTAGATTTTGTACATAGTTCAGAGACTTGGGTTTATGACTGGTAAGATTCCAATGTTGAGGATAACATGGCTTGGAAACTTTTAACACTGTAGAACAATTCATGCAATCTAAGAAGTTTCAACTTACAATGTTGATATAATTTAATAAACATATTTATGGTACACATAAATAAAAGCAACATTTTATGTACAAAATAACATTGTTATGATATGGACTTACACCTTATACAGGTAAAATGGCTATTTAACATTTGCTATGAGGGATAAATGACGTCTTTTGTAATGGGACATTGATCTGTGTGTTTATTAATTTAGCTTGTGATTCTAAAATAGGTACATCATTTATATATCAATGTATTAAATTAGTAAATTAAAACTGGTGCATCTAGTATGCTCAATCATCATATTCCAGATGATGCATTTTGTTACAGATGCAAAATAATTTCAAAATGCTGTCTGTCTCTCAGCTATAGCCTGAGGCTGACAATGACATTCTGATTTGCAAAGTCAGTTAAATAGTTAAATAATTACACTTTGATTGACCGGAGCCTATGCTTATCTAATAACAACTAGACTTTGTGGCCTTAGCGGGACATGGATCTACCTTAGCAGCAGAATACTACATTTGGAGTTGAATGATATAACATTCCTTATAAAACAGAATAGCATCTATGTTAACCATGAGCAATATCACAGGCGATCCCTTAGCATACATATAAAAGTCTTACATATAACACCCACTTCCTGTAAATAGCACATACATGCTCTGTAACACTTTCCCTATTGTAATTTGTGGGCAACATCCCATTATTGTAAAACAACATACCCATATATATAATCTTGGATCAAGCAATCATTCATTACAATTCAGATGCTACATTTCAAAGTGTAAAAAGTATTAAAAATAAAGCTAGTTACACCCTTTCTTGACCTTAGCAAAATTAAAAAAAAACTTACTTTTTTTGGTTGGGGCCACTTATCCACACCAAAACAAAACTAATTAGTACTAATTCAATTCAGAGCAGCCCAATTTCCCTGAAGGGTCCTAAAAAAAGGCATTAAGCCTCTCATTAGTATAAGCAAGGGGCCTAAAGCCTGAAGATCTTTTGAGGCAAATATGGCACTGGACATTTTTGACGCATCCTTGGAGAGCAGGGCTATGCCTGCAGTCATTTCCCCCCCCATAAAATGGTGCAAGGATAACCAATTTTTACTGTAGAGAGTCTGAATTTCAGTATAAGTGCTTGCATTACAAATTGCACCTGAGAAAGACAGTTCAGTGATTGTAATAGCTGAGTAAAGTGATAGACACTGTTAAAGGATATATTTGTTTTTCATAATTGAAGTTCAAATATAGGTTATTTTGTTCAGATGTCCATTTTCCCTTGAGATAAACTGATTATAATTACTTAATTAGCATAATAGGGAATAAGGTTATTGATATTGTGATTCTATCACCAGTAATTTAAATATTATGTATTGCCCTGTCTTCCCTTTTCATTGTGGTCATGCTAAACAGTTTAAAAATTTGCAGGATCATATTCTCATTCAGCTTCAGCTTGATCCTATTGCATATGCTGCCCACACAACAGAGATAGAGACAGACAAACAGGCTCACTATTGTATCCATCACTCCATTCCGTGTTGCAGGACACAGGAGCAGTTGGACTATATAATCTGTAAATAAATAAAATTAAATAAAGCTTGTTACTGCTACTGGAAATTAATTGAATGTGCTAGTTTAGGAGAATATCATTTAATGAAAAAATGCTATTTGTTTCCTGCAAAAGAATACTTGATGAATTTGTTATATACTTATAGATTATGGGGGTCATTTTCAACTTCGCTGTTTGGATGGTAACCTGACAGAACTGTTTGCCCACCCACTGCAGGACCCACTAAATTTTTATCCCATTTATTTCAATAAGATGAAAATCTGACAGGTTCTACAATGAGTGGACAATTTGCTTCACCAGGTCACCTCCTGGGAAGATATTCGAAAAGACTAAGTTACTCGACATGTTATTCTATCCAGTTAATGAGCACTGATAGCATATTATGTTTGATGAAATAATTTTTACCCTCAGTTTCAAAAGCTATGTTTTGGTTCTAATATTTTGCAGGAGAAATTGACTGCAGAATGTGTTTTCCGGGAGCAGTTTGAAGAAAACTGGTATAATACCTACTCATCGAATCTATATAAGCATGCGGAAACTGGAAGACGGTACTTTGTCGCATTGAACAAAGATGGAACCCCAAGGGAAGGGACTAGGACTAAAAGGCATCAAAAATTCACGCATTTTTTACCTAGACCAGTGGACCCTGACAAAGTACCTGAATTATACAAGGATGTATTAAGCCAAAGTTGATGAAGACAATCCTTAAGTTTGGACCACTGAAAAGCAACCACTATAATGGGTTCATGTGGTGGGTTCTAAACGATTAGCTGTGTCATCACATCAGCTCTACTGTTGCCAAACTTTGTCGCATGCATTGTGTATGGAGGCTTGGATGGGACACGCTGATTTTGTTCTGCACTTACAGTTTGTCCTCCCAGAGGTGAGCCTGTGCCCACTTGCTTGGTTGAAAAAATAAATGTGTAAGAGGGAGGAATATAATGAAATGCCGAGGAGAAAGCTGGCCTGATGCATGCTCCAAGATGGGACACGCTTTAAATTTTTTTGATCAGTTCTATTTCGTTGTGTATCAGCATAGCTGCCATACTTTGATTCATCAGGATACTGGCTGGTGACATGCTCAAGCCCACGCTGCATTAATAATGGCATGGAGGACGCAATCGTACTTAAAAAAATGATTTAAAAAAAAAGAAAAAAAGACAATTCATCTACCAGGTCAATGGTACTACCCCATAGGGCTTTAAGCAAAGACCTCTTAGTAAAAAGACAGAAAAGTTAAATTTATTTATAGAAATTCCAAAGGCAACATTATATTTATTTTATATATTTATTTATTATATAGAGTTTATTTTTAATGAAATATGTACAGGCCAGATAGGCATTTCGGAAGCTTTAGGCTTTGTAAGTGTAAAAATGCCAGTGGCCACTATGAACCTGTGGTAAGTTCATGTGAGTTAATGTAAAGGTGCATGGATATAAAAGGATTCCAGTAACCCCTCTGTTCTGAAAGTGACAATCTCTTTTGTGCCCAAATTATTGTAACACTATGAACACCTCTCATTATATTGAGTATCACTCTTCTGACTGCTTGTTTTATGGCTTTCTTCCTCTCTCCGCCCTTTCCCCCTCGTGGATTAAAGATAAAATTGGGTCTTCAGATTTCACTTTGTCTCTTTCATATCCAATTCTGTCAGATGCAGTTTCACATTTCTATGTTACTACTGGGTATCTGGTTTATTCTGCATCTCAAAAATAAGACATGTTTAACTGTTGTTGTATAATTTATTACCAAAAGACTGTAGTTTTAAGATGGATTTTGGTAGTAAAATATCTGGGCCCATATTCATGGTAAAGTGTTATCAGGATCAGCTTTCCTTTTAGGTATTACAGTTACCAGGAAATTGGGAACTTTTAAAAAAAATTGAGCAATGGACATTAAATTTTAAAAAAAATCCTATTTCATAATAATTCTTACAAAATAATTCTTAACATAGTTTTACTGAAAAATGTTTTCATTTGGACTAAGAAGTGTGTGACTTTTCCATAGCCTTAGAGGGAATGCTGAAGATTCTTGTGGTATTTTAGGTCTCTGTATTTAACAGCCTTTCTGAATATTGGCTCTGAACAACTGCAACTCTGGTGCATTCGTCTGAATTCTTCAAGCATCCATTTCTACTGTAGTCACTGTGGTAAAAGTAACATTTAAGGGGCACAGACAATCACATTTTCAGTGACACCTGAAAGGAGTCACTAGAATTATGGTGCCCTTGTCCATATCACTGTGTCCAAAACTGAGATTTGTAACAATGTTCCCTCTGACTACTTCTTTTACCTGCCGGGATGAAATTTGATAGAAAGGTAACATGCCAGTCATATTAACTTGGCATTCAATCCATTGCAGCTCAAATGACAGAAACTTAAAATGAAAACTGTGTTACTGAACATATTCGTTCCCAAACTTTGCGCAGAGCATAGGCATACAGGCTGCAGATTTCACTTTATTTTCAAGCAATATTGTCAACCAAACTTACACTGCAGACAATGTAAAATCTGTTGAACATACTGAAACTGCTTTGGAAATTTGTCAAGAAAAAGCAATTAGGTTCCTGTTGTAATTGTCTTGGGTCCTACTGCC
Organism: Heterodontus francisci; assembly: GCF_036365525.1. NCBI lineage: Eukaryota > Metazoa > Chordata > Chondrichthyes > Heterodontiformes > Heterodontidae > Heterodontus > Heterodontus francisci. The sequence goes on along the minus strand of NC_090376.1, from coordinate 51,152,908 downwards.
TTGAATGCCTGTAGTTCTTTCAAATGATCATTAGTCAAAAGGCACTTCAAATGTTAAACCATTCCACAGGGACACAGTCCAGGGAAGAAAATAGTAAGCATGATGGACAGTTCATGATGGACAGTTCATGATGGACAGTTCATGACTGTTCCAGAGGAAGCCCATGTCTGGGGTGTTGATCTGCCAAATGTCTTTGGTTTGGGAATATGTGTAGCTACAGGCACTGGCACAGTCCGATTGACGTTCCACTGGATCAACAACTTGCATTCATATAGTGCCTTTAACATAGTAAAATGTCCCCAGGCACTTCACGGGAGCGTTATCAAACACATTTGGCACCAAGCCACATAAGGAGGTATTAAGACAGGTGACCAGTAGCTTAGTCAAAGGTTTTAAGGGGCATCATAAAGGAGGAGAGAGAGGTAGAAAGGGTGAAGAGGTTTCGGGAGGAAATTCAGAGGGCCTGGGCAGCTGAAAAACAGGGATAAAGGTGACATATGTGGGATGCAGTGGTGGCAAATTGTATTGAATTATATATTTTTTTGCTCATTTTGCTTTGCATACGTCTAGACACTGTTGAAAATTACATGCTTACTTTCCATGAGCATCCCATATTGTTGATACATAGTCCATGAGGGCAGAGGGAACTTCTGCGTATTGTGCTGCAGTCTTTGTAGACTGTGTCAGCAACATTTCCTGAGCCTCTAAGGATCTAGCCATTGCATATGTCCATAAAGACCAGATTCCTTCTCATGCTAGTTTTCAGTTGATGGCAATGCCCAAATGTATCATTGACTCCAACTTTTTAGCCATTTCCAATTAAAAATAACAAGGGGGGAAATCAAGCAGGCAAGTCACACATTCAGATGACCATCAGTTCATGGCTTTCTGTCACTAACGCACTGAACTTACAATCTGTTTGCTTCAGGTCTGTCTGTAACATGCAACACTGCAGGATTATCGTTATAGTCTGATTTAATTCAACCTCTTGAAGACAGTTAAATGAGTACACTTATAGAACACCCTTACACACCAGGCTCTTCTGATTAGTGGAAGGTTCACTGAGGAATGATGATGTTCTTTTACCTTTGGGGCTAAAGTAGTGATACAAGCTTGATGGACTAAGAGTTGTAAAAGGTAATAGTGATGTATAACAAATATATTTTATTCTGATCTTTGTCAATGTATCTGCCATATCTAAGCATTCATTATATAATGCCATGGTTGATTTCCTGAAATGTGATTGGCTGCTAGGTGTGTATTATTGCATAACATAGCACACCTAATTAAATATGTAATTTAATTAATAAATTAATATTGGACGATCAAAGTATCATATCAGAGTAATGAAAATCTTTAAGTATACAGGAGAGGGTGAGTTATTTCAGACAACTTGTTTAGCTTGCCATAAACCCCACTTATCAAATGCACTTACTTGAATGCTTTGCGGAGGTTTCAAAAAGCAACTAGACTTTTGCTTAGATTCAATTTTTATCTCCCTATTTCCATCTCTATACAAGTTGCCTGTTTTCACATAATCTGTAGGCAAAAGAGTCAAATGTCTTGGATCATGTGCTCTTTTGTGACATGTCCTGATGTTATCCAAGAGTGGCTAATGAGGTGGGATTCAGAGCGAGGCCGTAGGTGTCCTCTCCAGTTTTAGCATTGTGCTCCAATTAGTACCTCAACTGAGAACTCAACTGACCAAAATCGGTGGATTGAAGCCACGGAGACTTTGCAACGTTTCAACCATCTGATTAGGAGACATCCTTCTACTACTTTTGTTACTGGGCTGGGATTTGTTACAACTGGACTATATTTATGCAACATTCTTTTTCACCACCCTAATTTTAAAGGAAACTTTAAAAAAAACAAAGCTCATGGAATAGGAGAGTCAGTGTCCAATTGGATAAAAAATTGGCTTAAGGGCAGGAAACAGCGAGTCATGGTAAATTATTGTTTTTCTGACTGAAGGATGGTAGACAATGGTGTTCCTTAAGGGTCAGCGCTGGGACCACTGCTTTTTTTGCTACATATAAATGACTTGGACCTTGGAATACAAAGTAGAATTTCAAAATTTGCCGATGATACCAAACTTGGAGGAGTGGCAAACACTGAAGATGATACGAACCACCTGCAACAGGATGTAGATAGGCTAGCAGAATGGGCAGACAAGTGGCAGATGGAATTTAATACAGACAAGTGTGAGGTGATGCATTTTGGCAGAAGGGATAGTGTGAGGGAATATTTACTTAATGGCGCAGTTCTAAAGAGTGTGCAGGAGCAGAGGGACCTTGGGGTGCATGTGCATCGATCTTTAAAGGTGGCAGGACATATTGAGAGAGTGGTTAGCAAAACATATGGGATCTTGGGCTTCATAAATAGAGGGATAGAATACAAAAGCAGGGAAATTATGCTGAACCTTTATAAAGTTCTGGTTAGGCCCCAACTAGAGTACTACATCCAATCTGGTCCCCACACTTTAAAAAGGATGTGAGGATCCTTTAGAGGGTGCAGAGGAGATTTACCAGAACGGTTCCAGGGATGAGGTATTTTAGTTACAAGGTTAGCTTAGAAAAGCTGGGGTTGTTGTTCCTGGGGCAAAGGAGATTGAGGGGAGATTAGATAAAAGTGTACCAGATTATGACAGGCTTAACAGGTTAGACAAGGAAAAACTGTTCCTATTTACTGATGGTACAAGGACTAGGGGACACAGATTGAAGGTTTATCGGCAAGGGATTCAGGGGGAATATGAGGCAGAACATTTTTGCACAAGTAAGTGATAATGACCTGGAGCTCACTGCCCACGAGGGTGGTGGAAGCAGAGACAATCAATGATTTCGAAAGGAAATTGGATGGGCACTTGAAGGAAATAAACCTGCAGGGCTACAGGGATCGAGCGGGGGAGTGGGACTGGCTGGATTGGTCCACGGAAAGTACTCGCTACGAACCGCCTGCAACTGCTGGCATGGACATGATGGGCCAAATGGCCTCCTTCTATGCTGTAAATGACTCTATGACTCTAATAGCTTGGTCAAACATTAAAGTCCCTTTTCAGGATTTCAACCTGATATTCAAACTGAATTTTCAAATTCTGATCAGTTTGCTTGAAGTTGGGTGAGTGGCCGATCTATTGTCCCTTTCTCTTAGTGGGAAAATCTATTGTACAACTTGGTGCCTTTTCTCCACTATGTGCCTACCACAGATTGGTCCAAGTTGAGGCCAGGAACTTGCCATGTAGGAAACCACAAATTCACATCCTCATATGCAGTTGCAACAGCACATTGGTATACCAATATGTTAAAGTCACTGGAATGTTTATTTTTCCTAATCATTGTTTTAAAATCTCACCACCCATTTTCTTGCATTTTTAAATTTTGTGAACCATGAACATTTCTTATCATGACCTCTCTCCACCTGAGGGAAGGTGGGACAGGTCGTATTTCTTCCATGCATGTAGTAGGATTCAATACAACAAGGATAACTTAGTGTCTTTAGGGTAGAGAAATGTCTCAAGATGGTCCACAAAGGCAGAATCAAAAAAATGAATACTAAGCTAAAGAGGGAGACTTTAGGAGGGGTAGCCAAAAGCTTGGCCAAAGATATGAGCCTTTTGGAACATCTCAAAGGAAGGGAAGGAATGGAGGGGAGATGGGAGGGAATTCCAGAGCATGGAGCCGAGGTAGAGAAAGGCATGGCTACCAGTAATATAACATTGGGGGGTAATGTACGAAAAGTCAGAGTCAGAGGAATGGAGATTTGAGGGAGGAGGTTATAGGGCTGGTAAGATTGCTGAGGTAGGGAGGGGTTGAAGCTGTGGTGGGTTTTATCATGAGGCTGAGAATTTTAAATTTGAGGCATTGGAGGACTCAGAGCCCATGCAGCTCAGTGAGGACAGGTGTAATAGGTGAGTGGGACTTCCTGAAAAATAAGATACGAGCAGCAGAGTTTTGAATGAACTAAAGTTTACGAAGGGTGGAAGATGGGAGGCCAACTGGGAGTCCATTGGAATATTCAAGTCTGGAGGTGGCAAGGGCATGGCTGAGGGTTTCAGCAGCAAATGGGTGGAGATGTTATTGAGCTGGAAGTAGTCAGCCTTTATGTTGAGAATGTTATGGGATTGGAAGCACAGCCTCAGGAGGTTAACATGAACAGTATGGTTAGGCCAGAGCCAATGACCAGGGAGTGGGGTAGAATTGGTAACACACAGTTAGTTGTGGAGGCTGAAGAAAATGGCTTCAGTCTCCCCAAAGTTTACCCGGAGGAAATTGCAGCCCGCCCAAGCCAGTTAAGCAGTTTGACAAGAAAGAGGCAATGGACCAATGCCTACTTTCCTTTCTCCTGGTGCTCCATCATCTGATAACCACGCTGAGGAGTGATGATATTCACCCAGCTCAGACTCATTGCAGCATTTGAACGTAAAATCTTCACATCGGAAAGAAAGCACGTGACAAGTTATATTATAAAACCATCCCAAGTCAATCCAATATTTTAAAGTAGACTGATTTTTTTTTTATTGCCAGTTTCTTCCCTTTTGAAGGTGGTGATGCAGGCTCAGGTATGTTTTCAGTATATTTTCACAGGCAACAACCGTATTCAAGTAGCTTCACACATAAGCCCAGACAATGAGTGTTAATAGATTATTCAACAGTTGAAATATCAGGATGCTGGCTCTACTCAGCAGGTCAGGCAGCATCTGTGGAGAGAGAAACAAAGATAATGTTCCAGGTCGATGACTTACATCAGAACTGGAGAAGAATTAGAGATGTAATAGGCTTTAAGCAAGTAGAGAGGCAGGGAAAGGAGGGAGGGGGAAGAACAAATTGGGAGGGTCTGTGATACGGTGGAAGGCAGGAGAGATTAGGGGCTGAATTTTATGAACCCTCCAGTGTCGGGGGTCGTAGTGGGGAGGGCCGGAAAATTCTTCCAGGAAAGGCCTGCCATGACCCCCGACGCTGAGTAGGCCCCGCCGCATTTTACCGGCGGCGGTGAGGCCTCAGTGTGGCCCCCCCCCTGCCACTTGTCAGCAGGGGCTTCATTTCAATATGTTAATAAAGGTTAATGAATGCAAATGAACTCAACTTGTTCCGGCGGCCGTCCCACATTGATATTCCAGCCACTATTTGGAGTTCCGAGGCGTGACACTGGTGGGGAGGGGGGAGGAGTGAAATTATCAGGGTGGGGGGGAGGGGTGGTGGAATGGGTAAACACTTTTTATTGGCTGAGGGGCTGGTGGGAAGGGGTTGAAGTGCAAAGGTAACGCGTTGTGGCGGGGGGGGGGGGGGTGGCCATTAAACAAATATTGCGGGGTGGGGGGGGGGGGGGACGGTTGAAAGGGCCTGCAGCTTTTATTAAAATTTTAAAATCACATTTACATTAATATTCCTTTAAAAATTTAAATTTCTTCTAAGGGCTGGAAGCCCTTTAAAAATGGCACGGTGCCTGCGCAGTGGCACCTGATGCCGTTGCCGGGACAGAGCGACCGCTCCCCTCTACATCATCAGGGGCGGCTGCTCTGCCCCCTCCATTTAAATGAGCCCCCATGCGAAATATCGTGGCACACTCATAAAATTCAGCCCTGGGTGTGAAAAGGGATGATGGTGCAAGGCCAAGGGAGATAGTAATGGCAAACACAAGATGGGTCTTGAGGAGCTGTAAATGGGAAGTGCAGAATCCTCACCCACAGCTGCTGCCCCCAAAAATAGGGTCAGTGGTTCTGATATTTTGTACAAAATCAAAATGCTGCAGATGCTGGAAATCTGGCTCCAGCACCTCCAGACCCCACTTACCTAATTCTGAGGGCACATATCCATCAATGTGCCCTCCTCCTCTAGGTGAAGCCCAACAGGGGCCAACGCTCCCAGTAGTGCTGCTGAGGCTGCTGAGCTGCTTTGAATAGTGTCATGGGATCTTTTTTGTCCAGCTAAGAGGGACAATTGGGAAAGATGGCACTTCCAACAGTATGGTACTTAAGTGTCAGCCTAGACTAAGTTTCTGGAGTGTTGTTCCAATACATGACCTTTTGCCTAAGGCTGACAACAACTCTGAATACAGAAACTGTAGGTAAATGCATCAGTCATTTTGTACACAGGACTATTTTGCACGCAGCATGATCTTTTAAACAGTAATGAGATGAATTACCAATTAATCTATTTTGACTGTTTTACTAAAACCTTCACAGTTTTTTTCTTATTTGACAGGTAGCGTAAACATGTCAACAGAATTACTGTCCCTTTAATGAATACACAAACCAGAGGTCTAGTATTTACAACAGTCTCTAGACCTAGGCCTTAATTGCTTGTGTTCACAGCATGACCAACATATTTCTACAGTCATGTCACAGATGCTACAAAGCATTGCAATGACTGTGAGAAAACATTAAACATTAAAGTAACCATTTACTGGAGAAAACAACATACTTCTCTTTAGACACTGTAGCACATTGGTGTACCAGTCATAAATAAAAATCTTCAGGCCAGAATCTGCAACACACACTTTGATGTAATGTTACGTGGATCAACTATACAGCTATTGCTTCTAATGTGTGGTGTTCAGCAACCATCTATTTAATACACACAATGTTTAAATCAACACTGAGGGTATTATTTATGCTGCAACATGTTTGCACCAAAGTCAAAACAGGAAAGTTCTGTGGTATCATAAATTTCGCTAACTCCATTTTATATTTTTCTTCATTTGAGGGCTGTACATGGTAAATGATGCAAAATGTCTGAATTGTATTTTGAAAACCCCAAAGCACATTTACTGCCTGAAAGCTTTAGGTCAATGTATTAGTCTCACAAGCTGAATTGCCATAACAGCAGGCACTAAAGCTGAACTGAGATTTACATTATATTCTGTAAATGAATATTAGGGAGGCATTGTATTTCCAAATGCCCCAAACAAACACTAATGAGGCTTCCATCTCAAGAGTTCAAAAATAAAAATAAGGGAATTTCACTAAAATGCTCTTTTGTACATCACAACTGGAGGCTAAAAATGTTTTTGAAGTATCCGTATGTTTACAGATGCATATGGTGACACAATAGACTTCGTGGTCACACAATAATAGCATGAAAAAGCTGGCTGCTTACAATTTAGAGGCGGTGCCCTGACCAAGCCAATGGTTTAAGGATCAGTTTATGTTTCTAAAACACAACTTGGGCAAAGCCATAAAGTATTAAAATTAACCCCTTCAAAGGCCATCATTTCAACATTCTTGCCATTCTGATTTCCAATACATGTGCATTTTAAGTTAATTCTGGAGAAATATAGAAAACATGAGCTATTTGGCAGCAGACTGCATTCCCAAGGTTTTGAGGCTTTGATCAATTTGTGATTTAAAGTGTCCAATTGCAGATTGATCATTTCTGTGCCATTCTAAGTGCCTAACGTCTTGGATAAAAAACATGCCAGTATTGTTAACACAGAGAAGGATACGCAGTTTCAACAAAAGCACATGATGTTTGTATTAAAATCAATGTGCATGACAAGTACCCAAATAGATGTGAAAATCACATTGCAACATTAGTCAAATACTGCATTCTTCCTGCAGCATGCACATGTTTGTGAGTTGTGAGTGATTGGGTTCACTGTTTGGTTTCTCATAAGTTAACATCTATGTGTTCATCTAACTATGCAGAAATGACATGGTATAACATTTTCCTCTGAATTTTATGAGCAAAACAGCGATAAAAATGGGCTGGAGCTCAAAAGCAGCACTTATTTTATGGACAGATGGATAATTTCACAGTCGTCAACCATAATAAGTCACCACAGCGAAAATAAAGGCAATAATACACACATATAAATCATCACCAAATGGTCTGCGCCTCATTGCAGGTCAAGCCTGCAACCATCCTATCACATTTGTCATATGTGTTGTTTCTCAGCTGGGCTGGACAGACAGCTCCCCCACAGAGGGAAGAATTAAAGTGAGGCTTCTGGCCAGGGTTGGAAGGTCTGGAGTTGGAGGGTTCAGATGACCTTTAAAGACCTTTGCATTGACACATAATCTGATGAGATGGTTGGCAGAACCGTGAAGCAGTCAGCAGCTCCCCAGGGCTCAGTCCCCCAACTCAACAGCATCAGATGTGAGAGGCTTATGAAAAGAGGGATTCCACAAGGGAGACCTGAAGTGCCAACCCATAGTCCCGACTGGGCTGGTTTCATTCACATCACTTGCTGACTCAGTGGTTCTGTTGTCAAGCTTCTAAAAAAAAGATGAGAAATGAGATCAGGTGCTACTGCTAGTTTCTGTTTGTGACTGATAAAATGAGGTGAGTTAGCAAACTGTGAGAATGAATAATGCAGCTCTTGTAAAGGAAAGCTATATATTGACTGAATGTGTACTTCTTGACCTTTAGAATTTGTCACATGGAGCATTCAGCCTGCTGGCAGTCTATGACATAGATACAGATAAAAACTCTTCTACTGTCTGGGACTTGATTTCTGAATCTTTTATTTGATATCACCCCTAAGAGGATTCTCTATATTATATGTGATGTGGAATTGGCTACCCGAAAGCCACCAATCTTGGTGTTGATATTAGTCACAAATAGATATTCCATTTTCTATGGAGCCATTCATAGTAGGTTCTTATTATTTTGATGGTATTTAATTATGAGAAAAATAAAGTTCACACTTTTTTGAGCCTGATGAACAACTAATGGAGACATCAAAAATGATACAATACTGGAGTGGAGCATGAACCATAATATTTTACAAATTAACTTTGGGTCTGGCTACCCTGTTTCGAAAGACATTGTAAAATTAGCATAGCATTCTCAGGCTGACCTTGCCACCTTCACGTCCTTTTACATTGATCCTCTTAAAGTGAATGTGTTAATTGTTAAATGTGATCCTTCCTGTGGAATTAATCTGTTTTTAACATCACCCCACTAAAATTTCTATTTTGACATGCTGCACTGTGTATTATTTTTTTTTACAGGGAGATTTACTTTTTTGTTGATTTAAATTGAACCTGGGAATTTGTCAACTTATTGTCAAGTTATGAAATTATTCTCTCTGTAAAATTGGACAGGAAAGGAAATTGTTGATTAACTGCATATGACTGCTGTACAATTTTATTTGACATAGTTTCTGCTCTGAATTGTTTTCATCATAATTTTTAACAGCGTTCGCCTTTTCAGGGGGTGAGTTTTGACAAATAATTAATGAATTAACCATTACAATTTCATAATGAAATGTTCTTTTGTTACTTGGCTAGATCTTTTCTTAAAAATGCAACCACTGAAGCACAAGCAAAATAATTGCTATCCACAAATAGGGCCATTGTGTGCAGAGAGAAATTACTTATTAACTAATATAAAAGCTTAATGGTTAGTGAAAATTACCTTGTCATCTATAGTAGATTTATAGAGAATTATATAGCTTTAGAAGGGTCCTGATATATAAGATACTTAAAAGGATATAAAAAAATGAACTCAACTTGGAACAAATACTTTCAAATACTCCAGGGCAGCAGAACAAGAGGGCCCAGATTCAGACATCAGGAGGTATTTCTTTCACAGAAAGTGATCAACAGCTACAAAGATTGTCTGGAAGAGTGGCTGAGGCCAGGACATGACTTATTTAAGAGATAATTATCTGTTGTAATGGGAAGATGGTAGGGTTGGTATTCTGGAAGCATGAGATCAAATGGCCTAAATAGTCTTCTTCATCTGAACCTAGCTTGTGAAGGAAATTGCATTAACATACTTTTCAAAATATTCCTAGAGCTTTCCTGCTGCATCCAGGGAAAAGCAAACCAGTTTCACATCAGAGTAAACATTGACCTGGTGGGATGTCATGCTTCCCTTAATAATCACTGTCTTTGGTTAAATTCCTTTCCCCTGTTTGAGGATACCTTAATTTCCTGTGCACCTTGGAACTCTCAGCATTCTAGGTGGGTGATGTACTGAAGATGCTCCCAATTTGTAATGAGAGGAATAATGTCAGTTGGAATAGTAATAGTAGTTTTGATGATAAACTTTTTGCTATTTCTATGAGGCTATCTAGTTTAGTTTAGAGATACAGCACTGAAGCTGTCTTAATTGCTCCTTGTAAAATATAATGGGTTGCTCGTGTTGATCCTATGCACCATGTTAATATGAAAAAGACTAATAAAAATATTATTACAAAAGAATCACAAGTTAAGTCGTAGATGTTTAATGCTAATGGCGATCTACCCTGCCAGGGCTTGACAAATGCATTTCATTCGATGATTCCATTGGGCTGTGGGTGATGCAACCTAAATATGTAAATTTTCAATTACATTTTATCACTAACTTGCTTCACTTGCTTCCAGCTTGGTGGCATGACTCTGCTAATTCCAAAGCATACAGGAAGCCTGACCACACAAACTGAGCATGTGTTTCCCCAGCAGTACTGATATGTACTTACAATGAAACAAGTGGGAAAAACACGTTAATTCTGGATTCACATTCATCCCTGCATTTGCTGTTAAACGTGGAAATAATGATGCAGACTGACCACCGTCGCATCACAAAGGTGGGCTTATTCATGCACCGGGCTGTCATTTTTAGAGAGAATTTCCACACCAACACTTGTTACAATGATTACATAAATAGCTCAAATATCCTCACCTTGTCTATGCCATCTCAATGCATTAATTCATAACTTTGCTGACATGTACAAATTGAATAGACTGTTACTTTTTGCAGGACTGGCAAAAATAATTCTGTGCTGTGCATTGTGCAGAAATCTGATTGTACAGTTGCAAAAAGTCATCGAATTTTGCCCAAAATACGTCAGATAGAATTAGACTAACAATGGTAGAAGTTCCGCTCTGAAAAAAGCTTAACTGACGGTCTGTGATTTAGAAATAATGAAAGTGCCGTCCGATCTCATTATTGCAAATTTGCGGGGAAAGGCAAAATACATCTTGTTAGTTATTGTTCTGTGGAAGCGAGAGCTCCTCTCACTTGTTTTGTCCTCTATCACAGCCGTTGCTGAAAAGAAATGCATTTTTTGCGCTTCGTGTGTTAAACTGCATCTGGGAAATGTTGATGTCACTTGTCATTTCCTGGGAATGGCGAAATAATTACAGCTGCGCAGTTTTGCATAACGGGACAAAATTCCTTTCAAATAATGCAATGGGACTTGGTATTCTGTCAATTATAAAGGGAGTATTTATTATTAATTTTCTCTTATCAGGGCTGGAACACAAAATTTTAATCATGGTTGAGCCGGACAAAATAAAGAGCTTATTAGAACATGAGGTTTATATGCAGCTAAAGGATCAGTTTTTTTTTTGCCACACTTGCAATCATTTGGATCAGGCAGTTTTGGTTTATTTCGAAGAAGAGATAGATTTTTGCAATGCATTTTCACAACTGAGAAGTGCATAACTTTTCAAGCTATGTACCAAAAAATGCGTGCAGATGGTATTTTAAACCTCTGGGGGCATCTCCATATAAAGCTGAGGCATCTGAACTTCACCCAGTGAAATTTTCAATTTTTTCCACAAATTCCAGAGATGTGGTTTTCAAGTGCTTTAAAACTGTCAGACTAGTCGATGAAGTATAGAACTGCTCAGATTTCCATCATTCCCAGGTTGTAGTGTCTCCTGTGTATAGTAAAAGTTCTCTCTGTAGTGTTGTAATATAATTTACCCTGTCCCTTTTATTTTAGTGTGTTTTGGCCATTTTCCCCACTGCCTCCTAACACTACCATCTGCTTGTATATCATGGTAGGAGACTGAAACAGTTTTAGTTAGAATTTTGGGTCCTCTTGTCCTCGTATGGTGGTGAAATTCTTTTCATCTAATCAGTATTTGAACACTAAATTATTATGCATAATTTTAACAAAAATAAATAAAACCATTAATATGGAAATACTTCAATGGTGTGCAATGGAATCAAGGGAAAACATATTTATTTCCTTTCTCATACTGATAGAAGTCTTGTGTCCAGCATGTGTCTATCACCTTCAAAATGTCACAATCCAGCCATCACACTTGGCAATTGCAAAATGGGAAAGCCAATTATTTAATACAGGAATTAAAACAGAAAGTGCTGGAAACACTCAGCAGGCCTGGCAGCATCTGTGGAGAGAGAAGCAGAGTTAACGTTTCAGGTATATGATCTTTCATCAGAACTGGCAAAGGTTAGAAAAGAGTTAGGTTTTAAGCAAGTGAAGAGGGCGGGGGTGGGGGGGCATGGTGGTTGGTGGGGAAGAGAACAAAAGGGAAGGTGTGTGATAGGGCAGAGGGGAGGAGAGGTTAAATAACAAAGCTGTCCTGGGACAAAGGCAAAGAGAGTGTTAATGCTTATGGTGAAAGACAAAGCATTAGTCCAGAGAGTGTTAATAGCAGAATAATGAGCAGCTCTTTTATTTAATACAGGATTTTTCTGATCTGCAGCCAATGTTTTACAAACAGTACAAACAACTTCTAAATGACTTCAGGAATGTACCAGTATCTACAATTGCGTTGATGTGCCTATTTAAACTACTTTCTCATTGGAGCTACTTAGACAGTAGCCTACACGTAATGGCTAGTAAAAGCACAGCTCCATTTTAACAGCTAAATATTACAGCTGTATTCCAGGCCCCAGCTTTAAGAACATAAGGGGGAGCCAGTGGATGTGATTTCTTCGGACTTTCAGAAGACTTTCGACAAAGTCCCACATAAGAGATTAGCGTGTAAAATTAAAGCGCATGGGATTGGGGGTAGTGTATTGCGATGGATAGAAAATTGGTTGGCAGACAGGGAACAAAGAGTAGGAATAAACGGGTCCTTTTCCGAATGGCAGACAGTGACTAGTGGCGTACCGCAGGGATCGGTGTGAGGACCCCTGCTATTCACAATATACATTAATGATTTAGATGAGGGAACTAAATGTAATATCTCCAGATTTGCAGATGACACAAAACTGGGTGGGAGGGTGAGTTGAGAGGAGGATGCAGAGAAGCATCAGGGTGATTTGGACAAGTTGAGTGAGTGGGCAAATGTATGGCTGATGCAGTATAATGTGGATAAATGTGAGGTTATCCACTTTGGTAGCAAAAACAGGAAGGCAGATTATTATCTGAACGGCTATAAACTGAGAGAGGGGAATATGCAGCGAGACCTGGGTGTTCTCGTACACCAGTCACTGAAGGTCAGCATGCAGGTGCAACAGGTGGTAAAAAAGGCAAATGGTGTGTTGGCCTTCATAGAGAGAGGATTCAAGTACAGGAGCAGGGATGTCTTGCTGCAATTATACAGGGCCTTGGTGAGGCCACACCTGGAATATTGTGTGCAGTTTTGGTCTCCTTATCTGAGGAAGGATGTTCTTGCTATAGAGGGAGTGCAGCGAAGGTTTACCAGATTGATTCCTGGGATGGCGGGACTGAGGTATGAGGAGAGATTGAATCGGTTAGGATTATATTCACTGGAGTTCAGAAGAGTGAGGGGGGATCTCATAGAAACCTATAAAATCCTAACAGGACTTGACAGGGTAGATGCAAAAAGGATGTTCCCGATGGTGGGGGAGTCATAGTCTAAGGATATGGGATAAACCTTTCGGGACTGAGATGAGGAGAAATTACTTCACCCAGAGAGTGCTGAGCCTGTGGAATTCGCTACCACAGAAAGCAGTTGAGGCCAAAACATTGTATGTTTTCAAAAAGGAGTTAGATATAGCTCTTGGGGCGAAAGGGATCAAAGGATATGGGGGGGAAAGTGGGAACAGGTTACTGAGTTGGATGATCAGTTATGATCATAATGAATGGCAGAGCAGGCTCGAAGGGCTAAATGGCCTACTCCTGCTCCTATTTTCTATGTTTCTATAAGGGATAGGAGCAGGTGTAGGCCATTTGGTCCCTCAAGCCTGCTCTACTATTTAATAAGATCATGAATGACCTTCTATATCAGCTACATCTCTCCTTGATTCTCTTAGTGTCCAAATATCTATCAAACTCTGACTTGGGTATATTCAACGACTGAACATCCATAGCTTTATGGTGTAGAGAGTTCCAAAGGTTCACAACCCTTTGAGTGAATAAATGTTTCTTCATCTCAGTCCTACATGGCTGACCCTTCATTCTAAGACTGTGACCTTTAGTTATTGACTCTCCAGCCAGGCAAAACATCCTCCCAGCATCTACCCTGTCAAGCCCCTTAAGAATGTTGCATGTTTCAATGAGATTACCTCTCATTCTTCCAAACTCAAGAGAATATAGGCTTTAATTTGTAAGCTTTTTGGTTGCTTCTGTGATTATTTTAAACACTAAAATAACAATAGCGCATAAGTTGTATTGAGAAAGATAAACTCAGCTGATGGTTGTTAACAATATAAATGATACTGCCAAGGAATGGGGTTTCTGAACTTTACCACTTTTCAGGTGCAGCCTAAATAGTGATTTTCCAATCATTGTAATGAAGCAAATTGAACAAAGCAATATACATAGAACCATAGAGAAATTACGGCACAGAAGGAGGCCATTCAACCCATCGTGTCTGTGCCGGTGAAAAAGCTAGCCACCCAATCTAATCCCACCTTCCAGCACCTGGTCCGTAGCCTTGCTGGTTACAGCACTTCAGATGCATGTCCAGGCACCTTTTAAAAGAGTTGAGGGTTTCTGCTTCCACCACCGATCCGGGCAGTGAATTCCAGACACCCACCACCCTCTGGGTGAAAAAGTTTTTTCTCATGACCCCTCTAATCCTTCTACCAATCACGTTAAATCTGTGCCCCCTAGTAATTGACTTCTGCACTGGGGGTAACAGGTCCTTCCTGTCTTCTCTATCTAGGCTCCTCATAATTTTGTACACCTCAATTAAGTCACCCCTCAGCCTCCTCTAAGGAAAACAACCCTAGCCTATCCAATCTTTCCTCATAGCTGCAACTTTCAAGCCCTGGCAACATTTTTGTAAATCTCCTCTGTACTCTCTCCAGAGCAATTATGTTCTTCCTGTAATGTGGTGACCAGAATTGTACGCAATACTCTAGCTGTGGCCTAACCAGCGTTTTATACAGTTCTAGCATTACATCCCTACTTTTGTATTCTATATCTCGGCCAATGAAGGAAAGTATTTCATATGCCTTCTTCACTCTATCTATCTGTCCTGCCACCTTCAGGGACCATTGGACATGCACTGCAATGTCTCTCACTTCTTCTAGCCCTCTCAATATCCTCCTGTTTATTGTGCATTCCCTTGCTTTGTTTGCCCTCCCCAAATGCATTACCTCATGCTTCTCCGGATTCAATTCCATTTGCCACTTTTGCGCTCACTCAACCAGACCATTGATATCATTCTGGAATCTACAGCTATCCTCTTCACTATCAACTACACGGTCAAATTTTGCGTCATCAGCAAATTTCTCAATCATGCCTCCCTCATTTAAGTCCAAATTATTAGTATATACCACAAATGGCAAGGGACCGAACACTGAGCCCTGTAAAATACCACTGGAAACCACTTTCCATTCGAAAAACATCCGTCAACTACTACCCTTTGTTTCCTGTCACTGAGCCAGTTTTGGATCCAACCTGCCACATTCCCCTGTATCCCATGGGATTTCATTTTACTGACCAGTCTGCCATGCAGGATCTTGTCAAATCCCTTACTAAAATCCCTCTAGACCACATCCACTGCACTACCCTCATCAATCCTCTTTGACCAACATGAGGTGAAGACATTGCACACCTAACTGATACTGAACAATATGGTTGGGATTTTACTGAGCTCCTGATGTCGGGCTCCGTGTCGGGGGAGCAGAAGATCATTCTGGCAGCGGTCCGCCATGGAGCCCGACACCGGGAGTGCTGGGCCCGATTTTCCCGGTGGTGGTGAGGCTCTGTGGCAGACCCTCTGCTGCTGGGCGACGGGGCTAGGATTAACATATTTAAATTAATGAAATTAATACATTTAAATAAAATCAACAACAAGCTTATGAGCAGCGGCCAGCACTCACGTGCCTTCACTTTTCTGTCCAGGGAAAGCAGGCGCCACCGTGGTGGGGAAGGGAGGAACTTATAACTTTTAGTGCAGTGGGGAGGAGGGGAGAAACGGGCTGTAACGTAAATGACTAGTGTAGGTGAGGGCGGGAAGGGGAGACCTCTGCACTTTGATTGGCTTGCTGGGGGGACAGGTTAAGTGTTGAAGGTAAGCGTTTTTGGCGGGGCGGGGAGTGGGAAGAGGGAAAATGTTGAATTTAATTATTATTGGGGGGGGAAGGAGTGATAAATTTATCTGCAGTAAATTGGGGGAGTTAGCCCTTTAAAAATTTTAATGACCTGGCAGGGCTGGCTGCCCTTTAATAATGGCACCAGTCCTATGCACAGGCAGCTGGCGCCATTGCCAGCGTTGGATAGCTTGCCCCTCCACATGATTGGTGGGGGGGGGGGGGGTGTCCCGACTGGATCATTATCCTGGTCTGCCGTGAGGAAGATCGTAGTGGCATGGTGGCACATGGGCTGCCATTTCTTCACCACTGCCACTCCTGGCAGCAGGAGAAGAAAATCCAGCCCTGTGTGTCTAAATCTGAAATAAAAACAAGAAATGCTGGAAATACTCAGCAGGTCTGGCAGCATCTGTGGAGAGAGAAGCAGAGTTAACGTTTCAGGTCAGTGACCCTTCATCAGAATTGACAAATATTAGAAATGCAAAAGATTTTAAGCAAGTAAAGCAGGGGGTGGAGCAAGAGATAACAAAAGGGAAGGTGTTGATAGGACAAGGTCACATAGAATAACTGACCAGAAGGTCATGGAACAAAGGCAAATGGTATGTTAATGGTGTTCTGAAAGACAAAGCGTTAGTACAGAGAGGGTGTGAATAGACTGTAAAGCACAAAGCACTCCCTGCACAAACATTAAAATTTTTAAAGAAAAAGAGTAACAGTGGGTAGGCACAGTAGAAACAAACTAAACACACTAAAAAACCTAAAATAAAATAACCAAATAAAAAAAAAAAAACTAAACATAAAAAGGGGGGAGGGGCCCGTCATGCCTTGAAATTATTGAATTCAATGTCTAAATCTGATGTTCTTCACTTGCTGCTTTACAAAATTTGTTTAAGATGCAAGTAAGTTTGCTTTTTCCATCCTCAAAACCTCTTTTCTGCTATTTACATTATCGTTGGCATCTTTTCATCTATGAGGGACGATGGACACGCAGCAAACAATCCATTTAGATGGATTGTCTTCATATAATGCACCTTTGCTGATGGTTGTGGAGGTTAATCCTTGAGAGGCCAATTCTGCCACAAGTGCCGCACATGAAGCTGCCAAGTGACTTTCTGGGTTGTTGTTTTCGGCGTTGTTGCTTGTTGCCAGGCTACTGGTTGTTGTGATTGTGCACGCCAGACCACAGGAGGTCGTCATTTCTCTCTTTTGCAGCTAGAGTCTCCCAAGTGCGATAGTCGATGTAGAGCCTTCATGTCACGTTTGCAATCATCCTTGAAGCAGAGCTTTGGGAGCCCCACTGGTCATCTGGCCCCGGCTACCTCATCATGCAGAAGGTCCTTGGGTACACGATCGTCTTCCATCCTGCGGACGTGCCCGATCCACCGAAGCCGCCTCTGTTTGATTAGTCCCAACACACTTGGGAGCTCAGCCTTTGAGAGGACTGCTGTATTTGTGATTTTGTCCTGCCAGGATATGCTCATAATGCGCCGCTGACAGCAAAGATGGAAATTATTGAATTTCTTTTCCTGGTAGCTGTAAGTCACCCATGTTTCACAGCAGTTCATACGAGCATACGAACATACAAATTTTGAGCAGGAGTAGGCCACTCGGCCCTTCAAGCCTGTTCTGCCATTCAATAAGATCATGGCTGATCTGATTGTAACCTCAACTCCACATTCTCACCTACCCCCAATAAACTTTCACCCACTTGCTTATCAAGAATCTATCAACCTCTGCCTTCAGAATATTTAAAGACTCTGCTTCCACTGCCTTTTGAGGAAGAGAGTTCCAAAGACTCACGACTCTCTGAGAGAAACATCTCTCCTCATCTTTGTCATAAACAAATGACCCTTATTTTTTAATAGTGACCCCTAGTTCTAGGTTCTCCCACAAGGGGAAACATCCTTTCCACATCCACCCTGTCAAGACCCCTCAGGATCTTATATGATTCAATCAAGTTACCTCTTACTCTTCTAAATCCAGCAGATACAAGCCTAGCCTATACAACCTTTCCTTAAAAGACAACCTGCTCACTCCAGGGATTAGTGCAGTAAACCTTCTCTGAACTGCTTCCAACGCATTTACATCTTCCTTAAATAAGGAGACCAATACTGTACACAGTACTCCAGATGTGGTCTCACCAATGCCCTTTATAACTGGAGCATAACCTCCCTACTTTTGTATTCAATTCCCCTCGCAATGAACGATAACATTATATCGGCTTTTCTAATTACTTGCTGAACCTGCATGCTAACACTTTGTGATTCATGCACTAGGACACCCAGATCCCTCTGTATCTCAGAGCTCTGCAATCTCTCACCATTTAGATAATATGCTTTTTTATTCTTCCTGTCAAAATGGACAATTTCACATTTTCCACATTATACTCCATTTGCCCGATCTTTTCCCACTCACTTAACCTTTCTATATCCCTTTGTAGCCTCCTTATGTCCTCTTCACAACTTACTTTCCTACCTATCTTTGTGTCATCAGCAAATTTAGCAACCACACCTTCGGTACCTGCATTCAAGCCCTTTATATAAATTGTAAAAAGTTGAGGCCCCAGCACTGATCTCTGTGGCACGCCACTCGTTACATTTTGCCAACCAGAAAATGACCCATTTATGCTTACTCTCTGTTTCCTGTTAGCTAGCCAATCTTCTATCCATGCCAATATGTTACCCCTACACCATGAGCTTTTATATTCTGCAATAACTTTTCATGTGGCACTTTATCAAATGCCTTCTGAAAATCTAATGTCCATCAGTTCCCCTTTATTCACAGCACGTTACTTCTTCAAAGAACTCCAATAAATTGGTTAAACATGATTTCCCTTTCACAAAACCATGTTGACTCTGCCTGATTACCTTGAATTTTTCGAACTGCCCTGCTATAACATCTTTAATAATAGCTTCTAACATTTTCCCTAAGACAGATGTTAAGTTAACTGGCAGTTTCCTGCTTTCTGAATCCCTTTTTGAATAAGGGAGTTACATTTGCTATTTTCCAATTGAATGGAAACTGAATCTAGGGAATTTTGGAAAATTAAAAGCAATGCATCAACTCTGTCACTAGCCACTTCTTTTAGGACCCTAGGATGAAGTGCACCAGGACCTGAGAACTTGTCAGCCTGCAGCTCCAACAATTTGCTCAGTCCCACTTCCCTAGTGATTATAATTTTCTTGAGTTCTTCCCTCCCTTCCATTTCCTGATTTACAGCTAATACTGGGATGTTACCTGTATCCTCAATAGTGAAGACTGATGCAAAATATCTGTTCAATTCATCTGCCATCTCCTTATTATCCCTTATTAATTCCCCAGACTCACTTTCTATAGTACCAACGCTTACTTTGTTAACTCTTTTCTTTTTTAAATATCTATAGAAATTCTTACTATCTGTTTTTATATTTCTAGTCAGCTTTCTCTTGCACTCTAATTTTTCCATCCTTATCAATTTTTTACTCATTCTTTGCTGTTCTTTATATTCTGTCCAATTTTCTGACCTGCCACCTATCTTTTCTCAATTATATGCTTTTTCTTTAAGTTTGATGCTATCTTTAACCTTTTTAGTTAACCATGGATAGTGGCTCCTCCCCTTGGAATTTTTACAGCAAGGTGCTGAGAGCACAGGCCTTGCAAACCATCAGCTTGGTTCTAAGGGTCAGCTTGGTGTTATTCCTTGTGTGTTTCATGATTCTTCCAAAGGTGGTAGCTGCGTGTATTGAGCTCTGCATCAAGGGACAGATTGTCTGTCACCACGGACCCGAGGTAGCTGAATTTGCTCACCACTTCCAGTGCGGTGTTATTTGGGTGGTGATGCAACACCTTGTCCCATGATGACAGTTTTCTTGACGCTTACAGTCAGGGAAAACAGGTTACAGGCTTGGGAGAGACATTCCATGAATCTTTGTAGCTGAGTTTCTGTGTGAGCGACTAGCGCAGCATCATCAGCGTGGAGGAGTTCTCTGATCAGGATGCGATGTGTTTTTGTCTTCACTTTCAGTCTCGATAGATAGTAGAACTTACCGTCTGACCTAATGTGCAAGTAGATTCCTTCCATATTAGCAGGGAAGGCGAAGGTCAGGAGCATGGAGTACATGAAACCAAACAGAGAGTGGGGACTAGGACACAACCCTGTTTCATTCCATTCTTCACTCTGAAACTGTCAGAAGTGGAGCCATCAAACTGTACAGTCCAGTGCATGTAGCCATGAAAGAGGCGGATGAGACTGAGGAGCTTCAGTGGACAGCCAATTTTCCCCAAAATCTTGTCGAACCCTGTTCTGCTGATGGTGTCCAATGCCTTAATGAGATCTATGAAAGTAAGGTAAAGGGATATACCCTGTTCCCTATGCTTCTCTTGTAGCTGGCATATGGAGAAGATCATGTCCACAGTAGATCTGCTGGTACAAAACTGCACTGTGCTTCTGAGTATACTTGGCCTGCAAGTAAATTGAATCTTTTAAGTATGGTCCTAGCCTTCCTGTGACGCTAAGGAGTGAGGTGCCCCTGTAGTTGATGCTGTTTCCTCTGTCGTGCTGGGTGCCCTTCTGTTCACTAGGCTGTCTATTGCTTTCTTGAAATCCAGTGATGAAGGTTTTTCATCTAACTCATCCATGACAGGAAGTTGCGGGAGAGCGTTAGGCACGGTGTCGCAGTCTGCGCTGTGGTAGGTGCGGGTGTGGAGAACACTGGGCAGATGACCAGGTCTAGCTGGTGCCAATGACCAGACCTTGGGTGACGCCATGATACCTTGTGGCAATGTCTACTCGAGGAGTACAGCTCACAGCAGTGTTCAGCCCAGTGGGACATCTGTTTACTTCTGACGATGAGTACTTCACCATCTGCCAACTTCATGGGTGCAATGTTGGTGATGGCAGGGCCAAGCACCCTCTTGATCCCTTTGTACATAGCTCGTAGATTACCATTGTCATAGGAAGTTTGGATTTCTTGACATGAGTTGATCCAGTGTTTATTTGCGCAGTATCTCCCTGTCTTTTGCATGGCTGTCTTGACTACTTTTAGGTCATGCAGTATCTTAGCTGTTGGGTTTATGTTGTGCATCATGTAGGCTTTGTTTTTTGCATCAATGACAGATATCATCTCAGCTGAGTAGGTCTCAAACCAGCCCTTGTTGCGGGTTCCACCTTTACCAAATGAAACTTCTGCTGCTTCATAAATGATTCAGCTTAGTGACTTCCAAGCTTCATCAATGCCAGCATTGGTGCTTCCCATTGAGGCTTTGGTGGGTAGCAAGTGTTCTAGCGATAGTGCGAAGTGCTGGTATTTGGCATCATTGCTTATGCAAGGGATGTTGATGGTGGTGGGCAGTCGCGTTTTGAGCTGTGGAACTTTCGGGGGTGCACCTTCACTCTGCTCCTGACAAGAGAGTGGTTGGCATCGCAGTCTGCGCTGTGGTGGGTGCGGGTGTGGAGAACACTGGGCAGATGACTAGGTCTAGCTGGTGCCAATGACCAGACCTTGGGTGATGCCATGATACCTTGCGGCAATGTCTACCCTGGATGAAGGTGTTGGTGATGCAGAGTTCATTCAGGGCACAAAGCTCAAGAGGCATTGCCTGTTATTGTCGATCTTGCCCACCTCGATGACTGAGGCACGTTGGCCATGAATCACTGTCTGCCCCAACACGTGCGTTGAAGTCATCCAGGATGAATAGCTTCTTGCCATATGGAATGTTCCTCATAACATCACCCAGGGAGTCAAAGAAATGCTCTTTGTCTGCGATGCTGGTGTTCAGAATTGGTGCGTAGGTGCATATGATGTTGACTGCGCCTACATCAGATGAAAACCGCAGGGAGATGAGGTGTTCTGAGGTTGCTACTGGTGGCTCAATTGACTGTGTCAGCTAGTTACTCACTGCAAATCCTAAGCCACGTTCACAGTGGTCTTCAGTGCTCTTTCCATGCCAGTAGAAGGTGTAATTGGCCTAACGAATAGAGCCTGTGTCAGCTAATCTCACCTACTGCTTTACAAAATTTGTTTAAGATGCAAGTAAATTTGTTATTTCCCTCCTCGAAACCTCTTATTCTGCTATTTACATTATAACATATACATTTTGGCTCTACTTCCTCACATGCATTTGCCACAGGTAATAGTACTGAAGATCTGTGCTCCAGAACTTGCCGCACCGCTAGCCAAGCTGTTCCAGTACAGCTACAACACTGGCATCTACCCTGCAATGTGGAAAATTGCCCAGGTATGTCCTGTACACAAAAAGCAGGACAAGTCCAACCCGTCCAATTTTTGCCCCATCAGTCTACTCTCAATCATCAGTAAAGTGATGGAAGGTGTCATCAACAGTGCCATCAAGTGGCACTTGCTTAGCAATAACCTGCTCAGTGACGCTCAGTTTGGGTTCCGCCAGGGCCACTCAGCTCCTGACCTCATTACAGCCTTGGTTCAAACATGGACAAAAGAGCTGAACTCAAGAGGTGAGGTGAGAGTAACTGCCCTTGACATCAAGGCAGCATTTGACCGAGTATGGCATCAAGGAACCCGAGCAAAACTGGAGTCAATGGGAATGAGGGGGAAAACTGTCTGCTGGTTGGAGTCATACGTAGCGCAAAGGAAGATGGCTGTGGTTGTTGGAGGTCAATCATCTGAGCTCCAGAACATCACTGCAGGAGTTTCTCAGGGTAGAGTCCTATGCCCATCCATCTTCAGCTGCTTCATCAATGACTTTCCTTCAATCATAAGGTCAGAAGTGGGGATGTTCACTGATGATTGCACAATGTTCAGCACCATTCGCAACTCCTCAAATACTGAAGCAGTCCGTGTAGAAATGCAGCAAGACCTGGACAATATCCAGGCTTGGGCTGATAAGTGGCAAGTAAGATTTCCGCCACACAAATGCCAGGCAATGACCATCTCCAACAAGAGAGAATCTAACCATCTCCCCTTGACATTCAATGGCATTACCATCACTGAATCCCCCACTATCAACATCCTAGGGGCTACCATTGACCAGAAACTGAACTGGAGTAGTCATATAAATACCGTGGCTACAAGAGCAGGCCAAAGACTAGGAATCCTGTGGCGAGTAACTCACCTCCTGACTCCCCAAAACCTGTCCACCATCTACAAGGCACAAGTCAGGAATGTGATGGAATACTCTCCACTTGCAAACACTCAAGAAGCTTGACACCATCCAGGACAAAGCAGCCCGCTTGATTGGCACACCATTCACAGTGGCGCAGTGGTTAGCACCGCAGCCTCACAGCTCCAGTGACCCGGGTTCAATTCTGGGTACTGCCCGTGTGGAGTTTGCAAGTTCTCCCTGTGTTTGCGTGGGTTTCCTCCGGGTGCTCCGGTTTCCTCCCACATGCCAAAGACCTGCAGGTTGATCGGTAAATTGGCCATTAGCAATTGCTCCCAGTATAGGTAGGTGGTAGGGAAATTTCGGGACAGGTGGGGATGTGGTAGGAATATGGGATTAGTGTCGCATTAGTATAAATGGGTGGTTGATGGTCGGCACAGACTCGGTGGGCCGAAGGGCCTGTTTCAGTGCTGTATCTCTAAACTAAACTAAACTAAACTAAACATTCACTCCTCCACCACCGACGCACAGTGGTAGCAGTGTGTACCATCTACAAGATGCACTGCAGCAACTCACTAAGGCTCCTTCAACAGCACCTTCCAAACCCGTGACCTCTACCACCTGGAAGGACGAGCAGCAGATGCATGGGAACATCACCACCTGCAAGTTCCCGTCCAAGTCACACACCATCCTGACTATATCATCGTTCCTTAACTGTCGCTGGGTCAAAATCCTGGAACTCCCTTCCTAACAGCACTGTGGGTGTACCTACCTCACATGGACTGCAACGGTTCAAGAATTTAGCTCACCACCACCTTCTCAAGGGCAATAAGGGATGGGCAATAAATGCTGGCATAGCCAGTGATGCCCACATCCCATGAATGAATACAAAATAAGGAGATTTGACTCCCTGGCACCCCTGAAGTGATTTATGACTTTAACCCCTTATAGGGACTAAACCAAATCAAGCATACATCCCTATAAGTCTCCTTTAATTAAGTTCAGACCAGACAGATTCCTACAGTCACTTGTTTGGGTCTGAATAACTGAACTAGTCTTCCCTCAAAGAAAGAAAACCAACAGAGAATATTACTATCTTTCCGATAGCCTATTTTTTAATAATTATAGCTAGGTCATAAATATCCCAGATATTACAAGGGTCTGGGAAACTCTCTTCAATAAGTGTCTTCCCACTTAAGGAGATACAGAGAGGGGGCTCTTGTAGTTGTATACAGAATGCCACATGAGACGATTTATTAACTTTTATATATTTATTAAAGAGTTGATAAGACAGAAGCGCAAGGGGATAGCCAACTGCAAAACAGCCCTGACAACCAATTTTATCTGCAGCGCCTGTGGAAGAGTCTGTCACTCTAGTATTGGCCTTTATAGCCACTCCAGGCGCTGCTCCACAAACCACTGACCACCTGCAGGTGCTTACCCATTGTCTCCCGAGACAAGGAGACCAAAGAAGAAGAAGAAAAAAAAAGAAAAGAAAGAGTTGAACATGTAATACACTTTAAGTGGCTATGTATACTACAATATCAAAGATTACTAAGCGATATAAAACATGATCTTATTTCTAAAATAGAATCCAAAAGTTTAACCTTGACAATGTTACAGCAAAATATCTTAGAATTTCCATCAAAATTTAAAGTAAACGTTTACCTTAAGTCCCCCAAGTACCATAGGTTGAGAAGCATTGATGAGGAATTCAATACTTCTGTTTTTTTGATTCAAAACTCTCATGTTTATACTGTTTCTAATCTATCATTTCATCTTTTAGAATGTAGGTGTTACCTTTCTGTGTATGCTTTTCCTGCTTTTGAGATCCATACATGGTAATATCATTAGCTACCAAACCCACTTAATATATTTGCTGGAAATCCCCTTCTCTTGAAGTTGTGAGCTTTTATCTGGTCAAAATGTTTGTAATTGGGTTTACTTGGCATCTGTTTTTGTAAGTACCATTTCATTTTGTAATTTGTCATCTGTAATTGTCTTTTTATGGTACCTTGTATCATCTTGTGATGTCAGTCTGTCTATATCACTAACACTATCAACTAATTAAGTTTACAGCCATCAGTACTGACTTCACATAGGATGTTTCAATGTGTGTCATGTTCTAATTCCATTGTAGCAGAGACCTTGGAAGACCTTGGAATGGATTTAATTTAAAAGGTGTTTCTGGTTCACCTCCTGCTGTAACAGGGATGCTTATAGATTTTTAACTCTGCTCTTAAAAGGGAATTTCAGTGAGTCTTGAAAACTGACCATTTATTCAATCTTTAATTCTAAAAGGTATAATGTATTAATTATATCTAAATTCTATCTAATTAAGTCTATTATACCTATGTTTTATCACACCCCAGGTCTTGTTGAATTTTTCAGCTCTGTGAATGAAGCAGAACTTAAGCTCCAGGCCTCAACAGAGGGTCAAAGGAAATCCCTTGCAGGCATTTTTAACATAGTATGACTCATTTTTAGGTTAAATGTTGAGAGTTTAAAAAAAAAAGGTTAACCTTTTAATGTATTTATTCTGAAATAGCTGTTATTTTTAGGTGTAAATGCTGACATGTTGACTGAACAGAGTTTGAAAAACAAACCTGATTTGGTTGATTTCATGGTAGTTGTTCTTGAATGGTAGTGATACAAGCTGGACATTTGAACATATCAGGATGGTTAACTGATTAGATATGGCTATTTGTGCCAATCATTAAACTGTGACATACAGATATAAAGTATAACATGTCTTATATACAGAACTTGACATTTTGTCCATTTTTGAGGATATGAAAAATAAAATACATATGCTTGCAGCCGGTAGCACATTGTGCGAGAAACCAAAAAAGGAAAAGTATATAATGCAGAGATCTACTTAGCAACTGGATAAATGAATCACAAAGTGGCATTGAACAGTGAGAGAATTTAGGATAACATACACACTGGTAATGAAAATAACAAATATTATTGAACAATGACTATGAATGTTTAAATTCTATTAGCATCAAAATACATAGAAATTACAACATGGAAACAGGCCAAAAAGCCCAATCAGTGCATGTTGTAGTTTATCCTCTAGATGAGCAGTAGCATTAATCCTATATACCTTCCTTGTTTTCATATTCCTGAAAACAGATGTGTGGATTGCAAAGCGCAATTAACCTGTACCTGTTCAAAGTAATATAGGTAGCCCGCCAACTTCATGCCGTCTGCTCATTTAAAGGATAGTAGTGTGCAGTCCAGTGTTAAATGCAGCAGGGGGCCAAAGTTCATGCGAGGTAGGACAAAAACAGAAAATGCTGGAAATACTCAGCAGTTCAGGCAGCATCTGTGGAGAGAAAAACAGAGTTAACGTTTCAGGTCTGTGACCTTTCATCAGATCTGGCAAAAGACCTCAACTGCTGTAATCTGCAGGGCTACAGACCAAATGCTGGAAGGTGAGATTAGAATGGGTGGATTGTTTTTCAGCCAGCACAGACACGATGGGCCAAGTGCCTTAAACTTTTTATGATTCTAAGATAGAAATGCAATAGGTTTTGAGCAAGGGGGAGGGGGGAAGAAGAACAAAAGAGAAGGTCTGTGATAGGTGGAGGGCAGAAGAAATTAAATGACAAAAGGTTTTATAGAAACATAGAAAATAGGAGCAGGAGTAGGCCATTTGGCCCTTCGAGCTTGCTCCGCCATTCATTATGATCATGGCTGATCATCCAACTCAGTAACCTGTTCCCACTTATGCCCCATACCCTTTGATCCCTTTAGACCCAAGAGCAACATCTAACTCCTTTTTGAAAACATTTAATGTTTTGGCCTCAACTGCTTTCTGTGGTAGCGAATTCCACAGGCTCACCACTCTCTGGGTGAAGAAATTTCTCCTCATCTTAGTCCTGATAGGTTTACCCCATATTTTTAGACTATGACCCCTGATTCTGGACTCCCCCACCATCGGAACATCCTTCCTGCAGCTACCCTGTCAAGTCCTGTTAGAATTATATAGCTTTCTATAAGATCCCCCCTCACTCTTCTGAACTCCAGCGAATAAAATCGTAACTGACTCAATCTCACCTCGTATGTCAGTCCCGCCATCCCAGGAATCAGTCTGGTAAACCTTCGCTGCACTCCCTCTATAGCAAGAACATCCTTCCTCAGATAAGGAGACCAAAACTACACACAATATTCCAGGTGTGGGCTCACCAAGGCCCTGTATAATTGCAGCAAGACATCCCTGCTCCTGTACTCGAATCCTCTCGCTATGAAGGCCAAAATACCATTTGCCTTTTTTACTGCCTGTTGCACCTGCATGCTTACCTTCAGTGACTGGTGTACGAGAACACCCAGGTCTCGCTGCATATTCCCCTCTCTCAGTTTGTAGCCATTCAGATAATATTCTGCCTTCCTGTTTTTGCTACCAAAGCGGATAACCTCACATTTATCCACATTATACTGCATCAGCCATGCAATTGCCCACTCACTCAACTTGTCCAAATCACCCAGAAGCCTCTCTGCATCCTCCTCACAACTCACCCTCCCACCCAGTTTTGTGTCATCTGCAAATTTGGAGATATTACATTTAGTTCCCTCATCTAAATCATTAATGTATATTGTGAATAGCTGGGGTCCTAGCACCGATCCCTGCAGTACCCCACTAGTCACTGTCTGCCATTCGGAAAAAGACCCGTTTATTCCTACTCTTTGTTTCCTGTCTGCCAACCAATTTTCTATCCATCGCAATACACTACCCCCAATCCCATGCACTTTAATTTTACATGCTAATCTCTTATGTGGGACTTTGTCGAAATCCTTCTGAAAGTCCAAACAAACCACATCCATTGGCTTCCCCTCATCAACTCTACTAGTTACATCCTCGTAGAATTCTAGTAGATTTGTCAAGCATGATTTCCCTTTCGTAAATCCATGCTGACTCTGTCCGATTGTACCACTGTTCTCCAAGTGCTCTGCTATAAAATCTTTGATAATGGACTCTAGAATTTTCCCCACTACCGACGTCAGGCTGACTGGTCTATAATTCCCTGCTTTCTCTCTACCTCCCTTTTTAAATAGTGGGGTTACATTAGCTACCCTCCAATCTGTAGGAACTGTTCCAGAGTCTATAGAACCTTGGAAGATGACTACCAATGCATCCACTATTTCTAGGGCCACTTCCTTAAGTACTCTGGGATGCATACCATCAGGTCCTTGGATTTATTGGCCTTCAATCCCATCAATTTCCCCACCACCATTTCTCTACTAATACTGATTTCTTTCAGTTCCTCTCTCTCACTAAGCCCTATGTTCCCTAACATTTCTGGTATGAAATTTATGTCCTCCTTTGTGAAGATGGAACCAAAGTATGCATTTAGTTGGTTAGCTATTTCTTTATTCCCCATAATACAGTCCCCTGTTTCTGACTGAAAGGGACCTACATTTGTCTTCACCAATCTTTTTCTCTTTACATACCTATAGAAACCTTTACAGTCAGTTTTTATGTTCCCCGCAAACTTGCTCTCATACTCTATTTTCCCCTTTTTAATCCATCCCTTGATCCTCTTTTGCTGAATTCTAAACTGCTCCCAATCCTCAGGTCTGTTGTTTTTTCTGGCGAATTTGTATGCCTCTTCCTTGGATCTAATGCGATCTCTAATTTCCCTTGTAAGCCATGGTTTGGCTACCTTTCCCGTTTTACTTTTGCGCAAGACAGGGATAAACAATTGTTGCAGTTCATCCATGCGCTCTTTAAATGTTTGCCATTGCCTATCCACCGTCACCCTTTCAGTAACGTTTCCCAATCTGTCATGGGCAACCCGCGCCTCATACCTTCATAGTTTCCTTTACTAAGATTCAGGACTCTTGTCTCAGAATCAACTACGTCACTCTCCACCTTGATGAAGAATTCTATCCCATTATGGTCGCTCGTCCCCAAGGAGTCTCGCACCACCAAATTGTCAATTATTCCTCTCTCATTACACAATACCCAGTCTAGGATGCCCTGTTCTCTAGTTGGTTCATCAACATATTGGTCCAGAAAACCATCCTGTATACACTCCAAGAATTCCTCCTCTACGGTATTGTGACTAATTTGATTTGCCCAATCTATATGCAGATTAAAATCACCCATAATTACTGGTGTTCCTTTATCACATGCATCTCTAATTTCCTGTTTAATGCCATTCCCAACATCACCACTACCCCCACTAATGTTTTTTGCCCCTTAGTGTTTCTCAGCTCTACCCATACAGATTCCACATCGTCAGAGCTAATATCTTTCCTCACTATTGTGTTAATTTCTTCTTTACCTAGCAATGCAACTCCACCGCCTTTTGTTTTTTGTCTGTCCTTCCCAAATATTGAATACCCCTTGGATGTTCATTTCCCATCCCTGGTCACCTTGCAGCTATGCCTCCATAATCCCGACTATATCATACCCGTTTACATCTATTTGTGCGATTAATTCATCCACTTTATTGCAAATGCTCCGCGCGCTAAGGCACAAAGTCTTAAGGCTTGTCTTTTTAACATTACTTGTCCTCTTCCCAATATTTTTCACTGTATCCCTGTTTGATTCTGGCCCTTGATTTCTCTGCTTATCACTTTTCCTATTCCCCTTACTGTCTTTTGTTCTTGTCTTTGATCACCCCTCCTCTGACTCCTTGCAAACGTTCCCATCCCCCTGCCATTTTAGTTTAAACACTCCCCAACCACTCTAGCAAATACTCCCCCTAGGACATCAGTCCCAGTTCTGCCCAGGTGTAACCCGTCCAGTTTGTACTGGTCCCACCTCCCCCAGAACCGGTCCCATTGCCCCAGGAATCTAAAAACCCTCCCCCTCACACTATCTCTTCAGCCACGAATTCATCTGATATATCCTGCTATTTCTACTCTGACTAGCACGTGGCACTGGTAGTAATCCTGAGATCACTACCTTTGAGGTCCTACTTTTCAACTTACTTCCTAGCTCCCTATATTCTGCTTTTAGGACCTCACCCTTTTTTTTTTAACCTATGTCGTTTGTACCAATGTGTACCATGACCACTGGCTGTTCACCCTCCCCCTTCAGAATGTCCTGTAACTGCTCTGAGACATCCTTGACCCTTGCACCAGGGAGGCAACATACTATCCTGGAGTCTCTTTTGCAGCCACAGAAATGCCTATCTATTCCCCTTATAATTGAATCCCCTTTAACTATTGTTTCATGGTACAAAGCCAAAGGGAGTGGGAATGGGACAAGTAAAGAAAAAAAGGATGTGTCTGGATGAGGTGTAAATGGCAGGATAGCAGCTGTCCAAATACAAAGTAAAGGGATTAAGAAAGAAATGGGTGGGGGGCGGGGGTGGGGGCAGGGGAGAAAAACAAACAAAAATGGGTGAAGAGGTTATGATCTAAAATTATTGAACTCACGTTGAGTGCAGAAGGCTGTAAAGTGCCCCGTCGAAAGATGAGGTACTGTTCCTTGAGCTTGCGTTGAGCTTTATTGGAACGCAGCAGCTGGTCAAGGACTGAAAGGTCAGAGTGGGAGCAAGGTGGAAAATTAAAATCACAAGCGTCTGGAAGCTCTGGGTCATGCTTGCGGACGGAGCGGAGGTGTTCCGCAAAGCAGTCACCCAGCCTGCATTTAGTCTCCCCAGGATAGAGGAGACCACATTGTGAATAGCGAATATATTAAATTTGAAGAAGTACAAGTAAATTGCTGTTTCAATTGGAAGGAGTATGTGGGGCCTTGGACAGTGAGAAGGGAGGAGATGAAAGGGCGTCTCCTGCGTTTGCATGGAAAGGTGCCATAGGAAAGGGGAGAGGTGTTGGGGTGACTGAGGAGTGGGCCAGGGTGTCGTGGAGGGAATGTCCCTTCAGAATGCTGAAAAGGGAGGGGAGGGGAAACTGTGTTTGGTGGTGGTATCATGCTGGAGGTGGGAGAAATGGCGGAGGATAATCCATTGACTATGGAGGCTGGTGGGGTGGAAGGTGAGGACAAGGGGAATCCTATCATGGTTCTGGGAGGGAGGGGAATGAATATAGAAACATAGAAAATAGGAACAGGAGTAGGCCACTCGGCCCCTCAATCCTGCTCCGCTATTCAACTAGATCATGGCTGATCTTCTGCCTTAATGCTATTTTCCTGTACTATCCCAGATCCCTTGATATCTTGAATATCTAGAAATCTATTGATCTCTGTCTTGAATATAGTCAATGATTGAGCCTCCACAGCCGTCTGGGGTAGAGAATTCCAAAGATTCACCACCCTCTGAGTGAAGAAATTCCTCCTCACTCTGTCCTAAATGGCTTCCCCCTTATTCTGAGACTGTGTCTCCTGGTTCTAGACCCCACAGCTAGGCCAAACATCCTTCCTCCATATACCCTGTGGAGCCTTGTCAATCCCATTGGGGAGGAATCCTCAGTTGAGGAAAAAGGAAGACATATCGGAAGCGCTAGTGTGGAAGGTTGCATTGTGTGAACAGGTGTGATGGAGATGGAGAAACTGGGAGAATGAAATTGAATCCTCGCAGGAGGTGGGGTGTGATGAAGTGTAGTCAGGTAGCAGTGGCAGTCCGTGGGCTTATCGTGAATATTGGTTAATAGCCTCTCCCCAAAAATGGAGACAGAGAAGTCGAGGAAGGTAAAGGAAAAGTCAGAGATTGACCATGTGAGGGTGAGAAGGGTAGAAATTGGAAACAAAGTCCATGAAATCTTTCAGTTCAGGGCTAGAGCAGAAAGCTGCACCGATACAGTCATCAATGTACCATAAGAAGAGGCGAAGAAGGGGGCCTGAGTAGGACTGGAACAAGGAATGTTACACATACCCCACTAAAATGCAGGCATAGCTACAATCCAAGTGGTTTTTATTATTCATTCATGGGATGTGAGCATCACTGACTAGGCCAGCATATATTGCCTATCCCTAATTGCCCTTGAGAAGGGCATATCCATAGCAACACCTTTCATTTGGGGAAATGAGTGGAATTGAAGGAGAAGTTGTTCAATCTGAGAACAAGTTCTGCCAGGTGGAGGAGGGTGGTAGTGGATGGGGATTGGTTGTGCCTTCATTCTAGGAAGAAGCTGAGAGTCCTTAGTCCATCCTGGTGGGGGATAGAAGTATAGAGGGATTGGATGTCTATGGTGAATAGGAGATGCTGAGGGCCAGAAAACTGAAAACTGTTGAAGCTTGTCTTCACTTTTTAAAGCCTTGTCCCAGTCTTGCTTTTCTTTTCTCCCTGGAAATATTGTGTGTGCCTTTAAAACTGTAAAAAGATCAGTTCACCTTTAAGACAGAAAGTTCTGGAGACTCAGACTGCCAGTTGCATTCTGGTTGCCAAGCAACAGCAGCAAGAGAGAGAGGTCATGTGATTCAATGTTGCCGTTTTGACTTTAAACTAGCTGGCTGAGACTGATTTGAGCAGAGAGCGTTCTGAGGTGATTTGAACTGAAGAAGCTGTGTTATTCTCCTCTCAAAATTCTACAAAGCTTCAAGCCAAATTAATTCCCTAAGAAAAATAAGAAAAGCTTTTCTTTCCTAACAAATTATTGGTATGTCCTGTGTTTATCGCTGAAGGGACGGTTTAATGCTCCAACAGCCAAACTGGTGAATTCCTATCTTTGAAGGACCTTTTTTTCCATCGAACGACTGTGAAGACTTCAAGTGACCTTTGATTGTTTCTACATTGGAAGACTCCATTCAACAAGAATGTAACTTGCAAAGACCTTTTTTTATTTTATTCTCAACAGCCATCTAATCTAAAACCGAATTACTGTTAGTTGTATGCGAATGCGGGAGTTAGATTTTTAAATAAGAAGTTATAAGGTCTTGCGACATTATTTTATCTTAGTAGTGTTTAATATTTTAGTTTTTTTTTACTAAATAGTTGACTTGTTATCTAAAGATACCTGGTTTGGTCTGCTTCATTCGGCAGATACTAGAGTGTTCAATTTGGCTGCCTTTTCTGATTTGGAAAGCTTTAAGAAATATGCTGTGACCTGTGGAGCGACGGGACTGAATTAACAGTGCGTTACTCCCACCGCAGTCGTAACAACCTTTTAAAGGTGAGATGTATATTGGCTGCAGCAGGTGCTGGAGGTCATTGTGAAAGAGTTTATGAGCAGAAAGAGGAGTGGAAATGATACAACAGGCCAGAAAGCATGCCCTAAGGTTCTCCAATACAGTATAGGAGGCCATAGTACTGGAGGTGGATAGGGGAAAAGAGATCCTCTTCAGTCAAGGGGCCAGGAGGCCCTCCCAACAGACATTACAAAGGCATTGGGAGTGGATAGATGTTGCGGTCAGTGTCATCAGTCTAGCTCCGAGGACTTGGATGTCATGCCACAAGACATTCAATGACCTGCACCATTGGTCAAGGACAGTAAATGCATTTTCATATGCCATATCCTTACAAATGAGCCACTGGCCTCACATGTTGCTCAATCCATCACCCATCACAGCACTCACCACTTGGTAGTCTCTACCAAGCATGACTCAAACCCAACATTTATAGCCTCACTCACCCTCATACACAGCCTGTACATATTTTTAGCTCTTCAATGGTGACAGACACATCATCCAAGCACATTTAAAAAAAAATTATTCATAGGATATGGGTGTCGCTGGCTAGGAAGCACTTATTGCCCATCCCTAATTGCCCTTGAGCTGCCTTCTTGAACCGCTGCAGTCCTTGGGGTGTAGGTACACCCACACTGCTGTTATCAAGGGAGTTCCAAGATTTTGATCCAGATACGGTGAAGGAACGGTGATATAGTTCTAAGTTAGGATGGTGTGCAGCTTGGAGGGGAACTTGCAGGTGGTGGTGTTCCCATGCATCTGTGATCTGCTGCCCTTGTCCTTCTAGGTAGTGGAGGGGTGGCACAGTGGCGCAGTGTTTAGCACCACAGCCTCACAGCTCCAGCGACCCAGGTTCAATTCTGAGTACTGCCTGTGCAGAGTTTGCAAGTTCTCCCTGTGACCGCGTGGGTTTTCACCAGATGCTCTGGTTTCCTCCCACAGCCAAAGACTTGCAGGTTGATAGGTAAATTGGCCATTGTAAATTGCCCCTAGTGTAGGTAGGTGGTAGGAGAATGGTAGGGAATATGGGATTACTGTAGGGTTAGTATAAATGGGTGGTTGTTGGTCGGCACAGACTCGGTGGGCCAAAGGGCTGTTTCAGTGCTGTATCTTTATGACTATGATTAGGTCACGGGTTTGGAAGGTGCTGTCAAAGCAGCCTTGGTGAGTTGCTGCAGCACATCTTGTAGATGGTACACACTGCTGCCTCTGTGCGTTGGTGGTGAAGGGAGTGAATGTTGAAGATTGTGGATGGGGTGCCAATCAAGTGGGCTGCTTTGTCCTGGATGGTGTTGAGCTTTTTGAGTATTGTTGGAGCTGCACCCATCCAGGCAAGTGGAGAATATTCCATTCCACTCCCGACTTGTGCCTTGTAGATGGTGGACAGGCTTTGGGGAGTCAAGAGGTGAGTTACTCGCCACAGAATTCCCAGCTTCTAACCTGCTTTTGTGGTCATGGTATTTGTATGGCTACCCCAGTTCAGTTTCTGGTCAATGGTAACCACCAGGATGTTGATAGTGGGGGATTTGAGTGATGGTAATGCCATTTCACATCAAAGGGAGATGGTTAGATTCTCTCTTCTTTGAGATGGTCATTGCCTGGCACTTGTGTGGCACAAATGTTACTTGCCACATCAGCCCAAGCTTTGATGTTGTCCAGGTCTTCCTGCATCTGGACACAGGCTGCTTCATTATCTGAGGAGTCATGAATGGTTCTGAACACTGCACAATCATCAACGAACATCCCCAATTCTGACCTTATGATGGAGAGAAGGTTATTACAGAAGCAGCTGAAGACAGTTAGGCCTAGGACACTACCCTGAGGAACTCCTGCAGTGATGTCCTGGGACTGAGATGATTGACCTCCAACAGCCACCACCATCTTCCTTTGCGCTAGGTATGACTAAAACCAGCGGAGAGTTTTCCCCCCGATTCCCATTGATTCCAGTTTTGCTAGCGCTCCTTGATGCCACACTCGGTCAAATGCTGCCTTAATGTCAAGGGCAGTCATTCTCACCTCACCTCTGGAGTTCAGCTCTTTTGTCCATGTTTGGGCAAAGGCTGTAATGAGATCAGCAGCTGAGTGATCTTGGCGGAACCGAAACTGAGCATTACTGAGCAGGTTATTGCTGAGCAACTGCAGCTTGATAGCACTGTTGATGATCCCTTCCATCACTTTATTTCTGATCAAGAGTAGACACAAGGGCGCTAATTGGCTGGGTTGGATTTGTCCTGCTTTTTGTGCACAGGACATACTTGGGCAATTTTCCACATTGTCGGTTAGCTGCCAGTTTTGTAGCTGTACTGGAACAGCTTGGTTAGGGGCGTGACTAGTTCTGGAGCACAAGTCTTCAGTACTATTGCCGGAATATTGTCAGGACCCATAGCCTTTGCAGTATCCAGTGTCTTCAGTCATTTCTTGATATCACATGGACTGAATCGGATTGGCTGCAGACTAGCATCTGTGATGCTGGGAACCTTAGGAGGAGGCAGAGATTCACTTCTGGCTGAAGATGGTTGCAAGTGCTTCAGCCCTGTCTTTTGCACTGATGTGCTGGGCTCCCTCATGCTTGAGGATGGGGATATTTGTGGAGCCTCCTCCTCCTGTTAGTTGTCCACCACCATTCACGACTGGATGTGGCAGGACTGCAGAGCTTAGACCTGATCCGTTGGTTTGGTGATCGCTTAGCTCTGCCTATGGCATGCTACTTGCAACATGCTGTTTGGCATGCAAGTATTCCTGTGTTGTTGTTTCACCAGACTGACACCAGCGTCCACATCCAGAGGATCATCCTCTGCCATTTCTGCCACCTCCAGCGTGATGCCACCACCAAACGCGCCACCCCAACCCCTCCCCTGTCAGCATTCTGAAGGCATCGTTCCCTCCATGACACCCTGGTCCACTCCTCCATTACCCCCAACACCTCGTTCCCTTCCCATGGCACCTTCCCATGCAACCGCAGGAGGTGTAATACTTGCCCTTTTACCTCCTCTCTTCTCACTCTTCATTGAACCAGGGTTGGTCTCTAGGCTTGATGGTAATAGTACAATGGGGGATATGCTGGGCCATGAAGTTACAGATTGTGGTTGAATACAATTCTGCTGCTGCTGATGGCCCACAGTTCCGCATGGATGCCCAATTTTGAGTTGCTACATCTGTTTGAAATCTATCCCATTTAGCACGGTGGTAGTGCTACACGATGGAGGGTATCCTCAATGTGAAGATGGGACTTAGTCTCCGCAAGGACTCTGAGGTGGTCATTTCTATCAATACTGGCATGGACAGATGCATCTACGACAGATAG
Organism: Heterodontus francisci; assembly: GCF_036365525.1. Lineage (NCBI taxonomy): Eukaryota > Metazoa > Chordata > Chondrichthyes > Heterodontiformes > Heterodontidae > Heterodontus > Heterodontus francisci. The sequence goes on along the minus strand of NC_090376.1, from coordinate 51,116,373 downwards.
ATTGTTGAGGACAAGGTGAAGTAGGTTTTTCCATCTTGTTGATTCCCTCACCACCTGCCGCAGACGCAGTCTAGAAGCTATGTCCTTTAGGACTTGGCCAGCTCGGACAGTAGTGGTGCTACCGAGCCACTCTTGGTGCTAGATATTGAAGTCCCCCACCCAGAGTACATTCTGTGCCCTATTGAACCCTATTCACTGATCGACTTCCCTCTCGAGGTGGCGCATAATTAGAGGCAGCAACACCTATCGGTGAGGACTGGCACAGTTGTATGCCCTCAACCAATGGTGCTGGCAATCATAGAGGATGCCGGTATGTTTCTACCTAATCCACTTTCTCACATTCCACTTTCCTCTCATCCCACAATCTCTTCTGATTTACAAGCTGCAGATGGTGTAAGTGTGCACCTCTTGATTTCCCCCAGCTTGCCTCACAGCAATCGTATCCTTGTACCCTTCTCCTTTCAGGCACCCAAGAACTGCCACCTTTGGCCTGGTCAAGAACTGGTGCGGGTGTGTGAAGTGTAAGGGGAGCAGGACTCTGCTGAAGAAGAAACACTGTCACTTAATCTCATACTCGCAGCCACCAGCTCAGATACTGGTGCCGCACAGACTTTAGAGGGTAGCATAGAGGTGGGATCTGCATGTGGTGAGTCGCCGAGCATGAGTGGACTGCAGCCAAATGGGTGGGAGGGAAGTAGTATTTTGCAGATGCCAGCTCCCCAGAGAATAAGGTTGCAGTTGAGTTCTGCTGCGGAGGTCTCAGATGAGCTCTTCAATAGAGCAGCTGATGAATATGCACAATGAAATCTTTGGTGCATTGGCAGGCCTGCCAGAAAGCCTGCTATCACTGTCTAAAAGCATGCAGCAGTCTGGCTCCAACTTGGCACAGGGCTTTGCGCACAGCTTGGAGCCCATCTTTTCCAGCGTGGAAGTGTTAACCAACTCCACGAGAACATTAGCAGACCTGATCATGATGCAGAGCCTGATGGCCGATGTCTCAATTCCATTGCAGTACAACAGAAGCTACCCCACATCTGAGTGCTGCTGTGAAAGCTCAGACTGAGGTTATGAAATCTGAGTTTGTTGCCATGCAGGCTCAGACTGCTGCCATCAAAGGGGCATTCAGGCTTGCACAGCAGTCCAGCAATCCGTGCGCCAGCAGATTACTCGAATTGCTAAGGCGCCATCCCGGCGGAGTGGCAGTGGAGAACCTGCTGTTCTATCTCTTGTATGCTCGCACCACTGCCACTCCACCAGTGCCCCTGCTGTTGCCTGTCAGTCAGCCAGCCCAGACTGATGCTGCCCATGCCAAGGTGGTGCAGTCAGAAGCTGGGTTTTCTAGGCCCAGAGCTGCATGTGGAAGGCCATCTACAGTCTCACCAACCGAAAATCAGCAGCCTTCTACCAGCCGTACTGCAGCCACTGGGGTAGCACTGTGTAGGAGCACTAGGTCAGGCAAAGGCACCCACAAGCACAAAGGGAATGCACAAGGCTGATTAGTTGACTTTTGTATGGAATATTGGATGTGATGTTGGATAAAGTTGTTACTGAGCTGCTGTTTTGTGATAGCACTGTGGCCAAGAGGGTGCTGGTATGGTCAGTAACGAAGGATAGGAAGGTATGGGGATTGGGGATTGTGTTCACAGGAACCATAGTCGAGCGAGGCTTTTGCGGACAGTTTGGCTAGAATGGGGATGTCTGGTTGCCTCCTCCCTTCCTCCTCCTCCTGAGCTGCTTGCTGTATCCCTGGTGACAAGAACTGTGCCCTCATGATGGCCAGGTTGTGGAGGATACAATGGACAACAATGAATTGGAAAACATGCCCTGGCAAGTTCTGCAGGGCTGTCCAGGCAGCAGAGCCATTGCTTCAGCAACCCAATGCATTGCTCTATGTTGTTTTGTGTGGCAACATGATTCTCTTTGTAGTCATGCTGGCCATATGTTGGGTTATGGTGTGGATTCATGAGCCAGGTGTAAAGCAGATAGCCCTTGTCGCCCAGCAACCAATGTCTTGTTTGATGTGATTGGTTGAAAGATTGAGGGAACAAGAGACTGGCACAGAATGAAAGCATCATGCCTGCTGCCAGGATAGTGGGCAATCACCAGCGTGATGTGCTGAGCATGGTTGCACACCAGCTGCATATTTGGTGAGTGGTAACCTTTGCGATTGCGGTCCATTTCAGCATTGAGATATGATGCCTGCAAAACCATGCGTTGCAATTGATAGCACTCTGCACTGTGGGGAAAACACATTATCCTTGCAAAGCCACGTGCATGCACTACTTGCTTCTCCCTGTTGCGAGCTAACACAATGAACTCCCCTCCACCGGCATAAAGAGCCTCTGTGAACTCCCGGATGCAGCAGTGAGTGGTGAACTGGGAAATGTTAGGTATGTCATCGGCTCCAGCCTGGAAAGATCCCACACAAAGAAAGTCAGGCAACGATCACCTCACAGTCACTGACAATGCTGTCCTGGCCCTGCTCTAATGCTGTAGGTCTGGTTGTAAGAGTTCTGTGAGTACCTCCTTTGTAAAGCGCAGAGCATACACATTGCTCCTGGCATTGGTGGAGATCAGGGAAATGCTTCTGGAAGATGCTAGGTGGATAAGGTCTCCTGCTGAGAGCTCTTCTCTCCTCATCCCTCTGCAAGCAGCTCATCCACTTCTTTTCTGCCTCTGCTGCATCTTCCTTTCATGCTGCAGCCCAAGAGGCATTGCAACTATAGTACCCATTAGATGGGAGCAAGTGGTTTGACCAGAGCCCTTAGAATCACAGTCAATGCCTTCTCTACATGCAGCACCGCTCCCTCCAGACTTTACCAACTTTAATCAACTCTTCCCAACACCAAGCACTTCCATAAACTCAAACAGAGCCTGTCGAGATTAATCAGCAACTAACCTGCAAGCAGTTGATGATCCCTTTAAATAGTACTGTTCAGCTGTGCATGTTTAAAAGAGGCTGTTAGCTGGAGCGGTGATGTCGTAAATGACACTGTTGGCATCTTGATGTGCCTACTCTGCCTACTCCTGGCACATGCTCCTAATTTCCATGCTAACGCCCTCACCAAGATGACATCCACTGCGCGCTGCACCAGAAATGTGCGTGAGCGGTGTGAACATCATTTTGTTTACAAAACAACACATATAGCGCTGAAATTGTGACACCACAGAGCCGAATTTCATGGCTGCACACTCTTCAATCACTAACTCAACATGCATGTTGTGTGTTGTCTTAACCTCTGTGTTAGCTGCTACTATACACAAAGCACTGATCACTCAAAACAGCATCAGTAATGCAGTAACGTGGATTATTTATTTAAGGATAGTTCTGCATGTACAGACAGGTCATCACTATACAGGTACTTACATAAGACTGACTCCAACCCAGAAGTCACATGGTGTGTTACATCATATCTCTTACACTGCTGGCCTGATAACATAGTCACACCTCTTAAAGATGTACACACATAACAGTGCATTCAACAGCCTCACAACCTTCTGTATAAAGATCATTTTATTACCAACTATAATTACGAAATTGAATAATCCATTACAGAATGATTGAAATCTGAAAGTTGGGGTCCTTCCACATTAATTACATAGCGTGTGTGTGGTGTACTGACGGTTTCCCCGCCTGGAAGTCGGCCTGATTGACAGGCTTAGCTTCCAGTCAGAGGGGAACAGTCCAGAGTAGGCCACAGGGCCAGGTAGTTCCACAGCTGACTGGGGGTAATGAGGCTGATCCGAGAAGGGCAGGTGATCCTGTGGTGGGGTGTGAGTCTGCTCCTGGGGTGGGGGAAGGTCCAATCCCAGGCTGCCATGGTGGGTGGCCTGGAGGAACAGACTCCAGGGTGGGCAAGTGGGGATTGGAGGCGTGGGTTGATTGGAGACCTCAGTTGAAGTGGGGGGGGGGGGGGTGGTTGGTGGTGGGGGGGATATTGTGGGCCTCGTCAGGGAAGGCAGGTAAGTTGAAAGGCAGTCACCTCCTAATCCAGCAGACCCTTACCTTCGTTTAGCTAGTGGGTTTTCCGAGGTTTGGGAAGCCGGTCGTCCAGTGTTAAATTTCAATTAATGAATACAATTAAGGCACACAGTCTCAGCATAACATTTAAAGTGCCAACCTACCACCTTGGAGTTGGTTGGTTGCTGCTCTCCATCCTGCTTCCGTTAAACAGGAAATGGGCGACTTGGAAGCATGTTGGGGTTGGGATTCAAACAATTGCCACTCGATCCCCATCCTCCATGAGAAGGAAAGAAAGACTTTCATTATATGATGCCTTTCATAACCACTGAACATCTCAAAGCACTTTACAGCCAGCTAAGTGCTTTTAAAGTGTAGTCACTGTTGCTATTTAGGAAACACAGCAGCCAATTTGAACATAGCAAGCTCCCACAGACAGCAGTGTGATAATGACGAGATAATCTGTTTTTGTGATGTTGATTGATGGATAAACATTGCCTAGGATACCAGGGATTACTCCACTGCTCCTCTACGAAATAGTGCCATGGGATCTTTTACATCCAGAGGACAGACAGGACCTCGGTTTAACATCTCATCTGAGAGACAACATCTCTGACAATGCAACAGTACTGCACTGGAGTGTCAGCCTTGATTTTTACGCTCAAGTTCTGGAATGGGTCTTAAACCCACAATCTTCTGACTCAGAGGCAAGAGTACTACCAATTGAGCCATGGCAGACCACAATTACGTTTGAGGTTAGTACAATACCTCAAAGTGACTTTATTAGCTAATGTATGTAGGTGCGCAGAAATTGAATCATCAACATTGTATAGTGTGACTGAAATGAGTGGGGACTAGAACATAGTTCTTTTTTTTGGTATTTTCCCCCTTCTCTGATTCTGAAACTAGGAATTCCAGCTGAGGTGTAGTTTTTGGGCACCAACCACCCTACCATACCTCATTCAAGTGATTATTCCTCCTCTGTGAGCCAAGAGAGTAAGTATTGGCAGGTTATTCAACCCGCTGAGGTGTCACAGCTGAGCCTATTCCTGCATTTTAATTTGGGCATGGAGGTCACCATGTCCAGATCACAGCCAACATATTTTTCCAACCATTAAAATTAATGCTCATTAATGTCCTGATTTCCACACATGTATATTTTCCAACTAGGGTCACTGTATAGTGAATAGAAGTGGAAGCTGATATTTCTGTCCCTTTCTGAGTTGGGTGTGCTGAGGCCAAATGTAGTGATTGTGTTGCCATCCCAGGTGAGATCAGCTAATTCAGAACAGACTAGGAATTGACCTTGGACATTCTGTTCTGTATGGCTCAGTCATGTAATTCATGTAATGTTGTGCTATGTTCTTAAGTCTTCCTTAAATGACAGGCTTTATATTCAGATTGAACACAAACACTTTTTATTTTCTTACTTATCTACATTTGCATGATTTCTGGTACATGTCTTCTCCCTGTAAAACCATTTTCTAAGTGTGTCTCTCAAAAGGGTGTCTCCTCCTTATATATGCCTGATAATGTCATCAGTTGCATCGGTGGCCTGCTCTCTTAAAGGTACGATTTCTTAAAGGTGAAGTTACCACTACACTACATTACATTATTCCCTTTTTCATTAAAAGATTTACAATTACTCTCTAGCTACTTAATTATGCAGAATTATATTGAAGAAACTTGGAGGGGATAGGTTTCAGGCACATCACCCTCAATAGCAGACTTTGCTCCTGCCTGGCTCCGTTCATCATGGATGCATGACATATCTTTGATTTGCACAGGTAATCAGTGAGGTCTCCATGATCTTCTCTGTGGATCTTGCAATATCGATCCCAGCTGTGCTTGATTTGGCTGAGCTGCTTCTTGAAGTGTTACAGGTGTGAAGTCATCAAAGTCACCTTCGTCACTTTCTTCTGGAAATGTTTTAGCATTGACTCTTTTAAAGAAGATTACATTTCTCTTCACAATATATTTTCCTCTCTTTGCTATGATCATGTTTTCTTTTCTGTGAGCTACTTAAGCTCTCTTGGGTCAAATGCTGAGCTAATGTTTGATGTTTTATCTTGCCGAACCAGGGCTTTGTCTCCTTCTTTTATCTTGTTATCTTTTGTGTGCAGCTGCCGGTCTGTATGTGTCTTTATCTTCTGTTTTTGTCTCTTGTCTCTAACCCTCAAGTTTTTCGTTGAGTGTGTGTAGAGTTGATTGGGCGTGAAAAGTGGCAGTTCACATTTTATCTGTCTTCCATTCAGAGCAAAGCTTGGTGATATATTGTGGTCGAATGAGGTGCTGTCCTGAAGGCTCTTAGAAATCTAAAGAGTTGTTGTTTCTAGCTCTTTTCTTCAGTGTGAGATGTTCGTATGGTTTTCATTATGTTGCGAATAAAACATTCTACGTTTCCATTCGTTCTCGGCCAAAAGGGTGTGATTATTTGATGGGTTACTCCTAAATAGTTAGCAAATTTGACAAATTCATGATTGTTGAATGGCGGACCGTTGTCTGTTCTTACTGTATCAGGTATCCCTTGTCTTCCAGCATCCAGTTTGGGTAGACTTGCTCTTGCAGATGTTGATGTCGCTACTTCCATCTCTGGATATCTGCTGTAGTCATCCACTATGACTAAAATGTATCCACAAGAGGCAAAAGGTCCTAAAACATCAGCTGGTACTCCCATCCAGGGCCTCGTGGGCAAGGATATCATCCTAAGTGGTTCAGGCTTCTCTGTACCTTCATTCGTGGCTGCTTGGCATGGTATGCAATGTCTTACTGCTTCTTCTACCATTTTGCCAATTCCAGGGAACCATATCTTCTCTTGCAGAAGGCTTTTTGCCTTTACGTTTCCTTGATGTATTGCATGCATGATCTCAACTGCTTTTTTCCTTAAAGATGTAGGGAGGACAAGTCTCTTGCCTCTGAGTATGAGTTTGTCATGTGCTGTGAAATCATCCTTGCATGATTGGTATACTTTTACATCAGGGTGTTTCCAATTGTCATGCTTTTGTGTTTGTATGACTTTCACGAGAAGTTGTAGCGTTTCACCTTTCCCTTTTTTTTCTCTTCATTTATCGTCATGGTTTTAGGCATGGTGCGACTACATATGTGATTTAGGTAGTCAATGTCTAGTTCAGGCTTAGCAGGATTACCTTTGATTGGCTTTCATTTATATTCGGCTTCAAGACAAACACTATTTATTATCTTTCTTATCTATATTTGCATAATTTCAGGTACAAGTCTTTTCCTCACTGGTTTTTGTCTTCTTTATGTAAAGCTTTGTACTGAGTGTGTTTCTAAAAATGGTGTCTCCTCCTTTATATATGCCTGATGATGTAATCAGTTGCATCAGTGGCCTGATTTCTTAAAGGTATGGTTTCTTAAATGTGAAAGCATCACTGGACTACATTACAAGTCACAGGCCTGCCAGGAGAGCCCATAGGCTCGTGAATTATGCAGTTGAGCAAAAATAATTTTTATGTCACAAGTAACTAATATGAGATACATTTTAATATTTAGCACTCCTGGTAAAGAATGCTATGCTGTAGGATTGCACATTGGAAATTTGAGTTCACGTATCAAAAGATGTGATACTACCTATTTTGTATTATTGCACTTTTTTACCTCTTTAGCTTTGAGCCTCGTGTGGGAAAGTATCATCATTGTTAAGCCATGTGTAGTATTATGTGGTAATTAAATTACCTGCAGAGTAGGATGTGAAGAAAATAGTGTGGAGAAGTGATGCTCAATCTATGAAATGGGGACAAATCTAGGTTTAAGTCTCAACTCTGTTCCTAATCTGAACTGATTTGACCAGGGAAGTGCATAATGGAGAATGTGGTATCTCCTTGGAGTGGGCAGATAAAATTGGAGAATTGTGTCAAGCTTAAGTGAGTTCCTGTTTTTTTCCCAGCAGCTGCTTACAAAGGGCGTTGTTAGAAGGTTATGTACTTGTCTATTTGGCTACAGGCAACAGAGCATATACTTAAAAAAGAGAATAAAATACAAAATATGAAGGGGGAAATACTCAAAATACTCCCACAGCAATCAAGTACCAAAAAAAGCATTGCCTGCTGGATCACATGACTGTTTAATACTAATTAATATTGTTATCTCGGGCAGAAAAGATAAATGAATGGAGTATACCTGCTTGATCCCTGTTGCATGATAACTAAACAGCAAACTTTATCCTCTGTATAACTTGCTAATGCTTTATACTTTGTGGATTTTCACTATTGTTCTCCAGATTTACAAGAATGGGTTTAGTTGTCTCAGCTGCATTGAAAGAAACAAGGAAAACAACCCACAAGATAATCTGCTTAGCCATCAGTTACAGACAGTGAGAGGCTTATACCAACATCTCTGAATTGGCTTCTAGAGCTAAAAGTTTAGCAGAGGAATAAAACCTGAGGCTATTGGAACTGATTCCTTCTAGAATCTGACAGGATGTTCAGTGTTGCAATCGGAGGTGTTGCAATAGCTCTAACACTTAGTGCATTGTGAGTGCATTTTCAGGAACTAAGAAGCATACAAATAGGTGAGACAGAAAAAACACAAACTCTTAAAAAAATTAATAGAATGATTTTGCGTACGTCGTAGTGTCCTACTCCGGAGCAAAACAGTCATAGATTTGGGAGCAGCTTCTTGCTCAGTCCCAGAGATATGAATATGCATTGAAAGGCACAGTGGATTCAAGGGAGGTAAAAAAAAAGTAATGTTAATATGACAGAAATAAACGGTAAAATAGATATCAACAGGGTAAGATTTTCTTGTTACGTATGTATAAAGAAATCGCAAACCCTCAAAAAAGTTTACACTTTTTTAACATATAATTACATGTGATTGCATCTGAAATCAGGAGTGAAACCAAGACTGTATATCTGAAGAGACTTGAAATGTCTCACTTTAGATTATTGTGGAAACTCACAAATTACTGTTCAGACAATTTTGCATTTATGTTGGCCTGCTCTTTTAAAGAAAGAAAAACAAAGGCCAAGATACTGGATTGTGCTGTGCATGTTTTACAGGCATGAAGTGGGTGCCTAAGCATATTAAGCAAATGAGGCCAGCAGGCCAATTTGCCTGGTCTTGCCATTGGCCTCATTGGGCATGCTCAGTTTGCATTGTACCAGCATCACGCCCCAATTTGGGTGCAATCCAATTTGGAGGGCAACATGTCCTTATAAATATACATGTCATCAGTTTCTTTTTCCTAATGTATGATTCTTCAATGTCAAACAGGCTGATATTTGAACTCCTGCCTTTTGTTGCTAAACTAAAACTAAATATATAGAACATAGAACATAGAACAGTACAGCACAGTACAGGCCCTTCGGCCCACGATGTTGTGCCGACCCTTTAACCTACTCTAAGATCAAACTACCTACATACCCTTCATTCTACTATCATCCATGTACCTATCCAAGAGTCGCTTAAATGTCCCTAATGTATCTGCTTCTACTACCACCGCTGGCAGTGCATTCCATGCACCCACCACTCTCTGTGTAAAGAACCTACCTCTGACATCTCCCCTAAACCTTCCTCCAATCACCTTAAAATTATGCCCCCTGGTGATAGCCCTTTCCGGGAAAAAGTCTCTGGCTATCCACTCTATCTTTGCCTCTCATCATCTTGTACACCTCTATCAAGTCACCTCTCATCCTTCTTCGCTCCAATGAGAAAAGCCCTAGCTCCCTCAACCATTCTTCATAAGACATGCCCTCCAGTCCAGGCAGCATCCTGGTAAATCTCCTCTGCACCCACATCCTTCCGATAATGAGGCGACCAGAACTGAACACAATATTCCAAGTGTGGTCTAACCAGGGCTTTGTAGAGCTGCAGCATAACCTCGCGGCTCTTAAACTCAATCCCCCTGTTAATGAAAGCCAACACCCCATACGCCTTCTTAACAACCCTATCAACTTTTTTTGCGAGGAGCAGCTTTGACAGAACGAGGTGCGGAGCGAACTTACAGCTGAGCGGTCAATTTCAGTGTAAGTTACAAGTTAATCCCCTTTTGTTTCGGAGGACCAGGGGACTGCTGGGTAAGGGAAAACTATTTATTTGGGCAGTTTTAAAATCTTTTTCTTTTTGCGAGGAGCAGCTTTGACAGAACGAGGTGTGGAGCGAACTTACAGCTGAGCGGTCAATTTCAGTCTTTGACAGAACGAGGTGCGGAGCGAACTTACAGCTGAGCGGTCAATTTCAGTCTTTGACAGAACGAGGTGCGGAGCGAACTTACAGCTGAGCGGTCAATTTCAGTGTAAGTTACAAGTTAATCCCCTTTTGTTTCGGAGGACCAGGGGACTGCTGGGTAAGGGAAAACTATTTATTTGGGCAGTGGCAGTACCCGAGACACTACACGTGTAGTGTCTCCCACCCACCCTCCTCCTCTAATCAAAAAAAAAGGACTCTGGTGTGTTGATAAGGTAAGCTTTTTATTTAAAAAGTTCAGTCCGTCGGATTGCTAAGCGAACAAGTTTTGACTTTTATTTTTTCGTTTGGTTTTTCAGTAGATTTGTTGGTAATCTAGAATAGTGGGAATGGAGATAAAGGCAGTTGTATGTTCCTCCTGCAGAATGTGGGAGGTAGGGGTCGCCAAGAGTGTCCCTGCTGACTGCATCTGCGGGAAGTGCACCCAACTCCAGCTCCTCGCAGACCGCGTTAGGGAACTGGAGCTGGAGCTGGATGAACTTCGGATCATTCGGGAGGCGGAGGGGATTATTGACAGGAGTTATAGGGAGGCAGTCACACCTCAGGTAAAAGAAGTAGGTAGATGGGTTACCGTCAGGGGAAGGAAAGGGAACCAGCAGGCAGTGCAGGGATCCCCTGTGGCCGTTTCCCTCAACAACAGGTATACCGTTTTGGATACTGTTGAGGGGGACGACTTACCCAGGGGTAAGCAATGGGGTGCAGGTCTCTGGCACAGAGTCTGTCCCTGTTGCTCAGAAGGGAAAGGGGAAGAGGAGCAGAGCATTAGTCATTGGGGACTCCATAGTTAGGGGAACAGATAGGAGGTTCTGTGGGAACGAGAGAGACTCACGGTTGGTGTGTTGCCTCCTAGGTGCCAGGGTACGTGATGTCTCTGATCGTGTTTTTGGGATCCTTAAGGGGGAGGGGGAGCACCCCCAAGTCGTGGTCCACATAGGCACCAACGACATAGGTAGGAAGAGAGATGGGGATTTAAGGCAGAAATTCAGGGAGCTAGGGTGGAAGCTTAGAGCGAGAACAACCAGAGTTGTTATCTCTGGGTTGTTGCCCGTGCCACGTGCTAGCGAAGAGAGGAATAGGGAGAGAGAGGAGTTGAACACGTGGCTGCAGGGATGGTGTAGGAGGGAGGGTTTTGGTTTCCTGGATAATTGGGGCTCTTTCTGGGGTAGGTGGGACCTCTACAAACAGGATGGTCTTCATCTGAACCAGAGGGGTACCAATATCCTGGGGGGGAGATTTGTTAGTGCTCTTCGGGGGGGTTTAAACTATATCAGCAGGGGAATGGGAACCTAAATTGTAGTTCCAGTGTACAGGCTGTTGAGAGTAGTGAGGTAGGGGATAAGGTTACAGGGACGCAAGAGGGCACTGGCAAGCAAGAATTTGGTTTAAAGTGTGTCTACTTCAACGCCAGGAGCATCCGGAATAAGGTGGGTGAGCTTGCAGCATGGGTTGGTACCTGGGATCCTGATGTTGTGGCCATTTCAGAGACATGGGTAGAGCAGGGGCAGGAATGGATGTTGCAGGTTCCGGGATTTAGATGTTTCAGTAAGAACAGAGAAGAGGGTAAAAGAGAGGGGGGGGGGGGGGGGTGTGGCATTGTTAATCAAGGAAAGTATTACAGCGGCAGAAAGGACGTTTGAGGACTCGTCTACTGAGGTAGTATGGGCCGAGGTTAGAAACAGGAGAGGAGAGGTCACCCTGTTGGGAGTTTTCTATAGACCTCTGAATAGTTCCAGAGATGTAGAGGAAAGGATAGCAAAGATGATTCTCGACAGGAGCGAGAGTAACAGGGTAGTGGTTATGGGGGACTTTAACTTTCCAAATATTGACTGGAAATACTATAGTCCGAGTACTTTAGATGGGTCTGTTTTTGTCCAGTGTGTGCAGGAGGGTTTTCTGACACAGTATGTGGACAGGCCAACCAGGGGCGATGCCACATTGGATTTGGTACTGGGTAATGAACCCGGCCAGGTGTTTGATTTAGATGTAGGTGAGCACTTTGGCGATAGTGATCACAATTCGGTTAGGTTTACCTTAGCGATGGGCAGGGACAGGTATATACCGCAGGGCAAGAATTATAGCTGGGGGAAAGGAAATTATGACGCGATTAGGCAAGATTTAGGATGTGTAGGATGGGGAAGGAAACTGCAGGGGATGGGCACAAACGCAATATGGAGCTTATTCAAGGAGCAGCTAATGCGTGTCCTTGATAAGTATGTACCTGTCAGGCAGGGAGGAAGTTGTCGAGCGAGGGAGCCGTGGTTTACTCAAGAAGTTGAAGCGCTTGTCAAGAGGAAGAGGGCGGCTTATGTTAGGATGAGACGTGAAGGCTCAGTTGGGGCGCTTGAGAGTTACAAGCTAGCCAGGAAGGATCTAAAGGGAGGGCTAAGAAGAGCAAGGAGAGGACACGAGAAGTCATTGGCGGATAGGATCAAAGAAAACCCTAAGGCTTTCTATAGGTATATCAGGAATAAAAGAATGATAAGAGTTAGAACAGGGCCAATCAAGGATAGTAGTGGGAAGTTGTGTGCGGAATCAGAGGAGATAGGGGAAGCGTTAAATGAATATTTTTCGTCAGTATTTACAGTAGAGAAAGAAAATGTTGCCGAGGAGATTACTGAGATACAGACTACTAGGCTAGATGGGATTGAGATTCACAAGGAGGAGGTGTTAGCAATTTTGGAAAGAGTGAAAATAGATAAGTCCCCTGGGCCAGATGGGATTTATCCTAGGATTCTCTGGGAAGCCAGGGAGGAGATTGCAGAGCCGTTGTTGTTGATCTTTATGTCGTCATTGTCGACAGGAGTAGTGCCGGAAGACTGGAGGATAGCAAATGTTGTCCCCTTGTTCAAGAAGGGGAGTAGAGACAGCCTTGGTAATTATAGACCTGTGAGCCTTACTTCGGTTGTGGGTAAAATGTTGGAAAAGGTTATTAGAGATAATATTTATAATCATCTTGAAAAGAATAAGTTCATTTGCGATAGTCAGCACGGTTTTGTGAAAGGTAGGTCGTGCCTCACAAACCTTATTGAGTTTTTCGAGAAGGTGACCAAACAGGTGGATGAGGGTAAAGCCGTGGATGTGGTGTATATGGATTTCAGTAAGGCGTTTGATAAGGTTCCCCACGGTAGGCTATTGCAGAAAATACGGAAGTATGGGGTTGAAGGTGATTTAGAGCTTTGGATCAGAAATTGGCTAGCTGAAAGAAGACAGAGGGTGGTGGTTGATGGCAAATGTTCATCCTGGAGTTTAGTTACTAGTGGTGTACCGCAAGGTTCTGTTTTGGGGCCACTGCTGTTTGTCATTTTTATAAATGACCTGGATGAGGGTGTAGAAGGGTGGGTTAGTAAATTTGCGGATGACACGAAGGTCGGTGGAGTTGTGGATAGTGTCGAAGGGTGTTGTAGGGTACAGAGGGACATAGATAGGCTGCAGAGCTGGGCTGAGAGATGGCAAATGGAGTTTAATGCGGAGAAGTGTGAGGTGATTCACTTTGGAAGGAGTAACAGGAATGCAGAGTACTGGGCTAATGGGAAGATTCTTGGTAGTGTAGATGAGCAGAGAGATCTTGGTGTCCAGGTACATAAATCCCTGAAAGTTGCTACCCAGGTTAATAGGGCTGTTAAGAAGGCATATGGTGTGTTAGCTTTTATTAGTAGGGGGATCGAGTTTCGGAGCCACGAGGTCATGATGCAGCTGTACAAAACTCTGGTGAGGCCGCACCTTGAGTATTGCGTGCAGTTCTGGTCACCGCATTATAGGAAGGATGTGGAAGCTTTGGAAAGGGTGCAGAGGAGATTTACTAGGATGTTGCCTGGTATGGAGGGAAGATCTTACGAGGAAAGGCTGAGGGACTTGGGGTTGTTTTCGTTAGAGAGAAGGAGGAGGAGAGGTGACTTAATAGAGACATACAAGATAATCAGAGGGTTAGATAGGGTGGATAGTGAGAGTCTTTTTCCTCGGATGATGATGGCAAACACGAGGGGACATAGCTTTAAGTTGAGGGGTGAAAGATATAGGACAGATGTCAGAGGTAGTTTCTTTACGCAGAGAGTAGTAGGGGCGTGGAACGCCCTGCCTGCAACAGTAGTAGACTTGCCAACTTTAAGGGCATTTAAGTGGTCATTGGATAGACATATGGATGAAAATGGAATAGTGTAGGTCAGATGGTCGGCGCAACATCGAGGGCCGAAGGGCCTGTACTGCGCTGTAATGTTCTAATTCTAAAAAAAAAACTTGGGTGGCAACTTTGAGGGATCTATGGGCGTGGACCCCAAGATCCCTCTGTTCCTCCACACTGCCAAGAATCCTGTCTTTAAGCCTGTATTCTGCATTCAAATTCGACCTTCCAAAATGAATCACTTCACACTTTTCCAGGTTGAACTCCATCTGCCACTTTTCAGCCCAGCTCTGCATCCTGTCAATGTCCCGTTGCAACCTGCAACAGCCCTCCACACTATCCACAACTCCAGCAACCTTTGTGTCATCGGCAAACTTACTAACCCAGCCTTCCACTTCCTCATCCAAGTCATTTATAAAAATCACAAAGAGCAGAGGTCCCAGAACAGATCCCTGCGGAACACCACTGGTCACCGAGCTCCAGGCTGAATACTTTCCATCTACTACCACCCTCTGTCTTCTATGGGCCAGCCAATTCTGTATCCAGACAGCCAAATTTCCCTGTATCCCATGCCTCCTTACTTTCTGAATGAGCCGACCATGGGGAACCTTATCAAACGCCTTGCTAAAATCCATATACACCACATCCACTGCTCTTCCTTCATCAATGTGTTTTGTCACATCCTCAAAGAATTCAATAAGGCTTGTGAGGCATGACCTGCCCCTCACAAAGCCATGCTGACTATCTCTAATCAAACTATGCTTTTCCAAATAATCATAAATCCTGTCTCTCAGAATCCTCTCCAATAATTTGCCCACCACCGACGTAAGACTGACTGGTCTGTAATTCCCAGGGTTATCCCTATTCCCTTTCTTGAACAAGGGAATAACATTTGCCACCCTCCAATCATCTGGTACTACTTCAGTGGACAGTGAGGACGCAAGGATCATCGCCAAAGGCGCGGCAATCTCTTCCCTCGCTTCCTGTAATAACCTTGGGTATATCCCGTCTGGCCCCAGGGACTTATCTATCCTCATGTCTTTCAAAATTTCCAGCACATCCTCCTTCTTAACATCAACCTGTTTGAGCATATCAGCCTGTTTCACGCTGTCCTCACAAACGTCCAGGTCCCTCTCACTAGTGAATACTGAAGCAAAGTATTCATTAAGGACCTCCCCTACCTCCTCCGACTCCAGGCACAAGTTCCCTCCACTATCCCTGATCGGCCCTACCCTCATTCTGGCCATCCTCTTGTTCCTCACATAAGTGTAGAACGCCTTGGGATTTTCCTTAATCCTACCCGCCAAGACTTTTTCATGTCCCCTTCTAGCTCTCCTAAGTCCATTCTTCAGTTCCTTCCTGGCTACCTTGTAATGCTCTAGAGCCCTGTCTGATCCTTGCTTCCTCAACCTTAAGTAAGCTTCCTTCTTCCTCTTGACTAGCTGTTCCACATCTCTTGTCATCCAAGGTTCCTTCACCCTACCATCCCTTCCTTGCCTCATCGGGACAAACCTATCCAGCAGTCACAGCAAGTGCTCCCTAAACAACCTCCACATTTCTGTCGTGCATTTCCCTGAGAACATCTGTTCCCAATTTAAGCTTCCCAGTTCCTGCCTAATAGCATTGTAATTCCCCCTCCCCCAATTAAATATTTTCCCATCCCGTCTGCTCCTATATATTTTACAAATTTATTTTTGTTGGAACTTACCTGGCCTAACGGAGAGATTCCCATTCCTAATGACCTAGATGGGTGGGCAAACCTCTGTCAGCTCAGGATATGTGCATTTTCCTTGCATGTCCTATATATGTTGTTTGTTCCTGACAATTTTACAGGACTGGTTAATTTCTGGAAGCAGGATTTATATTCAGTTCCTTGGTGGGGCAGAGGTAGGAATGGGTCAGTATATTCCAGCAGTACAGTGGGAATGAGTATAACCTCCTTGGTGGTATAGAGATTGAGGCTGATTTTTTTGATTTTGCTATGCAAATTCTAACCCAGATCCCAAATAAAATCAAATATTTTCCATTAAATTTCCAAAATAATCCCACTAAATTGTTGTAAATATTATTGAATGTAGTGTGAATGTAAGGTGAATGTAATGTGATTGAGGAGCTGTAGTTAGCTGACAAAGATCACAAAGTAAGTGCAGGTCAGGAGGCCATTTGGCCCATTTAGTTCTATCTTCCAAACAAGTGCAAATAGCTCGTGAGGGTGGGGTGGTATAAGTAAACTACGATTGGAAGGGCCGTGCAACACAATTGAAGATCATCTGTGCTCAGAAGAAAGACTTGCATTTATATCAAAGCAAAATACTGCAGATGCTGGAAATCTGAAATAAAAACAGAAAATGCTGGAAATACTCAGTAGGTTTGGCAGCATCTGTGGAGTGAGAAACAGGGTTAACGTTTCAGGTCAGTGACCTTTCATCAGTCTGATATTTTTTAACAGATGCTACATATGAAACGTTCATACTGTATATTTTGAAAACCCCCCCGGAAGATTTAAACTTCAAATGGTTTATTGTATATGATCCCTTGTCAGATCATTTTTTTTACTTGTTCTTGGGATGTGGGCATCACTCGCAAGGCCAGCATTTATTGCCAATCCCTAATTACCCTTGAGAAGGTGGTGGTGAGGTGCCTTCTTGAACTGTTGCAGTCCATATGGTGTAGGTACACCCTTAGTGCTGATAGGGTGGGAGTTCCAGGATTTTGACCCAGCGACAGTGAAATAACAGGGATATATTTCCAAGTCAGGATGGTGTGTGATGGTGGTGTTATTCCCATGTGCCTGCTGCCCTTGTTCTTTTAGATGATAGCGGTCACGGGTTTGGAAGGTGCTGTTGAAGGAAGCTTAAAGTTTCCAGTGTTCCAATTTCTTCAGGAGATTTCATAGAGGAAACCTTTTTTCAAGTTTTCTTGCTGTGTGACAGAAGGTCTGTGGGAAAACTTGCTTTTTCTGGGATGCATGTGGCAGAAAGGCATCTTTGACTGAACTCCAGTAAAAGCAGAATCATAAAGGCAAAGAGGAGAGATAGACAGCTCTAATGTCTCCATTTTGGTTATGTGATATTACTTTAGAATTTGTTTATAAGACCTTAGATGTGTAACTGCAGAGATTTTCAGCACCAAAGGTCCATTAATATCCATTTGTATTGCCAACAAATGTACTAAAAGGCATTCGGAAACCTGTCTCAACTTCTCATGTTATTGCATTTTTGTACATTTTTTTTAAACAAACATAGAGGCTAAAAAGCCCCAGAAAGATATCAAATGGAATTTAAAACACAATGGGTGGGAAATTAGGATAATTTCAGCCCATTTTTTTGGGCATGATGAGTGCCCTTTGACCTCCAAAATAGTGGGCTGGATATTGCGTGTAGGCTTGAGGTCCCGATATCATGACCGGAAGCAGGTGCCACTGCCTGGATGGAGAGGAGGTTAGCAGCCGCGGGGTTACCCCTAGAACCTGGCTGCATTGCCACAAGTGGGTGAATGATCTTATTCTTTCAGCCAAGTTGAGTACTCCACATTTCGCCTCCCTTAGGGGCTTACATGTGGTAACATGTGAGGGTGAGGTTGGTGGAGAGGGGATGTCCACCCAGTCCGTGGCAATGGGGTCAGGCAGCAGCATATCCTGTCAGAGGCATGGCTGCATCTCGGTCAATTGGCTCACCTGCCAGTGTTGACTGTAGCAAGGTTGCTCCAGAGTGGCTGCATGGACAGCTAGATTGCCACCAGCTTAGGCTTGGTACTTGTCTTTGTTGGGTGACTAACATTGTTTTTCTTTGAGCCTGCAGGAAAACAGAGCCCATAACATAAAGGAAAGGGCCCAGACCGGCAGTGGGGTCCTCTTCATATCTATCCTGACACCAATGGAAGAGGAGGCATTGGAATTGTCAGGGCAGCATTGCGGCCACTCCATTGTGGATGGTGAGATAGGAGTGCGGTCACGAGAGCCTTTGGCAAGCATGAAGCATAGTGCTCCTGTGTCCACTGCTGGATACATGGAGCTCCACAGTAGTAGTAGTTGGTAGCACGTGATGGGAAGTGCAAAACCCTTTAATCTATCTTTTCTCATGCAGGTCTACAGCAACAGCAGAGTGCTGCCATGACCAGGGGATAGTCACACACCTCTGAGGAGGAGGAGGGGACCTCAAAGGGTGCACTGTCACATTATTTCCTTGCACCCTTCATCAGTGCAGATACTCTCATGTCGCTGGGTTTCCATTTGTGTTTAGATTCGGAGTCACAGTCTGGTGAAAAGCTGTACTGATGCACCTGTACAGCTGCGGAGGCTATGACAGCCAGGTCCACTGACAATCAGAGGACTGTGGGATGACAGGGTGATGCTGAGCCACAAGCTTAGTATCAGTAAGGTGACAGATGTTGGAGCTACAGTGTGAAGATCTGGAGGAGCTTCCAGAGGGTATGTGCGCCCTGCCTCGGACAGTGGAGGAGTCCACCCAGACCAAGAGCGCTGCTGTTTCCCTCTCGTCTGAGCACGTGGCTTCCTCCATCGAGAGATTGGCGACCCTCATGGAGAGCTAGATCCAGCAAACCAGTGGAGGCTGGAGACGTGCACAGACCTGCACTCCATCACCAAGTCCATGGGCCTTTACATCAGCGACTGGGTGAGAGGGAGATGAGTTGCCTGGCTTCGCTGCTCAGGTCAGCAAGGAGATACAAGTGTGCCTTATAAGGGAGGAGGAGCAGCTGCCTTCTGCTTCTGGGCCCTCTTCTCAGGATGTTCCTAGTGTAGAAAGTGGCACCTTACCCCCTATGCCATTGACACCAGCGCCTCATGTATCCGCGATGACAAAGGAGGCTGCTGCACATGTGCTGGAGCCCCTTAGCATGCCAGGGCCCTCCAGCCCTCGGGCAGCCAGAGGACAGCTGACAAGGTCATCCCAAGCTATGGGGCAGCAAGGTCAGCAGCTTCCTCCGCCTCCGCTGGCAGCACGGGGGAGGACCATGTAAAAGCATGCATAAGAGATTTAAGAAGAGCACCTAGCTGCACTCGGGGCTCATGGGTGAAAACACTGTTAAAGATTTACTCCTTGCGTCTGTTTTTATGTGCAATAAAGGTATACTGTGTTGTGGTGACATCTTCCATTACTTTGGCTCTCTGGGACTTCAGGAGTAGCCTGGTTCGCCCTAAGGGCTGGCTGGGAGAGGCCATACTGCGTGTGGTCATCGCTTTCCCCATGATGAAGAGCGAGGTGTCACTGGGTGCAGAGCGATGGGATGTTAAATGAAGGAAATGGCCACAGTGCAGCAGAAAGGTGAAGCTTTATTGGAATGGAAGGATCAGATAGGAAAGGTAATCTGAAACGTGTCTGTATCAGCACAACCCGAACCTCTCTTGAGTGTATGTCATTGCACCTTTCTTGTGGTCCCTGGGGTCCTTCATGATTACCTTGTCAGTAGCTTCCTCAGTGTCCTCATTGTTTGAGGAACCATTGTGCTCCACTATATCTGCACTGTTCAATAGCTCTCCAACTTTGTAGTACCAGGTTGTGTAGAGCACAGCAGATAACCATGACACATGAGACCCTTGCTGGGGCATATTGAAGGGTGCCACCAGATTGATCTAGGCACCTGAACGGCATCTTCAAGAGACCTATGGACTGCTTGATGGCCGCTCAGATTGCTCATGGCAAGTATTCTACCTCTCCTTTGCATCCGTGCTTGGGTTTCTCACATGAGTAAGTAGCCATCTCTTCAGTGGGTAGCCCTTTCTCCCAGAATCCATCCTTGAAGGTGCGCAGTGGGAATGAAAAGCTGGGGAACCTGGGAGTGCCTTAATATGTTAGCGCCATGGCTGCTTCCAGGGTCCCATGCACACACCTGCAGGATCTGTATGCCGTGGTCGCTGACTAGTTGTACATTGAGTGAGTGGAAGTCCTTCCTGTTGATGAAGACCGCTGGCTGGGCTGTGGCAGCCTTAATTGCCATATGTGTGCAGTCAATGACATCCTGCACCTGGGGCATCCAGTGATGGTCCTGAAACCGATGGCTCTCTCAGCTGGACGATCCTGATTGGTGTGATAATGGAGGTATTGGCTGGCCCCCTTAAGGAGGGCATCGGTCACCACTTTTAGGCATTGATGTGCCGCAGCCTGTGAGATCCCACATGTTTCTCCAGTGGATCCCTGGAAAGAACCAGAGGCAA
The DNA here is from genome assembly GCF_036365525.1 of Heterodontus francisci. Lineage (NCBI taxonomy): Eukaryota > Metazoa > Chordata > Chondrichthyes > Heterodontiformes > Heterodontidae > Heterodontus > Heterodontus francisci. The sequence goes on along the minus strand of NC_090376.1, from coordinate 51,095,913 downwards.
AGAAGTTCAGTGCCACAGTGACCTTTAGTGGTACTGGCATTGGGTGGTCACCACCTCCACTGGGGCACAGCTCATCTGCCATCATGGCGCAGAGATCTGTGACAGCCTCCCTAGAGAGTTGCAGTCTTTGGCGACACTGCCGCTCGGACATTTAAAGTTATCTCAACCTCTGACAGTAGACGCTCACTGCAGGGTAGCCTTTTCTACGCACAGGAGGCTGCCCACATTCCACTCTGCCCCCTTCTCCTGGGTCCCCATCCCAAGGCTGGTGTTCCTGTTGGCCATGATGTTGCTGCTGTCCCATTGCCTATGATTGTAATTCTCTCCCTTTCTGCTGCTTGGCCTCACGAGAGATCCTGCCTTCCAAGCGAATGATGCCTATGGCAGGTGTGCACTCTCAGTTTCTAGGTCCTCTTACCCAAACACCTCCTTCCCCCACCCCACCCCACCCCTTTACCTCCTCATTTTTTTATGTTAGTTCGTGGGATGTGGGCGTCGCTGGCTAGGTCAGCATTTATTGCCCATCCCAAATTGCCTTTGAGAAGGAGGTGGTGAGCTGCCTTCTTGAACTGCTGCAGTCCATGTGGGGTACGTACACCCACAGTGATGTTAGGGACGGAGTTCCAGGATTTTGACCCAACGACAGTGAAGGAACGGCGATATAGTTCCAAGTCAGGATGGTGTGTGGCTTGGAGGAGAACCTGCAGGTGGTGGTGTTCCCATGCATCTGCTGCCCTTGTCCTTCTAGGTGGTAGATGTCGCTGGTTGGGAAAGTGCTGTCTAAGGAGCCTTTGTGCATTGCTGCAGTGCATCTTGTCGATGGTATACACTGCTGCCACTGTGCGTTGGTGGTGAGGGAGTGAATGGGGTGCCAATCAAGTGGAGTGTTTGGTCCTGGATGGTGTCGATCTTCTCGAGTGTTGATGGGGCTGCACCCATCCAGGTAAGTGGAGAGCATTCCATCAGACTCCTGACTTGTGCCAGGTAGATGGTGGACAGGCTTTGGGGAGTCAGGAGGTGAGTTACTCGCCACAGGATTCCTAGCCGCTAGCCTGGTCTTGTAACCACGATATTTATATGGCTACTTCAGTTCAGTTTCTGGTCAATGGTAACTCCCAGGATGTTGACAGTGGGGAATTCAGCGATGGTAATGCCATTCAATGTCAAGGGGAGATGGTTAAATTCTCTCTTGTTGGAGAATGTCATTGCCTGGCACTTGTGTGGCACGACTGTTACTTGCCACTTATCTGCCCAAGCCTGGATATTGTCCAAGTCTTGCTGCATTTCTACATGACTGCTTCAGTATCTGCGGAGTCATGAATTTTTAAAAATTCATTCATGGGATGTGGGTGTCGCTGGCTAGGCCAGCATTTATTGCCCATCCCTAATTGCCCTTGAGAAGGTGGTGGTGAGCTGCCTTCTTGAACCGCTGCAACCCATGTGGGTTAGGTACACCCACAGTGCTGTTAGGAAGGGAGTTCCAGGATTTTGACCCAGCGACAGTGAAGGAACGGCGATATCGTTCCAAGTCAGGATGGTGTGTGAATTGGAGGGGAACTTGCAGGTGGTGGTGTTCCCATGCATCTGCTGCCCTTGTCCATCTAGTTGGTAGAGGTCGAGGGTTTGGAAGGTGCTGTCTAAGGAGCCTTGGTGCATTGCTGCAGTGCATCTTGTAGATGGTACACACTGCTGCCACTGTGCGTCGGTAGTGGAGGGAGTGAAATTTTGTAGATGGTGTGCCAATCAAGCGGGCTGCTTTATCCTGGATGGTGTCGAGCTTCTTCAGTGTTGTTGGAGCTGCCCCCATCCAGGCAAGTGGAGAGTATTCCATCACACTCCTGACTTGTGTCTTGTAGATAGATGGTGGACAGGCTTTGGGGAGTTAGGAGGTGAGTTACTCGCCACAGGATTCCTAGCCTCTGACCTGCTCTTGTAGCCACGTTATTTATATGACTACTCCAGTTCAGTTTCTGGTCAATGGTAGCCCCTAGGATGTTGATAGTGGGGATTCAGTGATGGTAATGCCATTGCATGTCAAGGGGAGGTGATTAGATTCTCTCTTGTTGGAAATGGTCATTGCCTGGCACTTGTGTGGCATGAATGTTACTTGCCACTTATCAGCCCAAGCCTGGATATTGTCCAGGTCTTGCTGCATTTCTACACGGACTGCTTCAGTATCTGAGGAGTCACGAATGGTGCTGAACATTGTGCAATCATCAACGAACTTCCCCACTTCTGACCTTATGATTGAAGGAAGATCATTGATGAAGCAGCTGATGATGATTGGGCCTAGGACACAATCCTGAGGAACTCCTGCAGTGATGTCCTGGAGCTCAGATGATTGAGCTCCAACAACCACAACCATCTTCCTTTGCGCTACGTATGACTCCAGCCAGCGGAGGGTTTTCCCCCTGATTCCCATTGACCCCAGTTTTGCTAGGGCTCCTCGATGCCATACTTGGTCAAATGCCACCTTGATGTAAAGGGCAGTCACTCTCACCTCACCTCTTGAGTTCAGGTCTTTCGTCCATGTTTGAACCAAGGCTGAGTGACCCTGGTGGAAGCAAAACTGAGCGTCACTGAGCAGGTTATTGCTAAGCAAGTGCCGCTTGAGAGCGTTGTCGACGACACCTTCCATCACTTTACTGATGTTTGAGAGTAGACCAGTTGCCTCGATTGGACATGATCTGCTTTTTGTGCACAGGCCATACCTGGGCAATTTTCCATATTGCCGGGTGGATGCCATTGTTGTAGCCGTACTGGAACAGCTTGGCTAGGGGCACGGCAAGTTCTGGAACACAGGTCTTCAGTACTATTGCTGGAATGTTATCAGGGCCCATAGCCTTTGCAGTATCCAGTGCGTTCAGTCATTTCTTGATATCACGTGGAGTGAATCGAATTGGCTGAAGGCTGACTTCAGGGGGCAGAATTCTTAAAATGCATACAAGAGAGCGTTTTGAGCCAGGATGTAGAAAGTCCTACAAGAGGAGGGTCAGTACTGGACCTAATCCTTGGGAATGAAGCTGGACAAGTGGTAGAAGTGTCAGTGGGGGTGCATTTCGGGGATAGCGACCATAACTCTGTAAGATTTAAGGTAGTTATGGAAAAGGACAAAGATGGACCAGTAATAAAGGTACTGAATTGGGGGAAGGCTGATTTCAATATGATAAAACAGGATCTGGCCAAAGTGGACTGGGAGCAGCTACTTGTAGGAAAGTCTACATCAGACCAGTGGGAATCATTCAAAGAGGAAATAGTAAGAGTTCAGAGCCAAGATGTACCCGTTAAGGTGGAGGGTAGGACCAACAAGTCCAGGGAACCCTGGATGTCAAGGGAAAGAGGATTGGATCAGGGTAAAAAAAGGAGGCTTATGGCAGATTCAGGGCGCTGAAAACAGCGGAGGCACTAGAGGAGTATAGAAAGTGTAATGGGGGCTACATAAAAAAGTAATTAGGAGAGCAAAGAGGGGACTTGAAAAAACACTGGCGGGCAAGATAAAGGAAAATCCTAAGGCGTTTTATAAGTATATTAAGGGCAAGAGGATAACCAGGGAAAGAGTAGGGCCCATTAGGGACTAAAGTGGCAATCTGTGTGTGGAGCCGGAGGATGTAGGTGAGGTTTTAAATGATTACTTTTCATCTGTGTTCACTATGGAGAAGGACGATGTAGGTGTAGTGATCAGGGAGGGGGATTGTGATATACTTGAACATATTAGCATTGAAAGGGAGGAAGTATTAGCTGTTTTAGCAGGCTTAAAAGTGGATAAATCCCCCGCCCAGATGAGATATATCCCAGGCTGTTAGGTGAGGCAAGGGAGGAGATAGCAGGGGGCTCTGGCACAAATTTTCAAATCCTCTCTGGCCACTGGAGAGGTACCAGAGGATTGGAGGACAGCAAATGTGATACCAATATTCAAGAAGGGCAGCAGGGATAAACCAGGTAATTACAGGCCGGTGAGTCTAACATCAGTGGTTGGGAAACTATTGGAAAAAAGTCTGAGGGACAGGATTAATCTCCACTTGGAGAGGCAGGGATTAATCAGGGATAGTCAGCACGGCTTTGTCAGGGGGAGATTGTATCTAACTAACTTGATTGAATTTTTCGAGGCAGTGACTAGATGTGTAGATGAGGGTAAAGCAGTTGATTTAGTCTACATGGACTTCAGTAAGGCTTTTGATAAGGTCCCGCATGGGAGATTGGTTAAGAATGTAAGAGCCCATGGGATCCAGGGCAATTTGGCAAATTGGATCCATAATTGGTTTAGTGGCAGGAGGCAGAGGGTGATGGTCGAGGGTTGTTTTGCGAGTGGAAGCCTGTGACCAGTGGTGTACCGCAGGGATCGGTGCTGGGACCCTTGCTGTTTGTAGTGTACATTAATGATTTAGACCTGAACATAGGAGGTATGATCAGTAAGTTCGCAGATGACATGAAAATTGGTGGTATCGTAAATAGTGAAGAGGAAAGCCTTCGATTACAGGACGATATAGATGGGCTGGTAAGATGGGTGGAGCAGTGGCAAATGGAATTTAATCCTGAGAAGTGTGAGGTGATGCATTTTGGGAGGACTAGCAAAGCAAGAGAATATACAATGGATGGTAGGACCCTAGGAAGTACAGAGGGTCAGAGGGACCTTGGTGTACTTGTCCATAGATCACTGAAGGCAGCAGCACAGGTAGATAAGGTGGTTAGGAAGGCATAAGGGATACTTGCCTTTATTAGCCAAGGCATAGAATATAAGGGCAGGGAGGTTATGATGGAGCTGTATAAAATGCTAGTTAGACCACAGCTGGAGTACTGTGTACAGTTCTGGTCACCACACTATAGGAAGGATGTGATTGCACTGGAGAGGTTGCAGAGGAGATTTACCAAGATTATGCCTGGGCTGGAGCATTTCAGCTATGAAGAGAGACTGAAAAGGCTAGGGTTGTTTTCCTTAGAGCAGAGAAGGCTGAGGGGGGACATGATTGAGGTATACAAAATTATGAGGGGCATTGAGAGGTTAGATAGGAAGAAACTTTTTCCCCTAGCGGAGGGGTCAATAACCAGGGGGCACAGATTTAAGGTAAGGGGCAGGAGGTTTAGAGGGGATTTGGGGAAAACTTTTTCATTCAGAGGGTAATTGGAATCTGGAACGCACTGCCTAAAGAGGTGGGAGAGACAGGAACCCTCACAACATTTAAGAAGTATTTAGATGAGCACTTGAAACGCCATAGCATACAAGGCTATGGGCCAAGTGCTGGAAAATGGGATTAGAATAGTTTGGTGCTTGATGGCCGGCACAGACACGATGGGCCAAAGGGCCTGTTCTGTGCTGTATAACTCTATGACTGTCTGGCATCTATGATGCTGGGCACTTCAGAAGGAGACCGAGATGGTCATCAACTCGGCTCTTCTGGCTGAAGATTGTTGCAAATGCAACAGCCTTATCTTTTGCACTGATGTGCTGGGCTCCCCCATCATTGAGGATGGGGATATTTGTGGAAGCACCTCCTCCAGTTAGTTGTTTAATTGTCCACCACCATTCACGGCTGGATGTGGCAGGACTGCAGAGCTTAGATCTGATCTGTTGCTTATGGGATCACTTAGCTCCGTCTATCGTATGCTGCTTATGCTGTTTGGCATGCAAGTAGTCCTGTGTTGCAGCTTCACCAGGTTGACACCTCATTTTGAGGTATGCCTCGTGCTGCTCCTGGCATGCCCTCCTTCTTTCTTCATTGAACCAAGGTTGGTCTCCTGGCTTGATGGTAATGGTAGAGTGGGGAATATGCCGAGCCATGAGGTTACAGATTGTGGTTGAGTATAATTCTGCTGCTGCTGCTGATGGCCCACCGCACCTCATGGATGCCTAGTTTTGCATTACTAGATTTGTTCGAAATCTATCTGATTTAGCACGGTGGTGGTGCCACACAACACGATGGAGGGTATCCTCAATGTGAAGGCGGGACATCGTCTCCGCAAGGACTGTGCGGTTGTCACTCCTACCAATATTGTCATGGACAGATGCATCTGCGGCAGGCAGATTGGTGAGGACGAGGTCAAGTATGTTTTTCCCTCTTGTTGGTTCGCTCACCACCTCAGTGTTCAGAATCCAATCTCCGATTGAGGAACAATGGTTTGAATTTTCCCAGTTCTGTAGAGATGGCTTTGAAGGTGGGGGGCATGGAAATTCTGAACAAAGCATGTCGGGCGTCTGGCCGACATGTTCTGCCTCCATGTGCTTTTCCTGGATTCGGGCTCTCTGTGGCAATGGCTAACAGCTTGGCAGCAGCATGTAGCCAATTAAGGTATTTAAAAAGGCAATTAGCTATGTTCGTATGTAGCCCCAATTCTGGCACTGGCTGCAGCCTAGTTGTGCCTGGTGTCTTACCATGTGCAGATCCTGCCTCAGTGCTATCCTCTAAATTATGTGCAGTGTCAGTGTTTGAACTGGTGGCTGTGATTGTGAAATTGAGTGACAAAGCGCCTTCATCATCACTGTCTTCTTGCTGTTCCTCCACTGCTTGGCTAGTTTGCATTTCTTGGGTCTCTGAAAGGAGAATGACACAAGGGTAGGATTGTGGCACAGCGAGTTGGGGGGAAGCAAGAAGTGCATGCTTACATCATGTACAACTTGTAAATCAGAAGAGTGTGTGGGCTGGTTGGAGGGGGGGGGGTGGTGGGATGTGAGAACGCGGATTAGATATGAGGAAACCATCATCTTCAATGGTTTCAGCCCTGTGCTGGCCGTGGCCTCAGCAATGGGTGTCCCAATAATGGCCAACGCTGTGTCCTCCATCAGGGTTAAGACATGCAGGCGTTCCTGTCCTCCTCCGATTAGTTCCTGCTGCCTTTGGTTTTGCGCCGCCTTGTTCTGCATGAGAGAGATGGAAGTCCGTCAGTGAGTGTTAGACAATCTATTTGGCTGAAATGGCTGTCATGTTTGAGTAGCTGGCTCTGTGTGAGATGTGGGTATGAGGCTTGGGCATTAAAGAAGTTTAAATAGTAAACCTGTATGCTGATATGGGTACCTGGGCAGGTGATAGTTCTGGAAGGGCGTAAGCGATAAGGAAAGTTTGGAAACCTCTGCCATCGTCTATGGTCTGTAAGGGGGACAGATAAATTACCAAAACTGCCACTATGAATTCCGTCAGCCTCTCACTTACTTAGCCAGAGGGTACATTTCTCTTCCTTGAATATACATATTGCCATGCTAGGCCCCCACCTGCCAAAAATGAGGCACATTAATTTTGTCATGAACATTGATTTTAAATGTTACTGGAGTGAAGAAAGGACTTGTTAGACAGATCAGCTGTGGCTGGAAAAGACATTTGCATATCAACAGATCGTGATTGGAAGGACAAAGGACCATTCCCTGACACATTCAACCCACAATGGACCTTGTTCACCAGATATTGTGTGTAAAAGGAGCATTCTAGAAACCGCTGAGGTGATACAATCCAAGACTTGGTCAGACCAGTTAGTCACATGACTGTCCTGCTTGGCAACCTGGTTTTTTCTCTGAATTGTACAAACAGTTTGAACTCAGAGTGTCTTTTTGCTCCTGGACTGAGAAGATCTCTCCTGTCTGCTCCCATCTCTTTCTCATGGAACTCCAAATCCACTGAAGACACATGAACCCCAAGAGAGAAAAGTCTTCTACAGCAAACAAGGTTTAAGAAGAATACTGGGCCCCAACAAAAAGCAAGATATACCTACAATCAAGGACTCTACAGTGAGCTCGAGAAACCATAACAAAAACTCTTCAGATATTGCCTCAACTTTTCCACTTTATTTTTCTTCTGCTCTTTTCTGTCTCTGTTTGCATGTGTGTATTGCATATGCATGCTAGCGTGGACGTGTCGTGTATCTGTAGGTGTCAACTGAATTAGAGTTTAAGTTTAATAAATTTCAACTTTTCTTCTTTAAATCTAAGAAAGCCTGTTTGTGCTGGTTTCGTTGCCTTATAATTGGAAAGCGGTGAACAAGGATTCACCAAGGGGGAGTTAAAAACACAATGTGTTAAAAATTAAATCCTGTTACGGTAAGACCAGGTGAAGGCTGAAAGGGAACCCTAGACCTCTTTCTCACCGGGTCATAACAATATTAACTCTAAAAGCTTTGAAAATTGGAATTGTGCCATCTGTACCATGGCCTACTCTCTGATCCTGTGATGGAAGATCTTTGGGGAATGTTTCTCTCACAGGAAGTCAGAATAGTTTCCTAGTACTCAGGAAGTCTCCATGTTTCCTTGTCACCTTTAGATCCTTCAATATGTTTAACTTATTCACTGGATCAATTTTTACTTTAAAGAACCCCTTACTAGCAGACGTTTATAACATATGACATAATGAATATGAAATCACCTAGAGTTTAAGAACCCCTCCATTTTGTTTGTGAGTGAGTCAGAGGCACAAAACCTCATACACTTTAAATACACATTGGTCTAATATAAGAAACCATGCAAAATATTTTGACCTAATAGTTTTTTCAGCTGTTGGTGGACTAGGATTGTTTTCTCAGTGAACGAACAGATGATCTGTGATGCAAAACTAATCTTCACATTGAGATTAAAAGTACTACATCCGTTAGAAAACTGGTCAAAAGATATCCAAAACATTTATGTATATCTTCTTTAGGTGTGTAAACTTTGTTTTGTCCATAAATAAATGCATACATTACAAAAACTTTATCTTAAATTTACTTTATATTATCTTTGTTCCTGAAATGAACTGAAAATCTGAAATGCTCTTAATGGCATATTTTGGATTCCTTCATAGATGTCTGAATTGTGGCCTGTTCAGACCATTTCAGACTTGGTGAACCCTGTCCTTTAAAAAGAAAGATGAACCATGTGCAAAGGCACAGAATATTCCTGTGTGGTCCTAATTTGTATGTCATGTCATAGGTTTTCTTGACTTTGGAAAGTTGATGACTTACTGTCATCTGTTGCCAAAATCATAACAACAATGCCATGAATTTTGGGTTTGTATTTGGCTTCTAAAGTTCAAAGTCAAAAGCCAAATCCAAACCCAAATTCTGAAGATGATCAAATTCTCATCAGTCCTTCATTCACTCAGGCTTGACATTGCATGTGCTGAGTAATGATGAAGCCATGCATGCAACCAGTTTTATTGCAATCAATCACGAATACCTCACAACTCAATGGCCACACTGAGATCTATGGGTCATTAACAATTGCACTTGTTCTAGTGTTTCAAGATAGTGCTTGCATTAATTGATACATGAGGGACTATCGTTTTCCTGTATTTTAGTTACATCTAAAAGATGGGTAAGAGCAGTTGTTTGGTAATAAATGACATTATACATTTTCGTGTGATTTTGCACAATCAATGGGCTGGATTTTAAGAAGCCCTCGACGTCGTGATCCATAGTAAGGGGGCCTGAAGATGGCTCCAGTTGAGGCCCGGCACAAACCTCAACACTGGCAGGGCCCGGCCCGCTCTGTGGCGACCCCCCTGCCGCTGGGCGACGGGACCACAATTTAAATATGCAAATCAACACAATTAATAAATTATAAACACACTTCCCTCCAATCTTGAGGGCCAGCTGCAATCTTCAGTGCGTCAGCCGACACTCCTGCGCTTTCAAATCCCCATCAGGGGAAATGCGGTGCCACACTGGTGGGGAGGAGGGAGGGGGTAAGTTTGTCAGTGTGGGGGGCGGTGCAGGAAGCGGGATCAAATACATGTACTTAATTTCATTAATTTAAGAAGTTGATAAGGGTTGAACCTAAAACTTTGTGCAGTTTGGTGGGGAAGATCAGATGTAAAAGGTAACGGTTTTGGGTGGTGGGGGGAAGGCAAATAGTTCTGTAATTTTTATGGGGGGGTGGGAAAGGGGCGTAACAAAATTTATTTATTTAATTTTTGGGGGATTTTTCTTTAAAAATTTAAGTAAGCTGACAGGGCTGGCTGCCCTTTAAAAGTGCGCCAGCGCCTGTGCACAGGCAGATGACGCCATTGCCGGGGATGGACAGCTCACCCCTTCCATATGATTGGGGGGTGGGGGGGCACTATTGTGCTTAAGATCGTGGTGGCTGTTTGGCGCAGGCCGCCATTTTTTGAGCTCGCTGTTGACATCGGCGGTGGGTTCTTAAAATCCAGCCCAATGTATTCACAAGTAGGGATTTACAATCCAATAAAGGGCCTTCTTTTGCTCCAATAAATCCATCCAGCTGTTATCCCACACGTGATAAAATTTAAACCCATAACTACAGGAAGTATGATCAGATCTAAATGGTTCAAATAGTATTGAAATAGTTTCAATGTAAGAAATAGAAATAATATATTAAAAATGATTTGGGAGTGCCAGTGAACAGTGTAATCGGTGTAACCGGAGATGCTGAGGATGGTGTATGAATTATTCTTGATAAGAAATGATCACAAATGCAACTCCTGAGCTAGGACCTACAATGCTGCAGTCAAGCTCCAAGTTGCATTCCAACCCTTTCAATTCGCAGCTCCATACTAATCACAGGACTTAGCTGAATAAAAGCTCCCAGGATTGTTTGTAACTTAAGTAAAGAATGGATGATTGAAAGGGAGAGAATTCAGCTATTTTCATTAATTTAAGAAGTTTGAGACATTGGACAGATCGGAGATTAATTTTTCCATGCCATGTGAGCAATTGCATTTTATTTCAGATACATTTTCATGTTGGTAGAGTTCAGCACAATAAAAAAAGAAAATAAATACATGAATTTGTAACATTCCATTTAATTAGAAGCCAATGTCTGGAGATGGTTCCCCAATTGTTCAGCTATAGGATGCTTGTATTTATATATCACCTTTAACATAGTAACATGTGCCAAGGTGCTTCACAGGAGCATTATCCAACAAAAATTGGCAAGTAGATGCGTAAGGAGATATTAGGACAGGTGACCAAAATCTTGGTCAAAGAGGAGCATTTAAGGGAGAGAGAGGTGGAGAGGTTTCGGAAAGGAATTCCAGATCTTAGGACTTAGACAGCTGAAAGCATGGCCACCAATGGTGGGGCAAAGGAAATCTGGAATGCACAATTGGCCAGAATTGGAGGAATACAGAGTTGTTAAAGGGTTACAGGGCTGGAGGAGGATACAGAGATAGAAAGGTGCAAGGCCATGAAGGGATTTGAACACAAGAAAGAAAATGTTAAGTTTGAGGTGTTGGTGAATTGGGAGCCAATGCCGGTCAGTGAGCACAGGGCTGATGGGTGAGCAGGACTGGTATGAGTTAAAGAAACTGTTCAGAGTGAAGGTAGGATTATGTACCCTTTCTCATGCCTACTGTTATGGTGATACAATGGTCCATTGAGGGACATTATTTTCTATATTTGAAACCCAAAATCCACAATGAATGTGATAAGCAAACACTCCTGTCTCAATGTGAAACATGATTTCATTTTCACAAATGAGGCTGCTGATGGAGGGTATGTATCTGCTGCACCAGGCCATGTCCTTGACGGTTCACTTTCATTACATTATGCAACTGATCTGGATACAGTCAGTCGAGCAAATGAGTCAATCTAGTCACTAATATACCTACCAGCTATCTTCACTTGGCTTTAACAGAGCATGCATGGAATGATATGTGAATTATTCTTGAGAAGAGGCAATCACAGTAACAGCATATTGGGCCTGGAAATCCATGGCTATATTGGCAGATGCTTGCCATAAGTTTGGCAGGAATCTATCGGAATGACAGAATATCAGACAAGGACTCGGTAGCCTAGCTCCGAAGGTCCTGAGATGTCCTTGTGTTGGCAGGGCATCTGATTACATGGCCATCAACATAAGGTGGGGGAAGTAGAGTGGTGTGTGTGGTGATTGGCAGGGGGGTGGGGTGGGGGGTGGGTGGTGGGAGGACTGGTGTGGTGGATTTGCAGGCAGGAACTCTAAACATTGGAGTTTCTGCATCCAGCCCTAATGGGGCTGAATACACTGACTGACCCAGCAACTTATATGGAAATTGTCTGTGTATCCACAATGGGATTGTGACCTGCACCCCCAAAAGATTTTGGGCCTCGAAACTTTTTGTCAGCGTACAACTGTGGACACCTACCACTTGTATGCAAGGGGAAGAGGCCCCCAAACAAGAACCCCCTCCCCCTCAAGAAGCTCTGATGCCAGATATTTGTTTCTTTCATATGCCAGATGTGCCTATACTGGTGCAGACATTCATCCTTCTGAGCCAAATTAGAGAATTTTTCCTGACCATGGATAGTTTATCAAGGTCAGTGGTGGAAGCTCTGATGGGTATGATCCTGGCGTCAGTGCTCATGGTTTTTTCAATACAAGCTGAAATTTCAATTACTTGTATTTTTCTAGTCATGGAAGTAAAAGTCCTTTCTTTTACTCAGTTATGTCTGTAATGTCCTTTTCCCCATCATTGCCAGTTCATTCGTGGATGTGACCCTTAAACATGTTGCCTGTTCACTCTCCTTGGTCTATAAGTTTCTGGAATGTCCAGGCGTATCTGATCCTCTCTTAGCCTGTTAGCCCTGTTGTCAATGATTCATATGGAGGATCTCGTGACTCGAACCAGGTGCAACAGCAAAATGACTTTTTTCCATATACATTGTTAAATTTCCATCCATCTTTGATGATATGCATTCAGAATAATGCACTAATATGATTTGATGTTTAAGGGAGTTAGGCAGTATTCAAAGAAATCCAGACTCTTTAGGAGGTTTGGTGAGGAATAGTCGATAGATTTTAATGTTGCTAGACATAAGGCAAAGCACACTGAGGCAGAAAATATGAAATATATATGGGAGGGAGAGATTTCCATGCATACAGGTGGAAAAGGAAAGAATTTGATTGTGATCATTGATGATTCACTGAAAGGTTTCCGTTACTGTGAAGTATCTTTGAACAATTTAATGCTAAATTACATTGTAAACAGCATCAATTACAAATTGAAACAAGTTTTTCTAATCTTGCACTGATGAGTTCATGTTTGGAATTTTGAGTGGACGCTACCTTCAAAAGGGCATAGATGTTTTGGTGAGGGTTTAGAAAAGACGAAAAAGGATGACACCTGGACTTGAGTCCGTAAGTTATATGGAGAGCCTCAGAGGAGGTCACTTTGACTTTGTTCAATAGTTTAAGATGGCTACCAAACAGTTCACTATTGTGATGCAGTACAGCTTGTGTTTTTTTGAGACGGTCACTGATTTGAGGCTGGGGGGGCGGTTTCCAAGTTTTGGGGTGTCAAACCCAGGTTAGCCAAACAAACAATTCTGTGATTGAAAACAAACAGTTGTTTTTTTTATTTTAGCAAGGACATGTGACGGGGAAGCTAAATTTCAGTTTCGATAAAAATCCACAGAGGTTGAAGCCAGCTGCAGAGCTGGGTGTTGTTAGTTTTAAAGGAGTCTCCCAGGGCTGCTGAAGTGGAAAAATGCTGGGAGCTGTTAGTTTTAAAAGGACAAGCTATTTGACTTGGAACCTATTATCTGGTAGCTGACTCTTGGAAGATTCAAGTTGCTACCATTGTCTTTGGTGACTGAAAGCGTTATCTGTGAAGCTACACCATCAAGACTGTTGTGAGAAAAATCACAGAAGTTCTGGAAGGGTGCGTAGTTTTGATGGAGACCATACTGTGGGGTTCGGATTGCAGAGAAACTGCCATCAAATGGAAACCACGCTTACGTCTTGGGGAGATGGAATTGGGAGATCTACTTGAAACGTACAAAGACTTGAAGGACTTTGGAATTGTTCAAAGCTACCTTGCTGATAGAACTGCTAAGGGACTTGTAAGGACTACTTTTGTTGTATCTGATTGTTAATGTGTAACCCTTAAGATATATCATACATACATCAAACATGAATTAACTGTTAGTTCATGTTTAATTTACGTTGGTTTTGATTTTAGATTTAGATATACAGCACTGAAACAGGCCCTTCGGCCCACCGAGTCTGTGCCGACCATCAACCACCCATTTATACTAATCTTACACTAATCCCATATTTCTACCACATCCTCACCTATCCCTATATTCCCCTACCACCTACCTATACTAGGGGCAATTTATAATGGCCAATTTACCTATCAACCTGCAAGTCTTTTTTTTTGGCTGTGGGAGCCAAAACCGGAGCACCTGTAGGAACCCCACGCAGACACACAGGGAGAACTTGCAAACTCCGCACAGGCAGTACCCAGAATTGAACCCGGGTCACTGGAGCTGTGAGGCTGCAGTGCTAACCACTGCACCACTGTGCCGCCCCTGGTTTGAGTGTTAAAGTAAAATCTATAAAAATGAAATTTTGTCAGTTTGGTTTTTGGTTTTTGGTTTCCTAAATTGGGGTCAGTTGGGGGATTCAATTTTTCGTTGGTTTGTTGGTGGTCTCCACAGGGATCATCACATTATGAACAACTAAAATAAAATTCTTCTGTCATATTGACTTTAATCTGGTGATTTAGAGATCATTTTCACCTTCACCGCTTGGGGTGTAAAGTAGTGGTGTGCATCACCTGCTCGTTTTAGAACCTTTCTCATTTTTATTTCCATTGATTTAAAAAATGTTCCTGAAGGTAACTGGATCTGCAATTAGCTAAACTGATGCATTTACAAGAACAGAAGAACACAAGAAATCAGAGCAGGAGTAGACCATATGCCCGTTGAGCCTGTTCCACGATTCAATATGATCGTGGTTGATCTTAGGCTTCAAATCCACTTTCCCACTCGTTTGCCAAATCCCTTGATTCCCTGAGAGATCAAAAATCTGTCTATTCCAACCTTCAAAGATGGAGAATCCACAACCCTCTGGGGTAGAGAATTCCAAAGATTCACAACCCTTTGAGTGGAGTAATTTCTCCTCATCTCAGTCCTAAATGAGCGGCACCTTATCCTGAGACTGTATCCCGTGTTTTAGATTCCCCAACTAGTGGAAACAATCTGTCTGTATGTACCCTGTCCACCCCTTCAGAATCTTGTATGTTTCAATGAGATTGCCTCTCATTCTTCCAAACCCCAGAAGAATATAGTCCTAATTTACTCAGCCTCTGATCATAGATTTTGAACAGATCTAGCTGTGCATAACTGGGCATCTATGGGGCGCTGTGGGCCATCAGCAGCAGCAGAATTGTACTCAACCACAATCTGTAACCTCATGGCCCTGCAAATCCCCCACTCTACCATTACCATCAAGCCAGGAGACCAACCTTGGTTCAAAGAAGTGTGCAGGAGGGCATGCCAGGAGCAGCACCAGGCATACCTCAAAATGAGGTGTCAACCTGGTGAAGCTGCAACGTAGGACTACTTGCGTGCCAAACTGTGTAAACATGGGATAGACAGAGCTAAGCGATCCCATAACCAACGGATCAGATCTAAGCTCTGCAGTCCTGCCACATCCAGTCGTGAATGGTGGTGGACAATTAAACAACTAACTGGAGGAGGTAGCTCCACAAATATTCCTATCCTCAATGATGGGGGAGACCAGCACATCAGTGCGAAAGATAAGGCTGAAGCATTTGCAACAATCTTCAGCCAGAAGTGCCGAGTTGATGATCCATCTCGTCCTCCTCCTGAAATCCGCAGCATCACAAATGCCAGTCTTCAGCCAATTGGATTCACTCCGCGTGATATTAAGAAAAAACTGAAGGCAATGGATACTGCAAAGGCTATTGCCCCTGACAATATTCCAGCAATAGTACTGAAGACCTGTGCTCCAGATCAGGCCGCACCCCTAGCCAAGCTGTTCCAGTACAGCTACAACACTGGCTTCTACCCTGCAATGTGGAAAGTTGCCCAGGTATGTCATGTGCCCAAAAAGCAGGACAAGTCCAATCCGTCCAATTACCGCCCCATCAGTCTACTCTAAATCATCAGTAAAGTGATGGAAGGTGTCATCAACAGTGCCATCAAGCGGCACTTGCTTAGCAATAACCTGCTCAGTGATGCTCAGTTTGGGTTCCGCCAGGGCCACTCAGCTCCTGACCTCATTACAGCCTTGGTTCAAACACGGACAAAAGAGCTGAACTCAAGAGGTAAGGTGAGAGTGACTGCTCTTGACATCAAGGCATCATTTGACCGAGTATGGTATGAAGGAGCCCAAGCAAAACTGAAGTCAATGGGAATCAGGGGGAAACCCTCCATTGGCTGGAGTCATACCTAGCGCAAAGGAAGATGGTTGTAGTTGTTGGAGGTCAGTCATTTCAGCTCCAGAACATCACTGCAGGAGTTTCTCAGGGTAGTGTGCTAGGCCCAACTGTCTTCAGCTGCTTCATCAATGACCTTCCTTCAATCATAAGGTCAGAAGTGGAGATGTTCGCTGATGATTGCACAACGTTCAGCACCATTCGCAACTCCTCAGTTACTGAAGCAATCTGTGTAGAAATGCAGCAAGACCTGGACAATATCCAGGCTTGGGCTGATAAGTGGCAAGTAACATTCATGCCACACAAGTACCAGGCAATGACCATCTCCAACAAGAGAGAATCTAACCATCTCCCCTTGACATTCAATGGCATTACCATTGCTGAATCCCCCACTATCAACATCATGGGGGTTACCATTGACCAGAAACTGAACTGGAGTAGCCATATAAATACCGTGGTTACAAGAGCAGGTCAGAGGCTAGGAATTCTGTGGCAAGTATCTCACCTCCTGACTCTCCAAAGCCTGTCCACCATCTACAAGGCACAAGTCAGGAGTGTAATGGAATACTCTCCACTTGCCTGGATGGGTGCAGCTCCAACAACACTCAAGAAGCTCGACACCATCAAGGACAAAGCAGCCCGCTTGATTGGCACACCATCTACAAACATCCATTCCCTCCACCACTGACGCACAGTGGTAGCAGTGTGTACCATCTACAAGATGCACGGCAGCAACGCACCAAGGCTCCTCAGACAGCACCTTCCAAACCTGCGACGTCTACCACTAGAAGGACCAGGGCAGCAAATGCATGGGAACACCACCACCTGCAAGTTCCCCTCTAAGTCACACACCATCCTGACTTGGAACTATATTGCTGTTTCTTCACTGTCGCTGGGTCAGAATCCTGGAACTCCCTTCCTAACAGCACTGTGGGTGTACCTACCTCACCTGGACTGCAGCGGTTCAAGAAGGCAGCTCACCACCACCTTCTCAAGGCAATTAGGGATGGGCAATAAATGCTGGCCTAGCCAGCGATGCCCACATCCCATGAATGAATAAAAGAAAAATCACCTCATCCCAGGGACCAATTTACTGAACCTTTGTTGTACTGCCTCCAATGCAAGTATCTCCTTTCTTAAATGTGGAGACCAAAACTGCACACAGTACTCCAGATGTGGTCTCACCAAAACCCTGTACAATTGTAGCAAGACGACTTTATTCCTGTACTTCAATTCCCTTGCAATAAAGGCCAACATGCCATTTACCTTCCTAATTGCTTGCTGTACCTGCATGCTAACTTTTTGCATTCCCAAGTTTCTTTGAACAGCAACACTTACAAGTTTCACAGGTTTTAAAGAAATATTCTGCTTTTCTATTCTTACGACCAAAGTGAATAACTTCACACTTTCCCACATTATAATCCATCTGCCATTTTGTTGCCCATTCCCTTAAACTGTCTAAATCTCTTTGCAGCCTCTCTGTGTCCTCCCCACAGCTAACCTTTCCTCCCAGCTTTGTATCATCAGCAAACTTAAATACATTACACTCTGTCTCTTCATCTAACTCATTCAGATAGATTGTAAATAGCTGAGGCCTCAGCACTGATCCTTGCGGCACTCCACTATTCACTGCCCGCCAACTTGAAAATGCTCCATTTATGCCCACTCTTTGCTTCCTGTCCATTAACCAATCCTCCATCCGTGCTAATATATTGCCCCCAACTCCGTGAGCCCTTATCTTGCCTATTAACCTTTTGTGTGGCACCTTATCGAATGCCTTTTGCAAATCTAGGTAAAGTGGTGGGTGATTTTAACTTCCCCAATATCGACTGGGACTCATTTAGTGCTAGGGGCTTGGATGGGGCAGAATTTGTGAGGAGCATCCAGGAGGGCTTCTTGAAACAGTATAGATAGTCCAACTAGGGATGGGGCCATTCTGGACCTGGTATTGGGGAATGAGCCCGGCCAGGTGGTCGAGGTTTCAGTGGGGGAGCATTTCGGGAGCAGTGACCATAATTCCATAAGTTTTAAGGTACTTGTGGATAAGGATAAGAGTAGTCCTCGGGTGAAGGTGCTAAATTGGGGGAAGGCTAATTATAACAATATCAGGCAGGTACTGAAGAATTTAGATTGGGGGCGGCTGTTTGAGGGTAAATCAACATCTGACATGTGGGAGTCTTTCAAACGTCAGCTGATTAGAATCCAGGACCAGCATATTCCTGTGAGTAAGAAAGACAAGTTTGGCAAGTTTCGGGAAGCTTGGATAACACGGGATATTGTGAGCCTAGTCAAAAAGAAAAAGGAAGCATTTGTAAGGGCTGGAAGGCTAAGAACAGATGAAGCACTTGAGGAATATAAAGACAGTAGGAAGGAACTTAAGCAAGGAGTTAGGAGGGCTAAAAGGGGTCATGAAAAGTCATTGGCAAACAGGATTAAGGAAAATCCCAAGGCTTTTTATAGATATATAAAGAGCAAGAGGGTAACCAGGGAAAGGGTTGGCCCACTCAAGGACAGAGAAGGGAATCTATGCGTGGAGCCAGAGGAAATGGGTGAGGTGCTAAATGAGTACTTTGCATCCGTATTCACCAAGGAGAAGGACTTGGTGGATGATGAGCCTAGGGAAGGGAGTGCAGATAGTCTCAGTCATCTCATTATCAAAAAGGAGGAGGTGTTGGGTGTCTTGCAAAGCATTAAGGTAGATAAGTCCCCAGGGCCTGATGGGATCTACCCTAGAATACTGAGGGAGGCAAGGGAAGAAATTGCTGGGGCCTTGACAGAAATCTTTGCATCCTCATTGGCTACAGGTGAGGTCCAAGAGGACTGGAGAATAGCCAATGTTGTTCCTTTGTTTAAGAAGGGTGGTAATGATAATCCAGGAAATTATAGGCCGGTGAGCCTTACGTCAGTGGTAGGCAAACTATTCGAGAGGATTCTTCGGGACAGGATTTACTCCCACTTGGAAACAAATGAACTTATTAGTGAGAGACAGCATGGTTTTGTGAACGGGAGGTCGTGTCTTACTAATTTGATTGAGTTTTTTGAGGAAGTGACAAAGATGATTGATGAAGGAAGGGTGGTGGATGTTGTCCATATGGACTTTAGTAAAGCCTTTGACAAGGTCCCGCATGGCAGACTGGTGCAAAAGGTGAAGTCACACGGGATCAGAGGTGAGCTGGCAAGATGGATATAGAACTGGCTCAGTCATAGAAGACAGAGGGTAACAGTGGATGGGTGTTTTTCTGAATAGAGGGATGTGACTAGTGGTGTTCCGCAGGGATCAGTGCTGGGACCTATGCTGTTTGTAGTATATATAAATGATTTGGAGGAAAATGTAGCTGGTCTGATTAGTAAGTTTGTGGACGACACAAAGGTTGGTGGAGTTGCGGATAATGATGAGGATTGTCAGAGGATACAGCAGGATATAGATCGGTTGGAGACTTGGGCGGAGAAATGGCAGATGGAGTTTAATCCGGACAAATGTGAGGTAATGCATTTTGGAAGGTCTAATGCAGGTGGGAGGTATACAGTAAATGGCAGAACCCTTAGGAGTATTGACAGGCAGAGAGATCTGGGCGTACAGGTCCACAGGTCACTGAAAGTGACAACGCAGGTGGATAAGGTAGTCAAGAAGGCATACGGCATGCTTGCCTTCATCGGTCGGGGCATAGAGTATAAAAATTGGCAAGTCATGTTGCAGCTGTACAGAACCTTAGTTAGGCCACACTTAGAATATTGCGTGCAGTTCTGGTCGCCACACTACCAGAAGGACGTGGAGGCTTTGGAGAGGGTACAGAGGAGGTTTACCAGAATGTTGCCTGGTCTGGAGGGCATTAGCTATGAGGAGAGGTTGGAAATACTCGGATTGTTTTCACTGGAACGACAGAGGTGGAGGGGCGACAGGATAGAGGTTTACAAAGTTATGAGCGGCATGGACAGAGTGGATAGTCAGAAGCTTTTTCCCAGGGTGGAAGAGTCAGTTACTAGGGGACATAGGTTTAAAGGGAGAGGGGCAAAGTTTCGAGGGGATGTGCGAGGCAAGTTTTTTACACAGAGGGTGGTGAGTGCCTGGAACTTGCTGCCAGGGGAGGTGGTGGAAGCAGATACGATAGCGACGTTTAAGAGACATCTTGACAAATATATGAATAGGAAGGGAATAGAGGGATATGGGCCCCGGAAGTGCAGAAGGTGTTAGTTTAGGCAGGCTTGGAGGGCCGAATGGTCTGTTCCTGTGCTGTACTGTTCTTTGTTCTTTGTACTACATTTACTGGTTCCCCTTTATCTACCCCATTAGTTACATCCTCAAAAAGACTCTAATAAATTTGTCAAATAGGATTTCCCTTTAGTAAAACAATGTTGACTTGTTCTAAACATGCTATGCTTTTCTAAGTGCTTTGTTAAAACTTCCTTCATTGTAGTTTCCAGCATTTTCCCAATGACTGATGACGTTAGGCTAACAGGCTTATAGTTCCCTGTTTTCTCTCTCCCTCCTTTCTTGAAAAGCGGTGTAACATTTGTCACCTTCCTATCTGATGAGACCATTCCTGAATCGAAGGAAATTTGGAAAATATTGGCTAGCACATCCACCATCTCTGCAGGTATATCTTTTAGAACCCTAGGGTGTGGGCCATTAGGTCCCGGAGATTTGTCAGATTTTAGTCCCTTAAATTTCTCCAATATTTTTACTCTGCTGAAATTAATTTCCTCACTCTTTTTAGCCCCTAGGTTACCGTCTGTTTCTGGTCTGAAACTTATGTCTTCTGCTGTGAAGACAGACACATTGGGCTGAATTTTACTGGCCCCTCGACGCTGCGGGTCACGGCGCGGGGGCTGGTAAAATGCTGTGGGGAGAGGCCCGCCTTGACCCGCGGCGTCAAGAAGGGTCCGCTACATTTTACAGGTGGCGGCGCAATATCTGTGCGGCCCCCCACCCCCTCGTCGCACAGTGGCGGCACCACAATTAGCATATGGTAATGATTACTTTCCTATGCTGATTATGCAGCCCGCTGCTTCTCCACCGACACTGCCGGATTTTTCGTTGAACGTGCGGCCGTCACATGCCGTCCCGTTCATGATCTGTAAAGATGGCGGGTCCTCACTCTGCATTACGGAAGAGAGGAAGGAGGGGGGATACACAGGGGTCTAACTCTGCATTCTTAAAGGGAGGAGGGATGGAAATGCAGGGGTCCTCACTCTGCATTCTTAAAGGGAGAAGCGGGGTGGGATACACAGGGGTCACACTCTGCATTCTGAAAGGGAGGGGTCTGGGATTACTGGAGGGAAAGCAGCGCTGGCATGAAGGGAGGTGCCAGGTACCATCCCTCTTTTAATAGTGTACGCTCTGTGTTTGTGAGGGGGCAATGGCACACTAGGCACCCTATGTGTGGGGAGAATGCTAGAAAGGGCATCGATTCAGCTGGTAGGATCTTGATGTGGTCATGTTGTGCCACTCTGAGTGTTGGCCAAGATGGGCAATACCATGGCACTCCACGTAGTTGATCCAGGAAAGCAGCTGATGTACCTGTCAACACCAATCCACACCCTGTTAGGAACCTTCGAATACATGCAGGGTTCAACTTTATTTATCACATGGAAATAGGTATGGCTCATCTTACATTGTGTGATCCTCTGCATGTGAGGATCCATATGCACCAGAGGCAATACCAACAGGCAGGTGCGATCCATGTAGAGGCTCCCGGTCATGAGCAGCATCCTCCAAGGGGAGCCCACCATTACATTTGCAGTGCACCTACAGGCCCCAAATGACATGCCATCAGATGTCAGAGCACCAGTGTCAGAGGAGATTGCGCATATACGTCTCTGTGCCCTGCTTCAGGATGACCTGCAGCCCATGGGCTCCGGTGGACATCCCATGCCTTTGTTCGTCATAGTGGGAGCAGTTCTCAAGCCTGACACCTCTGCAGCTTTTTAGGGGCCCAACAGAGACCTTTGTGGGGTCACATAGTCAGCAGTGCACCGCTGCATCAGGGAGGTCACCAATGCCCTGCACCGGAGGGCCAGTGAGTATGTCCAATTCAGGACGGACTCTCTCAGCCAGACCCAGAGGGCCATTGGTTCAAGCACCATTGTCAGAGAACCATGGGTTGTAATGTTCATAGACTGCACTCATGTGGCCATCAGGCTGCCAGGTTACCACCTGCAGACGTCACCATTAAAGGGGTCCTCTTAATCTAGGTGAAGCTGGTATGTGAACACCGCAGATGCTTGCAGCGAATGTGTGACCAGTTCTCAGGCAGCTGCCATTACACCTGGGTCTTGCATCAGACCCGACTGCCACCGCTGTTCACTGAACTGGCTCAGATGGAGGGGTGGCTTCTTGGAGATAAGGGCTATACTTTGCAGACATGGCTCCCGACACCAGTGGGAGACTCCACCACTGCTGCAGAGGAGAGATACAACTCCAGCCACTGAGCTACATCAGCCACCATTGAGCAGGAGATTGGCATGCTGAAAGAGCACCTCCTTTTCCTAGATGGATGGGGTGATGCCCTGTACTACGGGCCGAAAAGGCCAGCTCCTTTCTTTGCTGCTCTGCACAACTACGCACCCAATAGGGCCAGGCCTGGCATGATGAGGAGAGACGTCAACAGGATTCCTGCTCAGACTATGAGGATGCTGGGGACCTACAATATGAAAGACGCATGGGAGGGCAGATGGCACCCAGGCTCTGCACGCAGGGCTAACAGTAAGGTAGGGATGTACAGAAGTGACTTATCAGACAAAGGCTGTCTGCTCCATAGGAACCAACATGAGCTCTGCAAGTCACACATCACCCTCGCTCACCTGCTGTGAACCAGTCCACATCTGCAGCATCCCTGTGTAAACCATTAGAGGCAGCAGCTGACTGAGCCAAGTTTGTCACTGCATCCGTGGAGACGCTCATGAGTAATGGTGGCATGGCAATGATGTTATTGCATACGTTGGCTCTTCTGAAGGGCTAACAGTGAAAAGGGATGTGACATTGGTGCTACATGCTGGCACACATCATTCGCACAGAGAAAAGGACACATGTGTTGGTGAGGAACATTTAGTGAAAGACGTATTTACATTGCTGTGCCACCTGTGCATTCCCATTTGCGTCAGTGTGTTCTCTATAAACCTCTGTAATACCTTTTATGGTCTATTTAAGTCTCACATCCTGGAATGTGCAAATTTACGATTATTCACGCAGGTGCGGCACGCCTACAAGAAGGTATGTTACACCTGAGTGGAAGAAGAGGATTGCAACTTCACAGGACACTGGGACACAGCAGGGTAGGTATGTGGCAGCAAAGTGGAAAGTGTTGGGGTAACTCAGCAGGTCCCTGCAATTGCCTTATTCACTGATGTACAATTTTTGTTAAACTCTCTGTCCCTTCCTGTCCCATTCTGTTTGCCTTTACCTACTATGCTATACTGTTCTGATGAATCGGCCTTTCTCTTTGGATTTCTAAATCTCCCTTCACCCGAACGCCATCACCTCCCGCACCCCCCCCACCCCACCCACTGTTTGTTTAAAGCACTGTTCACAGCTCTAGTTATATGTTTGGCCAGGTCACTAATCCCAACCCTGTTTAAGTGGAGCCCATCCCAACGGAATAGCTCCCTCTTCCCCGAGTACTGATGCCAATGCTTCAGGAATTGAAACCACTTCTTCCCACACCATTCTTAGAGCCACATGTTTAATTCTCTAATCTGTTTGACCCTATGCCAAATGGCTGTGGCTCAGGTAACAATCCCGGTCACAGACCTGAAAATTAACTCTGCTTCTCTCTCTACAGATGCTGCCTGACCTGCCGGATTTCTACAGCACTTTCTGCTTTGCTGCCAGATTGACAGCAGCCCCACTCTTCAGCAGTCGGGTAAGTATTTCTTTGATAGCTGTCAGGAAACAGGTGCTGGAGTGCTTAAAATAATGCCCCAGCACCTGCTGCACAGCTGTCAAAGGGTTCCTCGCTGTGCCGAATGTCCCGCCTCTTCCCATGTAATATCGGGCGGGGGGGTGAGGCTCGGCACAGTGATGCTAATGAGCCCCCACACGTAATATCACGGGAGCTCTGCTGCGGCTGCTAAACGCAGGCATCGTACTGAGTTCAAAGGGTGCCGCTGCGGACGGTGGCGCCCCAATAAAATTCAATCCATGATATTTGCTCAATGCCTCTGCCATTTCCTCATTCCCCATGATAATTTCTCCTCTCTCTGCTTCTAAGGGACCAACATTTACTTTATTTACTCTCTTACTTTTTATGCACTTATAAAAGCTTTTACAATCTGTTTTTATGTTACTGGCTAGTTTACTCTCATTCTATTTTTTTTGCTTATTATCAGCTCTTTGATCCTTTGCTGGTTTCTAAAAACACTCCCAATCCTCAGACTTACTGCTTGTTTTTTTACAACATTGTAAGCCTCTTCTTTTAATCTCATGCTATCCTTAAATTCCTGAGTGAGACACAGATGGATCTTTCTTGCTGAGTTTTTGTTTTTCTGTGGAATGCATTTTTGTTGAACAGTTTTAATTGTTTCTTTAAATGTTTCCCACTGTTCATTTACTGCCATACCTTTTAGTCTATTTACCCAATTGACCTTAGCCAGTTCTCCCCTCATACCTATGTAATTGCTTTGTTTAAGTTTAAGATTCTTGTTTGAGATTGGAGTATGCCACTTTCAAACTTAACGTGTAATTCAATGGCATTACAACCACTATTTCCCAGTGGATCTTTTACTATGACATTGCTAATTAAGCCTACTTCATTCCACAATACTAGATCTAAGATAGTTTTATCCTTAGCTGATTCCACAATGTATTGCTCCAAGAAATTGTCATGAAAACATTCTACTAACTCATCTTCTTGCCATTTTCGTTGTCCCAATCTATATAAAGATTAAAGTCCCCCACAATTATTTCAATGCCTTTGTTATAAGCACCAATGGTTTCTTCTTTAATGCTCTGTCCAACAGTATAACTACTGTTAAGTGACCTATAAACTACACCCACCAGTTTTTTCTGATTCTTGCTATTCCTAATTTCCACCCATACTGATTCTACTTCATGATCTTCTGAGGCCAGATCCTTTCTCACTAATGTCCTTATGTCATCCTTTACTATCAGGGCTAACCCTCCTCCTTTGCTATTCTGTCTGTCTTTCCGAAATATTGTGTACCCTGGAATATTTATTTCCCAATCTCGATCACCTTCTAACCATGTCTCTGTAATGGCAATTAGATCTAAATCATTTATCTCTATTTACATTACTAGTTCATCTATCTTATTACAGATGCTTCATGCATTCAGATAAATAACAATTAATTTCATTTTTTACTTCTATTCCCTGCAATGACCTTATTCGCTGATGTACAATTTTTGTTAAACTCTCTGTCCCTTCCTGTCCCATTCTGTTTGTCAATGCTATACCGTTATGATGCCTCAGCCTTTCTTTTTGGACTTCTAGATCTCCCTTCACCTGAACGCCATCACCCCCGCACCCCACCAGCCGCTGTTTGTTTAAAGCCCTGTTCACAGCTCTAGTTATATGTTTGGCCAGGTCACTGATCCCAGTCCTGTTTAAGTGGAGCCGGTCCCAATGGAATAGCTCCCTCTTTCCCGAGTACTGATGCCAATACCCCAGGAATTGAAACCACTTCTTCCCACACCACTCTTTGAGCCACATGTTTAATTCTCTAATCTGTTTGACCATATGCCAAATGGCTGTGGCTCAGGTAACAATCCAGAGATGATTACCTTTGATGTTCTGCGTTTTATTTTGGACCCTAACTCCCCAAATTCTCTACATCATTCCTGGTTGTACTTATGTCGTTCGTTCTCACGTGGACCATGACAACTGGATCCTCCTCTTCCCATTCCAAGTTCCTCTTCAACCATGAGGAGATGTCCTTAACCCTGGCAGCCGGCACGCGACACAACCTTCGGAGCTCCCCGGTCGCAGTTGCAGAGAACAGTATCTACCCCCCCCTGACTATACTGTCTCCTATCACTACCACATTCCTCTTGGCTTCCCCCCACTTGAATTGCATCCTTCACCATGGTGCCATGGTCAGTCCGCTCAGCCACCTTGCAGTGCTTCTCCTCATCCACACAGGTAGCAAGCACCTTCTACCTGTTGGACAAAGTCAGGGGCTGAGGCTCCTCCATTACTACATGCTGATTCGCCATACCTGTCTGACTCGCAGTCACACCCTCCTGTCACTAACCATAGACCAACTCAGTTCTGCATAACCTAAGGGGTGTGACCACCTTCTGCAACAAAGTATCCAGCTAACTTTCCCCCTCCCTGAAGTTTTGCAGTGCCTGCAGTTCGGCCTCCAGCTCAATGACTCCTCAAGCCGCAGATGTGTGATCACACTGGCGTCCAGGAGCTCCCATATTCTGCAGCCGCAACACATCACCAACCATGCCATTTTCATTATTGTTAATTCTTTTTTTCTTAGTCCACTGTAGTAAATGACTTACCAGGGCGTTAAATATGTGCACTGGAATTAATTGTGTGCAAGTACAATTTAAAGCCTGGAACTTTTCTTTCCTAATTTGTGTCAGCTTTGCTTTAGTGGTAACTTGGCTCTCTGCACCAGATGGTTGTGGGTTCAAGGCCTACTCCAGAGACATGAGTACATAATCCAGGCTGATAGTCCAGTACTGCACTCTCAGAGGCAGTATGAGATGTTAAAAAATGGCCCTCTCTGCCTTTCCACAAGATTCCATGCCACTATTTCCTCTGTCCTGGCCAGCATTACTCCTCAATCAAAATAGATTATCTGGTAATTTATCTTATTATGGTTTGTGTGATATTGCTATGTGCAAATTGGTTGATGTATTTGTGTGCATTACAACAGTGACTGCACTTTGAAAGTAATTCATTGCCTGTAAAGTGCTTTGAGACATTCTAATAACATAAAAGGTACTTTATAATTGCAAGTTCTTTATTTCTTTCAAATGGCAGTAAGCCAGTGTAAAAATTGCTGATAGTTGGGAATGTAATCATTTAATGTTAACTGCAAACTTTGAAGGCACTGTTATACTGTGGAGCCATGTCAATTTGGAGCTGTTTGAGATGTACAACTCATTTCATGTGCAGTCTTAAAAAGCCACCTGAAGGAGGAGACTTTCATCCCGTCTGTCTGTCCTGGATTCGAACTCACATCCCAGAGGTGACTACACAAACAGTCTCTTCAAATGACATTTTTCTGATGATGTGTATAGTACAATAGTATTAACTTAAATTACACTGCAGTTATAATAATTTGTTTTTGACAGATTGTAATAGGTGAATTTTCTCTCTAGAGCTATTATTTATTATGCAAAAGGTAAATTACATATAATCTAGAAAATGAGTATACAACAATAAGGGTCTAATCACACAGACAGGTACTGTACCACTGAAAACATATCTTTAATAATCTCTTTTTTGAAAAATGGGGCCCAGGGTAGGGAGCCTAAATTATTCCTTCCAGCACAATTTGTGTCAGGGGTAATTATAGGCTACAAGTTACTTATTTCCGCAAGGTTGACATCATTACAGGAGACATCTGGAAGCATTCCATAATTTCCACCAAAACATATGATGACACTTTTCTAAATAAAATCCGTGGCTGCTTGTTTGCAAATGTGTGTGTGCCTTTTCCCTCATATTATCACAATGTTCACTGTTTAGGTTTTCTTTGTAATAACATTGTGAATGCCAAATTGATTTAAATTTCTGTAAACCAATATTAGTCTAATTACTGTAAAAGTAACAGCTCTTACAGAGGGCTCGGGCAGTATGACAAATAAATATATCATAATGATATTTGCAGCTATCATAACCCCTGTGTTTATTTGAGTTGGCCACCCATGTAGATGTATCTTAAAAGTTTTGTTTTTTATACAGTTTAGCTGACCTTTCTGAAAGCTTATGATCTGATTGGATCCATGCCAAACTTTCCCTGATTGATGCTATTTCTATTCTGTGAGAGGTAAATCGTACAAATCCTAATATAACAACATGAAGGATAAATAATTACAGCAAAATGATGGACAGCAAATACGTGTGTGCAAACATTGACAGAATGTGATTTGTGATATTGCGCAGTAAAGATTTTACTCAGTAAAATGACAAACTCTTACCATAAGATTGAGCCTAAACTTTCTAGCCTGAGCAGTTTGGGTTCTTGGGTTAAAGTCCACTCTACTGATGTGTAACTTGTTCCAGTGCCTAGTTCTTAAAAAGGCAAAACAGCCTTTTAATCACTTCTGTGAAAACGGGTTCTGATTCAGGTATTACAATAAAAATAATTCTCCTTTCAGCCTGCTGTTTTATGGTCTATACTTGCAGTACACATATGCAGATCAATGATTGCATTTCTCACATTGTACATATTACTCTATTAGAAAAAAACTTCAAGGCCGCGATTCTAACCGCACCAGCCCCCCAACCAGCAGGAAATGATTGGGCAAGGGTTAAAATCTTGAAAATTGCAATCCTGCCTCCAACCTGCCTCCTTCCCTACCTCTGTAATTAATTGCGGTGATTCAGGCCATTGATTCAGCTCTCACTAAAGGCAGGACTGAGGGCCTACTTAACATGCAGAAGTTGCCCCAATGCTGTATTAACCTCAAGGCAGGGGGAGCTTCCCATTGTCTGCAGCACAGCAGTAGAACCATGGTGGGAGGAACTGACTGGCCAGAAGAGACCAAGTTAAGTTCAAGAAATTTGCTTCTGTTTGTACTCTTTGTGGGTCAGTAGGAGGAGGAGCAGGAGTGCCAACCCGAGGTCCCTCAACAAGTACTTAGGCCTTCCTAACCCCAGCCTCCCAATCTCCAATCTCAAGGGAACTTCCCTGATACACCATCTCGAGGGTATCCCTGTTCTCCAATCTCGAGGGAACTCTCCCTATCCCAATCTTGAGGGAACCCTCAATCTTGAGTGAACTCCCTACCCTCCCCAATCTAGAGGAAACCTCCCCACCATCCCAAATAGAAACATAGAAACATAGAAAATAGGTGCAGGAGTAGGCCATTTGGCCCTTCTGGCCTGCTCTGCCATTCAAAAAAGATCATGGCTAATTGTCTAATTCAGTACTTTGTTCCCGCTTTTTCCCCATATCCCTTGATCCTTTTGGCATTAAGGAATCTGTCTCCTTCTTGAATATATTTAATGATTTGGCCTCCACTACCTTCTGCGATAGAAAATTCCACAGGTTCACCACCCACTGAGTGAAGAAATTTCTCCTCATCTCAGTTCTAAATGGCATACCCTGTATCCTGAGACTGTGACCCCTGGTTCTGGACTCCCCAGCCATCGGGAACATCCTGTCTAGTCCTGTTAGAATTTTGTAGGTTTCTATGAGATCCCTTCTCATTTTTCTAAACTCTAGTGAATATAGGCCTAGTTGACCCAATCTCTCCTGATGTGTCAATCCTGCCATTTCCAGGAATCAGCCTAGTAAATCTTCTTTGCACTCCCTCCATGGCAAGAACATCCTTCCTCAGATAAGGAGACCAAAACTGCACACAATACTCCAGATGTGGTCTCACCAAGGCCCTGTATAACTGCAGTAAGACATCCTTGCTCCTGTACTCAAATCCTCTTGCAATGAAGGCCAACATACCATTCGCTTTCCTAACTGCTTGCTGCACCTGAATGCTTGCTTTCAGCGACTGGTGTACAAGGACACCCAGGTCTCGTTCCATCTCCCCCTTTCCCAATCAATCACCATTCAGATAACACGAGGGGTTAAAACACCAGTACCAAAAACTGTTGCTGTGGTCAATTGGGAGATGAATAGTGTGAACAAGCCACACCATCACCCACCTGGCCATAACAAATTGGCAGCTTGAACCTGTCATCTGAATGATCTGATTAATTGAGAGATTTAGAAATGGGAGGCCAACTGACCTCTAAAGTTGTGGAAAAATTAAACAAGTAGTTTTTTCTTTTATTCTTCTCTTTTTCCACTATGGCGCCAGAAACAAAAGACATGGCCACCTTTGTTATGCTGTGCTGCACAACCTCACCATATAGAGAGACCTGCATTTGGAGGAGGAACAGCAGCTGCTGTAACTGTCTTTACTGGGTAAGGAAGACCAGGGTAAGATATGGAAGCAGAAAAAGGAGGATTAGCGAGAGGCAGCATGGTTTTGTGAAGGGGAGGTCGTGTCTCACTAATTTGATTGAGTTTTTTGACTAAGTGACGAAGATGATTGATGAAGGAAGGGCAGTGGATGTTGTCCATATGGACTTCAGTAAAGCCTTTGACAAGGTCCTTCATGGCAGACTGATACAAAAGGTGAAGTCACATGGGATCAGAGAGGAGCTGGCAAGATGGATACAGAACTGGCTCAGTCATAGAAGACAGAGGGTAGCAGTGGAAGGGTACTTTTCTGAATGGAGGGATGTGACTAGTGGTGTTCCGCAGGGATCAGTGCTGGGACCTTTGCTGTTTGTAGTATATATAAATGATTTGGAGGAAAATGTAGCTGGTCTGATTGGTAAGTTTGCGGACGACACAAAGGTTGGTGGAGATGCGGATAGTGATGAAGATTGTCAGAGGATACAGCAGGATATAGATCAGTTGGAGACTTGGGTGGAGAAATGGCAGATGGAGTTTAATCCAGACAAATGTGAGATAATGCATTTTGGAAGGTCTAATGCAGGTGGGAAGTATACAGTAAATGGCAGAACCCTTAGGAGTATTGACAGGCAGAGATATCTGGGCGGACAGGTCCACAGGACACTGAAAGTGGCAACGCAGGTGGATAAGGTAGTCAAGAAGGCATACGGCATGCTTGCCTTCATCGGTCGGGGCATAGAGTATAAAAATTGGCAAGTCATGCTGCAGCTGTACAGAACCTTAGTTAGGCCACACTTAGAATATTGTGTGCAGTTCTGGTCACCACACTACCAGAAGGACGTGAAGGCTTTGGAGAGGGTACAGAAGAGGTATACCAGGATGTTGCCTGGTCTGGAGGGCATTAGCTATGAGGAGAGGTTGGATAAACTCTGATTGTTTTCACTGGAACGACAGAGGTGGAGGGGCGACATGATAGAGGTTTACAAAGTTATGAGCGGCATGGACAGAGTGGATAGTCAGAAGCTTTTTCCCAGGGTGGAAGAGTCAGTTACTAGGGGACATAGGTTTAAGGTGAGAGGGGCAAAGTTTAGAGGGGATGTGCGAGGCAAGTTCTTTACACAGAGGGTGGTGAGTGCCTGGAACTTGCTGGCGGGGGAGGTGGTGGAAGCAGGTACGATAGCGACGTTTAAGAGGTATCTTGACAAATACATGAATAGGATGGGAATAGAGGGATACGGACCCTGGAAATGCTGAACGTTTTAGTTTAGGCAGGCATCAAGATCGGCGCAGGATTGGAGGGTCGAATGGCCTGTTCCTGTGCTGTACTGTTCTTTGTTCTTTAATGCTAAGGAATTTGTAGAGCAAGGAGACATATCCCATGATGTTAAATAAATTAAGTATTAAAGATTTAAAAACCCTGGCTACCGAGGTGGGAGTCACTTTTGAACAAAAAAACAATGAAACTTGAAATAGTGAAGAGTCCAGCCAACTATTTTAAACTTACTCCTGAACCAGAAGAAGAAAGCCTGGAATCTGAGTCTGAAAAGGTAGCTCTAGATAAAATCCAGTTGCAGTTGAAGAAAGTAGAAATACTGTTGCAGTTGAACCATAGAACCATAGAGAGGTTACAGCACAGAAGGAGGCCATTCAGCCCATCTTGTCTGTGCCGGCTGAAAAAACCTGCCACCCAAAATAATTCCACCTTCCAGCACCTGGTCCATAGCCTTGAAAGCTACAGCACTTCAGGTGCATGTCCAGGTATCTTTTAAAAGAGTTCAGTGTTTCTGCCTCCACCACTGATCAGGCAGTGAATTCCAGACACCCACTACTCTCTGGGTGAAAAAGTTTTTCCTCATGCCTCCTCTAAACCTTCTACCAATCACCTTAAATCTGTGCCCCCTGGTAATTGAACTCTCTGTTAGGGGAAACAGGTCCTTCCTGTCGACTCTATCTAGGCCCCTCATAATTTTATACACCTCAATTAAGTCAACCCTCAGTCTCCTCTGTTCTCAGGAAAACAACACTAGCTGAGCCAATCTTTCCTCATAGCTGCAACTTTCAAGCCCTGGCAACATTCTTGCAAATCTCCTCTGTATTCTCTCTAGAGCAATTATGTCCTTCCTGTAATGTGGTGACCAGAATTCTTGTCTTCGAAGTATTTTTTTCTCTGTTAAAAACTAAGGGGGTCTGTGTGCCTTTAAGACTGAGAGGTGTTTTTATCTCTGGGATCATGAATTAGTTACAGTGAATGTGAGCTGAAAGCCTGTTCCTAAGCAATGGCAAGAGAGAGAGGTCACATGCTATATTGTATTAGGTTGCCTGTGTATAAAGACTGGCTAGAACCAGTTTGATCTGGAAACCAGCGAAGCGAGCTTTCCATGAAGGAAGGATTTGTCTCTCTCAGCACAAAATCTACATTGGCCTACAGGTTGTGTTTTGCCCAAAGAGAAAAAGACCCCTGGAAAGGAATATTTATGTTTTTGGAGGTAGCAAATTACTTTTTACTTCCAGTCTCTGAGAGGTCTGTGCCTCAGGAGTGACCAGCTGTTGCCTTTTGTGTTGCTGGGAGT
Source organism: Heterodontus francisci (assembly GCF_036365525.1). Lineage (NCBI taxonomy): Eukaryota > Metazoa > Chordata > Chondrichthyes > Heterodontiformes > Heterodontidae > Heterodontus > Heterodontus francisci. The sequence continues at coordinate 51,063,203 of NC_090376.1, read as the reverse complement.
TCTGGAATTCTCAGTAAAGCTTCCACTGATAGAATGCTAATTCAAAATCCAAATAGACCTGTTGCTGTACTTCATGTTGAAACATCTGTGTGACGCCTGCTGCTGCAGCCGAAGTGTCGTGAACGCCTATTCATAGCGGACTGTTCATCAAACTCACCTGGCGACTTCAAGTGGCATCTAACTATTTGACTCTGGGGCACCTTACTGATCTGGGAAAGTAAACAACCAGGACTTACAGCCCATTTGTTTTATTATTCCAAAGAAACAGCTCTAATTTAAAACATTTTTAAACTGGTTAACCATTGGTTTTTGAATGTATGTGTGTGTGCATGAGGATTAGAAGGAATGAGTAGTTATAAAGTCTTTTTAGACATAGATTTATCCTAGTATTATTTAAGATTTAGTTTATTAATGAAATAGTTAATTTGTTGTTGTTTAAAGATACCTGGCTTGGAGCATTCTATTCTGGGGTTGAATAAAGTGTTTAATTTGGTTAATTAGGTGGAAACTTTAATAATATGCTGTGACCTGTGGAATAATGGACTGAATTGACATTGCATTACTCCTGCCTTGGTCGGAACATATTAATTGGGGACTTGATCGTCTGGGATCCAAATCCAACAGCAATTATGTGAATTATAAGGGGAGTAATCATTTGAAAGAGAAAAAATAAAAGGAACTAGGTTTTCTGTATAATTGAGTAAAGGCTGTACCATTGGAATGGCATTAGCAGTTGCAGCAGGTTTTTGGGGAAAGGAGAATGTGTCCCTCAGTGACTTGAAAACTTTAATGAAGGTTAAATTAAAAGAATTGGCAGCACAATTGGGGTTAGATTTGAAACCAGGTGTTAACAAAAGCATAGATAATTGATGTAATAGTCCAACATTTAAAATTGGCAGAAGAAGAGGAAGAAGATAGTAAATCAGAGTGTAATGCAGTGGAATTGGCTAAGATTCAGTTAGAAATGATAAAAACTTGAGGCTGAAAAGAAAACTTGAATGGAAAAAGAGGAAAGGGAGAAAGAAAGAGCATTTCAGAGAGAAAGTGAAAGAGAAGCAAGGGAATTCAAATTAAAAGAGATGGAACTAAGACAAAGGGGCAGTCTTAAATCCAGGGAAAAATCTGGTCAGGAAGAATCTGAATTCAGCCCAGGACCCAGTGAATAGCTGTTTAAATTCATACATGCTCTACCTAAGTTTGAGGAAAGGGCATAGAGGCATTTTTCATATCATTTGAAAAAATAGCCAAACAAATGAAATGGCCAAAGGTAAGCTGGGCACTGCTTATGTAGGTTGATGGGCAGAGCTCATGAAGTTTGTGCAATGCTTCCTGAAGAGGCTTCTGCAGATTATGAGATGGCAAAAAAGGCTATCCTTGCTGCCTATGAGTTAGTCCCTGAAGCTAACCGTCAGAAGTTTCAGAACTTACGGAGATTGGCGTGGCAGACGTATGTAGAATTTGAGAGGGTAAAGCAAATTAATTTTGAACATTGAATGCAGGCACTAAAGATGGAAACCATGTATGAGAATCTTAGAGAATTAATTCTCTTGCAAGAGTTTAAAAATTTACTACCGTCGCTAGTCCCTTCAGTAGTAGATTACCTGAAGGTTTTAAAAGCTGGGCAAGCAGCAGAAATTGCTAATGATTTTGAGCTTGTGAATAAGCCAAAACCTTTTGTACATCACCCCCATAAACTCGAGAAGGATAGAAAGTGGGCGGGTGAAAGGAAGGCAAGTAACCGGGGCCAAGAAGGAACAGCTGGGAATACCCCAGGATCACCTCCTCAGGCCAGAAAGGAAAGTGCTGAGGATAGAAGTGAGGTCCGCAAGCCGAAGTGCTTTCATTGCCATAAGATGGGTCATCTTTGTTCAGAATGCTGGAAATTGAGAGGTAAACTCATGGGGCTTGTAGGGGTACACAAAGAGAAAGCACAGAAAAGAACTCTGACTGAGAGTAGAGCAGACCAGGCTGTAGCTTTAATGGCAGCTGTAAAACCAGATACAGAAACTAAAGTGAGAGGTTAAGAATAAGATAGTTGAAAGTTATAATGCATTCTTGTCAAAGGGAAAAGTAACTCCATATCCTTTAAGTGAGGCAGGAAAACCTATCATTGTACTCAGGGATACAGGAGTAACCCAAACACTCTTGCTGGGGAAAGGTATAATGTTTCCACCAGAGAGTGCCCTGAATGCTAAAGGTTTAGCTCATGGAATTGGCGGGGAGTATATACCCGTACCTTTATATAAAGTGCACCTAGAGTGTGACCAAATATCTCGGATGGTAACTGTAGGAGCTGTCCACAGTTTGCCAGTAGAGGGAATTGATCTACTCCTAGGAAATGATTTGGCCGGATCAAAAGTATCAGTTTTGCCTGTAATTACAGAGAACCCAAGTGAAGTTAAAGAAACGGAGCAATTACAGGAACAAGTTCCAGAAATATTTCTTGCATGTGCAGTATCCCAAGCAATGGCTAAACAGGTTCCATTGTTGGAGGTAAAACTGGCACCACAAACAGCGCCGGGTATCTGAAACCTTATTTGGGGATTTACATAATCCAAATGAGATGTTTAACAGATCTTCTATAATTGCAGCACAGCAAGCTGATCCAGAGTTATATAGAATTGCACAGTCGGCTCTGACAGAAGCTGAGGTGAAAGGGGTTCCAGAAGACTCTTCTATTGAAGACGAGGTTTTGAGGAGGAAATGGAGACCACCTCACAGACCTGCGGACGAAGAGTGGAAAATTGTTGAACAGATAGAGGTACCACCTAAATATTGCCAGGAATTATTAAGGTTAGCACATGGCATTCCTTTTGCAGGACATAGGGGGATTTGTAAGACCAGATCACATATAAGTCAATACCTTAAAGCATCCCAAGCCAATATGAAACAATGGGCAGACAAGAATGCACAGACCTGAAATTTTTAACCAGGGGATGAAGTATTACTATTGTTACCATTACAGGGTGAACCATTAAAAGCATGGTTCAGTGGCCCATATAAAGTGATCAAAAGAATAGGTAAGGTAGATTACTTGATTGACACCCCTGATCGCCGGAAGAAGAATTGGTTGTGTCATATCAATATGTTAAAGTAATATTATCTAAGGGAGGAAGATAAGCAAGTCCAGGTATGTTGAGAAGGAAAATGATAATGAGGATGAGGCAGAAGGAGGCCTAGACAATTCTCAGATTTAACCTCCAACTATCCGGTTAGCGAATACAGAATGGCTAGGAAAATTGGAAACATGCTTTTGTACTTAGATGCAGAACAACATGAAGACCTAACCAGGCTTTTCACAACATTTAAAAGAGTCTGTAGGGATAAGCCAGGATGTACAATCTTAGCCACACATGATATGGATATAGGGGACTCTATTCCTATAAAACAACATCCTTACCGCTTAAATCCAGACAAACAGGCCCAAGTAAAAGCAGAAATCCAATACATGTTGGAAAATGACTTAATTGACCTAGTCAAAGCAGCTGGAGTTGACCAATAGTATTAGTGCCTAAACCTGATGGGTCAACCCGACTTTGCATGGACTACAGAAAAGTCAATGCAGTAACGAAGGCAGACTCCTACCCAATTCCTCGCTTAGAAGACTGTATTGACAGAGCAGGCAGTGCTAGGTTTCTGACAAAGATCGATTTGTTAAAGGGATACTGGCAAGTTCCTTTGACTCCTAGAGCTAAAGAAATATCAGCTTTTGTCACACCAGACAGTCTTTATCAGTGCCAGGTGATGCCATTCAGGCTAAAAATGCCCCAGCCACTTTTCAAAGATGAATGAATCAGGTGGTTGCCAGTGTTCCCAACAGTGTAGTGTATCTTGATGATGTACTAATATACAGTAACACTTGGCAAGAACACTTAAACCAGCCAAAAACTTTAAAAAACTGCAAGCAGTGGACTTAGTGGTAAATATGGCAAAAAGCAAATTCAGAAAAGAGAGAGTAACTTACCTTGGACATATAGTAGAGCAAGGACAAATATTGTCAAGAACGGCAAAAGTACAAGCCTTAGTGGCATTCCCTATTCCTAAAAGTAAATGTGAAATCATGACGTTTTTAGGTATGTGCGGTTTCTACGGGTAGTAAGTACAGAACTTTAGTGCTGTAGCTGCTCCGTTAACTGATTTGCTACAAAAAAAGAAAACCAAAGTAGTATGGTCAGATGAGTGCCAGGCAGCCTTTGAAAAGCTAAAGACAATCTTAACTAATGAACCAGTGTTGCTGCACCAGATTTTGCAGAACCCTTCAAGATAGCAATTGATGCTAGCCACCTAGGGGTTGGTGCAATCCTATTGCAGGATAACAAACTGGGCATAGAAAAAACAGTAGGGTACTTTTCAAGAAAACTAAATCGCCACCAAACAAAGTATTCCACTATGAGAAAAGAGACATTAGGACTACTGCTGGCTCTCAAACATTTTGAAATATATATCTGACAAGACTACAAAGAAACACTAATATGCATTGACCATAACCCATTAATGCTTGTAGAAAAATTTAAAAGCCAAAATGCCAGAATATTCAGATGGAGCTTAGTGTTATCATTTGAATATTGTACATATTTTGGGGAAAAACAATGTCATCGCTGATGCTTTGTCCGAATTTAACCTTGTTAAGTTACATGAATAATGATGATATAAAGAAAAATACTGTTTATTACCAGTAGAGTGAATGGGGGCATGAATGTGAAAATATGTTCAGAATATTTTTTCAGTTTCTATTTTGCATTGTAATGAAACGCATTCAAGAATGGCTTTTCATTTTGTCAAGGACGGAGGTATAATGGAATTGTTTTTATCCTCTGTTACAAACTAAGGGGGTCTGTGTGCCTTTAAGACTGAGAAGTGTTTTTCTCTCTGGGATCATGAATTAGTCACAGCGAGTGCGAGCCTGTTTCTAAGAAACAGCAAGAAAGAGGGGTCACATGCCATATTGTATCAGGTTGACTGTGTGTAAAGACTGGCTAGAACCAGTTTGATTTGGAGACCAGAAAAATGTGCTTTCGATGAAGGAAGGATTTGTCTCTCTCAGCAGAAAATCTGCATTGGCCTACAGACTATGTTTCACCTAAAGAGGAAAAGACCCCTGGAAAGGAATCTTCGCGTTATTGGAGTAGCAAATTACTTTTTACTTCCAGTCTCTGAGAAGTTTCGGCCTTAGGAGTGACTTTCCGTTACCTTTTGTGTTTCTGGGAGTTCTGGAATTCTCAGTAAAGTTTCCACTGATAGACTGCTAATTCAAAATCCAAACAGACCTCTTGCTATACTCCTTGCTGAAAGATCTGTGTGATGCCTGCTGCTGCTGAAGTGCTGTAAATGCCTATCCATTACAGACTGTTCATCAAACGCGCCTGGAGATTTTGAGTGGCATCTGACTATTCGGCTCTGGGACACCTCATTGATCTGGGAAAGTAATCAACCAGGACTTACAACCCATTTGTTTTATTAGTTCTAAGAAACAGCTCTAATTTAAGACATCATTTCTAAACATTTCTAAATTGGTTTTTGAATGTATGTATGTGTGCATGATTGTTAGAAGGAATAAGTAGTTATAAAGTCTTTTCAGACATAGATTTATCCCAGTATTGTTAAGATTTAATTTATTAATAAATAGTTAATTTGTTGTTGTTTAAAGGGCGGCACAGTGGCGCAGTGGTTAGCACCGCAGCCTCACAGCTCCAGCAACCTGGGTTCAATTCTGGGTACTGCCTTGTGTGGAGTTTGCAAGTTCTCCCTGTGTCTGCGTGGGTTTTCTCCGGGTGCTCTGGTTTCCTCCCACATGCCAAAGACTTGCAGGTTGATAGGTAAATTGGCCATTATAAATTGCCCCTAGTATAGATAGGTGATAGGGACAGGTGGGGATGTGGTAGGAATATGGAATTAGTGTAGGATTAGTATAAATGGGTGATTGATGGTCGGCACAGACTCGGTGGGCCGAAGGGCCTGTTTCAGTGCTGTATCTCTAAATAAAATAATAAATAGATACCTGGTGTATTTTATTCTGGGGGTTAATCAAGTGTTTAATTTGGCTAATTTCTAGTTCGTGGGAAACTTTAAAATATGTTGTGACCTGTGGAGTAATGGGACTGAATTGACAATGCATTACTCCCACCTCGGACCGAACACAACACTCCAACTGTGGCCTAACCAGCATTTTACATTGTTCCAGCATCAGAGCTTTTGTATTCTATACCTCGGCCAATAAAGGAAAGCATTCCATATGCCTTCTTCACCACTCTATCTACCTGTCCTGCCACCTTCAGGGACCTGTGGACATGTACTCCAAGGTCTCTCACTACTTATACTGCTGTCAATATCATCCCGTTTATTGTGTATTGCCTTGCTTTGTTTTCCCTCCCCGAATGCATTACCTCACACTTGTCTGGATTGAATTCCATTTGCCACTTTTCCACTCACTCAACCAAACCATTGATATAATTCTGAAGTCTACAGCTATCCTCTTCACTATCAACTACACGGCCAATTTTTCTGTCATTTGCAAATTTCCCAATCAGAAAAGAGAGCAGATGCAGTTTCAGAAGGAAAAAGACGAAAGAGATGTGGAACAGTGTGAGTTAGAAAGGCAACGAGCGCAAGATGAAATGCCATCAGCCACTCAAATCTTCTCCCCAATTTGGAGCAAAACTTTGATGTACTCACAATGCCAAAAATTAATGACTCCTTTTGTATCTTAGGCATCAGGCAAAGAGATAACCCTCATCAGAGATACCATTGTCTTCAAACACTATTTGTAGCAAAGTTTACAGAAATGCCACTTGAAAGCAGGACAAATACCATGGTATTGGTAAAAAGGCTTACTGGCAAATGTTTAAAGGTTCCCTTAGTTAAAGTTTACCTGCAGAATAAGTTGGCCACTAGGGTAGTGATGGTTGGGGTCATTCTGAGCTTACCAATGCAGGGGGTCGACTTATTGCTGGTCAATGACTTGGTTGGAAACACAGTATTGGTATCCAGAGAGCCCAGAGCAGTCCATGAAGACCAGGAAAACAGAGGGGAACAAGTAGAATTCTGCACAGCTGCAGATGGCTGAAGAAGTTCCAAAAATCCTACAGGGGGTGATAGGGCCAGTAAAGATTAAAGAAGCTAATGGAAAGCTAGTAAAATTTAAAGAGGTCAATATGGAGCCAGTAGAATTTAAAGAGGCCAAGATCGAGCCAAAGGATTTTAAAGGAGCTGAGACAAAAGCAGCAGAGATTGAAGGAAAAGCACCAGAGATATAGTTAGCCAAAACCTTCTTTAATGACTTAAATGGGGACAAGAAAAGTACCCAAATAGGCAAGCCAAGAGTGAGGGTGATGTTTCCAGAGGACATGGGGCAGATTAGGGAAAAATCTATCGCCGAAGTAAAGGGAAAAGGGAAGGTAAAATGCTCTAAGGTAAACAACACTTGTGAAAGTCACATAAAAAATAAAAGTGAGGTCAGTGTGGATTTGTCCACTGAAGAATCAAAGGGACATGTTCTAAATCCAAAGTTAACTGAACCCAGCAAATTAGATTCAGGACCCACTAAGGACAAAGTGCAGAAAGAGAACCCGGAAATCTCATAGGGGCTTAAAAACAATTTATCACCCACTGTCACCCTAGAGATAAGAATTATCAATATGCCAGAACCTAACCTATTAAGCCCATGTGTTGTGGATGCAGCAGTTAAGGGGCTACAGGCAGTGCAATTTGAAAACATCCAGGAACAATGCAATAAAGGAAACCTTCATATTACAAGACTTGGAATACAAAAGATGTCTCTCCAGCCATCCCCCAAAGGACTATAAATGGATACTAGAGAAATCAGCCCTGTTCAATACTACATAACTGGGATTTAAAAGTGGGAAATGGATAGAAAACACCAAATTTTCTAACCAGAAGCTTTTCTGGGGCAAAACTTCAACACCCAAAAAGGAAATTCAATTATAATTGTGCCTCATCCAAAGGACAAAAGATGTAAAACTCAAACTTGAACAAGAAATAGCTGTTACAGACAATGCCAGTTGTAGCGGTTGTAAGATTGAGGTGTGGGCGGCATGAGTGCAGAACGTGTGCAGTGGTATGACCCTAGACCTTCCTTCTATCTTTCTTTCTAAACCAAAAACCCGAACAACATAAAAATGAAATCCAGGGAATTTCATATTTTTCTTTTTGGGGGAGGTGTCACACTCACGAGAAATGCAGCAATGAAAATACAGAACCAAACTGAAGAGGTATAAAAAATTGACTTTCCTTTCAAAAGTGGACAAAGTGCTGCAAAATGGCCATCGAAGGTCGGTTGACTTGGCCTGTATATTAAAACTGTCTCACTGTCTGTTAACAACAAAAGGATACATTCCAGCCTAAGAGATGTCAATTTACACCCATCGTGAAATCATTAAGAGAAATTCCTGAATTGAATGGGCTCTTCTGAAACAAAGAAGGTGTGAAGTTGCCACATCCTGGTCCATTGTGTGGTCACAGTGGGGGAAGAGGCAATGTGTCTCCTAACAGAGGCTAATGCAAGAGATTTTTACCTTAAAAGATAGCTGTCTGGAGGGAGAGGGAGAAAGATCACAAGAACATCACAGAAAAGCACTTGGTCCAGCCAGTGGCTGTTGTGATGAAAGTGCTTCCATTTTTAAATTTTTGTTTGAGAATCTGTGTTTTAAAACTGAAATGATTCCATGGATGTGTTTTTATTTTTACAAGGATCACTGAGAGGTCTTATTTGAAAACAAACTATACTGGAAATCACATGCCATAAGCTCAATATACAACAGAAACCTTGGTAACTTGGGGGAGATGTTCACAGAGAAGTGACATGATAATTTATGTGGGTCAGGAGTTGGTTTCACTTCTGAGATAATTGTTTTGGTTCAGTTGGGGTGTGGACTGTGTTTAAAGGCAGTTGGAGATTAGTCTTTCAAGAGAGAAACACTCAGCTCATCTCTTTCTTCACTTCTCTGAAAAGCCCAGAGAATTCAGTGTGTTTGAGAGATAAAATCCCTGATGCTGCATTTATGTGTGTGTGTGCGTGTGTGTGTGTGTGAGGGGCTAAGGTAAAAAAGGAACTTTCATATTCCAATCTGTGTGTTAATGCTTTGCTTCATTACTGATAAGTTTTGTTTTATAATAAACTGATAACTTTGTTGTTTGTGAAAGAAACTTGGTTGGTGGGTTTTATTCTGGGATAGAAAGTAGAATATATGATTGACTATATCGGTAACTGGGTAAATATTTACATATATGTTGTGACCTGTGGAGAAGTGGAACTAGAAAAGACAGTGCACTCCTCCCATCTCGGTCGTAACATATAACTGGGGGCTCTGTGCGGGATAACCCGAAGCCGACAATGTGCAATTATAAGTGGGGTAATAATAATTGAAAAGAGGAAAAGAATAAAACAGGTTTCTTGTGCATTAGAGTAAAGTTTTCATTACCAGAATGGATGTCAGTTGCTACGACCTTTCTGGAAAAGGAGAACTTATCCTTGAATGATTTGAGAAACTTAACCAAGATTAAGCTGATAGCATTGGCAGAAAAATTAGGATTAGAGTTAAAACCAGGAGCTAAGTAAGCAGACATTGTTGAAGTAATAGCATTTGAAATTGTAAGACGATAAAGGCGAACCAAATGGTAATTCAGTTGAATTAACTAAAATTCAGTTGCAGATGAAGCAGCATGAACTTCAAAGGGAAAAGGAGGAAAGAGAGATAAGGGCAAAAGAGAAAGCATTTCAAAAGGAAAGAGAATTGGAAATGAAAAAACTTGAGCTTGAAAAAGAAAATGAAATGAAGAAACTTGAACTAGAATTTCAAAGGGAAAGTGAAAGAGAAGGAAGGGAATTCAAACTAAAAAAGCTGGAACTAAAACAAAAGGCTGGCTTTGATTCCAGTGAAAGTTCTGAGGAGGAAGAAGCTGACTCCAGCCCAGGACCCAGTGGAGAGCTGTTTAAATTTGTGCAAGCCCTCCTGAAGGTTGAGGAAAGGGATGTAGAGGCATTTTCATTTCTTTTGAAAAGCTAACTAAATAGCTGAGGTGGCTGAATGAAAAGTGGGGCTGAATTTTACAGCTGATGCCAGGGGTCATGGTGGGGGTGGGGGGGAGGGGGAAGTGGAAAATGCCACGGGCCTTGATGCTGGGAAGGCCCAGCCCGATATTGCCTGCAGCGGCGGCAATGGGAGCCCCAATTAAATATTTAGATTTATTTAAATAAATGAATTGATTACTTACCAGCTCCCGCCGTCCATCCTGGAGTGATATTGGTGCCGGTGGCCGGCACTCCCGTGCCTTCAGATCCCCATCCAGGGATCTGAGGTGGAACACTGGTGGCGAGAGGGGAGCAGATAAGCTTCTCAGTGTGGGGGTGGGGAGCAGAGTGAGAGGAATTTCATTGGTCTTGGGGGTGGTGGGAAGGGGCAAAGTTTAAAGCTGATGAACTTTTGGGGAGGAAGGTCGGGATCACAAGCTAAGTGTTTTGGCAGAGGGGAGAGGGCAGGCAATTACTTCAATGCTTGTTGCGGGTGGAGAAAGTCAGGATCACTTTATGTAATTTTTAAAAATCAGTATTCCTTAAAAAATTTAAATTGCAATGTAGGACTCTAAGCCCTTTAAAAATGGCGTCACTACCGCACAAAAGCGACTGGCGCCAATGCCAGGGACGAACCGCCCACCCCCTCCACATCATCGGCGGGGGGTGGGGGGGGGTGGTGGGTGCGGAGTGGGGGGCGGTCCTCCCTGATTAGTTAAATGAGCTGCTGCGTTTAATATCCCGGTGGCTCCGCGACATGCGCATGGGCAGACTGCCATTGTTCACGTGGTGGCGGAAATGTAAAATCCAGTCCTTGGACACTGCTCATGCAAGGCAGGTTGATGGGCAGAGCTCATGATGTTTATGCTATGCTTTCTAAGGAGGCTTCTGCAGATTATAAGATGGCAAAAAAGGCTATTCTCGCTGCTTATAAATTGGTCCCTGAAGCTTACCGGTGGAAATTTCGGAAGCTCCGGAGACAGCCTGGCAGACTTATATAGAATTTGAGAAGGTAAAGCAAATTTATTTTGATCGTTGGATGCAGGCACTAAATGTAGAGGCCACGGATGAGACCCTGAGGAAAATAATTCTCCTGGAAGAATTTAAGAAATCACTCCCTCCATTAGTAAGAACCCATATAGAGAACCAGAAGGTTCCAACTGCCAGACAGGCAGCTGAGATTGCTAATGATTACGAGCTTGTTTATAAGCCCAAATCCTTTGTCCGTTACCCCAAAAACCCAAGAAGGATAAAAGGTGGAAGGGTGAAAGAAAGGCAAGTAGCCGGGTATAAGGAGGGACAGCTGGGAACGCCCCAGGGATCTCCTCCTCAGGCCAGAAAGGAAGATGCTGAGGGTGGAATTGAGGTCCGCAAGCCTAAGTATTTTCATTGTCACAAGGTGGGACACCTTCGTGCAGAATGCTGAAAGTTGCAGAGTAAACTTATTGGGGTACACAGGTCAATGCAGAGGAAGGGGCCCTGACCGAGAGTACAACAGACCAGGCTGTATCTCTGACTGCAGCTGTAAGGCCAAGTACAATAACCGCTGTGAGTGTGAGGGTTGTGAATATGATACCTGAGAGTAATAGGGAATTCTTGTCGAAAGGAAAAGTAACTCCTTATCCCTCAAGTGAGGCAAGTAAACCGATAGTTATACTTAGGCATACAGGAGCCACCCAAACTCTTTTGCTGGAGAAAGGCATAACTTTTCCACCAGAGAACGCATTGAACGTCAAGGTTTTAGTGAATGGTATCGGCAGGGATACCATTGCATACCTTTGTATCGGTTGCACCTGGAGTGTGACCTAATGACTGACATGGTAACCGTAGGAGATAGAACATAGAACATAGAACAGTACAGCACAGTACAGGCCCTTCGGCCCACGATGTTGTGCCGAACCTTTAACCTGCTCTAAGATCAAACTACCTACATACCCTTCATTCTACTATCATACATGTACCTATCCAAGAGTCGCTTAAATGTCCCTAATGTATCTGCTTCTACTACCACCGCTGGCAGTGCATTCCACGCACACACCACTCTCTGTGTAAAGAACCTACCTCTGACATCTCCCCTAAACCTTCCTCCAATCACCTTAAAATTATGCCCCCTAGTGATAGCCTCTGGCTATCCACTCTATCTATGCCTCTCATCATCTTGTACACCTCTATCAAGTCACCTCTCATCCTTCTTCGCTCCAATGAGAAAAGCCCTAGCTCCCTCCACCTTTCTTCATAAGACATGCCCTCCAGTCCAGGCAGTATTCTGGTAAATCTCCTCTGCACCCTCTCTAAAGCTTCCACATCCTTCCTATAATGAGGCGACCAGAATTGAACACAATATTCTAACCAGGGCTTTATAGAGCTGCAGCATAACCTCGCGGCTCTTAAACTCAATCCCCCTGTTAATGAAAGCCAAAACCCCATACGCCTTCTTAACAACCCTATCAAATTGGGTGGCAACTTTGAGCAATCTATGGGCGTGGACCCCAAGATCCCTCTGTTCCTCCACACTGCCAAGAATCCTGTTTTTAAGCCTGTATTCTGCATTCAAATTCGACCTTCCAAAATGAATCACTTCACACTTTTCCAGGTTGAACTCCATCTGCCACTTCTCAGCCCAGCTCTGCACCCTGTCAATGTCCCGTTGCAACCTACAACAGCCCTCCACACTATCCACAACTCCAGCAACCTTTGTGTCATCGACAAACTTACTAACCCAGCCTTCCACTTCCTCATCCAAGTCATTTATAAAAATCACAAAGAGCATAGGTCCCAGAACAGATCCCTGCGGAACACCACTGGTCACCGAGCTCCAGGCTGAATACTTTCCATCTACTACCACCCTCTGTCTTCTATGGGCCAGCCAATTCTGTATCCAGACAGCCAAATTTCCCTGTATCCCATGCCTCCTTACTTTCTGAATGAGCCTACCATGGGGAACCTTATCAAACGCCTTGCTAAAATCCATATACACCACATCCACTGCTCTTCCTTCATCAATGTGTTTTGTCACATCCTCAAAGAATTCAATAAGGCTTGTGAGGCATGACCTGCCCCTCACAAAGCCATGCTGACTATCTCTAATCAAACTATGCTTTTCCAAATAATCATAAATCCTGTCTCTCAGAATCCTCTCCAATAATTTGCCCACCACTGACGTAAGACTGACTGGTCTATAATTCCCAGGGTTATCCCTATTCCCTTTCCTGAACAAGGGAATAACATTTGCCACACTCCAATCATCTGGTACTACTTCAGTGGACAGTGAGGACGCAAGGATCATCGCCAAAGGCGCGGCAATCTCTTCCCTCGCTTCCCGTAATAACCTTGGGTATATCCCGTCTGGCCCCGGGGACTTATCTATCCTCATGTCTTTCAAAATTTCCAGCACAGCCTCCTTCTTAACATCAACCTGTTCGAGCATATCAGCCTGTTTCACGCTGTCCTCACAAACGTCCAGGTCCCTCTCACTAGTGAATACTGAAGCAAAGTATTCATTAAGGACCTCCCCTACCTCCTCCGACTCCAGGCACAAGTTGCCTCCACTATCCCTGATCGGCCCTACCCTCACTCTTGCCATCCTCTTGTTCCTCACATAAGTGTAGAATGCCTTGGGATTTTCCTTAATCCTACCCGCCAAGACTTTTTCATGTCCCCTTCTAGCTCTCCTAAGTCCATTCTTCAGTTCCTTCCTGGCTACCTTGTAACCCTCTAGAGCCCTGTCTGATCCTTGCTTCCTCAACCTTAAGTCAGCTTCCTTCTTCCTCTTGACTAGCTGTTCCACATCTCTTGTCATCCAAGGTTCCTTCACCCTACCATCCCTTCCTTGCCTCATCGGGACAAACCTATCCAGCAGTCACAGCAAGTGTTCCCTAAACAACCTCCACATTTCTGTCGTGCATTTCCCTGAGAACATCTGTTCCCAATTTAAGCTCCCCAGTTCCTGCCGAATAGCATTGTAATTCCCCCTCCCCCAATTAAATATTTTCCCATCCCGTCTGCTCCTGTCCCTCTCCATGACTATAGTAAAGGTCAGGGTGTTGTGATCACTATCACTGAAATGCTCTCCCACCGAGAGATCTGCCACCTGGCCTGGTTCGTTGCCAAGCACCAAATCCAATATAGCCTCACCTCTATATAAAAGCAAAATACTGCGGATGCTGGAAATCTGAAACAAAAACAAGAAATGCTGGAATCACTCAGCAGGTCTGGCAGCATCTGTGGAAAGAGAAGCAGAGTTAACGTTTCGGGTCAGTGACCCTTCTTCGGAACTGACCTCTAGTTGGCCTATCTACATATTGAGTCAGGAAACCTTCCTGGACACACCTGACAAAAACTGCTCCATCCAAACTATTTGCACTAAGGAGGTTCCAATCAATATTAGGGAAGTTGAAGTCACCCATGACAACAACCCTGTTACTTCTGCACCTTTCCAAAATCTGCCTCCGAATCTGTTCCTCCGTGTCTCTGTTGCTATTGGGGGGTCTATAGAAAACTCCCAATAAAGTGACTGCTCCTTTCCTGTTTCTGACTTCCACCCATACTGACTCAGTAGACAAACCCTCCTCGACGACCTCCCTTTCTGCAGCTGTGATACTATCCCTGATTAGCAATGCCACTCCCCCATCTCTTTTACCTCCCTCCCTATTCCTTTTGAAACATCTAAACCCTGGAACATCCAACATCCATTCCTGCCCCTGTGATATCCAAGTCTCCGTAATGGCCACAACATCGTAGCTCCAAGTACTGATCCATGCTCTAAATTCATCACCCTTATTCCTGACACTTCTTGCGTTAAAATAGACACACTTCAACCCAACATACTGGCTGCAACTTTGCCCTGTCAACTGTCTAACCTTCCTTGCAGACTCTCTGCACTCTGTATCTGCCTGCTCAACAGCTACCCCATCCACTGTTCCGTAGCTCCGGTTCCCGTCCCTCTGCCAAACTAGTTTAAACCCTCCCGAAGAGCTCTAGCAAACCTCCCGCCCAGGATATTGGTGCCCCTCCAGTTCAGATGCAACCCGTCCTTCTTGAACAGGTTCCACCTTCCCCAGAAGGTATCCCAATGATCCACATATCTGGAGCCCTCCCTCCTACACCAGCTCTGTAGCCACGTGTTCAGCTGCACTCGCTCTCTGTTTCTAGCCTCACTAGCACGTGGCACCCGTATCAATCCTGAGATTACTATCCTGTTCGTCCTGCCTTTTAGCTTCCAACTTAACTCCCTATATTCGCTTTTCAGGTCCTCATCCCTTTTACTAGCTATGTCATTGGTACCACGAATTCTGGCTGCTCCCCCTCCCCCTTAAGAATCCTGTAGACTCGATCCGAGACATCCCTGACCCTGGCACCCGGGAGGCAACATACCATCCGGGAGTCTCGTTTGCGACCACAGAATCTCCTGTCTGTTCCTCTAACCATTGAATCTCCTATCACTATCGCTCTCCTATTCTCCCCCCTTCCCTTCTGAGCCACAGAGCCAGGCTCAGTGCCAGAGACCTGGCCGCTGTGGCTTTCCGCTGGTAGGTCGTCCCCCCCAACCGTATCCAAAACGGTATACTTATTATTGAGGGGAATGGCCACAGGGGATCCCTGCACTGTGCGCCTAATCCCTTTCCCTCCCCTGACGGTCACCCAGTTACCTTTATCCTGTAACTTAGGTGTCAGTACTTCCCTGTAACTGCTCTCTATCATCCCCTCAGCCTCCTGAATGATCTGAAGTTCATCCAGCTCCAGCTCCAGTTCCCTAACGCGGTTTGTGAGGGGCTGGAGTTGGGTGCACTTCTCACAGGTGAAGTCTGCAGGGACACAAGTGGTGACCCTTACCTCCCACATCCTGCAAGAGGAGCATGCAACTGCCCTAGCTTCCAACCCCTCTGCTCTAAATTGACAACAGAGAATAAAAAAAAAATAAAGGAAAACCTTACCTTACCAAACCCTCCACTCAAGAGTCCTTTTTTTTTTGGTTAGAGGAGGAGGATGGGTGGGAGACACTACACGTGTAGTGTTTCGGGTTTAGCCACTGCCTGAATATATAAGTTCACTTACCCAGCAGTCCCCGTGTCCGCGTCCGCCGAATCACGAGGTAAGTACTTTATAGCTCAACTTACCTTCCCGTTTCTGGCACGTTTTTTGAAACCTCCGGTCCTGTTGCTCCTCGGGCTGCTCTGGCTCCTCTCTCCATAGTTTTTCTGTAGATAGAGTTGACCTACTCCTGGGGAATGATTTGGCTGGAACGAAGGTAGTAGCTTCTCCAGTAGGCACAGTGGGTGGCACAGTGGCGCAGTGGTTAGCACCGCAGCCTCACAGCTCCAGTGACCCGAGTTCAATTCTGGGTACTGCCTGTGCGGAGTTTGAAAGTTCTCCCTGTGACTGCGTGGGTTTTCGCTGGGTGCTCCGGTTTCCTCCCACAGCCAAAGACTTGCAGGTTGATTGGTAAATTGGCCATTATAAATTGCTCCTAGTATAGGTAGGGGAATATAGGGGATGTGGTAGGAATATGGGATTAGTGTAGGATTAGTATAAATGGGTGGTTGATGGTCAGCACAGACTTGGTGGGCCGAAAGGCCTGTTTCAGTGCTGTATCTCTAAATAAATAAATTAAAACCAAGTGAAGTCGAAGAGACAGAGCAGTTGCAAGAAAAGGTTCCAGGAATTTTTACTTCATGTGTGGTGACCTGAGCAATGGCTAAACAAGTTCCCTTTTCAGAGGTAAAACTGGCACTACAGACAGATAGTCGAATATCTAAAACTTTCTTCATGGATTTGGATAATCCAAAGGAAATGTTCAGTATGTCTTCTCTGATCAAGGCTCAGCAATCCGATCCAGAGTTAAGTAAAGTGGCACAATCGATTGTAACTGAAGCTGAAGCAAAGGGAGTTCCAGAAAACTACTATATCAAAAATGGGATTCCGATGAGGAAGTGGAGACCTCCTGACAGACCTGTGGATGACGACTGGATGGTTGTTCACCAGATAGTGGTACTGCCCAAGTATCGCCAGGAAAATATTAAGGATAGCGCATACAATTCCTATAGCGGGACATGTGGGGATCCAGAAGACCCAATCACGTATAGGTCGGCATTTTTACTGGCCAGGTCTTTCCAAGGACGTGGTGCAGTTTTGTAAAACATGCCATACATGCCAGATTGTGGGAAAATCGCAACCCGCCATCAAACTGGCACCTCTAATTCCCATACCCGTTTTTGGGGAACCACATAGTAGGGTGTTGGTATACTGTGTAGGATCTTTACCAAAAACAAAAGCGGGACACCAATATATACTCACCATTATGGATATGGCTACTCTGTTCCCAGAGGCCATTCCCTTGAGAACAATTTCTGCTCAGGTAGTGGTAGAAAAGTTAACCCAGTTCTTCACGAGATATGGATTACCGATTGAGATTCAATTGGATCAAGGTTCCAATTTGATGTCTAAAATTTTTCAGGAAGTTTTGGGTAATTTGGGTATAGCACAGTTAATGGCTTCAGCATACCACCCACAGACACAAGGAGCTTTAGAATGGTACCATCAGACCCTCAAAACGATGATCAGGGCATACTGTCATGAATATCCCCATGATTGGGATAAAGGGCTAGAATTTATTTTGTTTGCCACTAGAGATTCACTTACTGAGTCTACTGGTTTTAGTCCTTTTGAATTCATTTATGGACATGAGGTAAGAGATCCTCTAAAACTAATTAAAGAAAGGTTTTTAGAATAGAGGGATGAAACTTCTGTGTTAGATTATGTATGTGCGTTCTGGGAGCAGCTCATGAGAGCCTGCAAAATGGCTCAGGAACACCTGAAAGCTTCCCAAACAGCCTTGAAGAAATGGGCAGACAAGCATGCCAAGACCCGAACATTTCAACCAGGGGATGAAGTGTTAGTATTCCTGCCTTTACAGAGGGAACTGCTGAAAGCAAGGTTCAGTGGAGAATGGTCAAGGGAATTGGTAAAGTAAATTATTTGATTGACACCCCAGATCGCCTGAAAAGGAATTGGCTTACATCAATATATTGAAACATTATAATCGCAGGGAGGAGGATAAGCAAGCACAGGTATGTCAGGTAGTAGGGACAGTGAAGGATGAAAGGGATAGTGAGGATGAGGCAGAAGGAGGGCTAGACCTCCTATTATTCGGTTAGCTAATACTGAATTGTTCAGGAGAGTAGACATTATGCTTTCATATTTAGATGCAGAATAACAAGAAGACCTACCGAGGTTACTCACAGCATTTAAAGGAGCCTGTAGGGACAAACCCAGATCTACAACCTTAGCCATACATGATGTGGATGTAGGGGAATCCTTTCCTAGAAAACAGCATCCTTATTAAGTCTAGAGAACCAGGCCCAGGTAAATGCAGAAATCCAATAAATATTGGCAAGCCATAACTGAACCCAGTCAAAGCAGCTGGAGTTCCCTAGTGGTGTTAGTGCCTAAACCTGACTGTTCAATTAGATTCTGCATAGACTGCAGAAATGTTAATGCAGTAACAAAGGCAGACCAATTCCTCACTTGGAAGACTGTATTGACAGAGTGGGCAGTGCCATGTTTCTTACAAAAATTGATTTGTTAAAGGCATACTGGCAGGTTCCTTTAACACCCTGAGCTAAAGAAATATTGGCCTTTGTCATACCAGACAGTCTTTCCCAATGCTGAGTGATGCCATTCTGGCTAAAAAATGCCCCAGTCACTTTTCAGAAACTAATGAACCAAGTGGTAGCCATTGTTCCTAATTGTGTGGTTTACCTTGATGATGTGCTGGTATTCAGTGACACTTGGAACAACTAGAAGCTCTGTTTAGAAAATTATAATCGGCTGATTTAGTGATAACCCTTGTCAATAGTGAATTTGCAAAAGTGAGGGTAAACCTACCTCAGGCATATTATAGGTCAAGGACATGTGTTGCCAAGAACAGAAAAACTACCACCATTGGTGGAGTTTCCTTCCCATAAGACTAAGTGAGAAATCATGATGTTTTTGGTGATGCGTGGTTTCTACCGCAAGTTTGTACCAAATGTTAGTACTATAGCGGCTCCACTGATGAATTTGCTTCAAAAAAGAAAACCAAGCTAGTGTGGTCAGGGGAGTGCCAAGCAACTTTTGAGAGGCTGAAAGCCATTTTGATTAATGAACCAGTGTTGGCTGCCCCAAATTTCACCAAGCCCTTTATGGTAGCAATTGATACTAGTGACCTGGGGGTGGGGAGGGTGGGGGGGGGGGGGGGTGGGTCAGTGCAGTCCTGTTACTAGGCGTTGAATGGGGGATAAAAAGGCCAGTGGGATACTTTTCCAAAAAGCTAAATCGACACCAAGAGAGATACTGAACAGTGGAAAAATAAACCCTGGGCTTATTACTAGCTCTTATGCATTTCGAAGTCTATGTTCACCATGACTACAGAGAGACACTGGTTTATACTGATCATAACATCCTCGCCTTTGTGGAAAAATTCAAAAACCTGAATACCAGATTATTCTGATGGAGTTTACTATTGCAATCTTATCACTTAATGTAATTGCGGATGCTTTGTCTAGGATTTGACTTTGCTTTGAGTTATGAGTGCAAGGATGGTACAAAGCAGAACTTATTAGCTACAGGTGAAGAGTGAATGAGAACGAGTGTGTAAATGTGTTTTTTTTTTCATCTTCTGTTTTTTCATACTTTGTAATGAAATGCAATTAAAAATGGTGTTTCATTCCTCCAAGGTGAGAAATAAAATCCCTGATGCTGCATTTATCCAGAGAAGCTGGAAAAAATTGCCAGATTAATTCTCACTGCCACTTGAAAATAATTGCTGCAGAAAAGATCCGAGTGACCCATCTACATGTACTCGGATGTTAGACTGTCTGCCATTTGGGGACACAACAGGCTGAATTTCACCATCTGCTCAACGCCACGGATCACGGCAGGAAGGGGGGGGGGACCAGTAAAATTCTGAGGGGAGAGGCCTGCCTCGACCCGTGATGTTGAAAAGGGCCTGCTGCGTACTACTGGTGGTGGGGGGGCCTCGGTGCAGCCTTTCATCTTAATATTCAAATGAACAATAAAGATATGTAAATTATCTTATCTGCAGGCAGCGGCCGTCCCACACCGATTTTACGTCCACTGTTCTTACTTTGAGTGCCTTCAGAACTCCGTACGGCAAGAACCTGGTGGGGAGGGGAGAGGAATAAAATTTCCAGGGTGGGAGGGGTGGGGAAGTGGGGAGAACACTTTTTATTGGCTGTGGGGATGGCAGGAAGGGGTTGATGGGCAAAAGTTAGAAGGTTGGGGGGTAAGTTCGAGTAGGAAAAAAGGCAAGTGTTGGTAATATCAGACAATGAAATGACCATTGGTGGAGGGCGGGGGGGGTGGTTGGGGAAGGGCCTCCATATCTTTATTATTTGTTAATAAAAAATAACAAATACTGTACCTTTAAAAATTAAAATTACTTCTAAGGGCTTAAAGCCCTTTAAAAATGGCACTGGTGCCGGCACAGTGGTGCTGGATCTTGTTGCTGGGGACGCGGCCGCTCCGCCCCCTTTACATCATCGGGGGCCGCCGCTCCGCCCTCTCTATTTAAATCAGCCCCCACATGTAATATCGCGGGGTCTGTGCGGCAGCCCTTCCATGTCGGAAGCCCGCTGGATTCCAAGCACGCTGCCGCAGTGAGCGGCGTGCGACTAAAATCCAGCCCGATATATCTCATCGTTTTTCTTCAAGTATTTGGCCAAGGTATTCTTATTTTTTGTTTTGTAAAGGAGTTCTGCAGAGAAAATCTCTTTATTTTTCAGTTAACCTCTGTGTGTGTGTGAGTGAAAGGGGCTAAGGTAAAATGGGAACTTTCATATTTCAATCTGTGTCTTAATGCTTTGCTTCATTACTGGATAAGTCTTGTTTTATAACTGATAATTTTGTTGTTTATTAAAGAAACCTGGATGGTGTGCTTTATCCTGGTATAAAGAGAGTCTATGATTGACTGTATCGGTAACTGGGTAAACCTTTAAATATATGTTGTGACCTGTGGAGAAGTGGAACTAGAAGAGACAGTGCACTCTTCCCACCTCAGTCGTAACACTGTGGAAAGGTCAGCCAAAACAATGAAGGAGCCCTGCTGCGAATTCTACACTTCAACTTGGTGCAGCAGAGAACAGTGGGAACAAGTCACGCCATCACCCACCTGGCCATAACACTGAATAATCCCGAATACAGCAGGACTGCTTAGGGAAACAGTCCTTTGGGTCATAAAGCAGGCCTCATAATAGCATATTCGAGGAAACTAACTGCTGTTTCAGGCGAAAGCAAAATACCGTGGATGCTGGAAATCTGAAATAAGAACAAAAAGTTCTGGAAATACTCGGCAGGTATGGCAGCATCTGTGGAAAGAGAAACAAAGTTAACATTTCAGCTCTGTGACCATTCACCAGATCATCAAAGCTGTTTCAGACAACTGCTAGTGTCATCTTTGCAGCGCTTGAACCAATATGACATCAAGTATCTTTTCGACTCTCTCTGGGCATGGGAGATTGTTCTCCTAAATTGGACCACTTTGCAACCATTTTCCACCTGGAAAAATGGGTGCAATGAAGACCAATTTAAACTCCTTTTTTTAGCAGCAAATACATAAAAAACGAAGTGGTGCTGTGGGTGACATGGTGACTGTGTCGCACTGCGTCACACCAGTTCTTGTACAATTGATCCTACTTCACACCTTTGCTTACACTGCAGCCTTTGTGATATTGAATAATTGAATACAGGACTCCAAACAGCAGTATATTCAAAAGTAAAATGTTTGTGAACAAAGTAAATTTGCAAAAGTGGTTTATGGTTTACTCTATATTGGATAGCACATAGCTGCATAGTCACCTTCTGCTTTGAGTTGAGTACCTTGCACTAGAGTGTAGGTCACTGTTTAACAGAAAGCTATTCTTTTTAATCAGTACTAATTTCCTTTCTCCCTTGGTTATTTTTTCTATCTCTCCTATTGGACCCACTGGCTGCTGCTGCAGTACAAATCCACTGAAACCACCAGCTCTCCAGTACAGCGCTCAAGTGATCATTCTTCATGTGAGGGCCTAGACATTGAATTCCAATGGGCTATTTGACTACATAGGGCACCACAGTTCATTCTGATCCTGTCTTCACCACCATCAACAACAACAAGAACAACTTGCAGTGATATTGTGTCTTTAATGTAGTAAAATGTACCAAGGCACTTCACAGGATTTTATCAAACAAAATTTGTTCCAGGAATTCAGCATGGGTAAGTGAATCATGAGCGAGAACCCTTGGTTTATTGTTGCTGTCCTTTGCTCCTTGGCTAGAGGTCCTGAGGCCAGTTTTTAAGCCCTTGCTGCTGCCATGGCTGAGATGAGCTACCCGTGCATACACCAAAGACTTATCTTGACTCAGTGCTTTTTTATAAAAACATATTTAATTTTAACAAGTCTTCCTATGTTGCAATCTATAGTTTCTTGATGTCATTAAGCAGTAGCAGCAAGCAGCGTAATGCTGTCATCTGGTGAGAAAAGACTGGTAACTATTTCTTCCCAAATTAGCAAATGGCTTTTCTCAGCACATGGAATATATTCATTTTGAAACTTGTTTTTACTGTGCAGATGAATTTCTAAAGAAATTAAATTGTGTCAGGAACTAGCTATTGGTGGAATGGTTAGCACATTAAATATATTGTTTGGAGTCTAGAGTTTCACTTTAATTGTTCACCTAAATGGGCCAAAGTAACACCTCATTATTCACTGAGAACTAGAGATCTGCCAGGTACACTGTCAGCAAGAAGTTCTGTTAGTAAGATCAGACTTCTTTCCCCACCATTTTGGAGGCTGGGGGAAGGGTTTGGCTATTCTTAAATAGTGGCACCAACAAAGTGCCACTTTTTTCATTTTTACATTTTTACATTTAAATTTACATAACATACTTACATTTTTAAGCAGCGCTTTATTTATGCCACAGGCTGAGCTGGAACACATTGTCGCCAGTTGGTAGGGAGGGTAATTAAAATGTCTACTGATAATAGCAATGGATAAATGGGCATTTTAGTGGAGTCCAAAAGGACCAGATCAGATATAGGGTTTGAATAACTTTTGGTTTTTCTGAAACTAGATTTATCTTTTCTGTCCAAACCATTAACTGTGGTCATATATCTGCCTAAACTAAGCTGTTGAGTCATTCGTGTCCAAAGTAATGAATTTCCTCTGTGTCGTGCTACGATTAAGTAGAATTAATAACTGGAGTATAGACAAGCAAAAATAAGTTTCACATTTGCTAAATGAAGTATTTGATTAACTGATAGTTATGCTAAAATCCACTTACTTCCTGTTTTTGGAGTGAATAAAATTTTTTAAAATTACATTTCTACATTCGCAGAGAATCTTTTGTAATTGATCTTTGCAGCTTTTATTTATATAACCTTTTAAAGAGACTTCCTATCCTGATTAGATGTATGGAGCATACCTGTGTGTATATGTATGCATGCATGTCTTTATGAATGTGCATGTAAATCCACATCTGTAGGTATGTGGTTGTTAAGAAGAATTACGGGGAAAGTGGCATTGGCTCCCTGACAGGAAGCAGAGGGTGGTGGTGGATGGATGTTTTTCAGACTGAGAGGTGGGGATTACAGTGTTGTTCCCCAAGGGTCAGCTTGGTCATTTTTTATAAATGACTTAGACGTGGGCATAGGTAGTAGCATTATAAAGTTAGCTGATGATACAAAACTTAGCAAAGCAATAGATCATGATAGTTGTAGACCTCAGGATGACAGGTAGGATGGTGAAATGGGCGGAAGTATGGCAGATAGAGTTCAGTGCAGAGAAGTGTGAAGTGATGTACCTGGGAGGATTAATATGGAAAGACAGACAGTGTGGTATAAGAGGCATGGATTTGAAATGTGCAGAAGAACAGAGAGACCTTGGTGTCCATAGACACAAATCTTTTAAGATGACAGGGCAAGTTGATAAGACAATTAAAAAGCATATGGGTTACTTAGGTTTATAAATAGAGGCACAGGATAGAGTCGATTGAGGAAAAACTATTCCCTCTGGTGAGTGGATCAGTAACTAAAGGTCATAGGTTTAAAATTACTGGCAAAAGCTCTAGAGGGGAGATGAGGAGAATGTTTTTTTTACCAGTTGTGGGATCTGGAGCACTCTACCTGAAAAAATGCCAGAAGCTGATTCCATAAATAATTTTTAAAGGAAGTTGGGCAAGTACTTGAGGATGAGGAACTTACTGAAGTATGGACAAAAAGTGAGGACAAAGCATATCTGCTCTTTCGAAGAGCCTGTACAGGCATAATGGGCTGAATGGCTTAATTCTGTGCTGTGAAGTTTCTGTGATTCTATAAATGCATGTGTGTATGTAAGTGCATGTGAATGCATGTGTGTGTGTGCTCAGACCTGGGGTTTACTTTAAGGGTTTATGGGCTGCATATTCCCATTGACACTTGGCAAGTTATTTTCTGCACCCTCTTGCCATTTTCTACATATATATTTTAAAACCGAACTACATGTCACCAACATACTATTTGAATAAAGCATTCCTTGGTAATAATACTCTTCACAAGTTTTCACATGATCTAGAAGTCTGACAATTTTTGAATAATTTTGATGCATAAAGTTAAAGCAATTCATCGTTTGTCCACTAATGCTATAGCATTAAGAAGTTATTAACCAAACTAGTCCATGTTCTCTGAATAGCTAGAGGCTCCATTTTACCTCTGGGAGATCTGTTGTCAATATTCACCTCTGCCCTTCTATCTATAATCGGACAACAACTACCGGCAAGAATATTGGGAAGCAGTGGCGTAGTGGTATTATCACTGGACTAGTAACCCAGAGACCCAAGGCATTTCTCTGGGGACATGGGTTCGAATCCCACCACAGCAGAAGGTGGAATTTGAATTTAATTAATAAATCTGGAATTAAAAAAAGCTAGTCTAATGATGGCCATGAAACCATTGTCGATTGTTGTAAAAACCCATCTGGTTCACTAATGTCCTTCAGGGAAGGAAATCTGCTGTCCTTACCTGGTCTGGCCTACATGTGACTCCAGACCCACAGCAAAGTGGTTAACTCTTACATGCCCTCTGAAAAGGCCGAGCAAGCCACTCAGTTGTACCTAACCGCTACGATGTCAATAAAAAGGAATGAAACCTGACGGACCAGCCGGCATTGACCTAGGCACCGGAAACAACAACGTCAAACCCAGCCCTGTTGACCTGCAAAGTCCCCCTTACTAACATCTGGGGGCTTGTGCCAAAGCTGGGAGAGCTGTCCCACAGACTAGTCAAGCAACAGCCTGACATAGTCATACT
This sequence comes from Heterodontus francisci, assembly GCF_036365525.1. Classification (NCBI taxonomy): domain Eukaryota; kingdom Metazoa; phylum Chordata; class Chondrichthyes; order Heterodontiformes; family Heterodontidae; genus Heterodontus; species Heterodontus francisci. The sequence continues at coordinate 51,037,857 of NC_090376.1, read as the reverse complement.
CATGGAATCATACCTTACAGACAATGTCCCAGACACTACCATCACCATCCCTGGGTATGTCCTGTCCCAAACTATGTAGGCAGCATGCGGTTGACAGAGCTAAGCGATCTCATAACCAACGGATCAGATCTAAGCTCTGCAGTCCTGCCACATCCAAACGTGAATGGCGGTGGACAATTAAACAACTAACTGGAGGAGGTGGCTCCACAAATATCCCAATCCTCAATGATGGGGGAGCCCAGCACATCAGCGCAAAAGATAAGGCTGAAGCATTTGCAACAATCTTCAGCCAGAAGTGTCGAGTTGATGATCCATCTCGCCATCCTCCTGAAGTCCCCAGCATCACAGATGCCAGACTTCAGCCAATTCGATTCACTCCGCGTGATATCAAGAAATGACTGAAGGCACTGGATACTGCAAAGGCTATGGGCCCTGACAATATTATGACAATAGTGCTGAAGACCTGTGCTCCAGAACTTGCCGCACCCCTAGCCAAGCTGTTCCAGTACAGCTACAACACGGGAATCCACCCTGCAATGTGGAAAGTTGCCCAGGTATGTCCTGTACACAAAAAGCAGGACAAGTCCAACCCAGCCAATTACCGCCCCATCAGCCTACTCTCAATCATCAGTAAAGTGATGGAAGGTGTCATCAACAGTGCCATCAAGCGGCACTTGCTTAGCAATAACTGACTCAGTGATGCTCAGTTTGGGTTCCGCCCGGGCCACTCAGCTCCTGACCTCATTACAGCCTTGGTTCAAACATGGACAAAAGAGCTGAACTCAAGAGGTGAGGTGAGAGTGACTGCCCTTGACATCAAGGCAGCATTTGACTGAGTATGGCATCAAGGAGCCCTAGCAAAACTGAGGTCAATGGGAATCAGGGGGCAAACCCTTCGCTGGCTGGAGTCATACCTAGCGCAAAGGAAGATGGTTGTGGTTGTTGGAGGTCAATCATCTGAGCTCCAGGACATCACTGCAGGAGTTCCTCAGGGTAGTGTCCTGGGCCCAACCACCTTCACCTGCTTCATCAATGATCTTCCTTCAATCATAAGGTCAGAAGTGGGGATGTTCGCTGATGATTGCACAATGTTCAGCACCATTCATGACTCCTCAGATACTGAAGCAGTCCGTGTAGAAATGCAGCAAGACCTGGACAATATCCAGGCTTGGGCTGATAAGTGGCAAGTAACATTCGTGCCACACAAGTGCCAGGCAATGACCATCTCCAACAAGACGGAATCTAACCATCTCCCCTTGACATTGAATGGTATTACCATCGCTGAATCCCCCACTATCAACATCCTAGGGGCTACCATTGACCAGAAACTGAACTGGAGTAGCCATATAAATACCGTGGCTACAAGAGCAGGTCAGAGGCTAGGAATCCTGAGGCGAGTAACTCACCTCCTGACTCCCCAAAGCCTATCCACCATCTACAAGGCACAAGTCAGGAGTGTGATGGAATACTCTCCACTTGCTTGGATGGGTGCAGCTCCAACAACACTCAAGAAGCTCGACCCCATCCAGGACATAGCTGCCTGCTTGATTGGCACCCCATCTACAAACCGACACACAGTGGCAGCAGTGTGTACCATCTACAAGATGCACTGCAGCAATGCACCAAGGCTCCTCAGACAGCACCTTCCAAACCCGTGACCTCTCCCAACTAGAAGGACAAGGGCAGCAAATACATGGTAACACCACCACCTGCAAGTTCCCCTCCAAGTCACACACCATCCTGACTTGAAACTATATCGCTGTTCCTTCACTGTCGCTGGTCAAAATCCTGGAACTCCCTTCCTAACAGCACTGTGGGTGTACCTACCCCAAATGGACTGCAGCGGTTCAAGAAGGCAGCTCACCACCACCTTCTCAAGGGCAATTAGGGATGGGCAACAAATGCTGGCCTGGCCAGCGTCGCCCACAACCCTTGAATGAATTTTTTAAAAATCTGAATTTTTAAGCAAATTATTTTACTATCGAAGAAATAGGAACGTAATTTGAAAAATTACCTTGAAGTAAATTATCTTAACATTTGACAAAAGTGGGTGATTGTCACATTCTACGTGTAAATTATTTGAAAATGGACATTGCGATCTTTGAGGACTATTCCATAAACCTATTTGGATGCAACTATGAGAAAGACACGAGAACAAAACTCACAACTGTGCGTCATTATTTTAGGAGAGTCTCACTGCTGGTCTTGTCTACCCAGCTTATAAAAAGAACGAAAAGATGTGCATTTATGCTTTCATGACCACCGGACATCTCAAAGTGCTTTGCAGCCAATGAAGTACTTTTAAAGTGTCACTGTTATAATGTTGGAAATGCAGCAGCTAATTTGCATACAGACAAACTCCCACAAACAGCAATGTGATTATGACCAAATAATCTCTTTTTGTAATATTGATTGAGGGGTAAATATTGTCCATAACACCAGGGATAACTCCCCTGCTCTTGGAAATAGTGCCATGGAAACTTTTACATCTACGCAAGCAGGCAGATGGGGCCTCGGTTTAATGGCGCCTCCAACAGTGCAACACTCCCTCAACATTGCACTACAGTGTCAGCCTTGATTATTGTTTTACACCTTGTTTTAGTTAACAAACCAAAGCCATTTAAAATCTATTCCAAGAATAGGCTTCTGCTCCCTTAAGTATAGAAGATTTAGAGTGATTTAATTGAGATGTTTAAGATGAATAAAAGAATTGACCAGGTAGCTAAAGACAAACTATTTCCTCTGTTGGAGGAGTCCAGAACAAGGGGGCATAACCTTCAAAGCAAAGCTAGAAAGCACATCTTCACACAAAGGGTAGTGGAAATCTTGACCCTCTCCCGCAAAAAGCTGTTGAGATTAGGGGCTGGATTTTGCCTTAGGCAGACGGGAATTCACCATCGACGTAAGAGTTGGTGGCAAACCTGCTTCCGCCTAGCTCGGGGATCTGTCCCGCATTTTACGGGTCCCTGGGCTTTAATTGTCCCGAGGCGGGACTTCCACCCGCTTGAGGGAGGAAGTCCTGCCTCAGTGAGCTGCCGGCCAATCAGCGGGCCGGCAGCTCTTAGTCTCAGCAGCATCACTGGGAGCGGTGGCCATTGCTGGGACTGCAGCCCAGCCAATGACATGGAGCCAGGAGGGAAGGTAAGTTGCGCATGCCTCACCAGTGAGATTGGTCATGCCCTGGTGAGGCGAGAGTGGTTGTTTGGGGGGAGGGGTGGGGTCTTGGGTCTTGAGGGTGGGTTGGGAGGTGGGGGCGGCCGTCATTCGGGCACTCTGTGCCCGACTGCCATGGCCCCCCACCGGCGCGCGGAAAGGCCGGCAGCTATCGCTGGGCAGCGTTTCACACACCAGTATGCCTGCTTGCCACAGGTAAAATACCCATAGAGGTGGACAAGGGCCCTTAAGTGGCCATTAAGAGGCCACTTAAGGGTCTTGATTGGCCTCGGGCAGGCGGGCCGTTTCCACACCCCTCCCCCCACCCGACCACCGTAAAGTTGGTCGGAGGTGGGAGAAGGGCGGGAAGGGCTCCCGGATCCTCCCACTCAATTTTACGCTGCCTCCACCCTCCCCCATGCCACATCCGACTTGCTGGGTTGGCATAAAATTCAGCCCTCGGTCAATTGAAAATTTCAAAATTGAAGTTGATAGATTTTTGTTAGGTAATGGTATGAAAGGGTATGGAACCAAGGTGGGTAGTTGGAGTTAAGGTACAGATCAGTCATGATCTAATTGAATGGTGGAACAGGCTTAAGAAGCTGAATGAACTTCTTCTGTTCCTATGTTACTAAGTCGTTGGAGTTTCAAATAATGAGCAGCTGCATGAAATGCATGTGAATCAGCTACCTTTCAATCCTAGCTGTTGATTTAAAAAAATGATTGGCCAGATACTTCATTGACAGTTTGGGATCAGCACCCAGAATAAAAAGGATGCCTAATCCCCACTGATTTTACAGAGCTGCTCCTTGACAGACATGTTGTTGACATCAGCCAGAGAGCTGTTTGCAGAGCATGGTCTGTCTCAAAATGTTAGATCTCCACAAAGCTGCAGTGATAGAAATTAAAGTTAGATGATTTTCCTACCAGGTAAAAGAAATATTTTCCCATCTCTCCTCCAATTTCAATGGGAAGTGAAACAGCTTGTGTCCAATAATTTCCTCGTTTGAAATCCACAACTGCAGACACAGCTGTGGTGGAGGCAGGGATCGGGCAGATGGAGGGGTAGGGGGATTGCTGGATCATAATCGGAGGCAGGTGAATTTTCCTCCTCCTTAGCCTGGGAGCATGGAATCAATTGATTCAGTGTGGGCATGGATCAAACCTTGGATCTATTGAATTACTGGCAAAACTAAGAAGAGATTTTAGTGTATTACTGAAATCTGTGTTGAAAATGCATCGACTTGCGATAATGTGACTGTATAAATCACTGGTTCGGCCTCAGCTGGAGTATTATGTTCAATTCTGAGCACCTCATACTGGGCTGAAATTTGTACTTCCACCGCCGTAATCGGCAGCGGATGTAAACAATGGTGGTCTGCCCACGCGGTCTGCACTTCATGGAGCCGCCGCGATGATGTGGAGGGGGCGGGCAATCCATCCCCGACAATGGTGTCAGCAGCCTTTGTGCAGGCACTGTCATTTTTAAAGGGCTTCAAGTCCTACAATTAAATTTAAATATTTAAAGAAGCATTGATGTAAAATTGCTATGAAAAAAATAAATAAATTTACCTTGCCACTCTCCCACCCCCCAATAATCATAGAATTAATTATCTGCCCTCTACCCCCAAAACACCTACCCTGTGCACATGACCTGTCCCACCATCACCTACACCAATGACTTTGACCCCACTCCCCCCCGACCCATCAGTGTTCTGCCTTGGATCCCCGGATGGCCACGAGGCCCACTGCCGCCGGCAATATCGGGCCGGGCCTTCCTGGCGTCGAGGCCCGTGAGGGGCCTCTGCCGGAGGCATTTCCCAGTCATCCCCGCCCCGACCCCTGACATCATTTGCCCCATTGGGAAGGATGTCAAGGTCTTGGAGAGGGTGCAGAGGAGATGTAATAGTGTGATACCAGAGATGAAGGACTTCAGTTATGTGGAGAGACTGAAGAAGCTGGAATTGTTCTTAGAGCACTGAAGGTTAAGGGGAGAATTAATAGATGTGTTCAAAATTATGAAGGGCTTTGATAGAGCAAATGAAGATAAACTGTTTCCACTGGCAGGTGGACCATTAAGTGGAGGACACAGATTTAAAGTAATTGGGAAAAAATCCAGAGGGAAAATGTGGAGAATTATTTTGCACAGTGAGTTGTTATGATCTGGAATGCACTGGAAGGGTAGTAACTTTATAAATGAAATTGGTTATTACATTTGAAAAGAAAAGAAATTGCATGGCTATGGGGATACAGCAGGGAATTGGGCTGCTTTTATAGCTCTTTCAAAGAGCTGCTATAGCCATGATCTATTTCTGTGCTGTATGATTCTATGCCCAATTTTAAAGGTGCAGAATACACAATATAGGGAATATTAAAATACATCTGGTACCTGGGCTTGAATCAGGTAAAGGCCAGTAGAATGCAATTCTTCTCTGTTGACTGTAAGGGTTCGAGGTGCATTGATATTGCACCATCTCTACCCAATTTCTAGTGGTCATGGCCCACAGCACACCCCTGCCCAGAATCTGGCACTAATAGCAACCGCAGTCTGAAAGGTCACAGAATGGCTGGTGCGTGGATGTGGAAAATTGCAGATATTGGTCTAGAAGGGCTACATTTCAAGGCTAAGGTGCATTGTTGTAACAAGGGTTTTACTAGTGCATCTAACCATTCTATGGCCAGTCTGTGAGTCTTTCATACCAATACTGAATATCCAAAGTCGGCAAATGTGTCAGTTTCCAGTGTTATCATCCTTTACCTTAAAAAGCACAAAATTTACCAAAGATTAGGAACTTTTTGTTTTGGAAAAACAATTCAATGGTTCATTTAGTGCTTAGTTTGTGAAAGTTACTAGGCATTTTCACCTGCCAGAAGTTAGGTGAAGTGGACTGAATCCACAATAGTTTCTGGAATTAGCCTAATTTAATCCCAATGGCCCTCAGTGAGTTGGAACCTGTCATTTAGGGACAGGAACTTATGGGTCTCTGCAGCACCTAAAGGCCTGTAGCAGCTGTTAGCACAGCAAAAAAAAATCATTGTGACAACAAAAACCCAACACTTTATTCCTAAAAATGTGAGTGAGAGCTTCAGAAAAGGATAGGGTCCAGAGTTCAGCAAAGAAGCTTCTCCACAATATTAGGCAGACGGGGGTTGAACGGTTTGGGTCAGAGTGATGCAAACCTCACAGCAGCAGTGCCAAGAGGTGGCTGGGGAAGTGAGCACAAATAGAATCAAACCCTGCATGATGACCCAATGGCACAAATTTAATGATCCAGCCATGTTAGGCATTGCAGGTCAGCAACACCTTGGTAGAATCCACTGTACCTACATTTCTAGACAATTATATTAACATCTGCCCCATCCTGTGCTTACCATCACTGCCCAGGAGGTAGCATAGTACTTTTTACATCCCCAGCCTTGACTTGAAAGTGTTACTTCCCTCACAGTCTTGCATGCAGTCACCCCACTAAAAGCCTCACATAGGCTTTAATCGCATGGCGCATCACACCTACAATAGGCTGCTTGCTGACACTTAGACGTTACAGCTTTTGGTGGTAACTAAAGGCAATTTCCCCATTTTTCATTATTCATCCTCCAACAACGACCCCCCCTCCAGCCCACAAAGTTAAAGACATCTCCAAATAATAGGGTGAGAAATGTGACAGGTGGTGCATTCTCACTACCCTTGCCCTCTGGGAAGAAAGTTCAAACGGGAAGCAAGAGGACAGTTGTCAGCTTCTCCTCTTACTCCTCCTGCTGGACCCCCATTATCGGTTTGCAAATGACATTGTGAAACCCTCATGCCACTCCTGTAAGTGACATGTGAGCTGTATTCCTCTGCAGCTTATTCTAACCACACTTCCTCCTTTCTCTCTTGACAGATGATCAAAGTTGAAGCAAAAGAAGAACCAAACCTCTCTGCACCCAATCCTGCCAATACTTCGGAGCATGTGCCAACATACACCTCCCATTCCAACAACTACGGTTTTAGTCCATTCCTATTTATAGGAGCACAAATGAATCCCAGTTATTTCCCACCACAATTATATATGTTAATATACAATTAACCTATTTAGGTAAAATAAAAGCAAAATACTGCAGATGCTGGAAACCTGAAATAAAAACAAAGTGCTGGAAATACTCAGCAGGTCTGGCAGCATCTGTGGAGAGAGAAACAGAGTTAACAGAGTTTCTCTCTCCTCAGATGCTACCAGACCTGCTGAGTATTTCCAGCACTCTCTGTTTTTATAACATATTTAGATGTTGCTTAGATTGAAGAAGGGTTGGAAGTGGTGTCCCTCAGGGGTCAGTTCCGGATGCAATTTTGTTCCCAATATTTATGATTTGAACTTGACCATAAGGAGCATGAAACTGGTGACACAAAAGTTGAGCATTTGCCAAACAGCAACAAGAAGCTTGATTAATGTCGGAAGGATACAGATAGGTTAACAGAATGGGCAGACAGGTGGCAAGTGCAATTTAATGACAAGTAACTTTTGTTCCTGTATAGTTCTTGATTGATAATAGATATTAATCCATGGAGAATAGTGAGTAGAGTGAAAGCAGAATCAGTTTGGAAAGGTAGGATGAGAAAGTCCCATCTGGCCTGCTTATTGCAATGGATCATGTACAATTAACACTATCATGGGCTTTCCTTAAGTGATTTATTTCCTACGAGAGGAACACAAATGTAAGTCAAGCTTCCGACAAGAGAAAACCATGCCATCACTTTCTAACCCTGACACCAATTGAGTAAGAGGCTCCAGGATTCTAATCTAATGCTAGTTAACTCTCAGCTTTGACATTCCATACATGACATTAAATGTTCCTAAAAGGACAGCAGTTACAATGCAACAGAGAGGTTGATAATAGGATACACAATAAGGTAAACAATGTGAAATGAGGCTGTTTTCTTACAATCCTGTTCTTAGCTGTGTGTGACTGCACAAGGAAAAGTAGGTCAGTTTAGCCCCTTTATTTGAAGGAGATTAAGGGAGTGCAGGAACTGACCAGAGTGGACTTCTGCTGTCATCATAATTAAACCTGTCTTCCATTCTAGAAATAAAGAATATTTAGCAAAGAAAACTATAAATATAGATTTCAGATTTCAATATATCCTTTTATTTTACAAAAGGTCTGCCTCAGTAAATCAACAAAGAGGATTGTGCAGCTGCAAGAGGATAGTTTGCATTTTCAGAATCTCATAAACAACTCAGTGGAAAAGTACAGCAAAGCAGATGTTATGTAAAAGATGAAAATATAACCAGGGGTCAGTTACAGTACTGCTGTTTGAAATGAAAAACATGTTAAACCTTGATCTTTACTGACAAGGAACTAAATGAACAGGTGCTACCAATAAAGGGTAACTTGGCTTTTGCATATAAAAAAATCATTACTTCATGGCAGATTTTCAAAAATACTTTTGCAAAATAGGATTACAACAAACTGGTGGATATCTTTGGGGGTCTGATAACTAAAATGTGAATGAGAAAAGATTGGACATGCATTTACCAGTTTTCAATGTAAAAACATTGAGATATGTTGAAATGTTACGAATCCTTACTGTTTATGTTATAATTAGCATGTAGACCAGTTCTATGAACAACTCCATAACATCATTAGCAGCATCCCCAACACCGAACACCTATTCCTGCTGGGGGACTTTAATGCCAGGGTTGGGGCCGACCATGACTCATGGCCCTCCTGCCTTGGGTGCTATGGCGTTGGAAGGATGAATGAGAACGGGCAGAGACTGCTTGAGTTGTGTACCTATCATAACCTCTGCATCACCAACTCGTTCTTTCACACTAAACCCTGTCACCAGGTTTCATGGAGGCACCCAAGATCACGTCGTTGGCACCAGCTAGACCTCATTGTCACAAGGCGAGCCGCCTTAAACAGTGTTCAAATCACACGCAGCTTCCACAGTGCGGACTGCGACACCGACCACTCCCTGGTGTGCAGCAAGGTTAGACTCAGACCAAAGAAGTTGCATCATTCCAAGCAGAAGGGCCACCCGCGCATCAACACGAGCAGAATTTCTCACCCACAGCTGTTACAAAAATTTCTAAATTCACTTGTAACAGCCCTTCAAAACACTCCCACAGGGGATGCTGAGACCAAGTGGGCCCACATCAGAGACGCCATCTATGAGTCAGCTTTGACCACCTACGGCAAAAGTGCGAAGAGAAATGCAGACTGGTTTCAATCTCATAATGAAGAGCTGGAACCTGTCATAGCCGCTAAGCGCATTGCACTTTTGAACTACAAGAAAGCCCCCAGCGATTTAACATCCGCAGCACTTAAAGCAGCCAGAAGTACTGCACAAAGAACAGCTAGGCGTTGCGCAAACGACTACTGGCAACACCTATGCAGCCATATTCAGCTGGCCTCAGACACCGGAAACATCAGAGGAATGTATGATGGCATGAAGAGAGCTCTTGGGCCAACCATCAAGAAGATCACCCCCCTCAAATCTAAATCGGGGGACATAATCACTGACCAACGCAAACAGATGGACCGCTGGGTTGAGCACTACCTAGAACTGTACTCCAGGGAGAATGCTGTCACTGAGACTGCCCTCAATGCAGCCCAGCCTCTACCAGTCATGGATGAGCTGGACATACAGCCAACCAAATCGGAACTCAGTGATGCCATTGATTCCCTAGCCAGCGGAAAAGCCCCTGGGAAGGACAGCATTACCCCTGAAATAATCAAGAGTGCCAAGCCTGCTATACTCTCAGCACTACATGAACTGCTATGCCTGTGCTGGGACGAGGGAGCAGTACCCCAGGACATGCGCGATGCCAACATCATCACCCTCTATAAAAACAAAGGTGACCGCGGTGACTGCAACAACTACCGTGGAATCTCCCTGCTCAGCATAGTGGGGAAAGTCTTTGCTCGAGTCGTTCTGAACAGGCTCCAGAAGCTGGCCGAGCGCGTCTACCCTGAGGCACAGTGTGGCTTTCGTGCAGAGAGATCGACTATTGACATGCTGTTCTCCCTTCGTCAGATACAGGAGAAATGCCGTGAACAACAGATGCCCCTCTACATTGCTTTCATTGATCTCACCAAAGCCTTTGACCTCGTCAGCAGACGTGGTCTCTTCAGACTACTAGAATAGATCGGATGTCCACCAAAGCTACTAAGTATCATCACCTCATTCCATGACAATATGAAAGGCACAATTCAACATGGTGGCTCCTCATCAGAGCCCTTTCCTATCCTGAGTGGTGTGAAACAGGGCTGTGTTCTCGCACCCACACTTTTTGGGATTTTCTTCTCCCTGCTGCTTTCACATGCGTTCAAATCCTCTGAAGAAGGAATTTTCCTCCACACAAGATCAGGGGGCAGGTTGTTCAACCTTGCCCGTCTAAGAGCGAAGTCCAAAGTACGGAAAGTCCTCATCAGAGAACTCCTCTTTGCTGACGATGCTGCTTTAACATCTCACACTGAAGAATGCCTGCAGAGTCTCATCGACAGGTTTGCGTCTGCCTGCAATGAATTTGGCCTAACCATCAGCCTCAAGAAAACGAACATCATGGGGCAGGATGTCAGAAATGCTCCATCCATCAATATTGGCGACCACGCTCTGGAAGTGGTTCAAGAGTTCACCTACCTAGGCTCAACTATCACCAGTAACCTGTCTCTAGATGCAGAAATCAACAAGCGCATGGGTAAGGCTTCCACTGCTATGTCCAGACTGGCCAAGAGAGTGTGGGAAAATGGCGCACTGACACGGAACACAAAAGTCCGAGTGTATCAGGCCTGTGTCCTCAGTACCTTGCTCTACGGCAGCGAGGCCTGGACAACGTATGCCAGCCAAGAGCGACGTCTCAATTCATTCCATCTTCGCTGCCTTCGGAGAATACTTGGCATCAGGTGGCAGGACTATATCTCCAACACAGAAGTCCTTGAAGCGGCCAACACCCCCAGCTTATACACACTACTGAGTCAGCGGCGCTTGAGATGGCTTGGCCATGTGAGCCGCATGGAAGATGGCAGGATCCCCAAAGACACATTGTACAGCGAGCTCGCCACTGGTAACAGACCCACCGGCCGTCCATGTCTCCGTTATAAAGACGTCTGCAAACGCGACATGAAATCGTGTGACATTGATCACAAGTCGTGGGAGTCAGTTGCCAGCATTCGCCAGAGCTGGCGGGCAGCCATAAAGACAGGGCTAAATTGTGGCGAGTCGAAGAGACTCAGTAGTTGGCAGGAAAAAAGACAGAGGCGCAAGGGGAGAGCCAACTGTGCAACAGCCCCAACAAACAAATTTCTCTGCAGCACCTGTGGAAGAGCCTGTCACTCCAGAATTGGCCTTTATAGCCACTCCAGGCGCTGCTTCACAAACCACTGACCACCTCCAGGCGCGTATCCATTGTCTCTCGAGATAAGGAGGCCCAAAAGAAAAGAAAGAAGTAGGTTCAAAATTACCAGGTCTGGAGTTTCCTCCATATTTTCTCTAACATACTATCTGGACACAAACTAATTACGTGGCTGACAAGATTGTGGAATTTTCTACATAAGTACATTACATAGAAAAATTCAATACACCAAAGTATCCTTGATCTTTTATGTCAAATTAGACCCTCCCTTTGATTGAATCTTTGTTCACAAAACTATCAAGGCCCCAGCCATGCCCTTGGCTCAAAATATCCTCCAATTGTGCTTGTTTGGCAGGTTGAAATGGGGTGTCTCTTAACATTGCACCCAGATTTTCAGGTACACTGTCACTCAGAGTCGCCTGAAGTAAGTGCAGATCAGCAGACCAGGAAAGAATTGGACTCACCATCATTCCAGAGCTGACTGTGTGCTGTTCGTGCTACACAAAGTATATTATCGGCTGACTTCTTCTGAAATGACTTGAAGTCTCGGTTCCATTGCTACGGAGTCCTAACAGTGGAAATGAAGGTTATCATGGCCCCCAATCTTTATGGGTCTTGTTCCTTCCAGGCATCCACAGGGGACCTCTACCAGATAAGTCATGGAACGATGAAGGGCAGTATTGAACAGATGACTCACATTTTGTTGCATAGGGCTGGAGAGTTGATCAAATTTGGAATGTCTGTAATGGAGGTAAGACAGCGGGCACTAAGCTTCTGTAGATTTTAATGTGCAGTGTGTTAATTGCATAATAATTGCATTGAATAGTTTGCAGGTGGTGGGCGTTAACTGGGTATTCACTTGTGCTCCGATAAATAGGAACAAACTAAAAGTGTGGTTGTTGGGTTGGGTGGTGCATGTTTGGAATGTGTATCCCTGTAAATAAATGCTTATAAAAGTTTTTAAAGATTGGTCCCAGTTCTATCCTTCACAAACTGGCTTTCTGAGCACTGGAGTGCTGACTTGGGTTGCATTAGAGTGCTATAGTGGAAGTTTGGTAACTGAGGGAGTTCGGTGAGGAGGGAGTGAGGAGCTCCTTTCATTTCCTACCTGTCCTCAGAGTGAGAGGAGCCGAGAGCTTCCAAAGAGCACAGCTGACTGGGAGAAGACTCAGAGGGCGGCGTTCCGGACCGGTAAGTATAAAAAACTTACCTCTGGTAAAAAAAAAACTGAAAGTGACATCACAGGAAAGCTGTGACCTGATTGGCTGGTAGGGAATTTTTACTGAATTTGAAAATAAAACATTGATAAAAATTGATTAAAACCCTAATTAACTAATTAATAAGTAGAGTAACTAAACCAGAGGGAGGAGATTACTGTATTTAGTTAGCATTTAATATTTATAGTAGGAACCTAGCACGAGGGACCATATAGTTAATTATAACAATTTAGTAAGGATTTAATAATTATTTATTAATTTTAAATTAATTTATTAATTAGTGCTAGAAATGCCAGTTAGAGGGGTGAAGTGCTTCACCTGTGAGATGTGGGAGGTCCGTGATGCTTCCAGCATTCCGGACGACTACATCTGCAGGAAGTGTACCCAGTTGCAGCTCCTCACAGACCGCATGGATCGGTTGGAGCGGCAACTGGATGCACTTAGGAGCATGCAGGTGGCAGAAAGTGTCATAGACAGGAGTTTTAGAGAAATGGTTACACCCAAGGTGCAGGCAGATAGACGGGTGACCGCTAGAAGGGGCAGGCAGTCAGTGCAGGAATCCCCTGTGGCTATCCCCCTCTCTAACAAGTATACCGTTTTGGATACTGTTGGGGGGGATGGCCTATCAGGGGAAAACAGCAGCAGCCAGAGCAGTGGCACCACGGCTGGCACTGTTGTTCAGCAGGGAGGGACAAAGCGCAGAAGAGCAATAGTTATAGGGGACTCTATAGTCAGGGGCACAGATAGGCGCTTCTATGGACGTGAAAGAGACTCCAGGATGGTATGTTGCCTCCCTGGTGCCAGGGTCAAGGATGTCTCTGAACGGACAGGGGGCATTCTGAAGGGGGAGAGTGAACAGCTAGAGGTTGTGGTACACATCGGTACCAACGACATAGGCAGGAAGAGTGACGAGGTCCTGCAGGGGGAGTTTAGGGAGTTAGGTAGAAAGTTAAAAGACAGGACCTCTAGGGTTGTAATCTCGGGATTACTCCCTGTGCCACGTGCCAGTGAGGCTAGAAATAGGAAGATAGTGCAGCTCAACACGTGGCTGAACAGCTGGTGTAGAAGGGAGGGCTTCAGATATCTGGGATCTCTTCAGGGACAGATGGGACCTGTACAAGAAGGACGGGTTGCATCTAAACTGGAGGGGTACAAATATCCTGGCTGCGAGGTTTGCTGGCGTCACTTGGGAGGGTTTAAACTAGTGTGGCAGGGGGGGTGGGAACCAGAGCAGTAGGACAGCAAGTGAAACAAATGAGGGGGAACTAGTAAATAAGGCCAGTAAGACTAAGAGGAAGAGCAGGCAGGGAGATGTTGCAGAGCACAGCGGGACTGGTGGTCTGAAGTGCATTTGTTTCAATGCGAGAAGTATAACAGGTAAGGTAGATGAACTTAGAGCTTGGATTAGTATTTGGAACTATGATGTTGTTGCTATTACAGAGACTTGGTTGAGGGAAGGACAGGATTGGCAGCTAAATGTTCCAGGATTTAGAAGCTTCAGGCGGGATAGAGGGGGATGTAAAAGGGGTGGGGGAGTTGCATTACTTGTTAAGGAGAATATCACAGCTGTACTGTGGGAGGACACCTCGGAGGGGTCATGCAGCGAGGAATATGGGTGGAGCTCAGGAATAGGAAGGGTGCAGTCACGATGTTGGGGGTTTTCTACAGGCCTCCCAACAGCCAGCGGGAGGTAGAGGAGCAGATATGTAGACAGGTTTTGGAAAGATGTAAAGGTAACAGGGTTGTAGTGGTGGGTGATTTTAACTTCCCCGATATTGACTGGGACTCACTTAGTGCTAGGGGCTTGGATGGGGCAGAATTTGTAAGGAGCATCCAGGAGGGCTTCTTGAAACAATACGTAGATAGTCCAACTAGGGATGGGGCCGTACTGGACATGGTATTGGGGAATGACCCCGGCCAGGTGGTCGAAGTTTCAGTAGGGGCGCATTTCGGGAACAGTGACCATAATTCCATAAGTTTTAAGGTACTTGTGGATAAGGATAAGAGTATTCCTCGGGTGAAGGTGCTAAATTGGGGGAAGGCGAATAATAACAATATTAGGCAGGAACTGAAGAATTTAGATTGGGGGCGGCTATTTGAGGGTAAATCAACATCTGACATGTGGGAGTCTTTCAAACGTCAGCTGATTAGAATCCAGGACTGGCATGTTCCTGTGAGGAAGAAGGATAAGTTTGGCAAGTTTCGGGAACCTTGGATGACGCGGGATATTGTGAGCCCAGCCAAAAAGAGAAAGGAAGCATTCGTAAGGGCTGTAAGGCTAGGAACAGACGAATCCCTTGAGGAATATAAAGACAGTAGGAAGGAACTTAAGCAAGGAGTCAGGAAGGCTAAAGGGGGTCATGAAAAGTCATTGGCCAACAGGATTAAGGATAATCCCAAGGCTTTTTATACGTATATAAAGAGCAAGAGGGTAACTAGGGAAAGGGTTGGCCCACTCAAGGACAGAAAAGGGAATCTATGTGTGGAGCCAGAGGAAATGGGTGAGGTACTAAATGAGTACTTTGCATCAGTATTCACCAAAGAGAAGGACTTGGTGGATGATGAGCCCAGGGAAGGGAGTGTAGATAGTCTCAGTCATCTCATTATCAAAAAGGAGGAGGTGTTGGGTGTCTTGCAAAGCATTAAGGTAGATAAGTCCCCAGGGCCTGATGGGATCTACCCCAGAATACTGAGGGAGGCAAGGGAAGATATTGCTGGGGCCTTGACAGAAATCTTTGCATCCTCATTGGCTACAGGTGAGGTCCCAGAGGACTGGAGAATAGCCAATGTTGTTCCTTTGTTTAAGAAGGATAGCAAGGATAATCCAGGAAATTATAGGCCGGTGAGCCTTACGTCAGTGTTAGGGAAATTATTAGAGAGGATTATTCGGGACAGGATTTACTCCCATTTGGAAACAAACAAACTTATTAGCGAGAGGCAGCATAGTTTTGTGAAGGGGAGGTCGTGTCTCACTAATTTGATTGAGTTTTTTGAGGAAGTGACGAAGATGATTGATGAAGGAAGGGCAGTGGATGTTATCTATATGGACTTCAGTAAAGTCTTTGACAAGGTCCCTCATGGTAGACTGGTACAAAAGGTGAAGTCCCATGGGATCAGAGGTGAGCTGGCAAGATGGATACAGAACTGGCTCAGTCATCGAAGACAGAGGGTCGCAGTGGAAGGGTGATTTTCTGAATGGAGGGATATGACTAGCGGTGTTCCGCAGGGATCAGTGCTGGGACCTATGCTGTTTGTAGTATATATAAATGATTTAGAGGAAAATGTAGCTGGTCTGATTAGTAAGTTTGCGGACGACACAAAGGTTGGAGGAGTTGCGGATAGTGATGAGGATTGTCAGAGGATTCAGCAAGATATAGATCGGTTGGAGACTTGGGCGGAGAAATGGCAGATGGAGTTTAATCCGGACAAATGTGAGGTAATGCATTTTGGAAGGTCTAATACAGGTGGGAAGTATGCAGTAAATGGCAGAACCCTTAGGAGTATTGACAGGCAGAGAGATCTGGGCGTACAGGTCCACAGGTCATTGAAAGTGGCAATGCAGGTGGATAAGGTAGTCAAGAAGGCATACGGCATGCTTGCCTTCATCGGTTGGGGCATAGAGTATAAAAATTGGCAAGTCATGCTGCAGCTGTACAGAACTTTAGTTAAGCCACACTTAGAATATTGCGTGCAATTCTGGTCACCGCACTACCAGAAGGATGTGGAGGCTTTGGAGAGGGTACAGAAGAGGTATACCAGGATGTTGCCTGGTCTGAAGGGCATTAGCTATGAGGAGAGGTTGGATAAACTCGGATTGTTTTCACTGGAACGACGGAGGTGGAGGGGTGACATGATAGAGGTTTACAAAGTTATGAGCGGCATGGACAGAGTGGATAGTCAGAAGCTTTTTCCCAGGGTGGAAGAGTCAGTTACTAGGGGACATAGATTTAAGGTGAGAGGGGCAAAGTTTAGAGGGGATGTGCGAGGCAAGTTCTTTACACAGAGGGTGGTGAGTGCCTGGAACTTGCTGCCGGGGGAGGTGGTGGAAGCAGGTACGATAGTGACGTTTAAGAGGCATCTTGACAAATACATGAATAGGATGGGAATAGAGGGATACGGTCCCCGGAAGTGCAGAAGGGTTTCGTTTAGGCAGGCATCAAGATCGGCGCAGGCTTGGAGGGCCGAATGGCCTGTTCCTGTGCTGTACTGTTCTTTGTTGTATAACACAGTGAAAGTAAAGCAGAGGACACTGAGCTTCTGTTGAAATCCAGGTTTCCACACATTCTGCAGATAATCTGTGATGCCAGGCTGTGCACCCTGCTTGTGAACACACAGTGCATGGGCACTTGTCACGATGCTTTCATTGTGCACAATTCATTAATATTTTGCTTTTATTATTCATTAATAACTCATATGCTCAGGGATGGGGGCCCAGTGGAAGGATGGATAATCGATGATAAGGTATACACCTTGCTGCTGTGGCTAATGATGCCCTTTTTTGTCCCAAAGATCTCAGCCAAGGAGAGATACAACCAAATGCATGTGTCCACCAGACAGACCAGCGAGAGAACTATCTGGATGCTGAAGAGTTGTTTCAGGTGCTTTGAGAGGTCTGGCAGAGTACTTCAGTTAAACTGAGACCCTGTCTATTCTCTCAAGTGGACATAAAAGATCCCATGGCACTATTTGAAGCAGGAGAGTTCTTCCAGTGTCCTGGCCAATATTTATCCTTCAATCAACACCTAAAAAGACAGATTATCTGGTCATTTATTTCAGTACTGTTTGCGGGAGCTTTCTGTGTACAAATTGGCTGCTGCATTTCCTACATTAAAATGGTGACTGCACTTCACAAAGTACTTCATTGGCTGTAAAGCAATTTGAGGCATTCTGAGGTTAAGAAAGGCACTATATAAATTCAAACCTTTTGTTATGAACTGATCAAAGTGTTACATGGATCCAAGCCAAATGGTGAAGGATGAAGCGAGACACAAATCCTTTTTCTGATCATTGGTTTATTCATGGAATATAGTGCTACATGCCTTCCCACCCATGTCCCAGCAGGTTCTATTTATATCCACTCAAGTCCTTATTTAAACAATGCTCTTCACCTGTGTATCTTTAACAACATAATTAACCTACCATTGACAAAAGTCTTCTGGTTAACCCTCTCCTGGGTGCATGTGCTGTGAGAGAAAATTTCAACATATTTTACTGTTACTAGATGGTTATAAATCTCTCCATGGCTTTGCTTCATCCTACGTCTGTAACCACTTTCAGCTATGTGTCCCAGCTCACATCCTCCACTCTTCTCAGTTTGGGCGATTGCCCATTTCTGCTTCATCATCAGTGAAAGATCCTCCAACCATCATTACACTGCATTCTGAAATTCTATTGCTCATTCGGCCTTGCTACATATCTACCCACATACCTTCTACAATGCCTTCAGTCACCTTCCCAGTGCTCTCTTAATTCTTGCCTGGTGCCTTGAGGCATTCTGTTGTGTTAAAGGCAATATAAGAGTTTTGTTGTGTTCCTTCCCAAAGGTGATATTCACGGTGAATCATGGTTCCATTGATGGAGGCAGTTTTTCAGTATTTTGTCCAAGTAGCCAATCTTTACAAAAGGAGCCTAGAGAATGATCATTGGCAAACAGACACACGCATGTAACTTCCAGATGTGGTCGCTGGATAGATTTTGCCCCTCTCTGGTCCAGGGGTACTGAAGCCAAATGAGCACCTGCTGGAAATACTTGCCTGTGTGGGCACTGAGTGAGGAAAGGATCAGGTTGATGTTTCTGGTCCTCTGGTAAATCAGCCTACTAACAACAGTTGTGTGGGCTCCTTTGTAAAGTATTCTCATTCTCAATCTTGTTGAGATGAGTAGAAATTAAAAATCAAGCTTAGGAACTTTCTGGTCTCCAGATTAATGCAATGCATTTATGGATTGAGCCAGTTGTTTGGCAATAGTTTCTAATTTTTCATTGATTTCTTTGAGTTATAAGTTTTGAGTTACTGAAGCAAAGAATGTTTGGGAGCTGAAGTAATATTTTGGAGTTTGGTGATAGATAAGGGTATGAGGAGATATGGAACAAAGTTGGAAAATGGAGTTGAGGTACAGGTATTCAATGGTCTAACAGATTGGTGGAACAGGCTCAAGCAGCTGAATGGGCTACTCCTGTTCCTATATTCCTGGTAGACAAACGCAAATTAATCTAAGAGTTCTTCAGTGCCATCTGCTAATTTGACTTACTTACACTGTTATATTCTATTCCTCTTCCTAGCCTGTATCCATAAGCAGTGACTGTCTAAACAAGAATATTCAAAATCCTTGAATAGTGTGGACGAGGAAAACAAAAGACCAGAGTTAGTCATAATTCTTGTAGATGTTTCATTTTTATTAGGTGTCATGATCATGGCTATCTCAAGTCCTGCAAGTGATGAATTAATGATACAGATTATGATGTCTTCTATTCCTTTTAGGCTTCCTGAGTCAAGTGTCTCATGACTACAAATCTAGGCAGGTAACTTTGAACTTTGAGGGGATGAAAATCTGACAGCAACAGAATAACCTCCCATTATACACCCTGCCCAATGCATAATAAGAGTCTGATCGCAACCACCAGTCTTCCACCTCCTTGAGATTACCCTCGAGGTGTGTTTGTGCTCACTAATTCACGAGATGCATTGGAACTATGATTCTAATGGTTGGTCATTGTGTCTCTTGGAAGAATCTGGTGGCAACTGTATAGGGCAAGATGTAAGGGAGGAGAATATAAGGTACAAAATTAAACAAAAGTTTGAGACAGCATGTAGTTGGTCAAAGTGGCATTTCAGAGGTTGGGTTGGGTTATCTGCCTGCCCTCTAGATAACAGAATGGTTTGTGCTATAAGGACTGAAAAGCCCAAATGGAAAATACCTTAGGAAAAAAAGTAAAATTGACTATCTATAATTGTTTTCACTCACAGTAGAACAGGAAAATATGATTGAATTATGTGAAAACATGTACAGAATTTGTATTTTATTGTAATCTGTTCGCTACAATTTGTATGACCAAATTCACATCCAATTTATCTTCTCCTGAGATTGAATCATTTTGCTCAGGTAACCTAACCTATATTAGAAGTAGGTGAACATGTTTTAAGTAGCTTATAAGTACAGTAAAATTGTTCAAGCACTTTTAATGGCATGTTTCATTGGCAAATGTTCTCACCACATTAAAATGCAGTGGAACTTTTAATTAGTGCCATAAAATTCCAGTTCACATACTATAATTAGTTGGGAAGTAAGGATGCATGATGCTTGTTATAACATTTTAACAGATTCAGGGTCACTTTTTAAAGCTCGTGGCCAGAACAGGACCATTTTATTACTAAATATTTGTTGTCATTTCTGTAATGACATTGCTTCACTTTGACTTCAGATACATTAACATTATAATTGATAGTTACTTTAATGACATCTAGTAAACTTGAGATCATGGAATTGGACTGACAACACTTGCCCCAAATCACTTGAACCCCCAAAAATAACCTACTATTTCTGCTAATGTTGATGACATGGATCAACTGAAGGCCTGAGTTGTGTAATTGTTTTATAACTCAGCGGTAGTCACACTGCACTTAAACCACACGTCATGGTATGTAATGGGGACTTGTGGGTGCTACAGGAGAAAACTTGCTAATTGTTATTAGCTTGTTTGTTGCATCGTTGTACTGAACAAAATTAACTACATTCCTTTTTCTTGAATTTTCTTCCTTCCTTTCCTGAAGATGCTGACACATACTAGGTTGTGTTTCCATTGGTTTTAGGAACCAGTCAATTCTTGCCAAAGCTTATATAAGTGGCAGCAGACCAGGTGGCATCACAGGTGAACATTACCCTGTCCTTTCATATACTTTCCAGCAAGAACCACTGGATTTGGTACAAGAATCCTGGCTAATATTTCCACTCCATAACCTGGTGACAATGAGGCGAGTTATAGGGCTAGCCGAGCTTGTGGTCAGCTGCTCGGCACAGACCAGGGAGCAAACATGGGACCTTCCTGGCTGTTTGGGTAGTCATTTACCCACTGAACAATAATGAGAGTCCTTCAAAACTCTCTTAACGCTGCCATTAGGTAAAGGCAGTCTTGTGCAAGTTCTAAGAGAATTAATTACTTCATTAATAAATTTTCTAATGATAGAATCTCCATTGCGATTTTAGTGATTGGGAACTAACCTCAAGCACAAATTGTCACTGATGTGGTGCGAAGCCAAACCTTGACTTCTTCTCCTTATCCCAGCCGACCCGTCATTTTGAGTACAACAGCATAGGGGCAGAAGCTTGCACGACATCATCCTGTGTTGTTCTTACAGTACTCTGCAGGTTGTGTCTTAATTGTGTCATTGGTACCAATTGTATTAGGAAAAGCTGGGTTTTCAGAGACTTATAAATGAGAAAGATTGGATAGAATTTTGTAAAACTTGTGTATTTTCACTGATGACAGGAAGGAATTATCTTTGAAAACAATTCAGGGTTTATTTTGGAATAACTATCTTTTCTAAAAAAGGGTAATTTTACCCAGCTTCTAGTGGACATGAGACTATAGTGCAAAATTGTAAAGGTATACACTATGATTGTAAGCATAGATAGTGTGTGTAATGGGGTAGTCTGCTGCTTTTCCTCAGTTTTCTGCCTGGGATTTAAAATACCGGCTAATGTTTCAATAGAAGTGCTGTCTTTGGATAAGATGTCTGCTCTTAAAGGTGGATGTACAAGATGCGTGGTGCTATTTGAAGGATAGCAAGGTTTCTCCAGGTGGCCTAGCCCACATTTATCCCCCATCCAACAACAACAAAACACAGATCTGCTGGTCACTTATCTCACTGTTGTTTGTAAAACCTTGCTGTTTGCAAATTGGCTGCTGCCTTTGCCAATATAATATCAGTGAATGCACTTCATAAAGTAATTAATTAGCTGTCAAATTCTTTGGGACATCCTGAGGTCATATAACACAACGGGCTGAATTTTGCCAGCGATGATCAAGTCCCGCTGCCGTGGGTGAACCCCGCGCTGATGGGCGGCAGGACCCTGGGGTGGCATTTTACCGGCAGCAGCAAATTAACAGACTGCTGCCAGGATCAGCATCCAATTTGAGGATGGCGACCCGCCTCCTAGAGCTGCCAGCCCAATCAGAGGGCTGTGTCATATTATAGTGGCGGCGCCACGCCTGCGGGTGCGGGCATTGCCACCAGGGGCCCCCACCCTGGGCCATGGAGCAGCCATTATGGAGGGCACCCCTTGGTGCATGCTGGGTTTACCTGGCAGTCTCTCCACACGGTGGCGGGCCCACCCAACATGGGCAAAATGACAACAGGGTGAGAAGTGGCCCTTAATTGGGCACTTAAGTGACTCATTTGGGTGCCCAGTGGCTGATGTTCCCGCTGCTGGTAATATGCCGAACCAGCATCCCTCGTGATGCCTTCCCACACCATATTCCAGCGCAGACACACTCAACTTGTTTGGGCCCCAGAGTAACGTGGAAAGGGGAGCACTGGGTGAACCTAACATCAGGTGTGAGCAGGAGGAGGAGGGTGAGGCAAAGTCAGTTGTGGGGAGTCCCAATCGGAGGATGGAGGACAAACACAGTGATGCTCTACTGGGTGAAGATGCTGTGCCTTGGGTATCACAAACAAGGAGGGTTTTCCTTGAGAACCAGAGTCAGATAAGTTCTCTTTGTTGGAGTTCCCTGAATCCCTGAGCAACCATGAGCAGGCAATGGAGGAGTCCATGCAGTGTGTGTGCTCTGTCATGACTCAGGGACTCGATCACATGAGCTCCTCCATTGAGAGATTGGGCAATCTCTTGGAGAGCCACATGCAGCACCACTCTGAGTGGGTGCAGGTATAGTGTGCTGATATACACAGAAAGAGTAAGATTCTCTGCAATAGAGATGTTTAACTAGAATAGCTTTCTATCTCCCACACATATTCAACTTAATTTACCTTCCAGATGGTCTATAGCATACCCCCTGGCCTTAATTTTTTTCACATTAATGATGTCTATCCAGAATAGTTCATTCTGTAGATTCCTACCCCTTCAATTTCTTTAATCTCCCAGGTGCCCTTGACATACAGGGTTACACCATCTCAGGGTTGATTCTAAAATATTCCTGTGAGGTTGGAAATGGGCGGCAGTGGGGCAGCTACCTGTTTAACATCTTAAAGGAAATTCGAGTGAATGTACAATTGGCAGCTGGCCAACTGCTGCCCATTTCTTCTCCAGCAGGCAGTTAAAATCGACTCCCCCCTTTTCTATCCATGCTGCCTTTTTAAACCTGTTTACTCCTCAATATTGTAGGCATTCCCATCCTCTAGATTTATCCTTGTTTCTGATATTTTCAACAGATCATCGTTCTCTATTACCACAACAGGGCACTAGTTTTGGCATCATAGGATCATAGGAGCAGGACTGGGCCTTTCTGCCCCTCGAGCCTGTTCTGCCATTCAATCGGATCATAGCTGATCTGTACCTTAACTCTGTATACTCACCTTGATTCGATAACCCTTGCCTAGCAAAAATCCATCAATCTAAGTTTGAACATTTTAATTAACCTTGCCTCAACAGCCCTCCTGCCTTCCAGCCCATCACCACAGAGCTGGAAAAATTCAGCCCAACTTCTTTCTTTCTGTTAAACTTTATCATGATCACTGTCCCCTTGGGGTGCTATGACATCCATATGACACACATTTTCTGGGTCAATCTATGTCATCAAGGTGAGCAGTGCCTTTTTTGTCTTTCCTGATGCAATGGACCAGGAAATAATCATCCACTATATTTATCAATTCTGACTCCAAATCACTTTAGTTTTTCCAGTTTATATTAGGTTGAATGATATCCCCCTTTAAATTGACTTTACTATTCTCGCATATCCTGAGTATGCCTTCATTGAGCAAATTGTCCTTCATTATGTGCTGACCTGGTGGTCTTTATTGTATCCCGAGTGTTAACTGAATTATTTGCACTGAGACGCTTGGAGTGGACACCAGCTACTTCCCATTCAGAGGCCTCATCCAGCATTCAAGGGCGCCAGGAAAGGGCTGAGATGGCTGAAGCAGCAGATGAAGGGGCCACCCGTCAGGGCACCGGCGTAACCCTTCGGCCTCTCGCCTCGTCCAACTCAGGAACCATCTGTGTGCCAAGGCCCTGTGACAGAGGCAGCCCCTGCAATGACACAATCAGCCTGTGAAGGGCATCTGAGCCAGATGCAGAGAGTATGGAGCCAGCTGCCTCCACCTCATCCTCTGCCACAGGCAGAGCAGCCCTTTGAAATGTGAGAAAGAAAGGTAACACGCTGTTGATGTCACTTAATAGGTCACCTGGATGCTGTTATGCACATTTGAACGCTGTTTTGTTATCTCCCCATATCACTTTTTATCTTATCAATCAGATATATGTGTTGTTGATGTTTCATATCAGAAGGGAGATGTAGCATTATGGGGTGTGTGGGGCCCTGGAAATGTTTTGTGCCCTTGCCTTGTGATGTTGAAGAATGTTGGTGGTGCAAACCTCATTCTCCATGCTCATGGTTGGCATTGGGACATCACAGATATAGGTCATAGCGATATGATAGTTCTCCATGCTCGAAGGTGAGTTCTGGAATCGTTGGTAATAAGGGCTCGGAGGCCATCAGGTGAAATGTTGTTGGATCAGTGGCCCTTGTGGCCATGCCAGCATGCAGTTCACTCTGAGGTCTGGAATGGCATGGCCTGGTGTCCTTTCCACCTCTTGGGCAATCCCTTCCACCTCCTCTTCCTCCTCTTTATCCTCCTCCCAGTCCTCCTCCGAGGTGGTGGTGTTCTAGGTCCTCCTCCTCCTCCTCATCTCCAGTCCTCTTTGTATTCTCATGTTGTGCAGGGCGCAGTAGATGACCATGATACTCTGCCTGGCTTATATTGGATGGCATCACTTGACTGGTGAAGGCAATGGAAGCACATTCTCAAGATGCCAATGGTCTGTTCAATGCAGTGTTAGTAGATGGCTCTGGCTGTAGCATCTCTCTCCAGCCATGTCTGAGTCCCAGATGGGTGTCAGGAGCCATCTCTTTAGGGGATAACCCTTATCTCCTGGAGTTTGGATGTGGATCTGAAAAGATGCGGCACCTGGGACTCTTGCAGGGTAAAGGAATCATGACAGCTGCCTGGGAACTAGACACAGACCTGCAAGATTCACTTCCTGTGGTCACAGACCAGCTGGACATTGAATCCCCCACTATCAACATCCTGGGGCTTACCATTGACCAGAAACTGAACTGGAGCAGCTACATAAATACTGTGGCTATAAAAGGAGGTCAGAGGCTGGGAATTCTGTGGCGAGTAACCCATCTCAATGCCTGTCCACCATCTTCATGGCATATTTTGCGAGTGTGATGGAATACTCTCCACTTGCCTGGATGGGTGCAACTCCAACAATACTCAAAAAGCTCGATAGCATCCAGGATAAAGCAGCCCACTTGATTGGCCCCCTCCTCCATCACCTTCAACATTCACTCCCTTCACCACCGATGCACAGTGGCAGCAGTGTGTACCATCTACAAGAAGCACTGCTGCTTCAACAGTACATTCCAAACCCATGGCCTCTATTACCTAGAAGGATAAGGGCAGCAGGTGCATGGGAACACCACTAGCTGCAAGTTCCCCTCCAAGTCACACACCATCCTGACTTGGAACTATATTGCCGTTCCTTCACTGTCACTGGGTCAAAATCCTGGAACTCCCTTCCTAACAGCATTGTTGGTGTACCTACACCCAAGGACTGCAGCAGTTCAAAAAGGCAGCTCACCACCACCTTCTCAAGGGCAATTTGGGATGGGCAATAAATGCTGACCTGGCCAGCGATGCCCACATCCCATGAAAGAACAAAAAAAAGTCCTCATATATGTGTCCTTTAGAACCACTATATTTTTTTCTCCCTATGTCCTTTACACCTAAATGGATTATCACCACAGGGTTCCCTTCAGTATCACTTTTATCCTTCCTTCAGGATGTACTGCTCTAGCTCTAGGTAGACAGATTATCAATGCACATCACTGTACACTTTCCTGAGAAGATGAAGAAGCAGTAAATTGTGCTGGATATTGAACAAGCTGTCTGACAACAGAGTGAGGCAGTAGCATGGTGGAAAGGTAGAGCTGGTGCCTCACCATGTGGTGCCTGTGACTACAATCTTTCTGTGTCCTGCAAACTCACTGTCAAAAATCACCTCGCTTCTGTCAGCTATCCTGTGTAATTTACTAAAACATACCTCCATCTTGAGGTTAGGACAGACAATCTTGAAGCTATGGTGAGTTTGGGCTTGCTCACTCGAGTGATCTAAGACATGAGAGCTGAAATAATCTGCAATAAGAAGGGTAAAAAAAGACCCCAAAACATTTCAGGCATCGCTTAGTACAAGGTGGGAAACATTGCAATCTTAGCAATGCTATCTCTCTTCTTGAGAAACACCAAAATAAATATGAGCATTCAGGAAAATATGTTTGGTTGCCGCATCTTTTGAGAGACGGAAATGCAAACTGTGCTTCTATCTCTATCCCTCTGCTGTATCCACTACCTTTTGGTAACGGTCAGACATGAGCTGGGCAGTCAGATGTAGGAAAAGACCAAAGTGTCAGATTATACATCAGCTTTATGAAGAGATGGAAAAATATAGATTGAATTCTTCAGCCTTTCTGACTCTTCTACCACCTGCTGACTTTGAGCTATGCTTGGCTGAACAAAAGGATTAATTTTAATGGCTGCTTCCATTACCCATGTATTTGCTTGGCGAAACTTGATCATTTCATTCTACTTTCTTTTTTTTCCCACCTGCCATGGGAAGCAAATTCAATTCTTTAACTGAAAATACATTTCACGGTGAGAAAGAAAAGCTGTCTAAGACACAAATATTTTCCTCCAGGTTGTTTATATTATACAAATTATTCCATTAGAGTCCAGTTTCAGGTGCTTAGGAAACCCAGCTGTCCCAAAGATTCATGTTCCATTATTGTGCCCTCTTCAAGCAAGCTGGGGCAAGTGAAGTGCAATCCCATTCATTAACACATTAACGTGGTCAGAAATCTTTTGACATTTTTGTCACTGAAGAAAAGGGTTTTATTGAGCTCATAAGATGTGCTGAAGTAACACATACAGGTGTAATTTTTGTCAAATGTCAACACGTCAAAGAATATTTTGGTCTTTCAACTTTACAACAGAGAGCAATTTGTATTTTCTTCTTGAAGTAAAACAATTTCAGGATATCCGCATAGGATACGTTAAGTTTGAATAATTGCGCAGAATAAATTTATACTGAAATATTCCAAAGTCAATGGCATTGAACAAGTAAAGCACTTGTGCTGGAACATGCACTTTCCATAAGTTCACACTTAGCAACACCAAAATTATCAGTTCTGTGGGGAACTGATGGGTGGGGTGTTCCTCTCTAATCTCTTGAATGATAATAGTTGCTGAACTCAAATGCATTGTATAACAGCAAAACTACACCACTTTAGACATTTCTGTGTGGTACAAATTACAGTCTGGATCCTAGGGATGTATAAGAGGTCAGAATTGGAGAGGATCCCAGCCAGGCACTGTCCTGTAGCACTGACCTGACCAGAGTATGCAGGGTTAGGGGAGGGCACCTAATTTGCATGTATCTCAGCTGCCCGCCATTCTATACAGCCCCAAAACTCTCATTCCCTACTGCCATCTAGGAGAACGGTGTGGCTGACTCCCTCCAGGAAAAACAATGCGTTGGTTACAAAAGGAGCTGATTTTTATTTTTGAAACATGTCCTTATTTTTAAGGGACCAGGTTTCTTCCCTTCCTGGACCCCCTTCCTGAATGAGGCTGATTTGCACCATCCAGGAGTCTGGTATAACTTATCTAATTGGGAGTATCAATCTTCACACTTACGCTGCACTCCACTGAGACCAGTGAAGTGGGAAATTCTAGCCATGAGAGTTCTCACCCTCATTCTGTCCCCTCTGATGCAGGAGACCATATTTGGGATGGATAGAGGTTCCACCTCAAACAAAGCCATGCAGAAAAGCCAGGGCCCAGTGTATTCAGGTCCCAGATGACGTCTGCTGAATTCCTGCCAGAGTTTTAGTGGGAGTTCACTGGAAAGTCTGCACATTTCTGGGTCCTAAATTTCCAATTTCTTTTTAATAATCACATACTTTCCTTTCCCAAATAGATATTCACAGTAAAATTCAATGCAGGGATCAGTTGATTGCACTCTTACCTCTGATTTGGAAGCTTCTTTTTAACTTGTTCTTGGGATGTGAGCAAGCTGGCAAGATCAGCATTTATTGCCCATCCCTAATTGCCCTTGAGAAGGTGGTGGTGAGCCGCCTTCTTGTACCGCTGCAATCCATGTGGTGTAGGTACACTCACAGTGCTGTTAATGAGGGACTTCCAGGATTTTGACCCAGCGATGATGAAGGAACAGGAATATATCAAGTTAATGTTGGAGTGTGACTTCAAAGGGAACTTGCAGATGGTGCTGATTTCATGCGTCTGAGGCTCTTTTCCTTCTAGGTGGTGGAGTTTGCAGATTTGGAAGGTGCTGCCTAAGGAACCTTGGTTCATCGCTGCAGTGCATCTTTTTTTTATTTAGAGGTACAGCACTGAAACAGGCCCTTTGGCCCACCGAATCTGTGCTGACCAACAACCACCCATTTATACTAATCCTACATTAATCCCATATTCTCCTACCACCTACCTACACTAGGGGCAATTTACAATGGCCAATTTACCTATCAACCCTGCAAGTCTTTGGCTGTGGGAGGAAACTGGAGCACCCGGCGGAAACACACACGGTCACAGCGAGAACTTGCAAACTCCGCACAGGCAGTACCCAGAACTGAACCCGGGTCACTGGAGCTGTGAGGCTAACCACTGCACCACTGTGCCACCCTGTCTTGTAGATGGTACACACTGCAGCCATTGTGCATAAGTGGTGGAGGGAGTGAATGTTTGTGGATGGCGTGCTAATCAAGTGGGCTGCTTTGTCTTGGATGGTGTCGAGTTTCTTGAGAGTTGTTGGAGCTGCACCCATCCAGGAAAGTGGAGCATATTCCATCAAACACCTGACTTGTGTCTTGTAGATGGTGGACAGGCTTTGGGGAGTCAGGAGGTGAGTTACTCGCTGCAGAATTCCTACCTTCTGATTGTCCTTGTAGCCACAGTATTTATGTGGCTGGTCCAGTTCAGTTTCTGGTCAATGGTAAGCCCCAGGATGTTGATAGTGGATTCAGCGATGGTAATGCTATTGAATGCCAAGGGGAGATGGTTAGTTTCTCTCCTGTTGGAAATGGTCATTGCCTGGCACTTGGGTGGTGCAAATGTCACCTGAAGACCCACTCTAGGATTTATATAATTTAATCCGACACGCTATTGCAATAGAATGAATGCTGCACTGTGGCTGCCAGTATCTTAACGTGAGGTATTAAATCAAAGCCTCATCTATGCCTGGGCTCAGATGGAGTTTAAAGATCCCATTGAAAGAACATTTGTCTCAGCCAACACTTCTGCTTGTCCACACCACCAAAAACAGACCATTTGGTCATTAATCCCCACAGTTTGTGGGTTTACTGTGAACAAAATGGCAGCCTTTTTGCTGACATAATAATCGTCATCCCACTTCGAGACAATTTATTATTTGTGAAGCACTTCGGCATGTTTCTGAGAGATGTTTAAGGTATCAAGAAAAGGTAAATCTTTCCTTTTTTTGGAACAATTCATCCACTGTTCCCTAAATATTCACTGCGAATTTGAAGAGAAATATGAGCCTTTTAATTGAACTGACTCATTTCTAAGTACTAAATACATTTCAAGCTGTGATCAGTACTCTCAGAATACAATCATTATCCTCCTCACCACCACCATGAGATGTTGGACTTAAAGTAACATCAAGAATTATAGCTGAATATGTAATTGTCTAGATTTATAGGGAAGAGTTTTCCCGCTCCCATGGTGGCAGCCTTGAAGGAGCCGGGGTGGAAGGCCAGAAAAGGAGTGGGGAACTGCATCAGGATGGCATTCTGATGCATTCATGCTGTTGGGGAACTTTCCCAGGGATGAGTGGGGACCCAGATCGGCTGTCTACTCCATGGAAGTGGGCAGCAAATTTAAATACTTAAGGCTCCAATTAGGGACGATTTTGCAGGCTTGCTGCCATTTTGCCAGCAGCAGAGTGGCCGCGGCCATCTCTGGAGGCTGCCAGCTCCATGGAGGTGGCCTCCCTCTGGCAGTCCCGGCTCCATTCAATGGGGAAGGCACCGCAATAATAAATGGCCGCAATCGTGTCAGTGCCCGTTACTGTGGGGGGCTTTCCCCCTCCTGTCTGAAATCACTAACCTTTTTGGCCGTTATGTCCCCCATTTGGGGCTGGCAATCAGGAATGGAGGTGCCCTCGTTCCTCTGATGGTGGGGCTGACGATCTATCAATGCTGGGTGGCCTCCTATTGGCCCTCCAGACTCGATTGTTCGCCGCTGCCCTCAATAGGCCATTGAGTGCAGAGGCAGTCAATCAGGAGGCCACCTCCTGGAAAAAGCTTCACTGGTCTGGCTCCCGGAAAGTGCATGCTCAGGACCCCCATTTGGTCTCGATGTCAGCGTCCTGAGGTCCGCAGTAAAATGTTGCCCAGAGAATCATAAGGCTGAATTTTCTCATTGACAGTGAAGCCCCGCTGCTCAGGACCGAAAGTGAGAGCCGATCCCACATAAGCCAGTGGCAGAACCCTGTGGCAGCATATTGCCGGTGGCAGCTAACTAAGATGCTCCAAGAGCTTCTGGCGCAATCAGAGGACTGGCAGCTGGGCAGCCTCAGTGCCAATGCTAGTGGTGTCCAGTGCTGAGGCTGCAGCTCCGGGGAGAGGGCGTCTTAATGGCAGGGCACCCTTGAAGACAGGTGAGTTGGGTTGGGGATGCCAGGGCCAGCCAGGCAGGCACTGGCGATTGGTGGGGGTGGAGGTAGGGTGGGTCATGTTGCACTGATGCCACCGTTGCCGCCAGGAGGCCCCTCCATGGGTGCTTAGGCATTCAATACCAAATGCATACTAATTTACAAAGTGAATTGACCACTCTAATAGTACAGAAAGCTTTAACCTGCTTATATTTAGATCCTTAAATTCAGATATAGGACTAGCACAGTATGATAAAGAAAATCTCTGAATAGAGCCAGGAAATTGTCTACTCAACACAGCAACTGAATCCCTCAGAGTGCCGATCTACATAAACTGATACTTGGCAAAATAAAGGGCTTGTACTCATTAAGAATCTGTTTGTTTTGATTTCTGTGCAGCAGTACTAAGGCCAGATTTATGCTAACTGCTATCATGGGTTTCCTAAAGCCATTTAATCATTGAGCATCTGAAGGCCACTTTCACCATAAATATAACACTGCTGCTTATTGTTCTGTAATATTCTGATTTTTGTAAGTAATAGTTAGCGGCAGACCTCTCTCTATAGATAACCGCATTAACCAGTACTAATTTTCCCTTTGAGGAATGCTCTAAGCCTATACCCCACTCTGTTCCTCTTTTAGGTTTGTCATTTCAAATTTGTACTGAGAAAAATGGGCGTAACTGCAAATGTCTTATATTGTCAGAGCTCTCGCTATTGTAAGTGATGTAGTAGATTAAAATGCCATGGCCTGGAAAATCGATCGTGCCCGAAGATAGACATGTGGGGGACAGCAAACATTGTATGCACCTGTTGATGTGGTCTCAAGGATTACTTGAAATTGGTTCTTGCAGCTCATTATACTACCTCTTATATTATCCCTATCTCTGTGACCTCCTCCAGTTTTCCAGTCTCCAAGATCTCTGCACCTCTCCAATTTTGTCCTCTCTGATTTAATCGCTCAACTATTGGCGACCAAGCCTTCAGCTGCCTAGACCCTAAGTTCTGAAATTCCTTCCCCAAACCTCTCCACCTCTCTAACCTTCTCTTCTCCTTTAAGACGCTCCATAAAACCTACCTCTTTGGCCAATCTTTCCGTCATCTGTCCTAATATCTCCTTATGTGGCTCAGTGTCAAACTTTGTTCGATAATGCTCCTGTGAAGCACCTTGGGATGTTATACTATAATAAGGGAGCTATATAAATGCAAGTTATTGTTGTTGTTAGACTGAGCAGGTGTGCAGTCAGTGCTACCTGCGCTGCTTATATCTGTTTGGAGGGATGGGAAATTCGGCATAGTTGCGCTACTTAAAGGCAGCCAGCACCTCTTAAAGGGGACGTGAACTGTGACTTGCCAAGAGCAGGAAATGTTGTCAAAAGGCTATAATGGCTGCAAGAGCTCCATATAGGGCACCCAGATTCTCCAACATAGCTTTGGAGGATCAGGCCCAGGTAATTGACAGGAGGAGGACAATCCTGTTTCTGTTGTGGGCAGAAAACCTTCCAGGCAATACCTGAGAAGGCAATGGGAAGAATAGTCTGAGGAGGTGAATGCAAGGAGAAAGGGCTGCAATGCAGAAAAATGGCTTCATCAGAGTTGACATGTTAAGTATGCTACCTCTCTCTTCAATTACTCTCTCCTCACACTCTCCTTCTCAGCTTTCCTTCACTCTCCAACAATCACTGCACCGCACTTCACTCTACTTCCTTCTCCTCCTACTCACACACTCTGAACCATCTACTCGCACCATTATTGCAACCTTCACATCCCTGCACCCCACATCTTGAACACAACATCTGCACTAATTGACCATGACAAACACATTTTCAAATTTACAAGGATACCACTAACACACACAAATCTTCTTCCTTGCAGGATAAGGTCACACGAAACACAGAAAGCAGAGGTTCCCTGGGGTGCATTCCTTCTTCACAAGCGGAAACTATTCTTGACATCACTGGCATGGGGGAAGTCATGGCATGTAACAACCCAAAAGGAGATGTCCTGGACAGTCTCTTCACACATAACCCTCTTTATCCGTGTTCATTCCTGTCTGACCCACACACTCTGCATAACAACTGCAGTTGTTTTCAACAGCCAGACATCCCTTTCTGCTTAGCCTTTACTAAAAGCTAACCTTATTCCCTTTTTTTCATATCAGCTGCGCAAATATCAAAGCAGATGCAGCACTCCAGGAAGAGGAAGCCAGCCTTTCAGAAAATGCAGCGCCACTTGATTTGACTGCAGCAAGCACCAGCTCAGAACCTGACACCATATGTATGTTTGAGGATAGGGTGAAGGAGGAGCCTTCACAAGGTGAATCACCAGGCAGAAGTGTGCAGGAGCTAGGGTAAAGGTTTAGGATGCCATAGGTGCCACTTCATCAGATTGCACCCTAGTCCTGCTGCAGATGACTCAGTTATTGGCTGACAACTGATAAAGGCTGACAGGCATACACTAAGAAATGCTAAGGGCACTGAGCAGTCTGCAAGCGAGCTTACAACCAGGATCCTTATTTTTTAATATTAAAATTAGACTTTTGCATGACCTGAAATCTTATGGCATATCCAATCCAATTTGGCCAGCTGGACAAATTTAGCACAGGCCAGGCATGTGTGTTGGCCACCATATTGTAACTTTAGATGACCTTTTCATGCCTGAGAAATGGAAGTGGCGCAATCCAATTTCTTGGACCACACATCTGGATATGGCAGTTTATGGCCAGTGTTGTAAGTTTTTATTGTGGTCTGTTTAGGGTGGAACCCTGTTCACTCCAAATGTGGCCCATGATGTTGGAGAGGGCAGGGAAAGGGGATGGAGATGCCCACATCAGGAAGTTGCTTATTGCTAGCCTTTCTAATACCACGTGACCTGAATACTGGGATGAAAGCAGTGAACAGGTCTGTTCAGTGGTGGAAATGGGTCATATGTGGGGGCTCTAGCCTGGATTACTGTCTGAATATCTGCTAAAATTTCTCACAATCAGATAGCCATTGCTGTTAGCAGCCAAAAGAGCAGTTGATTAATGCCAATTTTTGTATGCCGCTCCCTTCTTGTTTTTTTCTTCTTTTTTATGGCTGATGTAAATGTAGAGCAACAACTATAATTTTACATTCAGGCCGTCAAGCCAGATAATTATGTCAGGAGCAGTAGAGTGTATCATTGTGATACCTCATTCGTATTTGTGATTTGAGTCATTCTATGTTCCATGGTCTGATCTGGGTGATCACAGTCACACACTGGTGAGTTTTTAATTTTCCATTTGTGTAACAGGTATCCACACCCATGGATTTCCCAGAGAGTTGCGGAATCGCAGTAAATGGATGAGGGAGCAATGGCAGCCGGTGAGTCAAGGTCAACGTGAAGGTTCCAGTGATATGCCACATTGCAGTATTCAGTTGAATATCAACAAGTCGAATGTAGCTGTGTCTGTGATTGGCTGTGGAGTACACAAGGTCAGTCGCTGATGTCCGAAACACTGATGTTGATGCTCCCCCCTTGTGTTTGCCATTTTCTGGACTAGGTTGACACTTGCCTTCATCTTGGCAGCAACCTTCTTTCGGTGGTTGTGGAAGGTTAGCGTGTGCTCCAGTTTCACTCTGAGATAGGTCAGAGTGTGGTCATGTTGCACATTATTGCTGCAGAAGGTCACTTTTTAAAAATTCTTTCATGGGATGTGAGTGTCACTGGCAAAGCCAGCATTTGCTGCCCATTCCTAATTGCCCTTGAACTCAGTGGTTTGCTAGGCCATTTCAGAGGGAAGTTCAGAGTCAACCACATTGCTATGGGTCTGGAGTCACATTTAGGCCAGACCAGGTAGAGACAGCAGGTTTCCTCCCCTAAAGGACATTAGTGAACTTCAGGGTGTGCTTAACATTGTGCTTATAAAGATGGAATGCAGTGACTGTTGTTTTTGGGTGTTAGGCTTGAGATTCGATTTTTGGAGATATGCCTCCCTTGTGCTTTGATCCTCATTCCAAGTGGATGCTGTTGAAGGTGGCTGCTTGTGCTACCAGAGCAAGGTCAACTGCATGTGAAAATTTGCATGTCTTTGTTGGCGGCATGTCGCTCATGTAGTCATTGAAAAGTGTTGGTGCAAGTACCGAGCCTTGTAGCAGTCCACTGTTGAGGAACTGGGGCAAGCTGACTTTGTCACCAAATGGACACGTAGCTGTCTATTTCTCAGCTTTGTAGTGTTTTGAGGCAGGGGATGATTCTTATGAGCTTCAGCATCAGTCATTTGGTCCAGACTGTGTCGTAGACCAATGACAGGTCAACAAAAGTTGTGTTGGTCTCTGGAATCCAGCCTCGATATGCGTTGTAAGAGCCAAAGTTTTGTGACAGCAATTGTGGTTAGGCTGGAGTCTCACATGTTCTTCAGGTATCATTGACTTGACGAAAGGGCTGTTTCTCCAGAGGATGATACATTATAGGAGTTTAGAGGTCATACACAGGACTGATATCGGCCTATAGCTTCCTGGGTCATTGGTTGGTTTGCTTGGTTTGAGTATGGCAATGACGATTGCCTTCTGCCGAGCTTTTGGAGTATATCTGGATTCCACAGCATTGATGTACTGTTCTGCTAGCCATTGAAGTCTCTTGGACCTCAGTTCATGATGAAATTCCTGGTTGGGGTGGGTGGATACCATCTTTTTTTAGTGAGTGACCAAGATTCACTCATAGTTCTCCTGCTGCCATTTAAATTAATGCTTTTTGCAACTTTGCAGATTCTAGTCAAGTTAGGAGTGGAGGTCACCAGAACTTTTTCTGATGTGTTACCACCGACAGATTTGGTCTGGGGATTTTCAAATCCCAAGTTTGGGAATCCTGACTAATTTTTCTCCTCTCTAACCTGGGGCAGTGAGGCAATTGTAGCAACTCCACTACTGCCACTGCTAGTTCAGCACAAACCTGGTATTAAGTCTATGGTTTACCACTACCATGTTGTACAGTTACCCACTAAGTGTATGGATCACTACAGCGCCAGGTGATATATTTATGCATTGGGTGTATGATTTACTATTACTATTCCACCAGATGGTATTATTTATTGACTGTTTGGCTCACTACAACACGAGATGGTATATTTGTCCCACTACAACATGAGATGATATATTTACCATTAAATGCATTTCTCACTACTACACCAGTTTATATATTTAGCCACTGAACCACCAGGGGAAATCAGATATTTCTTTTATTATGACATTATAAGATGTTTTAAGAAGAATATTTCCTGAAGGTGACTTCTATGAGATCTATTCAAGTTGTTATTGTAAGCTGACAATATGTAATTTTATAATAGTTTGGGCACCTTTAAAAGATTTGGCTTGCATAAAGACTAACTGAAACACCCATTATTGAGATGCCACAAAAAGCATTTTTGTATGGCTCAGTTACACATTCCGCAGATATTTTTAAAAGTGTTAATGTTTGCTTTTGTCTCCTTGAATGTCAAAGCAAGCAGCAAAAGACCGCGCACATTTACAAACAAAAGGAAAGCTGTCAAAATGACGACTTGCCACTGAATGCAAGTGTAAATGCCGACCCACCAACAAATAGATGTATTTTGGTACTATTAATCTGTGCGTGAATGTGACTGATAGCTTTCCTTTGATTTTCAATTCTTCTTTTGTGGGCTTGATTTTGCCAGTTGGACAGGTGACACCCTTCAGCCATACAAAACCCGAACAAAAATGTTCACATATTCCAAGAAAATCTTGATGATTATCTCCGAGAGTTTTGAACGGTACATCCTCCCTATTATATAAGTTGGCAGAATGATTTATGAATTGTGCACTATGTTTTCACATCCTCAATAGATATGATTAACTAATTAGTGTATCTGAAAGCAGACATAGGGGCTTTAAAATTATACCAATGGTAAAATATCTTGTTATTGCATAACTTTCCTTATTTTTTGCAGGGGAGGTAACTTGATACTGCATATTTAATTACATCAAACTTTTATACCAATCAACAAAAAAAAAACTGCCGAATGTCTTTCTTAATTTTTCTATGAAATGCATCATATTATATTTATCCCTTCATGCTATGATCTAATTATAATCAATTGTGCTTTCCTATCAATTTAATGGCATATGGGTTCCTCCAGTGGCTCAGTTGCTGAGTTCATTGCTTATTATGGAGTTGAGCTGTACAATTCAGAGAGACCCAGGTTTCACTTCCAATCTCAGTCGAACTACTTGATCCTTGCTGAGATATTGATAGGGGTGGTAAATTGACCTCAGCATTCCGGAAATGCAGACTGGTTTCAATCTCATAATGAAGAGCTGGAACCTGTCATAGCCGCTAAGCGCATTGCACTTTTGAACTACAAGAAAGCCCCCAGCGATTTAACATCCGCAACACTTAAAGCAGCCAGAAGTACTGCACAAAGAACAGCTAGGCGTTGCGCAAACGACTACTGGCAACACCTATGCAGTCATATTCAGCTGGCCTCAGACACCGGAAACATCAGAGGAATGTATGATGGCATGAAGAGAGCTCTTGGGCCAACCATCAAGAAGATCACCCCCCTCAAATCTAAATCGGGGGACATAATCACTGACCAACGCAAACAGATGGACCGCTGGGTTGAGCACTACCTAGAACTGTACTCCAGGGAGAATGCTGTCACTGAGACTGCCCTCAATGCAGCCCAGCCTCTACCAGTCATGGATGAGCTGGACATACAGCCAACCAAATCGGAACTCAGTGATGCCATTGATTCCCTAGCCAGCGGAAAAGCCCCTGGGAAGGACAGCATTACCCCTGAAATAATCAAGAGTGCCAAGCCTGCTATACTCTCAGCACTACATGAACTGCTATGCCTGTGCTGGGACGAGGGAGCAGTACCCCAGGACATGCGCGATGCCAACATCATCACCCTCTATAAAAACAAAGGTGACCGCGGTGACTGCAACAACTACCGTGGAATCTCCCTGCTCAGCATAGTGGGGAAAGTCTTTGCTCGAGTCGCTCTGAACAGGCTCCAGAAGCTGGCCGAGCGCGTCTACCCTGAGGCACAGTGTGGCTTTCGTGCAGAGAGATCGACTATTGACATGCTGTTCTCCCTTCGTCAGATACAGGAGAAATGCCGTGAACAACAGATGCCCCTCTACATTGCTTTCATTGATCTCACCAAAGCCTTTGACCTCGTCAGCAGACGTGGTCTCTTCAGACTACTAGAAAAGATCGGATGTCCACCAAAGCTACTAAGTATCATCACCTCATTCCATGACAATATGAAAGGCACAATTCAACATGGTGGCTCCTCATCAGAGCCCTTTCCTATCCTGAGTGGTGTGAAACAGGGCTGTGTTCTCGCACCCACACTTTTTGGGATTTTCTTCTCCCTGCTGCTTTCACATGCGTTCAAATCCTCTGAAGAAGGAATTTTCCTCCACACAAGATCAGGGGGCAGGTTGTTCAACCTTGCCCGTCTAAGAGCGAAGTCCAAAGTACGGAAAGTCCTCATCAGAGAACTCCTCTTTGCTGACGATGCTGCTTTAACATCTCACACTGAAGAATGCCTGCAGAGTCTCATCGACAGGTTTGCGTCTGCCTGCAATGAATTTGGCCTAACCATCAGCCTCAAGAAAACGAACATCATGGGGCAGGATGTCAGAAATGCTCCATCCATCAATATTGGCGACCACGCTCTGGAAGTGGTTCAAGAGTTCACCTACCTAGGCTCAACTATCACCAGTAACCTGTCTCTAGATGCAGAAATCAACAAGCGCATGGGTAAGGCTTCCACTGCTATGTTCAGACTGGCCAAGAGAGTGTGGGAAAATGGCGCACTGACACGGAACACAAAAGTCCGAGTGTATCAGGCCTGTGTCCTCAGTACCTTGCTCTACGGCAGCGAGGCCTGGACAACGTATGCCAGCCAAGAGCGACGTCTCAATTCATTCCATCTTCGCTGCCTTCGGAGAATACTTGGCATCAGGTGGCAGGACTATATCTCCAACACAGAAGTCCTTGAAGCGGCCAACATCCCCAGCTTATACACACTACTGAGTCAGCGGCGCTTGAGATGGCTTGGCCATGTGAGCCGCATGGAAGATGGCAGGATCCCCAAAGACACATTGTACAGCGAGCTCGCCACTGGTATCAGACCCACCGGCCGTCCATGTCTCCGTTATAAAGACGTCTGCAAACGCGACATGAAATCGTGTGACATTGATCACAAGTCGTGGGAGTCAGTTGCCAGCATTCGCCAGAGCTGGCGGGCAGCCATAAAGACAGGGCTAAATTGTGGCGAGTCGAAGAGACTTAGTAGTTGGCAGGAAAAAAGACAGAGGCGCAAGGGGAGAGCCAACTGTGCAACAGCCCCAACAAACAAATTTCTCTGCAGCACCTGTGGAAGAGCCTGTCACTCCAGAATTGGCCTTTATAGCCACTCCAGGCGCTGCTTCACAAACCACTGACCACCTCCAGGCGCGTATCCATTGTCTCTCGAGATAAGGAGGCCCAAAAGAAGAATTCCGGAGTTAGGGAGGGAGTGCAAATTGGCCAAGGTTATGCACTCCAACTTACTATTCAATAATGCCTGATGGAACGTTTGTGTGTGTGATGCCCTCTTCAGTCAAGCAGCCTGCTAGTTAGGCTCTCACATAAAGAATGACCACTTCAGATGTTAACCAGAGAGTCGCCAATGCCTGTGAAACCACACTCCAATATGAGTCACTTCTTTCAAGAGAGGAGGGGAGCAAGTTGATAAAAAGATTTATGGATCTTTTTGGGAAGTTCAATGAACAAGTTCAATTCTCCAATCCATTCTCCCAATTTCTCTGTCTCCGCACATCTGCTTTGATGATGCAACCTTCCACAACAGCGCTTCTGACATCTATTCCTTTTTCCTCAACCGAGGATTCCCACCACTCTGTGGTTGACAGGGCCCTCAACCGAGCCCGACTCATTTCCCGCACTTCTGCCCTCACCCCTTCCCCTCCCTCCTAGAACCGCAACAGTGTTCCCTTTGTCCTCACTTACCACCCCAGTAGCCTACACATCCAAAGGATCATCCTCTGCCATTTCTGCCACCTCCAGCATGATGCCACGACCAAACACATCTTCTCTTCCCCTCCCCTGTCAGCATTTCGAAGGGATCATTCCCTCCGCGACACCCAGGTCCACTGTTCAATTACCCCCGACGCCTCTTTCCCTTCCAACGGCACCTTCCCATGCAATCGCAGGAGCTGCAATACCTGCTCTTTCACCTCCTCTCTCCTCATTAGTCAAGGCCCCAAACACTCCTTTCAGGTGAAGCAGTGATTTTCTTGTACTCCTTTTAATGTAGTATACTGTATTCGCTGCTCACAATGTGGTCTCCTCTACACTGGGGAGACCAAACGTAGATTGGGTGACCACTTTGTGGAACACCTCCGCTCAGTCCGAAAACATGAGTCCGAGCTTCCTGTCGCTTGCCATTTCAACAACCCCCTGCTCTCATGCCCACATCTCTGTCTTTGGCCTGCTGCAGTGTTCCAGTGAACATCAATGCAAGCTCAAGGAACAGCACCTCATTTTCCCATTAGGCATGCTTCAGCCTACCGGACTGAACATTGAGTTCAATAATTTCAGAGCATGATTGGCCTTTTTTTATTTTTTATTTTATTGTATTTTGTTTCGTCATTTTTTTTAGCATGTACCTGCCTACTGGTTTTCTCATATATGTACTTTTGGCTTGGGATGTTCATTATTCTGTCACTAACACTCTCTGTTCTAGTGCTTTGTCATTCACCACACCATTAGCACAGTCTCTTTACCTTTGCTCCATGACCTCCTTGTCAGTTAATCTCTCTGTCCTATCACACACCTTCTGTTTTGTTCTCTTTTCCCCCAACAACCTCCACCCCACACCCCCCCACCCCGCCCGCTTTACTTGTTTAAAACCTATTACATTTCTAACCTTTGCCAGTTCTGATGAAAGGTCACTTTCAGAAACATTAATTCTGTTTCTCTCTCCACAGATGCTGTCAGACATGCTGAGTATTTCCAGCACTTTCTGTTCTTATTTCAGATTTCCAGCATCCGCAGTATTTTGCTTTTATTCTCTCAGGAACATCTGGTTATCGAGTTATAGAATCATTTGTGGCACAGAAGGAAGCCATTCAGCCCATTGAGTCCATGCTGGCTCTCCACAGAGCAATCCAGTCAGTCCCACTCCCCTGCTTGATCCTGGTAGACAATTGGCTAGGCCCCAGCGAGGCAAGCGCGGGGGGTGGGGGGGAAGTGTTGTGCAGTGGGGTCGGTTGAGGCTTCGGGGGCGGCCATCCGTGGAGCACAGGATGCCTGATCAGGAGGGCCCATCCCCAACCTGCAAGAAGGCCAGCAAGTTTCACCTGGCAGAGTTCTTGGGACCTTTGCCATCTGGTCGCTGAGGGCAAAATATCAGTGGTGGCAGGAGAAGGCCCTTAAGTGCCAGTTAATTGGCCACTTATGGGCCTTGAAAGGCCTGGGGTGGGCGGGCCGTTTCTCGCCGCTGTCACCCCATGTAAAATTGCAGCAGGGGCGGCCCACTCAATTTTACGGCGACCCCCCCCCCCCCACCCTGCCCCCCGCCTGCTCTTTAGAGGGGCCCTAAAATTCCGGCCATATTCTCTCTTTGCCAGTCTTATTTTCTTCTTCACCTCCCCTCTCAACATATTGTATTTAGCCTGGTTCTCACTCGAAGAATTCACCTGACATGCATCATGCACCCTCTTTTTTTGTTTCATCATAATCTCTATCTCTGTCCATATCCAAGGAGCCCTGTTCTTGGTTCCCCTACTTTTCACCCTTGTTCCAATGTACCTAGTTTGTGTCTGAAACATCTCTTCCTTAAAGATAACTCATTGTTCCATTACAGTTTCTTCTGTCAGTCTTTGGTTCCTGGCTAGGTCCTTTCTCATCACTTTGAAATTAGCCCTCTTCCAATCTAGTTCCTTGCAAAAAAGAAAAGAAAACAATGTTGGAGCAGTTCAAATCGGGGATGCTCACGAGGCTGGAATTAGAGGAGCGCAGATATCTCGGAGGCTTATAGGGCTGGAGGAGCTTACAGATATAGGAAAGGGCCAGGCCATGGAGCAATTTGAAAACAGGATGAAAATTTTAAAATGGAGGCATTGCTTAACCGGGAAACTGTGTAGCTCAGCGAGCAAAGGGATGGGTGAATGGGATTTGATACAAGTTAAGACATGGGCAGCAGAGTTTTGGATGACCTCGAGTTTATGGAGGATAGAATGTGGGAGGGCAGCTAGGAGTCCATTAGAATAGTCAAGTCTAGAAGTAACAAATCTATGGATGAGGGTTTCAGCAGCAGAAGAACTAAGGTGGGGCAGAGTCGGGTGATGTTACGGAGGTGGAAATGAGCAGTCTTAGTGACGGTGCAGATTGTAGTATAGGATGTAAAGGGTTAATACTGAAGACAGTGAGAGAGACCCCTTCCACTGAACGAACGATGATGTAACAGTCACAAGAGATAGGCTTGAGGAGAAGAAGGTATAGCAGCATGAAGGATGCTAGCTTAGGTGGCTTGCAGAGATTGTATATCCAGGAGAGTGACCAGGAGAATTTGAAGGTCTGCTTACCTTTGGAAGAAACATCAGGGGAACAACAGAGAAATTTAAAGATAAATACTGACCCGGTACAGTAAGAAAACTATATACTAACAGAAGAGGCTGTGAAGAACTCTGCAGCCTCTCAGATCACACCACAGCAGTGTGGGGCTCTGCATTGGTACTTCCAGCACATCCAGAGGTTGAGTCAGAGTCTTTATGCTAGGCGACGATCCTGGATCGGTGAGACAGTGAACCTGGCCATTCATTTAAACGGTGCACTGGAAAAAAAAAAATCGGGTGCAGAACGGGATCTCGGTCGAATCAGCGACTCGGAAGCTGAGTACGGTCGGCAGCCATTGCTCAGCCTCAGGAATGCCTGAGAGTTTCCAGAATCAAGATGATCCCAATCAGGTCCAAAATTGGCTAGTCTGGAGAAAAAGGTTCTTAAGGTTCAGAATTACTTCTCAACTCTACACCAAATCTGAAGTGGAGCAAGTGAACACCCTCCTGTAGTCAGTCAAAGCGATAGCAGACGACGTAATTGACCAACAAGGGATCAACGAGGCTACCGATAAATTTGAAGAGGTACTCCAAGCCTTTGATAAATATTTTAATCTCTGTACCAATAAAATATTGGAATGATCCAAATTTAATGGGAAGAATTTTACAGATTCCTTCCCCCCCCACCCAATGTCGGGGGTCAGGTGGGGGAGGAGGGCCGGAAAATGCCTCCGGCAGAGCCCCGCCACGGGCTTTGATGCCGGGAAGCCCGGGCCTGATATTGCCAGTGGCGGGGAGGCGTTATGGTGGCACCCCTCACTATTCAGCAACGGGAGTCAAATTTACATATGTTAATTAATTTAAATGAACAAATATATTACCTTCCGGCTCCTGCCGTCAGTCCCGTTACAATATTGGTGTCAGTGTCGGGGCTTCTGCGCCTTCAGATCCCATCTGGGGATCCAAGGCGGAACACTTGTGGGGAGGGGGGAGCAGGTAAATTTTTCAGTGGATGGGGGGGGTGTGGCAATAAAGTCCTTTAATTGGTGTAGGGGATGGTGGGAAGGGGTAAAGTGTAAAGTGTATGAACTTTGGTGGGGGGAAGGTTAGGTGCACAAGATAAGTATTTGGGGGGGGGGGGCGCGAGGGCAGGTAATTAAATCTATGGTTGTTGGGGGGAGGTGTGGGAGAGGGGCAAGGGCAATTTATTTAATTTTATAGAATCAATTTTCCTTTAAGTATTTAAATGAAATAATAGGGGTCGAAGCCCTTTAAAAATGGCATCAGTGCCTGTGCAAAAGCAGCTGACGCCATTGCTGGGGTCGGACCGCCCACCCCTCTCCGTCATCAGGGAGGGCAGTCTGCCCCGGCCATTTAAATGAGCCCGTGCTTGCGGACGGCCATTGTTTACGGCTCTGCCGATTATGGCAGTGGCACCATAAATTTCAGCCCAATAAATGGGCGCAGATGATTGGCGAATCTGTAGAGTCCTATA
This sequence comes from Heterodontus francisci, assembly GCF_036365525.1. Taxonomy (NCBI): domain Eukaryota; kingdom Metazoa; phylum Chordata; class Chondrichthyes; order Heterodontiformes; family Heterodontidae; genus Heterodontus; species Heterodontus francisci. The sequence continues at coordinate 50,994,186 of NC_090376.1, read as the reverse complement.
TTAGTGACCTCTATAGATTGGCAGGAGGTTGTGGATATGGCAAATTAAAGGCAGAACTAATCAGAGACAGAATAGACATCGGCATAGCAGATGAATTCTTTTCAGACCCGTTGCAATCCAAGGAAGACCTTACACTGGAAAAGGCCATTCAAATTGCAAGACAGGCTGAAGTTTGTAAACAGAATAGGGACATCCTAGAAGCTGAAGACAAGCCGTAGATCAAAAGGAGTCCAATGCCCATCCAACTGGTTAAGCCAAAGCCAGGGAAACACTTTGAGGAACAGAAAAAACATACAGGTGGGAAGGTGCATTAAATAAGGAAAATTTTGCCAATGTTGTGGAGCCAAGAAGACCCACAGCCGACAGTAGTGCCCAGCAAGTAAAGCTGAGTGTTTTAAGAGTGCAAAAACTGGACACTATGGGCAGATGTGCCACAGCAAAATTTCATAATGTAAAGGTACAAGGCAGAAGACCTTCACACAAAGAGCAGTGAATCAAATACAGCAGTACCCACAACAGAAAGAACCAGGAAAGTTCTCGGGAGAAATCAGTAACCCAGACCAAGATTTCTGGCCAGCAGACATCCACGTGAAAGGACCCCACGAATTTTAAGCTTGACACAGGGGCTAGCATCACGGTATTGTCTGCAACCGACAGATATACAGTTGCATGGTCCAGGTTGGACACAACAGCGAGTAAAAGGCAAACACCAAACAACTCTTCAGCATAAAGGAAGACAACCGGAAGAGACCTTACACAATCAAGAATTTTAATTACTGAACAGGAATGCATGCTTGAAACTGCAGTTGATTAAAAAGGTAGCCAAAGTCAAACAAACAAAGGTAAACAATTCCTTCCAATCATCAGCCGATGTGTTATCGAGGGCAACTGTAGATCATCCATCACAGGAAGACGCAAATTTTGTATGTGACATAGAGTCATATTCACAATACACAGGGCAAAGCTGGCCAGCAAGCACACATAAATTGTGAGAAATACAACAAGCAAAGAAGAATGACGAAGAGTGCATTCACATTAGACAATATTGTACACATGGGCGGTCATGGGAGAACCATGAAGATGCTCCATGAGTATAGGAAATACTTTACCATAATTGATGACTTATTAGTTTACAATGATAGAATTGTTATTTGTACTTCAATGAAATCTGAGATCAATTACACCAAGGCCATTTGGGTATAACAAAGTGAAGAGCGAGGGCACAGTCTTCGGTATGGTGGCCTAGGATATCTAAGGATATCGAGACCACAATCAACAATTGTCAGACATGCATGATATCCAGGCCAGAACAGCGCCAACTGCTGTTGACTACTCAATTTCCAACTAGACCTTGGCATGGATTTATTCATGTTTGGTGGAAAGTTAAAAATCATCATGATCGACTACTTTTCCGGGTGGATAGAGGTCCGACGATTACATTCTATGACCACCGAGGTAGGTATCAGAATCGTTACGGACAACTTTGCGACCCCTGGGATTCTATTTATTTATTTTATTTATTTAGAGATACAGCACTGAAACAGGCCCTTCGGCCCACCGAGTCTGTGCCGACCAACAACCACCCATTTATGCTAACCCTACAGTAATCCCATATTCCCTACCTACACTAGGGGCAATTTATAACAGCCAATTTACCTATCACCTGCAAGTCTTTGGATGTGGGAGGAAACCGGAGCACCCGGAGAAAACCCACGCAGACACAGGGAGAACTTGCAAACTCCACACAGGCAGTACCCAGAATCGAACCCGGGTCCCTGGAGCTGTGAGGCTGCGGTGCTCAGCACTGCGCCACTGTGGTGGAATATTACCATACAATGGACCACAGTTCATGAATGAATGTTAGACCAAGTTTGCTGGTATCCACAGTCCAATGGAGAGGTAGAAAGAGGTGTGAGAGCCATAAAATCTTTACTCAAGAAAAATGAAGATCTTCCTATCTCACTCTTAGTTTATCATTCAACACCACTGCTTGTGTATTATCACCAGCAAAAATTACTAATGGGAAGGAAGTTAAGAACAAAGCTTCCAGTAGTGCCTTAACAATTAATGCCAGGATTGAAGATTCAAGACAATGAGAAAGTTTGCGAAAGAGAAAACTCCTACAGGAGGAAACAAACCAGGAATTAAAATAGGAGATTTTGAGCGAGAAGCTTACCCAAGTCAAACAATGGTCAAAAAGCTTGGATATGTGACCTAGAACAAGAAGGTACAATAATCCATAGGCATGAGGATTATCAGCTATCGTATGTTATACGAAAGAATGAAGACAACATGTGAAGGAATCGGATGAATATCATTCCTATTCCTCAAAAGCGACAGCAAATAATCCATCTGCAGGATCCAGATGAAGAGGAACAAACTCAAACCAAATGAAAAATTACAATCCATAGAAACAAAAAACCAAGTCAGCAGCCCAGACTTCCTACAAAGACTACTGATCGTCCCAGACAGCTTACAACCATATCAGGGAGAATTGTCAAACCTTTGATGAGCCTGAATCTGTAAAGTCAGAGACTTGGGAGACAGAGTAGTAGGGGAATAATAAATGTATATATGTGTTTGGAAATATGTTGAATAAAGACTTGAGGGGAGATGTAATGTAAGGATGCCAAGGGTTAATACTGAAGACAGTGAGAGAGGCCCCTCCCACTGTACGAGCGATGATATAACAGTCATATGAGATAGGCTTGAGGAGACGAAGGTATAGCAGCACGAAGGATGGTGGCTTACGGAGAGTGTGTATAGTAATTGTAAGTGATTATTACGACCAGTTGAGAAAGGGGTCTGGGGGTTCCCTCTCAGCCTTTGCCTGGTTTAACTGTAACAGGGTTTAATTTTTTTTTAAAACACCATATTTTTAGCACCGCCTCAGTGAATCCTTGTTCACTGCCTTCCAATCGCAAGTCAGAGAAATCAAATCAGACAGGATTTCTTAGTTTAAAACAAGAAAGGTGGAAGTTGCTTAATCTTAAACTCTAATTCGATTAACGACTATCAATACGCGACGCAACCATGCTAGCATGCATACGCGATAAACACACATGCAGATCGAGACAGAAAAAGTAGAAAGAATAAAGGGGAAAAGTTTGAGGCAATAGCTGGGTTGTAATTACAGTCCTTTGAGTTCGATGTGGAGTCTTTGGTTGCCTATATGTCTTGCCGTTTGTTGGGGCCCAGTGCATGCTTTAACTTGTTTCAATGTCTTTTCTCTCTTGAGGTTTAAGCGATTTCAATGGGTCCGGAGAAAGTGAGACAGAGAGCCAGACAGGAGAGAGGCTCTCTTGTTGCAGGTTCAGTTGCAATATGCCGTCTGACTTCAAACTGTTCTGTGAGCACAATTCAAAACTCCAAGTTGGCCAGCAGGTTAACCCCTTATTTGGGAACAATTGCTTCTCTGGTTTGCGGATTCCAAAACTCTTGGTGCGGGGGGACGGGGTGGGGGGTGGTGGTGGTGTGGTGTCATGCTGTCTCTTACAATGACAAGATCTGGATCACTATTGCCCAGATCAATCTCTGTTAATTGAATCAATGAGCAATTCTTTTGTCTCTCCAAGCACTGTTACTTAGTATGCAAATGTCCTCCAGCCAAATGTCTGGTGATCTCTTTAAACAAGTAATTTCTTCACTCCAGCAACAGTTTAAAATTAACGTTCATAAGACAAAATTAATATTCCTCATTCTTGGAAGGTAGGGGGCTTCATGACAGTGATAAAGAGTTGTTAGTTAACCTTTACTGGAGTCTAAGACTTTCTGTAGAATATCCTACAATGCTAATAATACACGCCCAACAATGCAACACAGATGTATGGTTGAGAGCTCATCTTGCGGCCAAATATGACACCAAGTTTGTAAACAGTCTGGTTCAGCCTCAAACAGTTATCAGGGAGAGGGAATGATGTCAATAGCTGGGTAACGGAGTTTGTGGTAGGGACCGAAGACAATGATCTCAGTCTTCCTAATATTTAATTGGGGGAAATTTCTACACATCCAGTATTGGACGTCGGACACGCAGTTTGACAATTTAGAGACAATAGAGGGGTTGAGAGAGGTGCTGGTGAGGTAGAGTTTAGTGTCGTCAGCATACATGTGGAAACTGACATGCGTTTTCGGATGATGTCGCCGAGGGGCAGCATGTAGCTGAGAAATAGGAGGAGGCTGTAATGTCACTTGTTCCTTTGATATATGAACTATTGTAAGACTCACAGGACTAAAGTAATATTCAAAGAATATATTGGTTTTTTATTATAACTTAACTAGAACATATATATATATATATATATATATACAGCTACTGCATAAGCATATCTACAAACATCTCACTGTCAGGATACCCACAATCCCCTGGTCATGGATGCTGCAACATCCCTTCTTCCAGTGACCTTCACTTACAGCCTCTTAAGGTGGTCAACTCTTAGGGTGATCCCACAACATCCCCCTTTTTTCCAAAGATAAAAGCATACGTACAATATACAATGATGTTGTAGTTTGGGCTATCTATACATGATTAAAACAAGATGTTATTTACAAGCAAGCAAGTTTAACACTCTCTAAAACGTAGAGGAGGTTTGCTTATTCGTCCCACTCTTGTTATTGTATATCTCTTCCCAGAGCTGAGATTGTCTTGATGACTCCTTTGAGACTCTAGTGACTCAGAACGCTGGTTGGCATGTTCTTCCTCTGTGCTCGTAGCCTCTATGTTCATCTTCAGACTTTGTCTTTTAATGCGTCTGTGATGCCACAGGATTATGACATGTAGTGTTGCCATACAGCTCTCTGAGCTCTCTTCGGTTCAGTCTGAGAATTGCACCATTGGGTGTCTGGATCTCGTATGATTTGGAATGGTCGCATATCCTAGCAGCCTCTGCAGGATACCAAATTCCTGATGCATGATTGAGGACTCAGACCTTCTGTCGTACTTGCAGCTGATCCAATTCTGGTCCAGCTTGCCTGTCATACGAAGCCTTCGCCTTCCCTTGTTTAGAAAGAGGTATATGTTTTACTGTGGCAAACTTAGTGCGATGATGATTGGGCAGGGTAGTGCTTATCTGCCTTCTGCAGGCGACGATAAGCCCATGTTCAATGGAGTATCTTGGAGGTGTAGCATTGCAACCTTCAGATCTTGTCCTGTCTGCCTATACTTTAAAATTAGCAATTTGATAGTGCGCATTATGCGTTCAGCCATGCCACTGGACTTTGGATAATGCAGCAATGTTGTCACGTGATGGACTCCCCACCTGGCACACATGTCTTGGAATGGTCTTCCTGCATATTGTGGCCCATTATCAGAGATAATGTCTTCCGGCACGCCAAATAGGCTGAACGGGGCACTGACTGTATCAGCAACCACTGCACTTGACTTATCTCATAGCCGCCTGATGATTGGAAATGCACGAGTGCTTTCTTTATCTGTCTTCTCCTGACAATCTGCCTCTCTGCTGACCTGATTGTACTGCTTGGGCTTTTGTTGTGTGTTGGCATACCTTTTGTTGCGTTTGCCATCCTGTCTTGCAGATGTTCTCTCTGCATGTGATCTACCACCATTCCTGTGTGCAGTATCTGAGCTCGGTCTTCTGCACTGCCTTACCCAATGTCCTCGCATGCCAGAAGCTTTGCACTGGTCCTTGTACGCTGGACAGCTGTGAATTGGGTGACTCAGGCCACATTTTCCACAAGGCTTAGAAGACTTCTGAGCTATGGTTACTATACCAATTGTTGTAGCTGTCCCCACTGCTTGTAACTATTGGTGCCCAGCCATGATGGCTTCAAATTTCCTTCCATCATTTAAGTAGTGTATCTATAGCGTGCCCTTTCTTCTTCTCTAGCAGGTCTTTTTGAAAGGCCTCCAGTGAGGTAAATGTGATTACTAGCTCTATAACCCATTCCGTCATTTCAATATCTGTGAAGTTACATTCTTGAGCTTTGGTCCAGACTGGTCAATGGACTCATCTTGCCTTTGCCAGTGGGTCATAAGCTAAAGCCGATTTACTCTGTAATTGATCTTTACCTTGAGTTGCTCCTCCAGGAATGTTCATAGCTTGCTAGGGTCCTTCTGATCCTGAGCTGACAATCCTGGTGTGTTGATCTGTTGCAGGCCCTCGTTGCCCAGTGCAATCTTGATTTTGATAGGTTGTTTCTCTGGTTTTCTCACTTCTTGATCCAGGAAACACAGCTCCATCCGATGTCAAATCAGGTTAAATTCAGATGCTATGTCCACGTCTTCCAATCCATAATTAGCTACCTGAAAACCATTTTCTGGATGATCCTTTTTTTTTAAACAGATATAGGAATTTTTACAGGTTTTCTTTTTCACAGGCACACTTCTTTTACAGGCTCTCTGCTTTACAGGTTTTCTATCTCACAGATACAGCTTTCTGTTTCCTTTTTTAGACAGGTTCATTTTTGCAGGCTTGCCCATTTTCAGAGTGACACAACATCTGCTTTCCTGGTTTACACAGCTTGTATCATTTTTTAAAAACTGAAATTGCAGTTTTTTTCTCACAGAGCTGCAGCTGGCAGTACCTGCAGCTGCCTAAACCAGCCTTTTACTTTGTGCTGGACCTTCAGTAGCACTGTTGAGCTCTTCCTGCTCTTTATGGCTTAAGCCCCATCCATAAAGCAAATAAATGGGAAAACTAAAGCAGTTATGGCTGTACTACTTCTTTTCAATTTTTTGACCACTGCCAGATTAGTTGAGACCTCTGACCTTTTGGAAAATTGCCTACTGTATTCACAGCATTTCAACACCTCCTGGGGTCCTGTCTGCGGTCCTAGCTTGCTGCATTGTTGTGGGGTCTCCTGCCAACTGCTCTCCACCTGAATCTTCAGTCACTCCAGGTAGGCAACGAGCTGCTCTTTGTTCTCTCTCAGTGTGTTCTTCAGAAAAATTCAAACGTTGCCATGATGTAATATTTGGTGGTCTTCAGAAAAACAAATCCCAAACATTGCCACCATATAATATTATTTGTTCCTTTGATATGTGAATTATTGTAAGACACACAGGACTACAAGTAATATCCAAAGAATATTATTATATTTTTATTATAACTTAATTGGAACATATATATAGTAACTGCATGAGCACATCTATACACATCTCACTCAGTCGGACTACAACCACAACTCCCTGGTCATGTGTGATGCTTCCTTGGTGGCCCTCACTTACAGCCTCTTAAGGTGGTCCTCTCTTAAGGTGGTCTCACAACAGAGGCCAAGGATTAATCCTTGGGCGTCACCAGAGGTAATTGTGTGGGGATGGAAAGAGAAGCCATTGATGGCGATTCTCTGGCTATGATTAGATAAATAAGAATTGAACCAGGTGAGTGCAATCCCACCCAGCTGGATGATGGTGGAGAGACTTTGGAGGAGGATGGTGTGATCAACTGTGTCAAAGGCTGCACACAGGTTGAGAAGAATGAGGAGGAATAGTTTACCTTTGTCACAGTCACATGAGATGTGACTTTGATAGAGCTGCTTTGGTATTGTGGCGGAGGGGGAAACCGGAAGGGATTGAAACATGAAGCTTTGGGAAAGATGGGGATGAATTTTGCATAATCTTCATTTTCAGTTATATATTATCGTAATGACTAAAGTTGTTTTAAAAACGAATTTGCATAAAATAATAAAGTCTAACCCAGGATTAATGCTAAGCAATTAGGGGACAGAAGCTTGCAGAATATTATTGAAAGCAACATGCCTCTCCAATAGTTAACTAATGCTGGGACAAAGTTTACAGGGAAATGTGGCACAGACACACAAAGAAGGCAGAAGGAACACTATTACCATACAGGCTGTCTCTTTTCCAGTGTTAGTTGTTATTTGATGGGCTGCATTTCAGCATCTGATAACAATGACTAAAGATGACACTGATGGGAAGATAAGAAAAAAACTTATAGAATCAAAGAACATTCAAGCACATGGGATTAAAGGGACAGTAGCTACGTGGATATAAAATTGTCCAAGAGACAGGGAGCACTGAGTATTGGTGAACAGCTGTATTTCAAACTGCAGGGAAGTATACAATGGTGTCCCAGAGGGATCAGTATTAGGACCACTGCACTTTATGATATACATTAATGACCCAGACTTGGGTATACAGGGCATCATTTCAAAGTTTACAGATGATACTAACTGACTTCAGAAAAACATAAACAGACTTGTGAAATGGGCAGACATATGGCAGATGCAATTTAACACAGAGGAGTGTAAAGTGATGCGTTTTGGTAGGAAGAATGAGGAGAGACAATATAAACTAAATGGTACAATTTTAAAGGGGTTGCAGGAACAGAGAGATCTTTTTGAAGGACCCCTTTACAAATGGATTAACAATCACAGACCCACCATCTAAATTATATTACTGAATAATACTCATAAGATGAAAATGCTGTAAGTAAAGGGTATTTTAATAATGCTTTTAAGAAAACAAATATTTATGTACAGGTATCAGTGAGATGGGTGTGCCTGCTTCACACTGCAGAGTCTTTCTCTCTGTGTATGATGTTTGTTAATAACACTCATAAATCATTCTCCACTTCCAGATGGAACCCGGTGAACTTGTATTTTGGCGGCCTTTCATTGAGTGTAACTCTGTAGTACTGAAACATTTTGGACAAACTCCCCTCTCTTGAACAAGGCTGAACTCACTTGGCACACATCGCCAGCCTTGGTAACTGTGGGTCCAACTGGCGATCCTCATGCCGCTCTCAATGCTTCTCAAAACACACTGTGTCTGCGTGGGTTTCCTCCGGGTGCTCCGGTTTCCTCCCACATGCCAAAGACTTGCTGGTTGATAGGTTAATTGGCCTTTATAAATTGCCCCTAGTATAGGTAGGTGGTAGGGAAATATAGAGACAGGTGGGGATGTGGTAGTAATGTGGAATTAGTGTAGGATTAGTATAAAATGGGTGGTTGATGGTTGGCACAGACTCGGTGGGCCGAAGGGCCTGTTTCAGTGCTGTATCTCCAAAACTAAAACTAAAACACTCCCTTTCCAGATGAGACAGCCAGCCCAATCTGTGCTGCACATGTGGGCTGTAATTGCTCCCAACCCCTTGGCAATGGCTGGAGGCAGAAACTTTGGCAAAATGGCACAGGAAGGTGTTGGGTGGGTGGGGGTGGGGTGGGGAGGGGGTGCGGGTTGCCTGATGTCTTCCTTCCACCATGCCACTTGTTAGCAGCGGGAAAGCTGGCAGATTTGCCGCTTGCCAGAAGCCCAATTGTGCCACTTAAGTTGCCAATTAAGGGGCTCTTCCAGCCTCAGCGGGCATTTTGCTAGAGGTAGGGAACCTGCTCCCACAGTGGGAGACCTTCCAGTGAAACCTGGAATCCTCCCAGAAGGCTCTGGGGGTCGTCCCTACATTTTTTCAGTGTATAGGCCCACAGAGGGTCCCTCATGGCAATGGCCGTAGGCGCAGTAACACCTTCTCTCCCTCCGATCACTGAGCCTGCCTGCCTGGCACCAGCATCCCCAGACCCCAATTACCTATCTTGGAGGGTGCAAGGCCACCGATGCGCCCTAATCCTGCAGATGCAGCCCCAGAAAAAGCCGCCGCTAGTGGTAGCACTGCTGAGCTGCCAGCTCTCTGATTTGGCTGGCAGCTCTTGGGGGCAGGCCATCGTTCCTAATAGGGACGGCAGTCCCTACATAATTGGATACTGCTGGGAATATGCCTAGCTGGGTTCCGCCACCAGCTGAATCAGGGTTGCCTCCCACTTATAGTCCTAGTGGCGGGACTTCAGCCTCCTTCACAAAATTCAGCCTGTGGCAGCCGCACTCCACTCCGCCTCCTTGCTTAAATAAAGCCCACCTTTGGCGACTGCTTATTCGTCTAATCTTGACCATGGCGCCCCTGAACAAGGCACCCTGGACAGCTGTGTGCGTCGCCCAACTGTAAGTCCGGTCTTGCTCAGTGAGCACTTTCACTTTATTTTGCGGACCCACTGTAAAGTTTCTAAGAAAACCCAGGGATCTGTTGACCCCAGTTTGAGAACCACTGGCATAGAGTACAAAAACATGCTAATTCTTTATGAAACATTGGTTGGGCCACAGCTCAAGTATTGGCTGGACTTTTGGCGACAGGCTGGGAGATGTGCTGCCCGTCGGAAGCCCAATTGAGTCACTTAAGTGGTTAATTAAGGGCCTCTTTCGGCATTTTTGGGCATTTTGCCAGAGGCGGGGGACCCGATGTTGCATCCAGTGAAACCTTGTGGCTTCCCAGCAGGCTCTGGTGGTGGGGGGTGCTCTCCTGTCTGGTCACTTCATATGATGCCACCAGGCCTCAGTTTGGGTTTGTTCCTTTTCATCTGGACCTTGCTGATGGATTACTGGCTGTTGCTTTTGCGGAATAGGAATGATATTCCTTTGATTCCTTCATGCGTTCCCTTCATTCGTTCATATAACATACAATCGTTGATGCTCCTTAAGTTTATGTATTATGGTACTTTCTCCAGGTCATATATCCAAACTTTTTGACCATTGTTTAATTTGGGTAAGCTTCTCGCTCGAAATCTCCTATTGTAATTCCTGGTTTGTTTGCTTCTGTAGAAGTTTTCTCCTTTTCAAACTTTCTCATAGTCTTGAGTCTTCAATTCAGGCATTAATTGTTGAGGAAAAACTGGAAGCTGTGTTCTTAACTTCCTTCCCATTAGTAATTCTGCTAGCACACCTCGTTCTGTCTCGCCATTGGACTGTGGATATCTCGGTGAGCTGGTAAGATGCTGAAAGGCAAACTGGGTAAAACATTCATTCGCGAACTGTGGTCCGTTGTCTGATGATATTTTATCTGGAATCGTGACGTGAAGTTGTCCGTAAGGATTCTGATATCTAGTTTGGTGGTCATAGAATGTAATCATCTATCCACCTGGAAAAGTAGTCGATAATGTTGATATATGATTTTCCACCAAACATGAATAAATCCATGCCTAGCCTTTGTCAAGGTCTAGTTGGAAATTGGGTAGTCAACAGCGGTTTGCACTGTTCTGGCCTGTGGTACCATGCATGTCTGACAGTTGTTGATCATGGTCTCAATATCTTTAGATATCCCAGGCCACCATACCAAAGACTGTGCCCACACTCTGCACTTGGTTGTACCCAAATGGCCTTGATGTAATCAATCTAAGATATCAGATCTCATTGAACTAGGAATAACAATTCTGTTGTTGTAAACTAATAAGTCATCAATTATGGTAAAGTATTTCCTATACTCATGGAACGTCTTCATTGTTCTCCCTCCCGGACTTTCTTGTGGCCACCCATGTGTACAATATTGTCTAATGCAAATGCACTCTGTCATTCTTCTGTGCTTGTCGTATTTCTCACAACATCTGTGTGCTTGCTGGCCAGCTTTGTGCTGTGTATTGTGAGTATGACTCTATTTCACATACAAAATTCACGTCTTCCTGTGATGGATGATATATGGTTGCCCTCTATAACACATCGACTGACGATTGGAAGGAGTTGTATCCCTTTATTTGCTAGACATCGGCTACCTTTTTGATCAGCTGCAGTTGTAAGCATGCATTCCTGCTCAGTAAAGAAGATTCTTGATTGTGTAAGACGTATAAGATTGTCTTCCTTTATGCTGAAGTGTTGAGTGGAGTTTGCCTTTTACTCGCAGTTGTGTCCTGCATAGACCATGCGACTGTATATCTGTCGGTTGCAGGTAATGTCTGTTCACCCAAGACTCTTGGTCAGACAATACCCGTGACGCTTGCCCTGTGTCAAGCTTAAAATTCGTGAGGTGTCCATTCACGCAGATGTCTGCTGTCCAGAAATTTTGACGGAAACCACACCTGCCAAATTGAAACATATTAATTTTGTCAGATGGAACACTATTTGAACTGTTACTGGACCTTGAACATAACTAGTTTAAAAAAGACCACAGAGCAGTGGCTGAAAACATGGTTGCATATTTGCATTCTGGGAGACAATTGCCTGGAGAGACAATGGGAGTGCTCCCTGATTCAATTAGGCAGATGAGTTTTGTTTGTAGTAATGATCAAAGACATGGAGAGTCATTCTCTGTGTAAGAGCCAGCATTCAACCCCCTCTCCCCGCCCACTGGTTGTGTCCAGTAAGATTTGAAGAATCAACAAATCTCGCAGGCGATGCTGTCTCAAGCAAAGAGCTAGTCACATGACTAACCTGCTGGCCAACCTGAGAATTGATTGAATTGTGCTCACAGTAAAGTTTTGAGGCTGACTGCATTTTGAAGACCAAAGAGAAGCAAGGTCTCTCTCGCTCTCTCACACAAATTTACACGGACCCACGGAAGTAACTTAACCCTCAAGACAGAAGACCTCTGCAGCCTTCTGGTACCAGTGAAACAAGTTTGAAAGTGTGCACTGGGCCCCAATGAGAACTGCAAGACTTAACTTCAATCAAAGACTTTACATCCAACCCAAAACCAGTAACTGAATTCCATCTAGTACTTCAAACCTCCCCCCTTTAATTCTTTCTCCTCCTCTGTATCTATTTGTGTGTGTGTTTATCGTGTAGACATGCTGGCATGGTTGCGTCGTGTATTTTCATTAGTTTTAACTGAGTTAGAGTTTTAAGGTGAATAAACTTACACCTTTCTTGTTTAAACCTGAGAAAACCTGCCTGGTTGATTCCTTTACAATTAAAATTAGAGAGCAGGGAGCAAGGACTCACTGAGGGGAAGCTAAAAAAACAGTGTTTTAAAAGTTAAACCCTGTTACGGCCAAACCAGGAAAAGGCCGAGAGGGAAGCCTGAGACCCCTTCCTCACCTGGTCGCAACAAAATCTTGGTCTGGATTACTGATTTCTCCCAAGACCTCTTCTAGTTCTTTCTCTTGTGGCTATTGCTGTATTTGATTCACTGTTGTTTGCATGAAAGTCTTCTGCTTTGTACCTTTCAGCAAAGTTTTCTTTTGCTGAAGTACATCTTCCCGTAGTGTTTAGTTTTTCGACAATTAAAACACTCAGCTTTACTTGCTGGGCACTGCTCTTGTGTGTGTCTTCTTGGCTCCACAATGTTGGCAAGGTTTTCCTATGTCATGCGCCTTCCCACCTGTATGTTTTTTCTGTTCCTAAGTGTTTCCCTGGCTTTGGCTTAACCAGCTGTACGGGCATTGGACTCCTTCTCACCCACGGCTTGTCTTTATCTTGTAGGATGCCCTATTCTGTTTGCGAACTTCAGCCTTTTGCACATGTACGGTCTTCCTTGGAGTGCAACAGGTCTGGCAAAGATTCAAATGCTATGCCGACGACTGTCCTGTCTCTGATTAGTTATGCCTTTAATTCCCCATATTTGCAACCTTATGCCAATCTATACAGGTTATTAATATAGGAGCCCACAGATTCACCAAACATCTGCGCCTGCTTATTAAATTTGGCTGTTTCCAAGATTTTATTGGTATTGAGATGAGTACCTCTTTGAATTTATCAGTAGTCTCGTTGATCCCTTGTTGGGCAATTACGTCATCTGCAATCGTCCCTATTGAATATAGAAGGGTGATCACTTGTTCCATTTCAGATTTTGTATGGAATAGTGAAGCAATTCTAAACCTTAGGAACCTTTTTCTCCATGATAGCCAATTTAAAATCTGATGTTGTCCCTCCTGATTCGAAGGATATTAGGGTTTTTCCCTTTCTTTAATAAATTCGCTTTGTTTTTTTTCAGGCTTGGTTGCCTTAACGGAGGTGTCGCAGCTGTTTTCGAGAGTTCCTCTCTGTTTCAACAGGCTTTTTTAGGGTTTCCCCATTTGTTTGAGAAATTCACTGTTTTTTTTCAGGCTTGCTTGCATTAATGGAGGTGTCCCTGCTGTTTTCAGGGTTTTCCCGTGCTTTTCAAGAGTTCCCGTACTTTTCAGGCATTTCCCACTCTTCGCCCTTGCATTTAGCCCTAGTGAAGGATTGGGTTTTTCCCCATTTTATTCCCTGAGCACGAAGCTTTAAGAAAATCACTGCAAGCTTTTCAACGGCTTTTAACGCGATCCCTGACCGTTGGTATCGTAACTCACCTGATCACTGGATTCTACTTGCAGGCTACCACACTTCTGTTTTGTGGTGCAGCCTGTATTTCTGTGCTCTGATTCACCACGGCTATGGAGCTCTTCGCGGCATCTTCTGCAGGTAAGTAGTTTTCTTACTGTACTAGCCAGAATTTATTTTTAAATTTCTCAGTTCACCTGGTGTTTCTTTCACAGGTAAGGAGATCTTTAAATTCTCCTGGTCGCTTTCACTGTTGCCACCATGTTGGGTTTATTTGTATTTGTATTAGTAGTGTTGTAGGGCATTCTAGAGAAAGTTTTAGACTCCGTAAAGGTTAACTAACAACTCTATTATTTAGTTACTATGTACACTCTCTGCAAGCCACCCAAGTTAGCATCCTTCATGCTACTATACCTTCTTCTTCTGAAGCCTATCTAATGTGACTGTTACATCATCGCTAGTATACTGGGAGGGGTCTCTTTCACTATCGTTGGTACCCTTTACATATTGGCCACTGCTAGTGGTGGCTCTACTGAGGCTGCTGAGCTGCCGACCTACTAATTGGGCCAGAAGCTCTTGGGGGCAGGCCACCGTTCCTAGTAGGGACGGTAGCTCCAGCGGTGGCCACTTAATTGGGTACAGCCAGGAATATGCCTCAACAGGCCCCGCCGCTGGCTGAAGCAGGTCGCCTTCCACTTTCAGCCCCAGAAAGGGACTTCACCCTCCTTCACAAAAGTCAGCTCATTGTGTCCAGTTCTGGGCACCACAATTTAGGAAGGATGTCAAGGCCTTTTTTGTAATGCAGTGAATTGCTATGGTCTGGAAGACACTGTCAGAAAGGATGGTGGAAGCAGATTCAATAATAATTTTCAAAAGGAAATTGGATAAATATTTAACGGGGAAAATTTTGCAGGGCTATTGAAAAACAGCAGGAGGTTGGATTAATTGGATAGCTCTTTCAAAGAGCTGGAGCAGGCATGATGGGCCAAATGGCCTCCTTCTGTGCTGTTTGATTCTATGATTCTAGGGGAAGAGGTGGTGAGAAAATTCACACAGCATTTATAATCCTTGTAAAACTCAGTCAGAGTGACATTGTCACAGGTCTGGATTGCAGGTTGGTGTATTAAGTGTATTTCCTTTCAATATTCTTATTTCAAAATATATTACTTATATTAAGCTCCATCTCCCACCTATTTGACCATCTTGTTATCCACTCTATGTCCTTCTGAAGTCTTTCACAGTAACTTGAAACAATTTGTGATACCTTCTCCATAATTTGGTGTCATCAGCAATATTTAATATTATTTCCTCAGTTCCTACAGTCAAACCATAATAAATAAGAACAACCCTAATATTGACTGATGTAGAGCATTGCTCACTATATCTTTCCCTCCAAGAAGCTTCCTTTTACCGCTTTCCTTTGCTGTTTGCTTCCCAGTCATCTCTTTGTCCATGTGGACACATTTCCCTTTATTGCACTTTTACCATAAGCCTTATGTGGCATTTTATCAAATGCTTTCTGAAAATCCATATAAACTGCATCCATTGCATTTCTTTTATCTGTCCTCTGTTATTTCATCAAAGAATACTCATACATTGCATGCAAAAAATGGAAATAATTGTCCTGCAAGGTATGGAATTCAAAATTTACAGGTAAGTTCAGTGATTCCACACTCAAAGCACGAAGCCTTGCTCAATGGGACCCCAGATCAGATATAGAGCCACAACACTGCAGTGCTCATCTCTCAATCCTGCTCCTTTTGAGTAGGGTTCCCCATTGGGAGCAAATCATCAGCAAATTTAGGCTAGAAAGAAATATTGAACGTTGCATAGCATATGCT
Organism: Heterodontus francisci; assembly: GCF_036365525.1. Taxonomy (NCBI): domain Eukaryota; kingdom Metazoa; phylum Chordata; class Chondrichthyes; order Heterodontiformes; family Heterodontidae; genus Heterodontus; species Heterodontus francisci. The sequence goes on along the minus strand of NC_090376.1, from coordinate 50,978,373 downwards.
CTCTGCTTAAAAGATTTTTGTTTAATCCCAACATGGGAAGACTTAAATTTTTTACATGGTATTTTTGTTATAGCATTAATATGAGTTAGCCTCAAAAGATAAATGTGTAAAAACTGATAATAAATAAAGTAGCTTTTGAGGCTTCTTTGAGTTACATGGTATAATTTAATCACAGTGCAAGCACCACACAGGCATGAGGTCAAATGACTGAATTTTTACTGTCAATGTTGAATGATTAATTTGAGATCCAGCTGTATGGAAATGTTTGCTGTGTGTGCCTACATAACACTGTACTTCACAGTAATATGTGAGAGGGCTGGCAGCTTGGCAGTCTCGGCAGCACCACCCATAGAGATGGCTGCTGCTGAGGTAGCACGAAGAAGGAGGTGGCGCCTCCATGCTGAGGTGCCCTTGAAGTCAAAGTAAGTTTGTTTATGCATGGTGCTGGTGCCAGGCAGGAAACCCTGGCCATCTGGGGGGTGCACCGTCCAACGGTGGCGCATAGCTGCAGGGGCGGTTGTTTCCGTCGGCGGGTGGAAGGGAGGGGTCACCTCCATACTCCATGGAGCGGCCATAAAGCAGGTCACCCCCTGGGAACCCGCCGGGAGGCCACCGGGATTTACCTGGCAGTCTCCCTACGTGGTGGCGGCACCTCCTGCTGCTGGTAAAATGCTGGTGAGGCTGGGAAGTGGCCCTTGATTGGGCACTTAATTGACATAAAAATAGAAAATGTTATGGAGAGAGAAACAGAGTTAATGTTTCGGGTCGATGATGCCTCATCAGAACTGAGAAAGGTTAGAAATGTTAGGTTTTAAGCGAGTGAAATGGTGAGGGTGGAAAAAGAACAAAAGGGAATGTCTGTGATAGGGAGGAAGATGGAAGACATTAAATGACAAAAGAGTTGGTGGTGCAGAGCCAAAGGGAGTAATAACGGGACAAGTAAATAGATAAAAGATGTGACTGATGGCAACTGCTCATTATTCTGCTATTCACACCTCCCCTGAAATGTTAATTCTGTTTCCCTCTTCATAGATGCTGCCAGACCCGCTGACTATTTCCAGCATTTTACTTCAGCTTTCCAGCAGCTGCAGTATTTTGCTTTTGACATAATTGACATAATTGGTCACCTGATGGGCAGCCATGCTGTTGAGGTTTCCGCGGTTGGGAATATGCTGTGACAGCAGGAAGACATCCGACTCCCCTCCTGATGCTTTTGCTGCCATTTTACGAGGCCACCCACCTCTTAGCCTGTCTCCAGAGGGCTGGTTAACTTCAGCCCTAATTCACCCTGCTCTGCCTTTCCTTTGTTTCTTTTTGAATCCTTAAATCTCATTGTTTAAGGAGATACACTGATGGTCCTGTTGTTCACTAAGGTCTCAGATGTCCCATTGCCCCCATTATAGGTTTGAACTTCCAACAAGTTATGCGGCAAATTATATTTGAGCTGAAGTGTGCAGAAAAAAGTCTAACAAATAACAACATTTGGCCAACACTTGGTAGCTTAACATATTTTAGAACTCATTAACTGATTCATGCAAATGACTCACAAAAAAGGAATATTCTATGGTATCCCATATATAAACTTTTAACCAGCTCCTTCAGCCACAGGATTCAAACCCCTGATACTTTAGTTCTATTACCAGCTAACAAGCTCACAGCTGATGTTATGAACTGGCTTGAAGAATGCAAGCTGCTAGCACTCCTTGATTAGTACCTTGGCATGGTTAACAGAACATTTTGATCTGGAGTGGCTGATTCCTCCCTTTCTGTAGTTACCTGAATATTGTTCTGAAGTTTGACAAACCACACTTGGGATAAGATGTGGCATTAGCAGAATATTTGGCAAGACTCTGAGAGAATGCACTGGCAAGAGTAGAGACATGTTCTTCTAATCTGGCCCTATGCTTATGTAATTCTGCCAAGTCAGACAGGGAGCCCTGAAGACGCTTGCATTGAATCATGATGGAACATTCGAGAAGATTAAATTCAGATTTGCTGCCTGAAATCCTCCATTCCAGGGATCATGGATCATCACAGCTCTGCCAAACTTAATGCATATTCTGGGGCAAAGAATATGCAAATTTCTTAAGAACATGGGAAGATAGAACCTATTCTGCCATTCAGTTAGATCATGACTGATCTGGACCTCAAGTCATTTACCTCTCTTTGTTTTATATCCGTTGACGCCCTTATCCAGCAAAAACTTATCCATTGCAGTCTTGAAAATTTCAATTGATCCAGTATCCACAGTTGTTGGGAGGAGAAAGCTCTAAATTTCCACTACCCTTCGTGTGAAAAAGTGCTTCCTAGTATCATTCCTAAATGGTCAAACTCTAATTTTAAGATTATTCCAATATGTTCTGGGTTCCCCCATCAGAGGAAATAATCTTTCTTTATCGACTTTATTGAATCCCTTTATCGTTTAAATACCTCGATTAGATCACCCTTCAATCTTCTAAACTCAAGGGAATACAATCCAAATTTATGCAAACAGTCCACATAATTTAGCCCTTAAAGACTTGGTATCATTAGGAGGATTCTGCATTGTATCTTCTCCAAGGCCTATATTTCTCTGTGGAGTTTCAGATGACCTGAAAAGAAACCTCTTTGTCTCCTTTGCAATTTGACCTGATTCACATGTATAGCCTGTGATTTAGAGGTAATCTAAGGCCCTATCAGGTATAAAAAAAAGGGAAGAAAATTAAAAATAAACTCTGGAACTGTCACATCTCCAGTGGTTTCCAGTTCTGATCCAAGATCATCGACCTTTCTGACTATATCACAACGAGAGATTCCAACTAAAATTAGATGTGAAGCCTCCACTGGCCCAAACATGATCATTGGTGTAGGAGAGGGATGTGATTGGTTTTAGTTAAATTTTGGCCTCTGGACACTTATTTCTTCTTCTTGGGAATGGTCCCTGGCTACTTGTGAAAGTGACGCACTCTACTGCATTTTGTGGCTTGTTGGGGCAGGGTAGGACAGCATCTGAGATGTGCCCCCATTGGCATGGGGGTGCCTCACTCAGAGCAATCTAAGTTGAAAGACAATGGGAAAACTTTGACCTTTGTAGGCATCTGGGCAAGGTTTAATTTAAAGTCAGTGATTTGTTTTTCATATTAATACAGTGTTTTCTTAGGAGTCTATGGTAGTTTTTTATTCTCATTTTCATCCTGCTGGCACATTTTGTTTGTCTTTAATTGCTAGCACTGTCCCAGCGTGAGGTAAAATGGCTGTTAGTGAAGAAAGCAATAGTCACCTCAGATTTGAGTTTGGTATTATCAGTGTGGAAATATACTTTTTCATTTGCAGTTTTGACACAAAATAATGGTTTGGAGAATATTAATATGTGAGCAGACCACAAACATAATTATTCTTTACATCAAAAAAGAAACCTGTAGCATAAAGGTCCTTTGAACATCTTTTAATCTAGTGCCAAATGGTCTGCTCCTTCCAACCTGCATTTTTAAAAGAAAATTAAAGTCGAACAACGAAATGAAGATAACTTTGCGGTAATTAGTATTTTACGTTTATTAAAAAAAATTAATACTCTGCACTTTGAAGTGAGCTATTATGAGGGTAAGATTAAAACCTTCTCAGATAAAGCACTATTAAAAAGAATGAGCACTAACTTCTCTTCAAGACTCTCTGATTTCCTTGTTTGGAGTTGGTGGGTTAGTCAAGGGTGTGGTCAATATATTTCCATTTGTGCCCACCTAAAGGCAATGTTGAATGCTGCAGGACAAATTCTTTAAGGCACTTTCCTCTCTCAGATGACCTTGAACTTGGACTCGCAAAAATACTGTGAATGTCAGCCAAGGCTGTGATTCAGCTTTTAGTTGGGAGTCTATCACTTTAACATGTTGTAGATTGGTACAGCTTAATGCAAATCAGAACATTTCCTCTGATGGTTAAAAAAATGTATTTTACTTGTTAGCAACTGTTAGGCTAGAAATTGGTCAATGCTTTTTGGATGAGGGTGGAGGCATGATTTGCCACCTTCCCGCACCCATTGCCATGGAGGTAAGCAGCATGCAAATTCCGTGCTGCTTCCTCATTTAAATGATTATGGTGCGCAGCTCAGCTTGGCCTGCCCTGCTGGCTGCATGCTCAACTCAACAGGGGGCTGAAGAGTGTGCAAGATTAGCACGCATTCCAGCTAGCCTCTAGCTGTTAAAGGAAGTATGTCCATCTTAAAGGGAAGCTGCACTGGATAATAGAAGACTCTTCCTGATTGATACTGATGCAAATCTGAACAAAGAATATGGAGCACCAGGCCAGGAAGACTCGCAGATGTGGTACCGGAAGCATTAGTGACTGAGGTGGACAGAAGAGAGGCCATTGTTTCGATGGGGGGGCCAGTAGGCCCTCAAGACAGCCCCTCCAAATGGAATGGGAGCAAGTGGCAAGAGAGACCAATGCCAGGAGTTTGGCCCTGAGGACCTGGCAGCTGTACCAAAAGAAGTCTAATGACCTCACATGTGTGGTCAAGGTCAGTGGATGTATCTTCACATCACTTGTTATATTCATCAAACTCACTAGTCTCTCAGGCTTCTCAATGCACCAAACCCATCACTCAGCCTGCAGCACTCATTAGCACTCAGGACTTATGCCTAACATTCACATACTCCATCTCACCTACACATACATGCCTGCTGCCAGCCTCTCAACCACCTTTCACTGCCTCCAAATACCTCCAGCTATTCAGCTATGACAAACACAGTGTTACACAATCACTGACATTCTGCGTGCCTCTTGCAGGACACGGTCACCCAAAACCACTGGGAGCAGCAGAAAACCAACCGTGGGCTGGCATGACACCATCTTCTGAGCCCCATGAAGGTGATGGTGCTGCGAATGATGGGGCTGGTGGCATCTGGTGTCTCCAAGACCTTTGAGGATGATGGTAAGCTACTGTCTTATGCCCCTGGCATTATGTGGTATGAGGTGAGAGCTGGAGGTAGCAAGTTCATGGACTGCCTGCTTGCCTCACAAACAACCTCTCCCCACCCCAACCCTCCCCTTCTGCTTTTATGTGTTCGATACTCAACTTCCACCTGGCCAATTGTAGCATATCCAGGAGGAAGACGGAGAGCAATCCCACACCAGTGATGTGGAAGTACTGTCATTTGATCTGACAGTCGCAGCCACCAGCTCAGATACTGGCACAGTGTGTACTTTAGAGGGTAGTTTAGAGATGGGATTTGCACAGGGTGGGCTGAATTTTGTTGTTGTAGTGGGGGTCCTGATGACAGGTTGGAAAGCAAGTGGTGATTCCACCTCGGTCGTTTGCAGGACCCCTGGCCACATTTGACTTCTATCAAGCAACTAATTTGTTGCCATTGTGGCTGCTGTCCCTTTAAAGGACAGGAGCGGTGGCCACTGCTGGTACTACGCCTGGAAGAGGAAGACATCATGGAAGCAGGCTGCCCTCCGAACGAGCTGAGTGGCGTCTTGGGGCACTGGGGCCAATCAGGCAGGCCACAACGAGGGGTGTGGTGGAGGTGGTGGTGAGGACAGAGGGAGAGAGAATTGCCAAGGGGACAGCCATTGCCACTAAGGGAGCCTTCTGTGGGCCATGGAGTGCCCAAATAGGATGGTCCCCCTCTGAGTCCACGTGGACGCTGCCGGGGTACAGCAGTCAGTCTCCACACGTGGTGGAGGGCCCACCCACCACTGGTACAATGCCAGCAGTGGTGGGAAGCGGCTCTTAATTGGCAACCTAAGTGGCTCAATTGGCCTCTGGGCGGGAAAGCCATCTTCCACCTTCCCCACTGCTGGCAAAATGGCATGGCAGCGGGAGGACAACGGGCACTTCACCACCCCTTCCCCCCACCCCCCCTGTCTTCCCTCATCATTTTATGGGCCCCCCTGCCTCGCAGCCCATCCTTAGAGGGCTGGTAAAATCCATCCCGATGAGTAACCGGGCATATGTGGGCTCCAGCCAGGCCCTGAGAAAGCATAGCTTGTGTGTCAGCTCATCGAAGGGAGCGGTCACACTTGCATTCTGCTACAGGTAACTCAGATGCCTTCGATAGGGCAGCATACACAACAATGCTGATCAGTATGAACACTGAGATGCTTGGTGTATTGGCTGGCCTTCCAGACAGTCTCCTGTCACTATTAATGAGCATGAAGGAATCCAGCTCCAGCATGGCAGAGGGCATTGCACAGAACTTGGAATGCATCCTTTCCACTGTGGAAGTGGTGGCTAACTCTCTGATAGCGTTGCAGTCCCAACCGCTATGGAATATGTGGTGTCCGGTGACTCAGCTTGCACTGCAGCACACGCAGAAGCCACTCAATGTCTCAGTGCTGCAGTGGAGGCTCAAATGGAGGTCATGGGATCCATGCTTGCTGTCATGCAGGCTCAGACTGCTGCCGTCATGGCTGCTGATCTCACTGCTCAAAGGGACATGTCACATCAGTCCAGAAATCTGTGCTTCAGCAGATTACTAGGATTGACAAGGAGCCGTCTCGTGGGAGTGGCAGTGGATCCGTGGAGCACGAACCTCCTGTCCTCTCTCAAGGTGACAGCATTTGTGCTCACACCCCTGTCACTGCCGCTCTGCCAGTGCCCTTGCTGTTGCCTCTCTCAGCCAGCCAACCCAGACTGCTACCAACCATGCTGAGATAGTGCAGTCAGCAGCTGGGCTCTCAAGGTCCAGATCTGCTTGAAAGCATCCTGCAAGGCTGTCTCCAGTCTCTTCCAGTGAGAGTCAGCAGCCGTCCACCAGCTATGTTGTAGCCACTGGAGTAGCACTGCACAGGAGCACTAGGCCAGGCAAGGGCACCTGCAAGATAGGCACGAAGGGATTGCACAAGGGTGAATAGTTCATTTCTATTTATATAATTGGAGGCATTGTTAGATGAAGGTGATATAGAGGTATTAATGAGAATGTTTTTGTGGATGGCTTTTATTTTTGGATAGTGGCCAGAGGGATGCTCTGATAGAGTGTCTCAGTTGGATGTGATAATGAGGAACAGTGGATATATGGTGGTCAGGGGAAGTAGCTTCTTTGAAAATAAAGTCTGAACTCCCTCACAGCCCGTCTGGTTAGAAGGGGTCCAGCATGTCTCCTCCCTGTCTTCTCCTGTTCCTCCTTCTCCGGTTCATTCTCCTCTTCCACCTCCACATTCTCTTCCTCCTCCTCCTCCTGAGGGTGGCCTGTGGATCCCTGGAGGCAATGGATGCACCTTCATAACAGCAATGATAAGGATGCAGCATGCCACCATAAACGTCAAGACCCACTCTGGCATGTACTGTAGGTCTCCCCTCAAACAATTAACGCAGCAGAACCATTGTTTCAGCAGGCTGATTGCCTGCTCAACAATGTTTCGTATAGCTCTGTGGCATTTACAGTACATGTGCTTTCTGCATGTGATGGGATGACTTGGGGAATCAACAGCCACATGTAGACTGGGTATCCCTTGACCCCAAGCAACCAGCCTCTGGTTCCTCTAGGAGGCCTGAAGATGGTGGGTACATCTGACTGGCACATGATGAATGCATCGAGGTGCTGCCAGGATAACAGGTATTCAGCAATATGATGCTCTTGGCGTGATTGCTCACCAACTGCACATTTATGGAATGGAGCCCCTTGTGATTCCTGTACCTCTTCCCATTGTTATGAGAGGGCCTGCAGAGCCTCGCGTGTGTAGCTAATGACACCTTGCACCATTGGGAATCCCACTATCTTAACAAAGCCACGTGCCCTTTCACCCTGCATGTCCCTCCTTAGCAAGACGATGTCTGGAGTAGATGTGATCTGCCGGTATCTCCAATGAATGCTGTACTGGGATATGGTGAAGATGCCTGCTCCTGCCTGTAAAGACCTAGGCTCATAAAAATTTAAGGCGATTGTGACCTTCACAGCCACTGGCAGGGCAGTCCCTGCCCTGGTGTGAGGCTCCGGGCCAGGCTCAGTTCAGTGACCACCTCCTTGTTGAACCAAAGTCCCCTAGGCACTGCTCCTAGGTCAGGTGTAGGTTGTTCTTTATTCTTTCAGGGTATGTGGCCGTCGCTGGCTAGGCCAGCATTTATTGCCCAAAACTAATTGCCCTTGAGAAGGTGATGGTGAGCTGCCTTCTTGAACCGCTGCAGTTCATATGGGGTAGGTATACCCATAGTGCTGTTAGGAAGGGAGTTCCAGGATTTTGACCCAGCGACAGTGAAGGAACGCCGATTTAGTTCCCAGTCAGGATGGTGTGTGGCTTGGAGGGGAACTTACAGGTGCTGGTGTTCCCATGCATTTGCTGCCCTTGTCCTTCTAGGTGGTAGAGGTCCAGGTTTGAAAGGTGCTGTCTAATAAACCTTGGTGCATTGCTGCAGTGCATCTTGTAGATGGTACACACAGCTGCCATTGTGCGTCGGTGGTGGAGGGAGTGAATGTTTGTTGGTGGGGTACTAATCAAGTGGGCTGCTTTGTCCTGGATGGTGTCAAGCATCTTGAGTGTTGTTGGAGCTGCACCCATCCAGGCAGTGGAGAGTATTCCATCACACTCCTGACTTGTGCCTTGTAGATGGTGGGTAGGCTTTTGGGAGTCAGGAGGTGAGTTACCCGCCGCAGGTGTCCTAGCTTCTGACCTGCTCTTGTAGCTACGGTATTTATATGGTAACTCCAGTCCAGGCCAATAGTAACCCCCAGGAAGTTGATAGTGGGGGATTCAGCAATTGTAATGCCATTGAATATCAAGGGGAGATGGTTAGATTCTCTCTTGTTTGAGATGGTCATTGCCTGGCACTTGTGTGGTGTGAATGTTACTTGCCACTTGTCAGCCCAAGCCTGAATATTGTCCAGGTCTTGCTGCATTTCTACACGGACTGCTTCAGTATCTGAGGAGTCACGAATGGTGCTGAACATTGTGCAATCATCAGCGAACATCCCCACTTCTGAACTAATGATTGAAGGAAGGTGAAGCAAGTGTAGATGGTTGGGCCTAGTACACTATTCTGAGGAACTCCTGCACTGATGTCCTGGAGTTGAGATGATTGACCTCCAACAAACACAACCATCTTCCTTAGCGCTCGGTATGACTCCAACCAGCGAAGAGTTTCCCCCCGATTCCCATTGACTCCAGTTTTGCTAGGGTTCCTTGATGCCATACTTGGTCAAATGCTGCCTTGATGTCAAGGGCAGTCACTCTCACCTCACCTCTTGAGATCAGCTCTTTTGTCCATGTTTGAACCAAAGCTGTAATGAGGTCAGGAGCTGAGTGACCCTGGCGGAACCCACACTGAACACCACTGAGCAGATTATTGCTAAGCAATTGCTACTTGATAGCATTGTCGACGACACCTTCCATCACTTTACTGATGATTAAGAGTAGGCTGATGGGGCGGTAATTGGCTGGGTTGGACCTTTCCTGCTTTTTGTGTACAGGACATACCTGGGCAATTTTCCACATTGCTGGGTAGATGCCAGTGTTGTAGCTGTACTGGAACAGCTTGGCTAGGGGCGTGGCAAGTTCTGGAGCACAGGTCTTCAGTTCTATTGTTGGAATGTTGTCAGGGGCAATGGCCTTTCTTGATAACACATGGAGTGAATTGAATTGCCGAAGACTGGCATCTGTGATGCTGATGACTTCAACAGGAGGCTGAGATGGATCATCCACTCGGCACTTCTGGCTGAAGATTGTTGCAAATGCTTCAGTCTTACCCTTTGCACTGATGTGCTGGGCTCCCCCAGCATTGAGAATGGGGATATTTGTGACTCCACCTCCTTCAGTTAGTTGTTTAATTGTCCACAACCATTCACGGCTGGATGTGGCAGGACTGCAGATCTTAGATCTGATCCATTGGTTATGCGATCGCTTAGCTCTATCTATCGCATTCTGCTTATGCTGTTTGGCATGCAAGGAGTCCTTGGGTTGTAGCTTCACCAGATTGACACCTCATTTTGAGGTATGCCTGATGCTGCTCCTTGCATGCACTCTTCATTGAACCAGGGTTGGTCCGCCAGCTTGATGGTAAGGGTAGAGTGGGGGATATGCTGAGCCATGAGGTTACAGATTGTGGTTGAGTACAATTCTGCTGTTGCTGATGGCCCACAGCACCTCATGGATACCCAGTTTTGCATTGCGAGATCTGTTCAAAATCTATTCCACTTAGCACGATGGTAGTGCCACACAACACAATGGAGGGTATCCGCAAACCCAGTCTAGCAGCTATGTCCTATGTTGAAACCAGTTGTAAATATCAATTGGTCTTAACTGGTTTTTTCTGGTCTCAACTGTAAGTAAGTGGTCTTAACTGGTGTTGTCTGGATACAATCTTAACTGGTAACGATTTGGTACTCCTAGTTGCCCAGTCAACTTTAACTAGAACCATTTGGGCTCATCTATTACCAGCTGGCTTGCCGACTGGTTCATCTGGAACAAGTTGGTCAGCAAAGTGGAACCAGTTGGAATTAGGTGGAGCCAGATGACATATAGCTACTTCAATTATAGCAACTCACCAAGGCTCCTTCAACAGCACCTTCCAAACCTATGACCTGTACCCCTAGAAGGACAAGGGCATGGGAACACCACCACCTGCAAGTTCCCCTCCAAGCCACACATCATCCTGACTTGGAGCTATATCGTTCTTCCTTCATTGTCGCTGGGTCAAAATCCTGGAACTCTCTTCCTAACAGCACTGTGGGTGTACCTAAACCCCAAGGACTGCAATGATTCAAGAAGGTGGCTCACCACCACCTTCTCAAGGGGAATTAGCGATAGGCTGGCCTAGCCAGCAATGCCCACTTCCCATAAACGAATAAAAAAACAAAAAATAACTGTAACCGGTTGACAGGATAAATATTTGAATTGGAATCCAACTGGATTGACTTAATCAAACCAATAAGACTGCCTGCAGCATAAAAAATGCCCCTGTGTCTCTGACCCTGCCTCTGTGTTCTTTGGTTCTTAGGACCATTCTTTTATATCTTCTTTTTCAGAGCTGCCTACAAGATATCTGTAGTGATTGATTGATCTGAGTTTGAATGTATTCGTCTGTCCACTTATCTGTGTTCACTGTGTTTGATTGCTTAAGCCTATGGGTGGAGCTGAAGGGTTAAAAGTGAAACTAAAAGACACATCTTGGATCTTGTACAGTAAACACGCTGACTGCTCTGAGGTGGCATGTACTGAAATTGTGTAAAACTGTTATAGTTTAATGTGCTGTAAATAAACCAGTTGGTGATTTAATACAAGTGTGATATCTGCATTGCTCTGCGATAAATCAGATATACATAACAAATCCAGCAACCCGGCGTAAACATAATTTCCATTGAATTGGACTGTATTTTGCATTGCTGCACCCTTTGCTGACTAATACAGCTCTGTGAGGTGTAAAATATGCTTAAATTCATGTTCTGATTAAAAAGGTGTAAATATATTTAAATTTGATTGGAAAGACTGTAAAATATGTTCAAAGTCATTTATGAAAAAGTTTTTTATTGAAAGGATTGTTGTATTAGTAGTTTTGAAAGATGTTGTTTTATAGAAGTTCTGTTGCAACAGACAGTTCCATGATGTCCGTGGTGAGACAGGAGCAACCAATCAGGTTAGGAAAAAAGTATCAATTGTTATAAGGTCAGGAAGGGCAAGCTGCACAGAATTCATAATTTGGCACATAGGCAGCTCTGAAAAAAGATACAACAGCAGGGTCCTAAGAACTACAGAACAGGCAGTGACAGAAACACAACAAGAACCAAAGACGAAGACTCACGTAGAAGAAGAAGCAAGAGTTGAAGAAGATATCAGAGAAGGACCAAAGACAACATCACCTGTGTCCAGGCAGCTTCGAGGAGCAAGGATTGAAAGCAACTTGTCTACTATCGCTGATTGTTAAGTATTTTGTTTAAACATTTATTCTGTTGACTTGCTGCACCAAAACAATTGTCTGAATGTAGTTAATGTTTAAGTTTTATACTTTGATTACAGCTGTAATTTAACTTTTTGCGCTTCAACTGCTGTGTTCACGTATTTCTTGATTTCTGTACTGTGTTTAATTTGGTTTTTGCATCACAGTAAAATTTGAAATGTACAGTGCAGTCAAGAGTGTTTTTAGTTTCACTGCATGGCCACAGCACACACCATGGGCTCAATTTTGTTGAGCTCCTGACGTTGGGCTCCGTGGTGGGGGGGCCAGAAGATCATAGCGGCCTGCGGCCCGCCGTGGAGCCTGACACTGGGATTGTTGGGCCCGATGTTGCTGGCGGCGGCCAAGCTCTGTGGTGTCCCCCACTGCCGCTCAGCGATGGGACCTGACTTTAAATATTGAAATTAACTTTATGCATACATTTAAATCTAATTCCCCGTGATCTTACTTTCGGATCTGGATCTTCAGTGTGACGGGCGGCGCTCACATGCCTTCACTTTCCCGTCCATGGAAAGCTGGCACCATCGAGGTGGTGAAGGGGGGATCAGAACATTTTTAGTGTAGTTGCGGGTGGGGGGGGGGAGCGAAACGGGGTCAACTCTGCATTTTTAGTGTGGGGGGGTGAAGGGGTGACCTCTACACTTTGTGCAGTTGTGGAGGGGGGGGAGGGGGTGTGCAGCCACCCTGCATATTTAAATGAGCGGCCGCGCTCAAGATTGCAGCGGCATGGTGGTGCAGGCTGCCAATCTTTCCACCCACCGCCAGAAGCGGCAGCTGGAAAATAAAGTCCAACCCCACATAGGTAACTTTCACTTGTTAGTGGTAATTAGACAAAAACTTTTCGCAAATTAATACTCTGGTCTCAAATGGAAAGAGTTGGGCCAGAAACCAGTCTAACTGGTCACAACTGTAAGCAATACAATTTCAACAGGAACCATGTTCATTGGTCTCAACTGAAGCCAATATATTTTTCAACTAAAACAAGTACAAATGGTCAACTGGAACCAGTACAACTGGTCCAGTTGTCCAAATATCCATGGTCAACTGGTTCAAGTGGACCTGTTACGACTGGTTTGGATTTATGGGAGAGCATCAAATCAGGTGGTAGAACTGAGTGATGTCATGACTGCACCAGTCCAGGGGCTTCCAGAGCACGCGGGGAACGCCCGCGCAAGCACCCTTCCCTGCATGGGTGCCTGTGGGCTGCGATGGAAGCGGCTGGAGGTGCAGTGTGCCCCACTCGGGGGGCCTCCGGCTTCTCTCGCGCCATCTCCAGCAATGCTACAGATCCGTATTTTGTACCCATTAATCTTTCATACTTGTTGGTTACTTGTCACTTCTGATTGAATCAGTTACTGTATCTGTTAAAATGAATAATGGTAGTGTTTGACTTTTTTAACTTAATATTTTCTGAGAAATTACTGTTTATCTCAGATTCCGAAACTTGTGAGGGATACTGACCTTACTTTAATTGATCTTGTGGAAAACTACAACAAGCTGGTAAAAAGTGTTGAATTCACAGAGCCAGAGGCATTGCACAGTGCATTAACTGCTCCCTTCGACTTCTTAACCTGTGTTACAGTCAAGTGAGGAGGGGTTGAAAGGCTCCCTTCTTGTCCCTCTCCTTGTTTGGCCACAACAGGGCTATTTCTTTTAAACAGGGGATATGCTTACCAATTCAGTGAGGGTTTAACCCTTTCAGGTGCTATGATCAAAAAAGCCAATTGAACAGTTTTTCTTGAGTTTAAACAAGGAAGTGGTTAGTTTATTGTATTTAAAACCAAAACCCAATCTAAGTAAAATAATAAACTACACTCCAACTTACGCACACACACACACACGAGAATCAAACACACATAAATAGGTTACAGAGTAAAGAAGAATAGATTGGTTAGATTAGAGTCCAGAACAAATAAAAGAGTATACAGTCTGTGGAGTCTGGTAATTCAGTTGTTTTCTGGATGAACTTGTGGTCCTGAGGTTTCTGGCTGGTAGAGGTGGCCAACTGGTTCAGGTTTTTCTTGGAGACAGTGATGTAGATGGCTTTCTCCCCGGGGTCTCTGTCTGCGGCACAGTGGCGCAGTGGTTAGCACTGCAGCCTCACAGCTCCAGCGACCTGGGTTCACTTCTGGGTACTGCCTGTGTGGAGTTTGCAAGTTCTCCCTGTGTCTGCGTGGATTTCCTCCGGGTGCTCCGGTTTCCTCCCACATGCCAAAGACTTGCAGGTTGATAGGTAAATTGGCCATTATAAATTGCCCCTAGTATAGGTAGGTGGTAGGGAAATATAGGGACAGGTGGGGATGTAGTAGGAATATGGAATTAATGTAGGATTAGTATAAATGGGTGGTTGATGGTCGGCACAGACTCGGTGGGCCGAAGGGCCTGTTTCAGTGCTGTATCTCTAAATAAAAATAAAATAAATGATAGACTTGGATGTTTTGCAGCCCACAGGCAGGGTTCGAACTTATAACGTTGTCTGGAGAGAGAAAGAGAAGAAGACAGACCCCCTCTTGGGTCCTGCACTGATCAAAAGCAGGTGCTTGTCTCCAGTAGCCAAAAGAAATTCCAAGTTTTCATACAGATGGAGAGACTGTCACATGATTATCCAATGTATTCTCTCTTTTCCATCCCAATTAGTTCAAGTCTTAGGAATTCCAATCTCTCTCTCGGGTCTTATTGTTTCAGTGTTGACCCTTTGAGGTTCGTCTCCACCAGTGTTAATTCCAAGACGGCTTTTGTCTTGTTAATGGAAGTAAAACAGGTAGCTCATTCAAAATTAGCAAGCCATTGTTCTGGTGGCAGATTCATCAGACATTCGTCTCCACCTCAATACCTGGGCATGTGAGGTATTTCAATGCAAATTGCAGTGGCCACTTTAGCTGCTTTCTTTTGAAAAGTTTAATTTAGGTTTCCAACCAATGGATTAAAAATCATCATTCGGCATAGCACGTTTTCATGGCACCTGAGTTTTAATTTAATCAAATTTCCTTCTTACTCATCTGTGGCAAGTGTGCACTATGACATGTAGAGGGTATTAAACATTTTAAGTGTTAAATAGAAGACCAAAGCTTGATACAATGCAGAATACTGCCATCAGAGAGTGCAATAAATAATGAAACATGACTTGAAGACAGTCAACACATCTCCAGGTTCAGATAAAATGCATAACTCATCTAAGCTTTGTTGTTGTGGTTTACAACATCACATGAATCACAAAATAAGAGTAATAATTCCTATTGATATAAAGCTGAAGCACCTTTTATTTGCAAAAGTAAAAGAAAAAACTTAAAATCATATAGGACTGTATTATGCCCTCAGAAAATTCCCAACATACCTCACAACCAATTAATTACTTCGGATAAGTATTATTTATGTAGGCAAATACAGTGGCCAATCTGCACACAAGGTTCCACAAACAGCAAATTAAATGAATGACCAGCTAATCTAATTTTGTTGATGTTGATTGAGGCAGGAACATGGGCAAGACACTAGGAGAACTATGAATTCTTCATCTAATAGTGCTTTACACCACTTGAACCATGGGAACAGGCAGACAAGACCTTGGTTTAACATCTCATTTCAAGGATGATAAACCTGATACTGCAGCATGCCCTCAGTACTGCAACGAAGTGTCAGCTTGATCATATTGAGGTTGGCGCCCACAACCTTCTAATTTCAAGGTAGGAATGCTACCACTGAGCCAATGTGAATGCTAAAAGAAAACAGAATGATATATGTCTGTAGCTGTTGAACTGATATATTAAATGTCTAGAGCAAAAATGTAACATGTTTTCTTTTCTTCCTCCACTTTCCTGCCAGTTTTCTCTGCACCTATTCTTCTCTTATGAAGATGGTGATTCTGGGGTTGGAGGGAGGGAATAAGAGAAATGAATTCATTAGCATCATTTACCTTGCATGAGTGGCCAGTCTTGCTGTGTAAGATTTCACAATGGTTGTTGGCGGGCCACTCACCATGGAGGCAATCAAAGATGAGCTGGATCTTGGCTTCACCCATTGTCCACTGATGCACATTTGAAGCAGGTGTCACTGAATCAGATTGGGAATATACAACTTGGTTGACTTTTCCCTGCCTAACCCAGAGCATTGATGCTAATTGTATTGATGTAAAATCAACAATATAACTGGAGAGTGAAGTCACTAAAGTGGTGGTGTAATGACTTCTGCCAACTGTATTAACCCTTATTGCTTCGCATAGGTTGATGTATAACTGCAACTGGGATGAAGCAAACTGTTAAACCTTTTTTTAGGTAACTTTGTCAGGTTGGTGAAAAGCTCACCTCAGTTAAAAAATAAATGTTAATCGGACCCTGTTGAGTGGAGCTTTGTGACTATAAGTATACAGAATTATGCAGCACCCTGTTTGCTTGATCAGAGAGTAATGGGGGCCAATTTTCCTCTAACGGCACAGGTTATGTCAAAAAGGTGAAGAACGAACATTAATCCTGCCTTAATGATAATGTGCTAAAAATGCTCCATATTCCTGGGTGAGTTAATTTGCATCATTATTCACAGATCCAATGACAGACTGGACAAGTGTAAGAAGGTATAAAAGGCAGAGGTAGCCAATTGCATTGTAGGTAATATTTAAAGGGAATTTAGAAAGTCTCAAAAAAACACTTCCACTCCAGACTGTCCCATCGAGTGGAGACTGGAGCTCCAGCTCTCAATTCTGGGTTGATATTCAGCAGGATTCTTGTGTCTTGTGGGTATGGGTTTTGGGAGCCCATAAAATTCCACCGTACAGGACTAACCTATTGACTGGTTTAAAGATGATGATGGTCATGAAAGTAGTGTTCATGTTGTGGCTGGTCAGGCTGTTAATCATCCTTCCACTCTTCCCCAAGGGAAAAGTGTGAAGATATGAAAACGACGACCTCGCCTCCCGAAAAATCTTTTGAAACTATTCAAGAGGATATTATACGATATAATTATGCACCCAAGTTTCAATTTGCGTTTGAAACAGCATCTCTTTGGAATATTTTGGTAAAGTAAATCCTGCGACAGGTTATAAAACAAATTCAAAGGTTTGATATATTCTAGAAAAAAGCATTCCCCATTCACAATGTTAGTGGGCCTCTTCAGCAATCCTACTTCTTATGAAGATTAGCACTGATATTTCTTTCTTTGAGAAATGTGAATGCCTCTTGGTACACCTGCAGCAGTCAGGTAGGGTTGAAGATTACTATGAAATTCTTTAAGTCATTCCAAAAAAATGAGGATTACTCATTGCAGTAGTTTTGATGCCTGGAAGAGCAATCATCTTGACATAGGTGGGAACTTCTTCATACTATGTTAAGGATATTTATTACCACTTAGTTGAAAGCTTAGCATGGAACTGGTGGGCGAGCTGCCAAAATACATGGTCTTTGTGCAGATTACTTTTAGCAGAGGTAACTTAATTTCTAATGTTTCCTTTGATACTTTAGTCGTTTAGGAGCTGTCTGTTGAAGATGGTACAAGCTAACATTGATACATTAGAAATATTGCACGGATTAAATATTTGATTTGAACCCTGGACGTACAGACATTTTCTTTACAACTCTTAAAATAAAGCACATTTGATATCTGCCATGCATGATTGTTGAGTGTGTGACAATGCTTTAAGAAATAAAGGAGCTATTATTTTAACAAAGGACAAAGATAAATGAATTAAAAATAATCAATGGAGATGACTGCTGGTTCAACTTTACCAATCACTGAAGAAAAAAAAATCATGTGAATAAATGAGAAAATCTTTATATAGGGAGTGATTCTTAATAAAACTTTGGAATAAATGTACAAAAAGATTTGTTTTGACTCTATTAATACTGGCTGCCAGAGTGAAATTTTACTATCTCTAGTCAGGTAGTTTCAATTTGAACAGCAAACATATTTCAAATAAATCAACAGACAAATGATAAGCAGATGTTCCCCACTTAGAAGCATTATATTTGAAATAAATCCAACAACCCAAGCATTGCTTGTCAGTCCCTCCTGATAAACTGCTGGCAGGCAAATAATATAAAATGCAGTGCAGAGAGAGAAAGCGATGTGACTGCGCAAACTACATATCAATATAAAAGTATTAGAAGTGGTAAAACAAATATAGAGAATAATGGACACCTGGGAGTGATTACAAGGCAGTAATATGATCGAGGGGTTCATGTGACACTATAAATCATGAGAGCAAAACCTGAGCACTTTATAATAGTCATCTGAACCCCCCAAGATGAGATTACAGTCTTGAAATCACTCTGGGGAGTCTATAATCCTTTTCTGTGTGATAAATTATTGTCTTTTTGAGGGGGGGGGGGGGGGGGGAGGTGGGCGCGGGTAGTTGTTTCTATTTATTTGTTGACAGTATGATTGACAGCAGGTGACAGCCAGCTTGATCCACCCTGTCACCACAAAATGTCATCTGCACTGACGAACTTAGGATTGTTAGACCAATTCTAAAAAATGTGTCAAGGAATACTTGGTAGTTGATCACCAGGGCCGAGTTTCCCCTTCAGTTACACCAGCAACTGTTTAAACTGGAACGGTATGGTAGGCGGCTGAGTATTTTTTTCTCCAGCTCCCCACTACCAGATGCCATGTCCATGATTTCCCACCAGAAGTGAGGTTGGCTGTAAAATCTGTCCAGCCAAATATGGGCAGGTATATTGTAATTAGATGCAAATGGTGGAAATGCATCATTCAAGGTATATCTATATTGATCGCACTGGGCTAGGTGAGTGATAGAAGAAAAAGCAAATTACATCTAAATGAAAATTCAGTGTTCTGCTGGTGCCACCAGCCATGTTAGCTGCAGCACACACACCTTATCCCTCCTCCTCCCACCTGAGGCAATGGTGCCAGTGCTTGGCAAACTCATTCAAATGACTGTTACACTGAAAGATCAGCCCAAGCCAAGGGCTCAGACATGGGGAAGGTGGAAATTCCATCCCATCGATCTTTCACCACTGTTGCAGCCGAGAGGAAAATCCGTCCCAAAGAAATTACGAATGTTTAAAATTCTACCCGACAGAATGAAATGGAGAAGAAATACTCACATGATACATTTATAACTATTTAATGATGCCTGACTCCCTACTTTATTTGCCTAATTATTGCATTGCGTTCTATAAAATTGTTGGACTTGATATTGTTTGTCAGCATTTGTTTCAAATTCCAAATCTAATGGCCAAACAGCCCAGTAGTCAACAGGCTACTTTATGTTATATTTGTTTCTATCAGCTATAATGATTGATGGCCTCCAACCACAGCACAAATTATCACTTGTATACATGGACTAGGTATTTCTGTTGACCACACTAAGGTGAGGCATTTTCACTGGGAAACAGGGAACAAGTGGAGTTTAGCAAAAATAAGGTGACCGGTATACAGGACTTAGAGTGATATCATATGTGTGGCAGAATCATGGGTTGATTGAAGATTGTTTCGGAAGGTTGCCAAGGAGAACGTTTGAGAAATCAAAGCTTATGATAAAGAAGTTATGGGTGAGGATTTCAGCACCTGTGGAGGTGAACTAAAGGTGTAGGTGGGCAAAAGAGCTTCCCTTTGGAAAATATGTCCCAGTATTATCGAAGCTGCTAGTCGATCTTTTTAAACATCAGAAACTTTATAATAGTATTCAAACCTGGGGGCTGAACTTGCCCTAACAGTACAAATTAGTTTTTTGTCCTGCATTATTGGAGCAATGAGTGCCAGTGGAGCAGTGAACTGGATTTTCTGCTTCAGCTCATTTCAACAATTATTCATAGCTCCCAATCCAACTTTGTGCTTGTAAAAGCCCATTATGGGATGTGGAAAATATGGTCAGCAAGTCCAAATTAAGGGATGCATGCACTTGAAAGGTAAATGCCTGCTTATTAGGACAAATATTTGTTTCAACCTTTAACAAGCCTCAAAATTAATTTCAAATACTACTCAGCCTTGGATAAGTGAAATGATAACCCTTGTGGAAACACAAAACAGCTTCAGTAGATTGGTGACAAAGTTGTGAGGCACACTGCTGAATGGATGGATGACTACATGGACATGGAACTGTGTGCAGTGAGTGTGTGCAGTTGCTGAATTTAGCACTTCAAATCTCCTTCCCCACGCAGCAAGTGGTAAGTTGGCTCAGCACTGTTGCAAACTACCTACAAGGCCTAGGAGAAGAGGACGGCTCACTCAAAGGTATCTGATAAGGAGATAATGCCCAACAGTGTCACATATCTTGTGGACAGCCCAAAGAGTTCTTATTTCAACTAAAGGCGTAAGTGCCAAGTTTTGCCATTCTGCTGCTGCTCTTGCTAGGCTGTGCCTAAGTGCTCTCTCAGTGAGAGGAGCAAGCATGGTGATGGGTTGCCGCCAGGTAGTATGGTCCTGCTGTCATTGTAATCTCCTTGAGCCTGGGTGCAAGGTCATGAGATGTCCCTACAACAGCTGGAGCCAGATCTATCAACGCACTGGGTCTAGCACTTGCCGCACTTTCTCAATCATTTGACTGGTTTGACTTGAGTGGAGGGATGCGGTGTCACCATGAGTGGAAGTTATTGTAACGTAGCCTTTGCTACCGCATTGCCAGGTCTGGGCATCCCAAAAGGATCATCAGCAGAAAGTACCAGAGCAGTCCAAAGGATGTCTCTAATTTGCCTAAAGCCTACAATCACTGCTTTTTCCAAATGATTGCCCAGTCTGTCCAAACCAATCATGACAGACTTCTCGAACTGTCTGAATAATACCAAGTCACAACATTTGTGACTAGAGAACTGTTTGCCACTTGTTCTCTTGCTAATTTGGCTCTTCCCTGCAGATGGCCAGGAAAATACTATTTGTTCCACGGCACTCTGCATTTCTGCAAATCCTTGTAACGCAATGATGATAGGGGAGCACTGATGCACATTTTCTGACAATTGCTGCAGGCTGCTTATCGTGACCTCACAAAATGTAACAAACGCCCTTTGCTCCTGCAGCAACCTCAACCTGAAGGCAGATCCAGTAGGATACCAATCCCTGCAGCAGGGACTTGCAGCCTGCACGGGTTTTGCTTCTTCCTCTTCTGATGCCTCTTTTTGCTCCTTCTCACTTATGGTTTGGGATTCATCTAGTGCCCTCTTGAAACTCAATGGCTACATTCTACAGGGTGATATTGTCTGTGGTGGAGCCACCTAGTCTTGCATTATCTTGAGAGGACCCTATAGAAATAGAAAAAAAGATTTACAATTCTTCCCTATGACAATGACTTAAAAGAGCTAAGATCGTAGATATATTATACTTTATGCAACTGCTGAACTATACATGCCTACAGTGAGGATTCAGAAAAGGAGTCAGAGTATGAAGAATCATTACAAATGGAGGACACTTGCAAGGCAGTGGAACCATATCTTCAAACCTGCCCTCCCCAATGCTGTCTACAGTTCCACTGCTAAAAAGGCCAACGACTCATGTAGCTGCTTCACGATGGCTAAATTTCTGCCAGTCTGCGTCTCTGCCTACAGGTGTATGCAGCCTTGACATGTAAGTGGAACACAGTACAGAAGGTAATAGGAACCCATGCAACCAGGTCATCTTCTCTCTAGGGTCAAGTCTTTGCAAATGATTCATTATGGTGTTTCTACAGGTATTACTTTGTGTGAGCGCAGATTGGAACTGCTGTGTGCAAAACAATATTGTGCCCAACTTCACTGAGGACCATCCCCCTTAGTTGTGTGCAATAATTCAGTGAAAAGGGGTAAATGTCATCAGCATGCTCCTTCCATGAGGCCACAGAAGAGAAACCTTTTTTACTCGGGACATTGCTTCAATGAATGAAAAATAAAAATGCTCACAAAGGAGAGTGTTACGGATAGGTGGGACATGATAGGGATGGTCACCTCTCAACTGACCGAAGATGACATTTTTATTAGAATGTATTTTAACCCTTGAGCATTTTAATGGTCAATAAATAGACAAATCCAGGTTTTCTCGTAGATTTAAAGAAGTCAGACATTGGAAAGTTTCTGGTGGACGGATGTTTTGCTGCAGACTTCTTTGGTTAAATCTCAGTCAGTTCAATGGCAAAAAATTCCGGTTACAATTCTCAGGTAGGGAGATTCAAGATCACCTTTTGTCTCAGCTTCTAGGTAGTTTAAAGATGGTATTCATTTTGCTGGGATGGGTCTCTCTTCCTGGCTTCTGGCTTTCTGGCTTTTTCACAGAAAATGTCTCTTATTAAAAACTCCTTATAAACTTCTCATCAGAGACTAGGCTTCTGTCAGGTGACCCAAGTTTCTCTTCAATTGTGTTTGATCATGTGGCCATTATTAGACAATGGATTTGAATGTTGCTTATTTCTATGCCATCCTGATAAAGTGGTGTTTTTCTCACACCCATTATTCTGAGTTTGAGTCTGGAGTGTCTGGGCTGGATTTTACAGCACCCCCCCACCAACGTCAGGGGTCATGGCGCTGGGGCGGGGGGCTGCAGAAACTGCCTCCGGCAGAGGCATGCCATGGGCCTTGATGTCGGGAAGGTTTTGTGGGGTGAGTGGGCAGGTTATTATTTCCATGGTTATTGGGGGTGGGTGGGGGGTTGTTGGTGGGAGAGGGTCAGGATAAATTTATTTCATTTTTTAAAAATAATGCATCTTTAAAAATTTAAATTAAATGGAAGGGCTTGAAGGCCTTTAAAAATGGCGCCAGCACCTGCGCAAAGGCTACTGACGTCATTGCTGGGGATGGACCTCCCACTCCCTCCACGTCATCATTGGGGTGGTCCTCCCCGGCCATTTAAATGAGCCGCCGCGCTGAATAACGTGGCAGCTCCACGATGTTTGCTCTGTGAGGGCGGACTGCCATGTTTGAAGCTCACCAGCGATCTTGGCATCGAGCTTATAAAATCCAGCCCTCTATGTCTGCAAAGTCATTGTTAGCTCAACTTGTTGAAGAGGGGTAGCCATTAACATTGAATGTGCCATTTACATTTCTAATGCTTTCTTCAACAATTCTTCAACCAGACATTATGATTTGTTCAGGATTCCGACAGTTAGCATGTGTTTTTGCTGTACAGGAGAGATCACTTGACCTCTTATCCCATATTGTTTTGCAGCAAAAGGTGTTCATTTTGAGTTCAATTCATCAGCTCATTTTACAGTTCATAATTTCTCCTTGTGTGAACGTGACAAGGGTATATTTGCCTTGGTGCTTTTCTGGATACCGGAAACCTTTTTCAGATTTTCTATTAGCTATGATAAGCCTAGAAGACTGCATTTACTCTCTGCCTCCTCCTTTGGACACCTTGTAACTCTGGCATTCTCTCCACAAAAAGTCACCTTCCTTTGCCATATCTCTTGCATAAAAGTATTATCAGTGTTATGGACAGGTGGAAAATGGCATGGCTGTTTTCCACTGGTCAGCTCCCAACTGACCACCGAGATCGGCGGTGGGCTCTTAAAATCCAGCCCGTAGAGTCTGAGAGTATCTTTGTTTCTGCTCATTTTGTGGATAGCTCGCATCCATCAGTTGTCTCATTTCAATGCAGACGGGGTTAATGAGTTTTAGTTCTTATCAGACATGGATGCATATTTTAGTGTAGGAGATGGTATTTGTCATGTGATTGTGTCCTCCATCTTGCTAAAGGCAAAAATGTACCAGTCTTTTTTCAAATTGTTCTAATTTTTCATAACTCTACAGTTTATTTTGGAATTTTCATTGCTGCTCTTCTCGTGAGTGTGACATTAGTAATGGGGACAATTTTGACTACATTTCTCCTTACAGCCATGTGTTGATGTAGCAGGCTGTTTGTTTGCTGAGCTAAACACTGTCTCCCCTTGAAGAAACAGCAGAAACCATTTAAGAGCTGCTGGCTCACCTGATTTTGTGGCAGGCAACCCTCTTATGTCTATCTCTCTGTGCAGAGATTCTGGGCTAGATTTTACCACAGGCAGACGGGCCTTCACCACCGCTAGCCCGGGGATCTGACCCGCATTTGACGGGCCCTTGGGCTTTAATTGTCCCGAGGCAGGACATCTACTCGTTTGAGGGAGGAGCTCCCGCCTCAGTGAGCTGCTGTCCAATCAGCGGGCCGGAAGCTCTTAGTCCCAGCAGTGCCACCGGGAGCAGTGGCCACTGCTGGGACTGAAGCCCAGTCGACCGAGGAGGATGGCATGGAGCCAGGAATGAAGGTATGTTGGGGTTGCCTTGCCGGGGGATGGGTGGATCATTTGTGCTGGCAAGGCAAAGGTAGTCATTTGGGGGGAGGGAAGGCGTTTTGGGTCCCAGGGATGGGTTGGGAGGTGGGGGCTGCCCTCAATCGGGCACCCTGTGCCCGACTCCCAAGTCACCCCCCCTCAGCGCGCGGAAAGGCCAGCAGCTATTGCTGGGCGGCCTTTCACGTCCCCAGCATGCCCACTTGCCAAGGGTAAAGTACCCATGGAGGCGGGCGAGGGCCCTTAAGTGGCCATTAATTGGCCACTTAAGGGCCTTTTTTATTTTATTTTTTTTATTTAGCGATACAGCACTGAAACAGGCCCTTCTGCCCACCGAGTCTGTGCCGACCAACAACCACCCATTTATACTAACCCACAGAAATCCCATATTCCTTACCTAAACGAGGGGCAATTTACAATGGCCAATTTACCTATCACCTGCAAGTCTTTTGGATGTGGGAGGAAACCGGAGCACCTGGTGAAAACCCACGCAGACAGAGGGAGAACTTGCAAACTCCGCACAGGCAGTACCCAGAATCGAACCTGGGTGCCTGGAGCTGTGAGGCTGCGGTGCTAACCACTGCGCCACTGTGCCGCCCATTTTGCCTTGATTAGCCTCTGGCAGGTAGGCCCTTTTCCCCCACCGTCCGACAGCCGTAAAATTGGTCGGAGGCGGGAGCCGGGTCGGAAGGCCTCCCAGAGCCTCCCGCTCAATTTTACGCTACCCTCATGCCACCATCTGACCGGCTGGGGCGGCGTAAAATTCAGCCCTCTATTCTGATGCTTTACTAAATTCAGCAAGGCCATCCACCCTCACTGCTGGCACAGATGTGTGAACACCACAGCCAAGCACAGTCCCAATGTTGCTGCTCTAAGAAAATCAAGGCTCAAGTTTCCAAGCTAATCAATCCATCTCTCTGTTTCTGTACCAAATTTAAAAACTATACTCCTGTAGTTAGACCAGTTTTCAAATTGTTCATTCCTTTTTGTATTTTTAATCAGCTGTTGTAATACTTTATGCCCGATAAATGCAGTTAAATCCATCCTTTTCACATATGGTTGAAATATTTTCCCTGCCCACACAAATGAAATCGGTCTTTCTGTCAAGCGGAAATGATGATTTGTGAATTAGTGAAAGTCTTTGGGATCTTTGTTTCAGCACCTTTAGTATTTTCTGTGACTTTATTCTTGCCCCTTTCCCCTTTCTTGCCACTCACATATTTGTGTGGTGCTTGTTGCTTCGTTGGTATTGAAAGTGAACCCATTAATTCTAGTGACACCTCACTTATCTTATTTTTCAATCAAGTTGTCAGTTAGAAGAATCTCCCCCACCCGAATATCTTCCAGATATTTTCCCAAATAAATTTCCATTTGCTTCACTGGATGAGAATGTTACACATTTTCTGAATTAACATGGTCAGTGGAGAGGGCTGGCAGAATATTAGGAACAGAAATGTTTTACCTGATGCTTCTTGACTATCATTACATTTGAACAGCAGAAACTACAAGTTTATAATATAAAGAGAACAGATTCCTGGGAATAATTACAAGGTGGTAATGTAATGAAGAAATTCCTATCTGTGCACTTGAGGAATGAATGTTCTGGGTACAAAAGTCAGGAAAATCCACCTCAAATCTGGAATCTTGACTTGCTTATGAGCTACTCTCAGAGAGATACTACAAAACAAGCTCCATGCATTTATATTTTTTAACTTTTGGTGTTCTTCTAATTTTTAAGAAATAATGAAATATTCCTGTGCCTTACAAGGAGTACATCATTAGAGCCCTCAGGCGCACAGCCCATGGTTTTCCAACCAAAATGATTGATGGAACACCATGAGTTGTGGGCCCACGATTTCCAATAAAGTGCTCCCAGGTAAAACACGATTCCCTGTGAATTTCTTCTGTTCTTCTTCTCTCCCTGTGCAAAATGTCAAATGGGTTCTGAATTTTGTCACAAAAATACATGGAGTAACATGTCTGGTCACAGGTGAGTGGGCATATTCAGAGTAATTTTCACCTATGCAGCCTGAGTGGTAATCTGGGGGAGTGGAACACATTCCCATTTTGGGCATTCAGTATCATATCAACTCCTATCAGGTGGGGTACCGCCAGATGTAGAATAAAGCTCCCTTTTCTATATTCCAACAAGGTCCCTTAGCATCACACTCCAGACAGCCCCTCTACTGTACCAGTGTGAATTTTCTATTTCTTGTCTCAGCCATCCTATGGTCTATCTGAATGTGTTTTCTAACTTAGTCTCAACTTGAACCATAGATAAGCAGTTTTGTGCTGTTGACCATACCTATTGGGAACAGGTGTAGTAGGACTGATCAAGTTTATTTTCCAAATGGCCTTAACAGCTAGCAGAAATATTCATCTCATTAGTCTGTGTTTTAGTTTAGTTTAGTGATACAGCACTGAAACAGGCCCTTCGGCCCACCGGGTCTGTGCCGTCCATCAACCACCCATTTATACTAATCCTACACTAATTCCATATTCCTACCACATCCCCACCTGTCCCTATATTTCCCTGCCACCTACCTATACTAGGGGCAATTTATAATGGCCAATTAACCTATCAACCAGCAAGTCTTTGGCATGTGGGAGGAAGCCGGAGCACCCGGAGGAAACCCACGCAGACACAGGGAGAACTTGCAAACTCCACACAGGCAGTATCCAGAATTGAACCCGGGTCACTGGAGCTGTGAGGCTGCGGTGCTAACCACTGCGCCAAGGTTCCAGAGGTAAAAGGTCAGTGTACTAATCTGCAGCACCCAACCTCCACATACACATGGAATAACACATTGTGATGTGACTACTGTAGCTTTATTATAAATCAACAGAATAATCAGAAATTAGTTTGAGAAAATCCTATGTCCATTAAAATTAACTAAAGATAGATTTCACTATAAAGTACAATGTGAGACCTCATTATCCTTCAGTCTAAATTGAGGATAGATTCACAGAGAAAGTATGAAAAGCAAGCACAAAACCCATACATCATCAAAATGTTATCCTAAGTAAGAGCACATTATCTTTCCCTTTAATTGATATTTAATAATGTTGCTTTAGATGAAGCATTCTTTTAAAGTATCCATTTACTAGTTTTCAAAATTAATCCTCTTGGCTAAGCAGTTTTTTTAATAAATGAAAATGAAAAACCTATCTCACACCCTGCTTCTGTAACTGTACTCACTGTTGCAGCCTTTGTGCTTCAGGCTTTGCTGGATAAGTATTAACAGGGTTGATTTTCTGATCTCACCGACTGGCCAACCTCATGGGATTTTCCAAGACCAGCCTCATTATGTATGCACAGCAAGCACCCAGCTGGTTTTGGGCCTGGCTGCGGGAGTTCACTGTCAATGGAGGTCAGAAATATCAAGCAGCTGGAGCTCTTAAAAATTTCAGCTGCGAATAAAAGGGTTGCTGAAACATTGTGACATGTACTGTGAAAGATTTCGGGGATCATAGATACAATTGCAGGATGGTCACAAAGGTGGCAGATGCAGTTCAATGGAGAAAACTGGGAAGTAATATATTTTGGAAAGAAGAAGAAGGAAAGGAAATGCACTTTAAATGGCAAGATTTTAAATGGAGTGGTGGAGCAGAGTGACCTTGATGTGCAGATACACAGATCATGAAGATGGCAGCACAAGTAGATGAGGTCATTAAAAAAAAAATTATTGGTTTTAGGGTCGAAATTTGTAGCATCTGAAAGAGGCACTAATTCCGTGACGCCAGAATGAAATGGCCGATGACTGTTCTAAATTAGTCCTCGGGCCTCATCAACAGCTCATCTATTGGGGCCTAATAAATTTGGTCACTGCCGAGATCCACGGGTAGGTTATGGAGTGGAATTAATTGAGAAGGGGATGAGGGTGGGCTTGTAGCCATTGCAGTTGTTTCATGGAGCCAGGATATGTCGGAATGTTTTTGGACCTTTTTTTTAAATGGTCGCCTGTGAGCTCTTTAAGCAGGTTAGATAGCTCAAGATCTGAACATACTGGTCAGAATTTGCATTTCATAAACCCTTTCTAGTCTGGATCGGAAATAGGTGCAGGAGCCTCATGCGTTCAATTCAGATGGCTGCTCAAAAGAAGACCCAATCCAATTTAGCATTGGCCCAAATGGCTGGATAGATCATGTGCAGGCCTCTGCCTTGCTAAATTGGTTATCATTGTACCCATTTTATGCCTGAAAAACAGAGTACAACAAGGTTGAATTTAGACCCAATAGAACAGAAAGACTAACACAAAGGAGCTAATGTTGAACTTGTGCAAGACTTTAGTTAGGCTGCAGTTGGAATTTATTTGCCCTATGTTTTCATGGGCATCACCTGATCTCCTGTCAAAATTTCATGGAAATTCAGGGTAACTCTATGTAGTTTTGGATATTCCTCACCATAGCCAAAGATTTGCAGGTTGATAGGTAAATTGGCCATTGTAAATTGCTCCTAGTGTAGGTAGGAGAATGGTGGGGATGTGGTAGGGAATATGGGATTAATGTAGGATTAGTATAAATGGGTAGTTGTTGGTTGGCACAGACTCGGTGGGCTGAAGGGCCTGTTTCAGTGCTGTATCTCTCTATGACTCTATGATAGTAAGGATTAAAACCACAGGTGCAGCTTCAGTTCATTAGGATATTCATAGGGAAGAGGGGCTATAATTATAACATGGGACTTGAGAAGTGAAAGCCTGAGAAGGTTAAGGGGTTCACCTGATATAGGTCTTCATGATTATAACGGGTTATGAGAAATAAGTAGTGGTAGATTGTTTTGACTTGTTGATTAGATGGTAACAAGCGGGCACAAATTTAACATAATCGCAAAAAGAATTAAAAGGGAGGGTGGAAAAAAATTCTTTATTCAGAGGGTGGTTAGAACTTGGAATTGTCTGCCACTAACCATCGTTGAAGGAATGGCATCCTTTTGTGCTGTAAACATCTGTGGTTCCATGGAGAGTCCATGAACACTTTTAAGAGGGAATTAGATAGGGTCATGCAAAAGAGGAATATTAAAGCGAATAAGGAATGAGCAGGAGAATGTGACAGAGGAAAACATCAGCACAGACTTTGCGGGCTGAGTGGCCTGGGCCAGCATCATGGCAGGTTCGGAGGGCAGCAGAAGGCCTGACCTAACCCGATATGAATGGAATCAGGAAAATCCAGCCGTCTCATACTATTTCAGTTGAACATCAAATGGAGTGCAATTCCAATGTGATGTTAAACCGGGTTTGTAAGGTGCCCATGGGGTTTGTTGGATGCCCTGGATGTTTAATAAATCTACTTGACCTTAATTTAAACAGTTGGCAAGTAGAGATTCACCCCTCCCTATTCTCTAAATATTTAGATTTCCAGCTGCTGGGAGAGATCTTTGCCCATGTATGTATTCAGGCATGTACAGAGCTCACTCCAAAACAAGACAATTAATGTTCCAGCCAGGCAGGAGCCAAGAAATGTAAACAGGGTTCTGCCTGGTTGCAACCCGAACTGCAGCTCCCAATCTCAATAGAAATGCATCCTCGAAGTGAAAATAGAAACCTAAAACGCAGTTGACAGTTTAGAATAATTTGCTTCGCTACAATATTTCTTATTGAAATTGCTTACCTCCAGCCTAAATTACTAAAGCAAATTGTTAAAATTTGGGTGCAATGACAATATTTTGAGTTTTAAACACTTTTCTGCTCTTAGTGGATTGCTCGAGTGGTGATGCCATAAGTTGAATCTTGTTTGCTCAGCTCACAACAAAGTATAGGGTAAAATTTTATGCTCTCCCCTGCGGCGGGTTTGGAGGTGGGGAAAGCATAAAATTGGGTGGCATGGTGAAGGAGGGGGACCCCGCCACCATCCCACCTCCGCCAAAATTTAGTCCAGTGCATAAAGGCCTGTGAAGGGCCTTCTCGCCGCACTGCCAATTGAACCTTTAACTAGGTAATTAAGCCCCAATTGAGGGCCTCACCATTGAAGCCGCAATTACCCATGCGGCGGGCGGCCCTGTCGCTGCACGGGAAGCACGGCACCTAAAACCATGCTGGCTGCTTCCTGGCTCTGGGTGGGGTGGGGGGGGGGTGGTGCGGGATCCTTCATTCAACCTTCATTCAAAGGCGCTTAGTGCCTGAACAAAGGACCTGGTATTGGGAAGGAGTTGCCCGCTGAGGGCCACCCCCCCACCTTTGCTGCCAACCATCCTCCCTCCTCCCCTGTGACACCCACCCCGCAAGACCCCTCCCACCCTATCCTACCTTAAGCCTGGTTCCAGTGCCATTCCTTGGTGTCTGGTTGCTGCAGCTACTGTCACCGCCTCTGTGGCGGCACTGCAGATTCCGGCCTCTGATTGGCTGACAGCTCTGCAAGGCCGGGACATCTGGTGATGGGGTCCTAAATCCTATGGAAGGCCTGCCACAGTCCAGTTAAGTGCCTAAATTTCGTATACCTTCTGTAGAAGAGGGGGTGTCGGGGGTCTCGGCATCGGTTTCCCGCGACACTGAGACCCCCGCCGCGAGCATAAAATTCCCCCCATAGATACATGACTTTGCACTTTTCAATATTAGGGTAGGGTATTATCTGTGGCTCAGTAGTCACACTGTTGTCTTTAAGTCAGAAGATTGTGGGTTCAAGTCCTACGCCAGAGATTTGAGCATGTAATCTAGGCTGACACTTCAGTGTAGTACTGAGGGAGTGCCATACTGTTGTAAGGAGCTGTCGTTTGGTTGTGATGTTAAACTGAGGCTCAGTCTGTCTCATGGGTCGATGTAAAAGAACCCATGGCAACAATTTGAAGAAGAGCAGGGAAGATCTCCTCAATGTCCTGGACAATGTTTATACCTCAATCAACATTCACTGAAAAAAAATTAGCTGCTCATGCATTGCTGTCTGTGAGACTTTGCTGTGTGCAAATTGGCTGCTGTATTTCCTACATTACAACAGTGACTGCACTTCAAAAGGCACTTAATTGGCTGTGAAGCACTTTGGGATGTCCTAAGGTTCTGAAGGCGTTATATAAATGCGAGTTCTTTTTTTTATTAGCTGTGAGATTTTAAAAAGTATGTTATTAGCTTAGGGAGTTACTTTACCTCATATTTCTTTTTCATGTTCTAATAGGTTTTAACTGAAGGAACAAAACTGGCATGTTGAAGGTCTAATGTAGAGCAACGCACTAATAAAGTAAATTATTGAGGGGATCTCAGTGCCAGGTCACCCTGAATCATCTTACAGCTGCTTAAAACGACTGTAAGTCCAATGCAGCCCTTCTCAATAAAATTCAAAATACCACACGAGTAGCACATAACCTGTTGACTAGTGAGTAAGGAAAGCATGCTCACTCCAAGCTGGGATGGTTCACTTACACACATATAGTCTCCTTGTTTCCAATGGCAAAAAACAACTTACTCCAGTTGGCTCCATAACCCCAAAAATATTTAAACTAAATTCATTGAAACGAACAAGTCATTTATTATATAAAACATCCAGTAGGATTTGTTAGGTAATACTAGCAATGGACTTTGATTGTAGTACATAAAAATGTATAAATAACCCTTTCCTTCTGGGAACAAGTGTTTAAATCAGAACACTGATGAAATAAAATGTTGCAGCTCACTAATGAAACTGAAAAACAAATCCCCATTAAAATATTAATTTGAACAGTCAACAGACAGATGATTTATGATCACAGTGAGGGCTTTATGGGACCTGACACATCAAAGCAAGCCTGTTAGCTGACAATTGGATGTTACGGAACACAGGTGTTCCTTCCTGAACAAGCTTTGAAGCCAAAAAATGAAGGAATGTTTCCAGTATATAGTAATCACCCTAATAAAGGAATGGATATACATTTCAGCTTAAAGTTAAAAGAAAAAGCTGTCAGTGCTTCTCACTCTCAAGGAATGTGGGCAACACACCAAGTGAAACCTTATTAGTTGTTCAAAAGCATCATCAGAGAGAATGCTGCAGCCCTATCATTATCAGGCAAATAATCAGCTTCAGGTGAAGGGTTCAACCTGAATTGGGTGAGGAGTGGGAGGGAGCTGGTGGTAATGTTCACAAATATCAGGTCTCAAAATTGTAAAAATATTTAAAATACATAGTTTGACCGATTAAAATGGATCTTCAATATGAAGTACTTGTATATGTGTGTGGGTTAGTGGATATGGGTCTGAAGCTGTGTATATTCACACCGAGAAAAAGTTCTAATTTTTTTCAGTCTCTTTGAAATTTTTTTTTTAATGGAAGTCGTTTGACCTCACGTGATGCATGCCCTTGGTCAAACTCTGACCTCTTGATCACCTCCCCTTCTGCCTCACCAGTGGTGACTGTGCCATGCTCTGGAATTCCCTTTATAATGCTCTCCAGCTCATCACCTTCCTCTCCTCCTTCAATATCCTATCAAAACCTACTTCTAACCAAGCTTTTTGGTCACCACTCTGATTTTTCCATTTTTATCCTTGCATCTCAACAAAATACCTTGGGATTTTTTTTTTCTGCATCAAAAGTGCTTTATAAATGTAAGCTGTTGTTGCTGTTGTTTGAAGGCAACAGGCTCAGTATGATACCAATTCCTTATGTATGTTATTGGCAATTGGAGTTGGGTCCACAGCAAACTCTGGTATTTCAGTTTTCTTTCCTGCTCTCTTTTTCCATTTGCTCATCCTCACTGGTCACTTGTGTTTTATTGGGTGCCCATTCCTGGAAATCACTAACTATAGCTTCCAACGTGTTAGTATCTGTGCTGATAGCAGGTGCATTGTTTGATTTTATGTGTTGTGATGTTTTCAGGTGCCACTTGTTATCACCTCATCTTAGGAAGCACTTTTAGGGAGAGAAAATGGAGAAACTTTACAATGAAATTTCCAGAAAAAGCTTTCAAAGCGGAGTAAGTTCATGAGACATTTTGGCCATTATGTAGCTGCTTAACAAGTGTAGTTCAAGTGGGAAGGATTCAGGGTGTGACAAATCCCCTGGACCTGATGGGCTACATCCTAGGGTTCTAAAAGATGTGACTGCAGAGATAATGGATGCATTGGATTTGATCTTCCGCAAATACCTAGATTCTAGAACAGTCCCCGTGGTTTGGAAGGAAGCAAACACAACTCTGCTATTAAAGAAAAGAAAGAGCGAGAAAACAGGGAACTATAGGCCAGTTAGCCTGACACCAACAGTAGGGAAAATGCTAGAATCTATTATGAGGGACATGGTAACAGATCCTTAAAGAAATCATAATATGACTGGGCAATGTCTCCACAGACTTATGAAATGGAAATTGTGTTTTGGAGTTTTTGTAAGTAAATATCAGGGTAGATAAGGGGGGGAACAAGTGGATGCAGAGTATTTGGATTTGCCAATGCATTCGATAAGGTGCCACACAAGAGGTTATTACGCAAAATTAATACTCATGGTATTGGATGTAACAAATTAGCATGGATTTAGGATTGGTTAAAGGACAGAAAACAGACAGTCGGAATAAATGTGTCATAAGAGTGATGGAGTCTTGCTGCAATTATATAGGGCCTTGGTGAGATCACACCTGGAGTACTGTGTACAGTCTTGGTCTCCTTGCTTAAGGAAGGACATACTTGCTTTAGAGGAGTGCAATGAATGTTCATTAGACTGATTCCTGGGATGAGGGGATTCTCCTATGAGGAGAGATTGAGTTGACTAGACCTATAATCCCAAGAGTTTAGAAGAGTGAGAGGTGGTATCATTAAAAGATATAAAACTTTTAAGGGGTTAGACAGGGTAGATATTGTGAGGATGTTCCCCTTGGCTGTGGAGTTTAGGACTAGGAGTCAACAGTCTCAGAGTAAGGGGACATTTAGGACAGGGATGAGGAGAAATTTCTCCACTCAAATGGTTGTGAATCTTCGGATTTCTCTATCCAGAGAACTGTGGATGCTCAGTCATTGTGTATATTTGGATACTAAGGAAATCAAGGAATATGGGGATAGGGCGGGAAGATGGAGTTGAAGGAGAAGATCCACCATGATCTTATTGAATAGCAGATCAGGCTTGAAGGGCTTAATGGCCTACTCCAGCTCCTATTTCTGATGTTTTTACTTTCTTATAATAATAGATGCAGGATACTTGGTAGGGGGTGGCACCCTCTCAAAAACTCTCCATATTTCATGGGTGAAAAGGGCGAAGGACATTGCCTCAAATTAGGTGAACTGCTTTAGTCCCATGTGTTCTTGTTGTCTCCCTGTGGTCATGTTCAACCTTGGTTTGTAAGAAGAACACATGTATCAAGATGACAACAAATATCTGGGCACTCAGACAGAAAACATACAAACATACGAACATACAAATTAGGAGCAGGAGTAGGCCACTCGGCCCTTCGAGCCTGCTCCACCATTCAATAAATTCATGGCTGAACTGATTACTCCACATTTCCATCTACCCCTGATAACCTTCCACCCTCTTGCTTATCAAGAATCTATCTACCTCTGCCTTAAAAAATATTCAAAGACTCTGCTTCCACTACCCTTTGAGGAAGAGCATTCCAAAAACTCACGACCTTGAAAGAAAAAATTTCTCCTTATCTCTGTCTTAAATGGGCGAACCCTCATTTTTAAACAGTGACCCCTAGTTCTAGATTCTCCCACAAGGGGAAACATCCTTTCCACATCCACCCTGTCAAGACCCCTCAGGATCTTATATGTTTCAATCAAGTTTCCTCTTACTCTTCTAAATTCCAGCTGATACAAGCCTAACCTGTCCAATTTTTCCTCGTAAGACAGCCTGCCCATTCCAGGTATTAGTCCAGTAAACCTTCTCTGCACTGCCTCCAACACATTCATATCCTTCCTTAAATAAGGAGCCCAGTGTGGCGCAGTGGTTAGCCTCACAGCTCCTGCGACTTGGGTTCGGTTTCGGGTACTGCCTGTGCGGAGTTTGTAAGTGCTCCTTGTGACCGCATGGGTTTCCGCCGGGTGTTCCGGTTTCCTCCCACAGCCAAAGACCTGCAGGTTTATAGGTAAATTGGCCATTGTAAATTGCCCCTAGTGTAGGTGGATGGTAGGAGAATAGTGGGTATGTGGTAGGGAATGTGTGATTAATGTAGGATTAGTATAAATGGGTGTTTGATAGTCAGCACAGACTCAGTGGGCCGAAGGGCCTGTTTCAGTGCTGTATCTCTCTATGAACAGTACTGTACACAGTACTCCAGATGTGGTCTCACCAATGCCCTGTATAGCTGAAGCACAACCTCCCTACTTTTGTATTCAATTCCCCTCGCGATAAACAATAACATTCTATTAGCTTTCCTAATTACATGCTGTACCTGCATATTAACCTTTTCTGATTCATGCACTAGGACATCCAGATCCCTCTACATCTCAGAGTTCTGCAATCTCTCACCATTTAGATAATATGCTTCTTTTTTATTTTTCCTGCCAAAGTGGACAATTTCACACGATCCCACATTATACTCTATTTGCCAGGTCTTTGCCCACTCACTTAACCTATCTATATCCCTTTGTAGCCCCCTTATGTCCTCCTCTTCACATGTTGCTTTCCTACCTATCTTTGTGTCATCAGCAAATTTAGCAACCATACCTTCGGAGGTATACCTTCGGAACCATACCACTTGGAGGAAGCACTGAGGGTGGCAAGGTTACAGAATGTACTCTGGGTGGGGGACTTCAATGTCCATCACAAAGAGTGGCTCGGTAGCACCACTACTGACCGAGCTGGCCGAGTCTTAAAGGACATAGCTGCTAGACTGGGTCTGCGGCAGGTGGCGAGGGAACCAACAAGAGGGAAAAACATACTTGACCTCGTCCTCACCAATCTGCCTGCCGCAGATACATCTGTCCATGACAGTCTTGGTAGGAATGACCACCGCACAGTCCTTGTGGAGACGAAGTCCTGCCTTCACATTGAGGATACCGTTCATCGTGTTGTGTGGCACTATCACCGTGCTATATTGGATAGATTTTGAACAGATCTAGCAAAGCAAAACTGGGCATCCATGAGGCGCTGTGGGCCATTAGCAGCCGCAGAATTGTACTCACCAACAATCTGTGATCTCATGGCCTGGCATATCCTCCACTCTACTGTTACCATCAAGCCAGGAGACCAACACTGGTTCAATGAAGAGTGCCGAAGGGCCTGCCAGGAGCAGCACCAGGCATACCTCAAAATGAGGTGTCAACCTGGTGAAGCTGCAACAGAGGACTACTTGTATGCCAAACTGCATAAGCAGCATGTGATAGAGCTAAGCGATCTCATAACCAACGGATCAGATCTAAGCTCTGCAGTCCTGCCACATCCAGCCGTGAATGGTGGTGGACAATTAAACAACTAACTGGAGGAGGTGGCCTCACAAATATCCCCATCCTCAATGTTGGGGGAGCCCAGCACATCAGTGCAAAAGATAAGGCAGAAGCATTTGCAACAATCTTCAGCTAGAAGTGCCGAGTTGATGATTCATCTCGGCCTCCTCCTGAAGTTTCCAGCATCACAGATGCCAGACTTCAGCCAATTCAATTCACTCTGCGTGATATCAAGAAACGACTGAAAGCACTGGATACTGCAAAGGCTATGGGCCCTGACAATGTTCCGGCAATAGTACTAAAGACCTGTGCTCCAGAACTTGCTGTGCCCCTAGCCATGCTGTTCCAGTACAGCTACAGCACTGGCATCTACCCGGCAATGTCCTGTACACAAAAAGCAGGACATGTGCAACCCGGCGAATTACCGCCCCATCAGTCGACTCTCAATCATCAACAGTGCTATCAAGCAGCACTTGCTTAGCAATAACCTTCTCAGTGACACTCAGTTTGGGTTCCGCCAGGGCCACTCAGCTTCTGACCTCATAACAGCCTTGGTTCAAACATGGACAAAAGAGTTGAACTCAAGGGGTGAAGTGAGAGTGACTGCCTTTGACATCAAGGCAGCATTTGACCGAGTATGGCATCAAGGAGCCCTAGTAAAATTGAATTCAATGGGAATCAGGGGAAAACTCTCTGCTGGTTGGAGTCATTCCGAGCACAAAGGAAGATGGTTGTGGTTGTTGGAGGTCAATCTTCTGAGTTCCAGGACATCAGTGCAGGAGTTCCTCAGGGTAGTGTCCTCGGCCCAACCATCTTCAGCTGCTTCATCAATGACCTTCCGTCAATCATTAGATCAGAAGTGGGGATGTTCACTGATGATTGCACAATGTTCAGCACTATTCGCGACTCCTCAGATACTGAAGCAGCCCGTGTAGAAATGCAGCAAAACCTGGACAATATCCAGGCTTGGGCTGATAAGTGGCAAGTGACATTCACGCCACACAAGTGCCAGGCAATGACCATCTCCAACAAGAGAATCTAACCATCTCCCCTTGACATTCAATGGCATTACCATCGCTGAATCCCCCACTATCAACATCCTAGGGGCTACCATTGACCAGAAACTTAACTGGAGTAGCCATATAAAGACCGTGGTTACAAGAGCAGGTCAGAGGCTAGGAATCCTGTGGCGAGTAACTCATCTCCTGACTCCCCAAACGCTGCCCACCATCTACAAGGCACAAGTTAGGAGTGTGATGAAATAATCTCCACTTGCCTGGATCGGGGCAGCTCCAACAACACTCAAGAAGCTCGACACCATCCAGGACAAAGCAGCCCGCTTGATTGGCACCCCATCCACAAACAATCACTCCCTCCAGCACCGACGCACAGTGGCAGCAGCGTGTACCATCTACAAGATGCACTGCAGCAATGCACCAAGACTGATTAGACAGCACCTTCCAAACCCGCGACCTCTACCAACTAGAAGGACAAGGGCAGCAAATGCATGGGAACACCACCACCTGCAAGTTCCCTTTCAAGTCACACACCATCCTGACTTCGAACTATATCGCCTTTCCTTCATTGTCACTGGGTCAAAATCCTGGAATTCCCTTCCTAACAGCACTGTGGCTGTACCTACCTCACATGGACTGCAGCAGTTCAAGAAGGCAGCTCACCACCACCTTCTCAAGGGCAATTAGGGATTGGCAATAAACGGTGGCCTAGCCACTGATGCCCACATCCCATGAATGAATTAAAAAAAGGTCCCTTCATCTTAGTCATTTATATAAATTATAAAAAGTTGAGGCCCCAGGGGCACACCACTCATTACATCTTGCTAACCAGAAAATGAACCATTTATGCCTACTCTCTGTTTCCTGTTAGCTCGCCAATCTTCTATCCATGCCAATATGTTACCCCCTACACCATGAGCAATAACCTTTGATGTCGCATCTTATCAAATGCCTTCTGAAAATCTAAATACAATACATCTACTGGTTTCCCTTTATCCACAGCACATGTAACTCCCTCAAAGAACTCCAATAAATTGGTTAAACATGATTTCCCTTTCACAAAACCATGTTGACTCTGCCTGATTACCTTGAATTTTTCTAAATGCCCTGCTATACCATCTTTAATAATAGCTTCTAACATTTTCCCTAAGACAGATGTTAAGCTAATTGGCCTGTAGTTTCCTGTTTTCTGTCTCCCTCCCTTTTTGAATAATGGAGTTATACTTGCTATTTTCCAATCTAACG
The DNA here is from genome assembly GCF_036365525.1 of Heterodontus francisci. Classification (NCBI taxonomy): domain Eukaryota; kingdom Metazoa; phylum Chordata; class Chondrichthyes; order Heterodontiformes; family Heterodontidae; genus Heterodontus; species Heterodontus francisci. Next base: position 50,939,811 of record NC_090376.1, on the reverse strand, counting down.
GAACCTTCCCTGAATCTAGGGAATTTTGGAAACTTAAAACTAACGCATCAACTATCTCACTAGCCACTTCTTTTAACGCCGTAAGATGATTTCCATCAGGACCTGGGGACTTGTCAGCCTGCAGTTCCAACAATTTGATGTCCTGACAATCTCCCTCCTGGGGCCAGTACTTTGAAAGTGAACTAGAATGGTTCTGCAGTTGATAGCATTTGTACTGGGTTGCACTTCAAACTGTTCTGCATGAGATATCGTCTATTCTCTCTTCCACCTCTGCTTTCACAGGTACGTGTGGCCATGTTCCATTGCCACAGCGCCTCTAAGACATTGCTACTAAATGCTGGTGGCTTCCCAACTGATATCATTAGAGACATCTTGTTGACAATATTCTGCTTGCCATTGAATGTACTCCTCGGCTCTCCTTTCAGGAAAAGCCACAGGTCATTCATTACATGCTGGCTGGCTTAGTTCTCTGATTGGCAGGCCCCTCAGTTGCCGCACACAATTCCATAGATGGGAGCTTATTGAATTTAAAGAGAGGGTCTAAATCATATGAATTGTCCCAGCCAAATCCTCATGCTCCTCCCTATTTTCTTGGAATTGGAAAATTGAAGCCGTTTAGCACTCCTTAAGGTATCTGGAAAGACCTTTATTGTCAACTAAACAATGTTTTGTCTGATTTAGTCTCTGGTTAGATCAACCTCTCTTACAAATGTTTCTCCTTGCAGCACTTAAATTTGTTTGAGGGGATTCCATTTGGCACTCGGTGGGTGTAAAGCTAACAATATCCGTATTGGCAAGGGTCTAATAACTATGTGAGAACATTCTGGCATGCAAGCATCTGGTAGCTGAGTGAATGTTGCCAGTATAGCACTACAGCACAACATGATCCTGATGTCAAGTTAAACAACAGCACCACTGTCATTTTGGAGTAGTATGTTTTCAGAAAACATTAATTTCAATCTGATTTTAGCTATCTGAAGACTGTGGCCCAGCTCAATACAGGATATAAGTGATGCATCGCATCAGTATTAATGTTTTTAGTCAGTGAGCCAGCTCTGAGCACATTCCAATGTGCAGCACATGAAGGTCAGGTCAAATTAAAAAAAAAAGTTGCTGGGCCTTCTCAATACAGATTATGTACAAAGCCAGACAACTAAAACAATAATGGAGGCTAAGAAACCTGCAAATATAGGAAGTGGAAGATGGAAATAGGAAATGCTTGAGATGCACAACAGGTTGATCAGCATCTGATTGACAATGTTTTGGGTGTAGCCCTTTATCAGGGACAGACAGATTGGTAAAGCCCTTTACTGGAACTGACAAAGACCAACAGCCCCTGACAAACCCAAGGAAACGTAAAGGAGGGAGAACAATAGGCAGAAGTCAAAAATTCAAATCTGCTACCTATACAGGGTTACTGACCTTCCAGGATTGGCCTGGAGTCTCCAGAAATGAAAGATTAATCTCCAGGACAGGAGAAAAATCATAGGGACATTAAAATATGTTTTAAAAAAGAATTCTTTGAATACTTTTACTTTTTAGTCATAAAAATATTGGACATGGGAACAAGAGGCTGTTTGACTGACAGTCAAGCATTATCCAATCAGGAAATGAAGAGTCTATTTACTTGTTGATTGGTGCAGGATGGCATTGCACCATGAGGATGGACATGCTGGGTGACCAATGGTGGGAGTGTGGGGCTGGAGCATTTGGCGGTAATTGATCATTTGATGAAACCTTCAGGAATATATCTAACCAGAGTTGGCAACCCTCTATCTATCATTGGTTCATCTTTGTCAATCTTTTAAATTGCAGCCTGACAGTCCAAATGTGTTGAAGGGTCACACCCAGAACATTAACCAGACTTTTTCTTTCAGATGCTGATTAACTTGCCATTTATGCCATTTTCTGTTTGAAGGTCTTAAAGCAAGTTCTTAACAGCAACTTTTAAAAATGTATTCTTAATTACCAAAGCTGGAAGAGCTCATTAACTGAATAAGCCACCACAAAATACAACAGGGTTCTTGTTTGCTTTCAACAAGTAACAAGGAGATGATTCCATTATCAGACGATAGTGTGGTTGTCCTATTTCCATCATGTGCTGTCTCTGACTGCAGCTCCATATTGGGAAGATTGGAGTCTGCAAGTAACTTTTATAGGTAATTTCAGCATTGGGATTTGAAAAAATACAGATAATTTTAATTTGTATTTTTTGATGGATGAAATGATGAAGTTAAAGACATCAGTGTTCCAAAAACATATGACTTTCAAATGATTTATTTGGGGGGAGGGGTGACGAAGGTGTTATAGCTGAAAATATTTGTGCCATGCAGCTAATTTTCCAAAAGGACTTCCATTATCAGCCCCGTTGAGATTTACTATCTCAGCATAGACTAGGGATTGAATCGAGGACTCTTCTGGGCCTGTATGGCTCAATGTATACAGTGCAGTGCATTTACTCACTGATCTTCAGAGGAGCCAGGGTGTATATTGTGTCTTTTGTTGTAGATAATTGTAACCATACTGAGGAAATAGAATTAGAAATTGAAATTGGGTGTAGGGAGTACAATATCAATATTTGCTGGTGGCCCAAAATTAGGGGGCTTGGCAAACATCGATGCGGACTCTTTAAGACTACAAATGGTCATAGACAGGCCAGTTGATTGGGCAGGTGACAGAGGTAATGCAATATGGAGAAGTGCGAAGTGATGCATCTTGGGAGGAGAAACAAAGAAAGGAACAATGCTGAAGGACGTGGTTAAACAGCGAGATTTATAGGTCAAAATGCTACAATAGCAAAATATGCCAGATGCTCAAAAACTGAAATAAAAACAGAAAATGCAGGGAATACTCAGCAGACCTGGCAGCATTGGTGGAGAGAGAAACAGAGTTAAGGGGCTGAATTTTGCAGTCTTGCGGAGGCAAGTTAGGAGGCGGAACTGGGAGCAAAGTTGTAAAATAGTGTTTCGGGTCAGCCACCTGTCATGTTCCCACCTCTGAAAGTTCTTGCCAGAGGTGATCAATGTGGCAGTGCCTATCCACCCAGCAACAGGCAGCCAGGCCTTTAACTGGAGGTGGACTCCCGGTGACAGGCCTGGGGTCATCAAGGCCTCCTCTCACTCACCCTAGCACAGACCCACTGGGTTGCGACAGCCACAGCTGCGACCACAATCCATTCTGTGGAGGGGCTCCCTCTCCACAACGATGGCTTGACAGCTGTGGCCATGTGTGTTTTTTAATTTTTCCCAATGCTGCAGAGAGCGTCTCCTGCCTGCCTCAGCAGCGCCCATCTCTCCCAGCGGGGCTGCTAGCCGAACATTGCTACAGGCCCTCGTATTGGACATCCCTCTTCCCTAATTCATCCACTGTCCTTAATTGGACAGGGTTCTCAGAGGCAACTTCTTAACTGGCAGCCTCTGGGAAGAACACAACTAAAGCAAGGAGCTAATGGGAGGAAAGATCTTGTAACAGTCTCTATCACTAGGGACAAAGTATTTGACAAACTAATGGGACTAAAGGCAAACAAGTCACCAGGACCTGATGGCCTACTTCCAAGGGTTTTAAAGGAAGTGGCTGCAGAGATAGTGGAGGCATTGGTCGAGATATTCCAGAACTCACTGGATTCCAGGAGGGTCCTAACGGATTGAAAAACCGCTTATGTGACGCCCCTGTTCAAGAAGGGAGGGAGACAAAAACAGTCAGCCTAACATCAGTCGTTGGGAAACTGCTAGAGTCCATTATTAAGGAAGAAATAGCAGGACATTTCAAAAAGCTTAATGCAATCAAACAGAGTCAACATGGTTTTGTGAAAGGGAAATCATGTTTGACAAATTTGCTCGAGTTCTTTGAGGATATAACAAGCAGAGTTGATAAAGGGGAACTGGTAGATGTAGTGTATTTGGATTTCCAGCAGGCATTCGATAAGATGCCACTTAAAAGATTATTGCACAAGATAGGAGCTCACGGTATTGGGGGTAATGTATTAGCATGGATTGAGGATTGATTAACACACAGAAGACAGAGAGTTAGGTTGGAAAGACGTAACTAGTGGAGTGCCACAATGATCAGTCCTAGGGCCTCAATTATTCACTATCTATGTTAATGACTTGGAGGAGGGGCAGAGTAATGTATCCAATTTTGCTGATGATACAAAAATAGGTAGGTGGGCATGTTGTGATGAGGACGCAAGGAATCTGCAAGGTGATATAGATAGGTTGAGTGAGTGGGCAAAAACTTGGCAGATGGAGTTTAATGTAGGAAAGTGTGAGGTCATGCACTTTAATAGGATGAATCAAAAGGCAGACTGTTATTTAAATGGAGAGAGACTCCAAAAAAGTGCAGCACAGAGGGATCAGGGTGTTCTTGTGCATGAAACACAAAAAGTTAGCATGCAGGTGCAGCAAGTAATTAAGAAAGTAAATGGAATTTTGGTCTTTATTGCTAGGGGGTTGGAGTTTAAAAATATGGAGGTCTTGTTACAACTGTACAGGGTGTTGGTGAGGCCCCACCTGGAGTACTGTGTACAGTTTTGGTCCCCGTATTTAAGAAAGGATATACTGGCATTGGAGGCAGTTCAAAAGAGATTCACTAGGCTGATTCCTGGGATGAAGGGGTTGACTTATCAAGAACGGCTAAACAGGTTAGGCTTTTATTCATTAGAGTTTAGAAGAATGAGGGGTGATCTTATTGAAACGTACAAGATTCTGAGAGGGCTTGACAGGGTAGATGTTGAGAAGATGTTTCCACTATTGGGGGAATCTCGAACTAGGGGACAGAGTTACAGAATAAGGAGACACTCATTTAAAACTGAGATGGGAAGCAATTTCTTCTCTCAGAGGGTAGTGAATGCCTGGAATGCCTAGAGAGTTGTGGAGGCTAGATCACTGAAAGTATTTAAAGAGGAGGTAGATGGATTTTTGAAATATCGGGGAGTTGAGGGCTATGAGGAGCTGGCACAAAAGAGGAGTTGAGGTCTGGGGCAGATCAGCCATGATCTTATTGAATGGCGTGGCAGGCTTGAGGGGCCGAATGGCCTACTCCTGTTCCTATTTCTTATGTTCTTATGTTCAAAGTTCCGCCATGGCCACTTCCAGGCTCCTGACCCCGAACTGACGCCATTTGACCAACAGTCATCGCCCTGAAATATTAACTGTGGTTTCTCTCTCCACTGATGCTCCCAGCCCTGCTGAGTACTTTTAGCATTTTCTGCTTTTAGGTCATAACACTTAGTTGATTGAAATTGAGAGTGCAGGTAGATAAAGCTATAAAAATCTCAACAACATTTTTGTTTTTTATAAAAGGGTATAAAGTACAAGAGCAAAGAGGTTATGATAATTTTGTACAAGGTCATAGTTAGGCCATTGGTGTAATACTGTGTACAATTTTGGGCGCCCCATTCTAGAAAGGACATTAAAACCATTGGTGCAGTATAAATTCACCAGGATGATGCGAGGGCTGGAAAACAGTAGTTGTGAGGAAAGAATTGAGATCCTGGAACTATTTCAGCCAGAGCAGAGAAGACTTAGAGGAAATTTGGTTGAGGTTTTTAAAATTATTAAGGGTTTTGATAGAGTGAATAGGGAAAGATTATTTCCTCTAGTTGACGAGTTAGCGACATGGAGCTCATTTAGTTTCAAATCAATTAAAATTATCACAAAGAAAGAAAGGAGAAAGGTAAGAAGTTATGCAGAGGGTCAGTGGAGCATGGAATGTTTTGCCACAGAGAATGGGTGAGATGGGGACTATTGCACCTTTAATAGGAAAATTCGGTAAATATTTGAAGCAGAAAAAAATACAGACAGTAGAACAGTCGGATCAGAGTTGAATCACTCCAGCAAAGTGCGGGTACAATAGACCAATTGCTTCCTTCTGTTTTCTTTATTCATTTGGGTGATGCTGGCCCATCACTAGTTGCCTCGAAGGTGCTGGCAGACTTTCTTCTTGAACCGCTGGTCGTGATTTAATAAAACTGAATGACTTTGGAAGTCAGTTAACAGTCAACATGTTGTGCTTTAAGCTTCCACAGTTCCATGGTCCTCTGTGCATCCTCAAAATTCTGTGCTATAAAGAAACTAAAGAATGGGAGAAAAATGCATTAAAAAAAATTCCAAGAAAATGTCCAAAATGTAAAATTATTTTATTTGTGTCTCATGCTCCCTCCATTTATATGACATTCTGTGTTAAACGTGTTGTGTACATGTAGACTAATTATATCTATGAGCTATTTGTTTGGGTTTTATAATTTGCATCTTAGCACTTGAGATTGAGTTTTAATTGATATATTTCAATGCCAGATACAGTACACCTATGAGGTCCAAATACAGAACAGCTCAGATGTTATACACAAGCTGTATGTCGTTCATCTGTCCTTACAGCAGAGGTCATGAGTGGGAAAATAACATGCTCTACAAAGTAGGGAGGATTTCTGCCCCAAAGCAAGATTTCTGGGTGACTTACTTTTAGAATTAAGACCTGTTTCTGAGTCCTTAAGTTCTTTTGAATGGTGATTCTTCTTTCTTTCTTTTGTATTGCCAATATTAATGTAAAGATGATTAAATTGAACTAAACAATATCTTCACCAAGTGTTTTGGCAATGGCTTATGTGCGATGAGATTATACAGGCTATGTACGCAGCCAGATGGTGTTACTGTACTTTCACAGCAAATTAAAATTTGTTTAAAACTTTTTCCTTTTTTACCAGTGGGAAATACATGGAGAATTAAGTAAGTGCTCAGACTCTGAAATGGGTAAGAGTACAATGAAATGCCTGTAAAATTATATCAGAGCTAGTAAATACAGATCATCAAAGTACAATGAGTGCCATTCAGTCGATTATTCGTAGTGGTCTGTAATTTTGGGATAGAAAGTGTTCTGTGCGATTGTTTCTATTGTGCAGCAGATTGAAAATGTCCCAGCTTTTTAAATACTCGAGCAACTGTTTTCAAGGAACAGGAAGTGCTTCAAACAAAGAACATTTCTGTACTTAAACAGAAAATAGACAAATTACCCTAAGAAAACATAATTTATCTCTCGGTGATGTCAAATATCAGTTCTTTTACCCTTTTCAACTTTAGTGGCATTGAGTATTATGGATTTGGTCCTTCACCTGCTTCTCAGTTTTAAAAAAATGCAAAACAAAATGCATTATGAATTAAAGCCAAATTGTTATACATGTGAAACAAAAACAGAAAAATCTGGAAACACACAGCAGTCCCATCAGCATCAAAGGAGAGAACAAAACATTGATGTTTCAGATCCGCACCCATCTTGAGAGCTGATATATAAGATGCTGATTGATATGCTGAACGTTTCCAAGTTTTTCTGTTTTATTTCAGATTTACACCATTTTGTTTCCTCCAAATTCAAATATATATGCAAATTTTAAATATTTTATGCTGTTCACTTGTCTAATATCTAATATCCAGTTGAGCACTCTGTGTGACAGAGTGAGGGCAGGAGTTTTAGGCCCCAATGGGGGTGAGCATGGAGGCGGGCAAGTGCAGAATTTCATGCCTCCAGCTGGTTTGCCAGCACCATCCTGTACCCAGGCCTTTTTCCCAGAGGTGGGATGGGGGGGGTGCAAGGTTACTCGTCTGCAAGTGGCGGGTTGCCAATTAAAGCCCTTTAAAGGCCTATAAAGACCTATTGTCAGAGACTGGCTGGGCTTCAGCTGCAGCTGCAAGCCACCCTGTGGAGAGAGGTTGTCTCCATCTTGAGGTGCCCTCTCTCTTACTTACCTGACAAGGCAACCTGCAGCTTCTTCAGTGCTGGAGGGTCTCCTATTGGACCTTTCAAGAGCTGGCCCTTTGTCCTTAATTGGACTGTGAGCCTGCCCTCTGGACACTAACTGCTCAATTTGGGGGAAATCACTGCAGGGTGACTGTTTCCTTCACAGTGCAGGCTTCTGACCCCCATTTGACCCTGATGTCGGTGTCCTGTAGCCCATGGGTAAACCCCTGCAAAGAGTTTGATTTTGAGTGACACTGTGAGCAGGATTTTCTCTGCAGGGGCAGAAAACAGAAGTCGGGACTGTTTCTGGGTCCCAAACCCACCCAGGGGGAGAGGAAGCAGTTATCAACCTTGAGTTTCACGGGGTGCCCCCTTAATTGGCATCCAATTAATGGCTGTGGGAGTGGGAGCAGAGCCATGACTACTTGAGTTCGGGTCTCATTTAAATTGACCACAGCAGCCGTTGTTAATTGTATTTCAATTATGTTTAATTATATGCAGATGGAGGGTCTTAATTAGGGTCTTACTTGAGTACATATAAGGAGACACTTACTGCGACTGAGTGGAGGTTTGAGTAAGGAGCTATATGTTTGCGATCTTTTTAATCTGTAAAATAAATGTAAGATTGAGTAACGATTAGCTGCAGCATCATCTTTCAGCAACAAGCTTTCTGGGATAGATCAGCCATTACTTCAGCTTGGAAGAAACTATATTGTGAAGAAATTGGAATGTCTTAGGAGAGCCAGATGCCTGGAACCTGGGGCAGGACAGCTCCTTGATTCTCTATTGCCGACCTGAAGATCCTCCTGGAGGCCATAAGGGAGAGGAGGGAGATGCTGTTCCCAGAGGGTGGCAGGAGAAGGCCACCCACCCAGAATAAGCAGGCTTGGATGGACATATCTGCCACAGTCAGCAGAAGACGTGTGGTCCGCAGAAGGTGTACCCAGTGTCAGATGAGGTTTGATGACCAGATATGCTCCGGCAAGGTGAATGCTGCCCCAACCCTCAAGCTAGGCCTCTGGGTATTCACCCTCCAGCAGACACACCAGCTGAGGAGCCTCAGGGGTCATGCTGCTCCTGAATGTGTGAGTGGTGTGTGCCCAGGGCATTTACTGATCCCTCAGAATGGCTCAGAGCTGTAGTGCTGCTGAGGACCTGTCAGCACTGGAACATGCAGCTTCTAATGAATTGGAGCAGCTGGCATTGGCCATAGAGGCCAGCAGTGCCTTATCTCACTCTCTTTTGCCCTTGCAGGAGAAATGGGCTCATAATGCCCACGAGGGGGCCCAGACTGGAGGAGGGGTCCCCTTCATTCACATGGTTACAGCCATGGAGAAGGAAGCCACGGCAAAATGGGCACTCATGGTGGAGATGATGATTAGAGAGGGTGATGCATTCATTAAAGGGGAGCCTTGCAATACACTCAGTCTGACAGCATACCAAGCACTGAGTTGCATTGGTAAGCCTCAGCGTGCAGAGGCTTCTGCTCTGCAAGGCTAGTTCTCATGATCTCTTCTTGTGTCTCCCACAGGTGTAGACGTCAATCCAAGGTGACCATCTCCCTCACCATCAATGAGCCAAGAGCAGCAGCAGCAGCAAAGCTGTGATGAAACACTGTCACACCTTACAAGTACACTGTCTACCAGGTCAGATACAGCAACCTAAGTGGGTCCTTGCGTGCAGATAGATAGGATGGTACTGGGTGAGGAGCATGTCACTAGTCTACAGTAGGAGGTACCAATGGCCGAGGCAGCTGTGGGTGGTTGTCCTTGGAGCATGGAGGACAGACACCACCCTGCTCAGCTGGGCACTGATGCAGGTCTTCAGGAGTCACTGGAAAAGAGGCTTCACCTAGAACAGCAGCAACAGATGGGCTCACACAGGTTGGAGTTCCCTGAGGCAGTGCGGGGTCATGGGCTGAGAATGGAGGAGTCCATCCAACTCATGTTTCAGGGCTTTGAACATGTGAGCTTCTCCACTGAGAGAGTGTCCAACCTCATGGAGAGCCACATGAACTGCGCACTGACTTTCATAGGATATATGCCACACTATCTAGCATGGACCGGTTAGTGGCGCTGATGGTGCAGGAACGTCTGGAGGTGAAGCCCGTTGCACCCCAGCTGGTGCTCCCCTCCAGCTATCTGGAGTGCCAGCCAAAGGCTGAGGATGTCACTGAAGAGCATGAGGGTGCAATCTATCAAGGGTGTCGTCACCATCTTTGGCCTCCTTGGCCTCTCTGCGCAGCAGGGGCCAAAGATGGAGGTTTCACCTGAAATGATTCAGGTGCAGCAGGTTCTCGAGATGCCCCCACCAACACCTACAGGACGAGGATGACCGCCATGTGCAACACAGCTGCAGGCCGAGACCACCAGGGGAGTGTCAGGTAGAAATGGATGAGCGCGGAGGCCACCACATCATGCAGAGTGTTGAGTGGGTCACTGGGGTGTCTTTTTCCTGTAATTGTGCAGTTTTCCTTCATGAACACAATGTAAATAATGACACTTGAAGCCAGACGTGTCAGCTTCCTTTTATTAATGGTGGGACAATAAAAGATGTATGAAGTGGTGAAGGAGAGCAAAGGTCCGTCAATGGTGATGGTGAAGTCTCTGGGAAGATCTGCATCCTTTATTGGCAGTAAGAGTTTACATGTTCCAGGCTGTGTCTTCATTGAAAGTGTTAGCACAGGCAGCTCAAAGTGAGTCCAAGACCAAGCTGTTCCTCCTGGGGTGGAGGGGTGCAGTTGAAACGTGCCTCCATCAGATGATCCCTGACATTGATGGCATCCTGATAAGGACTGATGAGTCCCGCGGCAAACACAACCGCCTCCCTGTGCAACCTTGATGTTCTGCATCTTCCCCTCCACCTCCTCTTCCTCTTCCTCTTCCATGTCCTGATCCTCCTCTTGAGCTGATGAGCTGTGTTCTTCCAGGGCCTCATCCTCCTCAAGGTTCACACCTCTCTGGAGGGCCATGTTATAGAGAGTGCAGCAGACCACCACGATGAGCAAGATCCTTGCAGGGGGCCACCCAACCGGTCCAGGCACTGGAACTACCCAACGGCCTGCTCAACGGTGGTCCTCTTGAGCAGATGTGTCATCTCTGTGCCTCTACCCTGGGGCTCTCGTAGAGGGATGAGTAGCCATCTCTTCAAAAAATATCCCTGGTCCCCTAGAATTCATCCATGGAGATTGGGGGGGGTGGAGTGAAGAGCTGTGGCTGGCGGACGGTGAAGGACTCATGGCAGCTGCCAGGAAAGCAAGCGCACACATGCAGGAAGCTCTTGTTGTGGTTATAGACCAGCTGAATGTTGAGGGAGTGGAAGCCCTTCCTGTTGATCAATCTCACTGGGTGCTCAGTCGATGCTTTTATGGCCACATGGCTGCAATCAATGATGCCCTGGACTTGGGGGAATCCATCGATGGAGGTGAAACCCACTGCCCTTTGTGCTTGTGAGGCCCCTCTGTCTGGAATTGAATGTACTGTCCCGCTCTGGCTAAAAGGGCATCAATGACCTCCTAGATGCAGTGTTGTGCAGCCGTTTGTGAGATGCCACCAAGGTCTGCAGCTGATCCTTGGAAGGAGCCAGAAGTGAAGAAGTTCATTGCCACAGTGACATTGGCGGCTCCTGGCAGGGCATGGCGAGCAGTACTGTGAGGTGTGAGGTCATCAGCGATGAGTGCACAGATGTCTGTGACCAACTGCCTGAGAGTCGCAGTCGCCTGCCAGGTAGTTCTGTCTTCGGCAGTAGATTCTATACTGAGGGTATGACCTTCCTGTCCCTCGTCCCTCTCCTTGCCTGGCTGATGCCCGGGGCTTTGCCCTTCCTGTGCGGTGTGTTTGTTCCTCATTGTCACTGGGTCCAAAATCTGAGAGTTGTGCCCTCATTGGCAACTACAGCCTTCCTTGTGCTCAGCTCAGGTGGCCCCCAAATTATGTTTGGCACCTTGCCCCTTCCTCTTATGCCCCCAAGATGCCAGAAAGGTGATGATCCCTCCACGCCCCAAGTGCTTCCTGCCCTCTCTTCCTGCCCACCTGCGCTGAGCCAATGGCAAATATCTCCCAATGGGTGAGTCCCCTTCTCTGCTATTCACCCTTTCATGGGCCCCAACTAATTCCCTAGAGTGGCCATGACTGGCTTCCCACAGTGTGTCCTCCTCCATTTACCTGATCTGCCTCAGACAGTGCATGCAATCTGTGCGCCCCCTTAACGAGGTTTCAATAAGTTCTTTAACAATGTTAATTGGCCTTTGTAATGGATCAGGTGGGATCCTGGGGCCACCATCCCCCCACACTACTGAAACTCACGTGCCAGGAATGGTGTTGGGAAACTGGCACGCCGGCCAGTACCGGTATTTTTGTCCCACTACCTCCATTCTCACCCCCAGTGGGACCTGAAAATTCAGTCCTGTGAGTTGGATTTAGAGTGTAAGAATGGGCAGGATCTTATCTTGCCCTTGGAGATGGGAATGGAGGTGGGGGCACACAAAATGGCAAGGGGTGGCATCGGGCAGCATGCCCAAAATTGTCCTGGTCCCATGCCAATTAATGGCCACTTAAGGGCAGCTTCCTGCCTCTGCTCCCATTTTACTGAAGTCAGAGGGGTCCACTTCCAAATAGAGACACTGCCAGCCTCCTAACAGGCCAGGGGGTGTGGGGTTGGGGTGGGACAATATCCCTTCTCTGGGGGCAATCCATGGCTCACAGAGGGAACCTCCTGGTGATGATGGTCACCCCTGTGGCAATACCACCCCATCCTCACCAATAATTCCCGCACACCCCCTTGTCGGGGCCTGCCTGACTGGCCCTGGTGACCCTGACCCCACTTACCTGTGTCCTGGGGTCTCTGACATCTTTGCCACTGCCAGCCTCCTGCAGTACTGGCAGTGGCCACCGCTCACAGAAATGCTCCTGGTACTGCTGAGCTGCCGGCCCGCTGATTTGCTGGCAGCTCTGGAGGCAGGAGCTCATCCCTTAAAGGGAAGGCGTCCCCGACGGCGGGTAGTTAATTGGCTGCCCACCATAAAATTCCACCGGAGCTCTGACAGAGGGCCCCATCTCAGGAGCTCCCGCTGCCCGGATAAAATCCAACCCAATGTTTCGATCTGCATGGAAAAGTGAGTTTGGTTTTGCATACGAGAGCGAGTTTGATTCTATGTGAGAGAGTAAGCTAATGTTTTGTGTGAGTGTCAGATAGATCTTGCACATGAGAGAATTAATGTTTGATTTTGTGAGAGACAGTAAGTTGGAAATTATGTGACAGCGAGTTTGTTTTGTATCTGAGAGAGTGGCCTAGATTTTGTGGTAGAAATAACAGTGAGGCTAAAACTGCACACTATTATTAAAGAGTAAATCGGTCAACAACTTCCGGTCGGCGCACATGTGCAGATAAAGGCGGAAATCAGGAAGTTGCTGTCAGAGTTGTCCTGCTCCTCCACTAGCTTTGCTATAACAGTATTTCACTGAAAGACTTGACATTGAAACATGTTTTTATCTCGCTCTCTTTTTATCCTTCCTTTTTATTTCACTTTCTGAACATGATTTAATATGGAATTAACTACTCTAACTTACATTTCCTGATTTAGATTCTGCGGCACCGATATTTACTGGAGCGGGATTTCCACTGGGAGCGATGGATTGGCGGGGTGGGGCTGGTGGTGAGGAGGAGGGTGATTTTTCTGGTTGGGAAACTGTAACACTGCAGAACAGGCTGTAGCCCAAAAGTGGGTGGGTGCCAGTGTTCACAAAGGGTCAGTGATTCTGGGGAACATGGCAGTCGGGGGTGAGGAGGGGTGATGTCAGTAATTGTGAGGAAGTCAATGCTCGCAAGAGGTTGGTGATCGTGGGGGAGCAGTTGGTGATCGCGGGGGGAGTTGGGGGTATGGTTGGTGATCACGGGGGAGGGTTTGGTGATCACGGGGGGAGTTGGAGGTATGGTTGGTGATCGTGGGGGAGGGGTTGCTAATCATGGGGGGAGTTGGGGGGGTTGTTGATCACAGGGAGGAGTTAGTGATCGCCAGGGTCCAGTCACTGGGGAGATTAATGGGTTTACTTGGGGTGGTGGGGAGAAGCACTCCTGCTCCTCTTGGCCCACAAGCACTACTGGAAATGCATTTACCTCCTTTTAGCTGCCGGGCTTCCTGAGGCCTGGGAAACACAAACGGCCAGTGTTAAGCCTGAAAACATTGATACCATCTCAGGCAGACACCCTCATTAAAATATTTAAGTGAGTGATTTACTTCCTGAGGGCGGGTTGGTCTCCCATTCTTTGACCTGCTTCCATTAAAACCCAAAGTGGGCAATTTTGAGGTGGGTTGGGATTGGGTTGAGATTTTTTTTCCATTTTTACTTACCTCTTGACTGTGCATTTGATTTTGCGTATTTTTAAAATTTGTTTATGCTGACAACCATTTGTATAGAACTCATTCTATTCGTGGATTGTCTTGCTCTATGCTATTAATTATTTGTAGAGAGTGCTAATTAGCTTAGAAATGGTCAAATTTCTGATCGCCAGGCCTGGCAACACTGTTTACATAGAAATCCTGAACTGATTTAGTTTTAGACAGAGACATATTGAATTGGTTCAGATTTCACAGGTACACTTCCCAGCTGTGGGTTTTACTGAAATGAGGCCCGAGGTAATGGAGATTAGATTGCCTTGTAAGTACTCTCTCAGGTGTTTCACAATCCTAGTCAGACAGGCCATTGTGAATATGCAATCTGTTGGGAGTTTCACAGAGTCGAAACATCTTGAACTGACAAATCCTAACTATTAAAAGTTCAATTACTTTGATAAAGATTAACACAACTTGAGAGATAAACAGGAGTGAATCACATGACAAGTGAGGCACTGAGACTCGATTTGTTTTCATAACAGGGATGTCACCAGGTTATCCATATGGAGGAATTTTATTGTAATTTGGAAAGTAGATAATCAAAAAAAAAGTGGAATGATGGATTTTGAAAAAGAAAATGACATTGCTCAAAGTTTAAACTGAACATTTTTGCTTTGATCTGCTTATGAAACAGCTTGAGATCAGAGCTTCAGAAACTGTTCTGAGGAGGTTTCATTGTCCCACTTCTCCATCTTTTGAAGCAGCACAAAAAGCCTTCTCTACTGTAGTGCCCAAAGCTTCAGTTTTTTTTTGTTGGCCCTGTTGCTGTATGTCATGGAGCCTCACACACTCTGCATAGAACCGAAACAAATGCTCCTATTAATCTGGACCTATCTTACGGTGTTGGTACGAGCAGATCGTGATGCTCAGAATTAGGATTTATTCACCATGGAGGGCGTCCTTTCCAGGTCAACAGTGATTAGGTGAATAAGAAATATAATTGCAAATAGAAACTCAGTTAAAGAAAAAAAGAATTTGCATTTATGTAGCATCTTTCATGAGTTCATGATGCCCTAAAGTGCTTTACAGCCCTTAGAGTACTTTTGAAGTGTAGTCATTGTTGTAATGTATGAAATGTGACAGCCAATTTGTACACAGCAAACTCCCACAGGTAGCAATATGATAATGAGCAGATAATCTGTTTAATGATGTTGGTTAAGCGATAAATACTGCCCAGGACACGGGAGTGTTGGTGGGGGTGAAGGGGTGGGGGTGAAATCTCCATTGCTCTTCTTCAAAACAGTGCCCTGGGATCTTTTATGTCTACCTGAGAAAGCAGATGAGACCAAAATAAGAGCAAAATACTGCAGATGCTGGAAATCTGAAATAAAAACAAGAAATGCTGGAAATGCTCCGCAGGTCTGGCAGCATCTGTGGAGAGAGAAGCAGAGTTAACGTTTCAGGTCAGTGACCAATGTCCCAAAGTTCTGATGAAAGGTCACTGACCTGAAACGTTAACTCTGTTTCTCTCTCCTCAGATGCTGCCAGACTTGCTGAGTATTTCCAGCATTTCTTATTTTATAAAGGTAGATGAGACCTTGGTTTAACGTCTCATCTGAAAATATCTGGGCTTTGAGGGGTGAAAAGCCATGGATTGGGTATGCAACATTTACAGTATTTTATTACGTTGCATTCAAATAGGCATCCCAAAGTTTTAAAATAAATGGGTTTATATCTCTGTTAAAATAGTATTCCAACATGTTAAGTGCTTGTATGCTGATCGTTGAATAACCTTAGATTTCTTGACAAACTTTTCTCTCAAATGGAATGCAGCACACAGCTATAGGAACCCAAGCAGTTTTCTAACACAAACATGTGGGGCTGTATTTTGTCCTGAGGATGAAGGTCATGGCACTGGCACCGGGAATGGGTGCTGTATTTGTTTTCTTATTAAGCAGCTGACAGCATGCAATCTCACAGTGGCCAATCAATTAAGGAACACGAGCCATGAGGTCCGGTCCATTTCCCGCACCTCTACCCTCACACCTTCCCCTCCCTCCCAGAACCGCAACAGTGTTCCCCTTGTCCTCACTTTCCACCCCACTAGCCTCCAGATCCAAAGGATCATCCTACGCCATTTCTGCCACATCCAGCGTGATGTCACAACCAAAGGCATCTTCCCCTCCCTTCCCCTGTCAACATTCCGAAGAGATCGTTCCCTCCACGACACCCTCGTCCACTCCTCCATTACCCCCACCATCTCGTCCCCTTCCCATGGCACCTTCCCCTGCAATCGCAGGAGGTGTAATACCTGCTCATTTACCTCCTCTCTCCTCATTATCCAAGGCCCCAAACACTCCTTTCTGGTGAAACACTGATTTACTTGTACTTCTTTCAATTTAGTACACTGTATTCGCTGTTTACAATGTGGTCCCTCTACATTGGGGAGACCAAATGCAGATTGGGTGACTGCTTTGTGAAATACCTCCACTCAGTCCGTAAGCATGACCCCGAGCTTCCGGTTGTTGACAATTTCAACACCCCCCCTGCTCTCATGCTCACATCTCTGTCCTGGGATTGCTGCAGTGTTCCAGCGAACATCAACGCAATCGAGGACATTGAGGAACAGCATCTCATTTACCGATTAGGCACACTACAGCCTGCCAGACTGAACATTGAATTCAATAATTTCAGAGCATGACGGGTCCCTCTTTTTATGTTTAGTCATTTTTTTTCTTTTTTATTTGGTTATTTAATTTTAGTTTTTTTAGTGTGTTTAGTTTGTTTCTACTGTGCCTACCCACTGTTCCTGTCTTTTAAAAAACTTTTTTAATGTTTGTGCTTGGAGTGCTTTGTGCTTTACAGTCTATTCACACCCTCTCCGTACTAACGCTTTGTCTTTCAGCACACCATTAACATACCGTTTGCCTTTGTTCCATGACCTTCTGGTCAGTTATTCTTTGTGACCTTGTCCGATCAACACCTTCTCTTTTGTTATCTCTTGCCCCACTCCCGCTTTACTTACTTAAAATCTTTTACATTTCTAATATTTGTCAATTCTGAAGAAGGGTCACTGACCTGAAACGTTAACTTTGCTTCTCTCTCCACAGATGCTGCCAGACCTGCTGAGTATTTCCAGCATTTCTTGTTTTTATTTTAGGTCCATCCAATTAATGAGTGCGAGGCATGGGGACAGTCCCATCATGGGCCTGAGGTGGGAACAGAGGAGGCGTGGTCTGCGTGAGCTGACGCCGCGGCAGGTGCTGGCATCATATTTGAAGAGCTGCCAGTCCTGCATTCATTGCTGCTTGAACAGAGAACTCCTTGCTGCTACTGCTGCCTTGAGACATCCTGCTACTGCTGCTGCTCCCCTCACTGAAGACTCAAACCAACCAAGGAGCTCACTGCAAGGATACAGCAACAATGGCAGAAGGGAGACCTGGGTGGCCCCTGGTTAAGCGATGCCTCCCTGAAGGTTCTCCTGCAGGCTGCAAGAGCAAGGTGAGAGGTCCTGTTCCCAAGGGTCAGGAGAAGGAGAGGGCCCTGCCTGACAAGGAAGCCTGGATGGAGATCGCAGAGGAGGCCAGGAACCATGAGGTCACCCCCAGAACCTGGATCCAGTGCCACAAGCACGACAATGACCTCATTTGGTCTGCCAAGGTGAGCATTCCATCCCTCCTTTCCCTTTGGCGCTGGGTTGTGGTAATGCAGGAGGCAGCAGCATATTCTGCCAGAGACATGGCTGCATCTCGGTGAGGGGTGTCAGTCTGTCCATTGGTGGTGCCTGCAAGGTCCCTCCATCATGGACCAGTGGGCCCCCACCAGCACTTTTCTCTGTGGAGAAACTGACAGTCTTCCTTCTTTTGCTTGCAGGAGAAGATGGCACACAACAACAGAGAGAGGGCCAAGACTGGCAGAGGGTTGCCATATCTCCACATCCTCACCCCCATGGAGGAGGAGGCCTTGGAGTTGTTGGGCACCAGGTTGGCTGTTCAGCTGCTGATGGCAAGATGGGCATGCCAAACCAAAAAGTGAGAGAATGAGTGCACAAGGGTGATCTGGCACACACAAGGCATAGTTCCCATACCACCAATGCTGGACATGTGGGGCTGAATTTTATGGGGCTGTTTGAGATGGCAACAGAGGTGGGGGGGGGGGGAGGAACACAAAAGTGGGATGGAAGATGTTGGACAGGAAGTCCGATGTTATGATTTTCCAGTTGGTGGCCGACATGGAGGGTGGGCCGACATGGAGGATGGGTGTCACACATTCACGAGGCTGGAAGCCAATTAAGGTATTTAAGAAGCCAATTGACAGTAGTTTTATTCTCAGTGTTGAATTTTTCTGATGGTGCACAAGAACCATGGGGCTTCTGGGCCCTGCCTGGTGCAAGGACATGACAAGTTGCTGGGAGCTCAGATTTGGCTTCACTGGGAAGCCATCGGGTGAGGCAGCGTCGCTTGGCAGGAAGGGCGGAGGAGGAGAAGCATTGTGAAAGACTCAGAGGTGGGGTCCAAGCTACCAGGGTGGCATCGGGCAGTGCCACATCATTGAAAGGCACAAATAATGGGGGAGGTGGTGGAAGGTCTGTTTGGCCCAGAGGCCTTGCACTCAGGGAGAGGCAATTTGTCATGGGCCTGGTTTCGAGGCCCCCATGGAGGAGAAGCAGAGAGGGAGGGAGCTTCAGGGATGGGCAGGGGAATACCAACAAATTGGGGGCCCACATGAGGGTCAGTTCCGGGCACAGGAGGCTGGAGAATGTTGTAGAGGGCCATGGCAACAATCTTCGGTGTGCAGAAGAAGCAACCCTCCAGAGAAGGTCTGCTGACCGCGTCTCATCTACCTGCAGATAGCTGAGCGACAGTGTCACTGAAGACTGCGCCTCTCCAGGGAGGCCATCAGTGATCGATGTGCCATGATGCAGGATGAGCTGAGGCCCATGGGACTTGGTGGACACCCGATGCCGGTGGCATTGAAAGTCACTGTGCCACTGGATCATTTGAGGGATCAACTGGAGATGCATGTGGAATCTCCCAGTCTGTGGTACATTGGTGCATCAAGGAGGTCACCAATGCCCTGTGCAGGAGGGCTGGTGACTATGTGTGCTTCCACACTAATCCAAACTGTCAAGCTGAGAAGGCTATAGGATTCAGGGCCATTGCTGGATTCCCCCAGTTGCAGGGGGTGATTGACTGCGCACATGTGGCCATCAAGGCTCCCGCAGGCCAGCCAGCTGCCTTAATTAACCGGGACGGGCTTCCACTCCCTCAATGTACAACTGGTCTGCGACCACTGCAAGTGGATCTTATAGGTGTGTTGCTCGGAAGCAGCCACGACGCATGCAAACTAAGGCAGATCCAAGTTCCAGAACTTTTCCGTCCTCCCCCATGCGCATTCAGTGATGAATCCTTGGAGACTAGTGCTTCCCACTGAGAACATAGCTACTGACAGCTGTGAGGAACCCACACGTGGATGCAGAGGAGAGATACAATACTTGCCACAGGTCAACCCAAGCAACTATCAAGCAGGCCATTGGTCTACTCAAGATGAGATTCAAGTGCCTACATCAGTCCGGTGGAGCCCTTCAGTATGCCCCAGCAAGGATCTTGCATATTGTGGTGGTCTGTGTTACAAAGCGGAGAGGCGTTGACCAGTGAGGATATTGTGGAGCGAGATGCCTCCTCTGATGATGAAGATGCAGAGGAGAATGTTGCTCAGGCAGTGCCAGATAAAGAGCCCCAGGCACAGCATGAAAGGCACTATGAGATAAGCGCAAGGGAAGCACGAGACGTCTTCATACTTTCAGGTTTCCTTTGAGCCTGACCACCTTCTGGAACCGCAACAAAAAAGCGTTACCATTAAACAGCCCTGTTGTCGCATCCATCCTTCTGTTGAGCAACAGCCAGGTGCAGGCCACAAAGTGGCAAAGCTGAAGATTTGAGCGCTCGGGTCTAGCTCCCTCGCTACCAGCCCCTTACAAGGATGGTTTACAAGGAACTCCTGAAAGGAATCACAACAGAAAGGAGATGTGGTGAGTGAACAACATAGTTTAATTACGTGTGACAACCATCGCCAACAAGTCCGTTTTCTACAACATTATCACCCATGATCCTTTAAGTACATCTATGTGCTTTTCTTAACTCACTTACGGGTGCTCCAACATGGTGCTCGCCCTGTGCTGTCAGCTGAGGTGGAGGCAGGCTGCTGACCTTGCTGCCCCTTGGCTTGCGATGACCTTGGCAGCCATCCTCTGGCTGCCTGAGGCCTAGCCGGCCCCTGAACACTGAGAGCCTCCTACAAAGGTGCAGGGACAATCTCCGTCGGCAGAGATGAGGGAGGTGCTAGAGTCACTGGCAGAGGGGCTTTGGAGCCATTGCCCACACCAGGAGCACCCTGAGAGGAACCCCCAGATGTGGCAGGCAGCTGCTCCTCCCCCTTTATCAAGCACTCTTGTACCTCCCTGCTGATCTGAGAGGGACATGGACCTGGTGGGGACTCCAGGTGCCTGGACCCCCTCTCACCTTGCCATAGGTGCATCGAGCTCACGGACAGAGCAATAGTGTGCAGGTCTGAGCTCATCTCTGGCAGCCACCAGTTGGTCTGCTCGATTTGGCTCTCCATGAGAGTCGCTAATTTTTCAATGGCAGAGAACCCAAAGATCTACCAGCATGTAAATAGTAGGTGAGTAGTAATAGAAGGAGTGGGGCCTACTAGGGACAGAGAATGTTATAGATGCTTAGAGGTGACGGGCAAGGCTAATATACTTAATGCGTACTTTGTATCAGTGTTCACTAAGGAAATGGAGGCTGACAAAATATCAGTAGAAACAGAGAGTAGTGGCAATGGATAGGATAAAAATTGAGAGGGGGAAGGTACTAAAAAGGTTGGCTATGCTTAGAGTTGATACGTCACCTGGTCCAGATGGCTTGCTTCCCAGGTTTCTAAAGGAAGTGGGAATGGAGATAATGGAAGGGTTTGCCATAATCTTCCAATCTTACCTGGATAAGGGGGAAGTGTCAGAGGATTGGAGAGTGGCAAATAAGAAGAACATAAGA
The DNA here is from genome assembly GCF_036365525.1 of Heterodontus francisci. Classification (NCBI taxonomy): domain Eukaryota; kingdom Metazoa; phylum Chordata; class Chondrichthyes; order Heterodontiformes; family Heterodontidae; genus Heterodontus; species Heterodontus francisci. Next base: position 50,918,697 of record NC_090376.1, on the reverse strand, counting down.
ACTCGGAGCAGGAGTAGGCAATTCAGCCCCTCGAGCCTGCTCCGCCATTCAATCCGATCATGGCTGATCTCATCTCGGCCTCAACTCCACTTTCCTGCCCGTTCTCCATAACCCTTCAACCCATTACTAATTAAAAATCTGTCTATCTCTTCCTTAAATTTACTCAATGTCCCGGCATCCACCGCACTCTGGGGTAGTGAATTCCACAGACTCATGACCCTTTGAGAGAAGTAATTTCTCCTCATCTCTGTTTTAAATCTGCTACCCCTTATCCTAAAACTATGACCTCTTGTTCTAGATTTCCCCACCAGAGGAAACATCCTCTCTACGTCTACTTTGTCGATCCCCTTAATCATCTTATATACCTCAATTAGATCTCCTCTCATTCTTCTAAACTCTAGAGAGTAAAGGCCTAAACTGCTTAATCTCTCTTCATAAGACAAACCCCTCATCTCTGGAATCAATCTAGTGAACCTCCTCTGAATTGCCTCCAATGCAACTACATCCCTCCTCAAGTAAGGGGAGTAAAACTGTACACAATACTCCAGGTGCAGTCTCACTAAAACCTTGTACAGTTGCAGCAACACTTCCCTACTTTTATACTCTATTCCTTTAGCAATAAATGCCAAAATTCCATTTGCCTTCCTTATTACCTGCTGTACCTGCATACTAGTTTTATGTGATTCATGCATGAGAACACCCAGATCTCTCTGCACCAAAACACTCTGAAGTTTCTCTCCATTTAGATAATAATTTGCCTTTCTATTCTTCTGACCAAAATGGATAACCTCACACTTATCCATGTTAAACTCCATCTGCCAAGTTTTGGCCCATTCACCTAACCTATCCATATCCATTTGTAAATTTCTTATTTCTTTATTGCAACTTACTATCCCACCTATTTTAGTGTCATCTGCAAGTTTGGCTATAGTACCTACTTTCCCTGCATCCAAGTCATGTGTCACCCTTATTCAAGAAAGAGTGTAAGGACAGTCCTAGCAACTACAGGCCAGTTAGTTTAACATCAGTGGTGGGAAAGGTTTTAGAAACGATAATCAGGGAAAATATCAATGGACACTTAGTGAGGGTTGAGTGAATTAGGCATAACCAGCATGGATTTGCAAAAGGCAGATCATGCTTGACTAATCTATTTGAATTTGTTGATGAAGTAATGGAGAAGGTTGTTGATGGGAATGTGGTGGATGTTGTTTATATGGATTTTAAGAAAGCATTTGATAGGATACCACATAAAAGATTGGTTAACAAAATTGATGCTCATGGAATAGGAGGGTCAGTGTCCAATTGGATAAAAAATTGGCTTCAGGACAGAAAACAGTGAGTCGTAGTAAATGGTTGTTTTTCAGACTGGAGATGGTAAACAGTAGTGTTTCCCCAAGGGTCAGTGCTGGGACCACTGCTTTTTTTTGCTATATATAGATTACTTGGATTTTGGAATACAGAGTAGAATCTCAAAATTTGCTGATGACACTGTTACCATCAGGTGAGGAGGGAGCAAAGGGCTTCCCTCTTGCCCCTCACCTTGTTTGACCACAATAGGTTTATTTCTTTTTTAAATTGGACACACTTGTCAATTCAGTGAATGTTTAACTATTTACATGCTATGATCATAAAAAGAACTAATCAGACAGGTTTTCTTGAGTTTAACAAAGAAAGAGGTTAGCTTTATTGTACTTAAACCAATCTAAGTAAAATAATAAACTACGCTCCAGCTTTCTCACACACACACACACACACACACACACACACACACACACACACACACACACACACACACACACACACACACACACACACACACACACACACACACAAATAGGTTACAGAGTGGGAAAGGATAGATTGGTTGGATTAGAGTCCAGAGCAATAAAAAGGGGTAAACAGTCTGTGTTGGTTCATGATTCAGCTGTCTTCAGGCTAAACTCGGTGGTCCTGAGGCATTCAGTTTACAAATGGAGAGAGCGGATTTGGTGGTTCTTCTGGAGACAACGATGCAGATGCTTTCTTTCACGGGGTCTCTATCTTCAGCAGTGATAAGCCTAGGTGGTTACAGCCAGCAGGCAGGGTTCAAAGCTTGCAAAGTGGACTGGAGAGAGAGAGGAGGGATCCCACTTGGGTTTTCTCTTGTCGGTGTCTAGCTGTTTGTCTCAGTTGCTGCAGAGAAAAAACCAGCTGAAACACACAGGTGGTGAGCCTGTCATATAACCGTCACCCAGTGATTCAATATGATGGTTCTCAGTATGTATTCCCTCTTGCAACTTAATAAGTTCATGTCTAAGAATTCCCTTTTCTCAACTAGGATCTCATTGTCAAGTGATTAGGTTTGAGTTGTTTGTCTCCACCAGTTTAATGTCCCAAGTCACTGCCTTAATGTCTTGCTCATGGAAGCATGCTAGGTAGTTCACTTTGATTCAACAGGTCATTGTTCTTGAGGGGATTGGCAGACAAACTATCTGCACCTTGATGCATTGGAATGTAGGGTATAGTGACGCAAATTGCGGTGGCCATCTTGGCTGCTAGCAAAGTCACCTTTTATCTGTTTCTTTATCTTTAAAAAAAAAATTAAGTCAGGTTTCCAGTGATGGATTAGAAAATCATCATTCGGCATAGCATGTGTTCATTACAACATCAAACTCGGAGCTGAGGCAAACAGTGAGGATAATATGAACCGCCTGCAACAGGACATAGATAGGCTAGCAGAATGGGCAGAGAGGTGGCAGATAAAAGGCAAATGGAATTTTGTTGTTGGTTGTCAGGGGAATGGAATATAAAAGCAGGGCAGTTTTGCTACAGTTGTACAGGGTGTTGGTGAAGCCAATCTGGAGTATTGTGTACAGTTTTGGTCTCCTTACTTAAGAAAGGATATAATTGCATTAGAAGCAATTCAGAGAAGATTCACTTGACTCATTCCTGGGATGAAGGGGTTATCTTATGAGGAAAGGTTGGACAGGTTGGACACTGCGGCACAGTGGCGCAGTGGTTAGCACTGCAGCCTCACAGCTCCAGCGACCCGGGTTCAATTCTGGGTACTGCCTGTGTGGAGTTTGCAAGTTCTCCCTGTGTCTGCGTGGGTTTCCTCCGGGTGTTCCGGTTTCCTCCCACAAGCCAAAAGACTTGCAGGTTGATAGGTAAATTGGCCATTTAGCAATTGCCCCTAGTATAGATAGGTGGTAGGGAAATATAGGGACAGGGGGGGATGTGGTAAGAATATGGGATGAGTGTAAGATTAGTATAAATGGGTGGTTGATGGTCGGCACAGACTCGGTGGGCTGAAGGGCCTGTTTCAGTGCTGTATCTCTAAACTAAAGGTTGGGCCTGTATCCATTGGAGTTTAGAAGAATGAGAGGTGATCTTATTGAAACAAATAAGATCCTGAAGGGACTTGACAGGGTGGATGCTGAAAGGATAAAAGCAAGATAGTGCAGATGCTGGAAATATGAAATAAAAACAAAAAGTGCTGGAAATACTCAGCAGGTCTGGCAGCACCTGTGGAGAGAGAAGCAGAGTTAACGTTTTAGGTCTGTGAAAGCTCGCCATTGATGCTGAAAGGATGTTTCCCCTTATGGGAGGGACTAGAACTCGGGGACACAATTTAAAAATAAGGGGTCTCCCATTTAAGTCGGAGACGAGGAGAATTTTTTTCCCCTCAGAGGGTTGTAAATTTGTGGAATTCTCTTCTCCAGAGACCAGTGGAGCCAGGGTCATTGAATATTTTTAAGGCTGAGTTAGATAGATTCTTGATTGACAAGAGAGTTAAAGAGTATAGCGGGTAGACGTGAAAGTAGAGTTGAGGCCATAATCAGATCAGTCATGAAGTTATAGAATGGCGGAGCAGGCTTGAGGGGCTGAATGGCCTACTCCTGCTCCTAATTCGTATGTTCGTACATATGAATGTATGTATGATAATGTACTGGATGCCCTCCAGACACATGCTCAGGAAGTAGTGGGAAGAAGGAACAGTGAAGATCGATGCCAGAGGTGTAGCTCCAAGAACACCAATACAGTGAAGGAAGAAGTTAAAAGATCTCATATGTGTCAAAGTACCAGTGAGTTCATGTTCAAATGGCGTATCCTACCAACTGCACCACCAGCCTCATCCAGAGCTCAATTTATGAAAACCCACAGTATTCAACCCTTCAATACATAAGGTTTACTTTACCCTCACACACATAGCTGTAGGATCGGAATCCCCTCCAACTGGGAAATTTATGGAATATATGACCGAGTGAAACTGTCCCATAAACACTCCATGAACTCATCTTCCAGGTTACCTTTGCCAATCTGATTTGTCCAATCAATCTGTAGATTAAAATCACCCATGATTATTGCCGTACTTTTCTCATAAGCCCCCATTATTTCTTCCGTATACCTCGTCCTAAAGTGTGGTTACTGTTAGGGAGCCTATAAACTACTCCCATAAGTGACTTCCTACCTTTACTATTTCTTATCTCCACCCAAACTGATTCTACATCTTGATTTTAAGAACTAAGGTCACCTCTCTCTATTGTACTTGATTAACTGAGCTACCCCTCCAATTTTTCCTAGTTTCCGAAATATCATGTACCCTGAAGTCTTCAGATCCCAGCAATTGTCATCTTGCAGCCATGCCTCTGTAATGGCAATCAGATCATACATATTTATGTCTATTTGAGCTATCAATTCATTTGTTTTGTTATGAATGCTACGCGCATTCAAATACAGAGCCTTTAGTTCTATCTTTTACTATTTACGCAACCTCTAGCCTTAGCCGCTTCAACACTCTTAATTTTGTACATTTTGTCCCTTCCTGCCACGATCTGATTATTATTTCCCTTATTACTACCTTGCTGTCTTGCCTTGTCTTCTCTCTTTAATTTATCATATCTTCTTTCAATTGATCCCTCGCCCCCACTATTTAGTTTAAAGCCCTCTCTACAGCTCCAGTTATACAACTCACCAGAACATTGGTCCCAGCATGGTTCAGGTGAAGACAGTCCCAATGGTACAGCTCCCACTTCCCCCAGTACTGGTGCCAGGGCCCAATGAATTGAAACCCATTTCTCACACACCAAATTTTGAGCCTATTATTTACCCTACTCCAATTTGCTCATAGGTCAGTAATAATCCATAGATTATTAACTTTGAAGTTCTGCTTTTTAATTTAGCCCCTAGCTGCTCATACTCCCTATGCAGAATCTCTTTCCTACTCCTACCTATGTTGTTAGTACCCACGTGGACCACCACAACTGGCTCCTCCCCCTCCCACTGTAAGGTCCTCTCCAGCCCTGAGCAGATGTCCGGAATCCTGGCACTGGGCAGGCAACACAGCCTTCTGGACTCTTGCTCTTTGCTGCAGAGAACTGTTTCTGTCGCCCGACTATACTGTCCCAAACCACCATTACATTCCTATTTACTCTCCCCTCTTGAATGGCTTCCTGTACCGTGGTGCCATGGTCATTTTGCTCATCTACCCTGCAACCACTGCTCTCATCCATACAAGCTGAAAGAACTTCAAACCTGTTGGACAATTGCAAAGGCTGAGGCTCCTCCACTTCTGCCTTCTCAATCCCCTTACCTGCCTGACTCGCAGTCACACCCTCCAGTCCATAACCACTGACCAAATCAGAAGACCCTATCCTATGGGGTGTGACTGCCTTCTGTAACAAAGTGTCCAGGTACCTTTCCCCCTCCCTGATGCATCACAGTGTCTGTAGCTCGGCCTCCAGCCCATCAACACTGAAACATATCTCCTTGAGCTGTAAACACTTACTACAGACTTGGTTGCTGTGAATCACACTGGTGTCCACGAGCTCATACATACTGCTATAGCACATCACCTGCCCTGTCATCCTTATTGTGTTTTAAATAACTAATTAATTATTTAACTTTTTAATTAATGCCTCTCCTCACCAGCACTTACTGCACTAATTTAAACCTTGGTAATACAATAAAACTTACTGCTTAAAATAAAACAGAACAGTGGACTCACCAGCTTCTTACTTCCCTTCAGCTTGCCTGTCTTAATTAATTATAAGATACTACATAAATTTTAAATTTGTGTTTTTCTTATTTCCATCTATTAACACTATTAACACACACACACCCAAATAGCAGAGTACTAACCTAGCTATTTACAGATACTTCCTAACAGCAGTTACTCACCAACCAATCACCTTACAGCTTTTCTGTGATGTCACTGTTGGATTTTTTTTTTTCAAACTCTGAAAGCACGCGCTGACTCCTGCAGCTTCACTCTCGGTTCCAGGTGCTGCCATGCAGGTCCGGCTCCTCTCCACTTGGAACCCATCCTTTGCAACACGGTCACTCCCATCAGTACAACTGTGAAACCCAGCATGATACAGTGCCTGATGGCTGATATCACAGCTTCCATTGCATCTCAAGCAGCTTCCATTAAAGATAGGTGTATTGCAGTGGAATCTCAAACTGCTGCCTTGCAAGCTCAGACTGCTTAAATCATAGTTGTGGATAGCACTGCTCAAAAGGGCTTCCAGGGCATCACAGCAGTCCATCAATCTGTTCTCCAGCAGATCAGCAGGATTGTTGAGGGACTTCCTGTGAGGGTGACAGTGGCTCGATGGAGCACAAATCTGCTGTTCTCGCTTTGGGTGACAACATTCTTGCTCTACCCCTGCCACTCTGCCAGTGCCCTTGCTGTTGACTGTCAGCCAGCCAGCTCAGACTGCTGTAGCCCATGCTGAGATGGTGCCATCTGAAATTGGGTCTTCTAGGCCCAGAGCTGTTTCAAGTCGCCTTCCAAAGTCAACAACAATCTCCTCAATTGAAGATCAGTGGCCTTCCATCACTCATGCTGCAGCCACTGGGGAAGCACCATGTAGGAACACTAGGAAAGGCAAAGGCACACAGATGATTAGTATAATTTTGTATGCATTACTGAAAAAGTGAATTTATAAAATTGGATTTGAATGTGCATTTTCTGGTGGTTTTATTTTTGTGTTGCCAGAAAGAGAAAAATGTGATGGTCAGCAATAGAGGAAAGGTAAAAAGGGTGCGACTGTTGGTGAACTTGGCAGTAGAATTGAAGTTACTGGTATTGCTCATGAATAATCTGATCATGTAGCACCCTGACAGAAAGGGGCTGCCTTTCTCTTCCTCTTCCTCCACTTCCTTTTGCACTACCATCCACCCCCCTCCCCTTTCCTCATGCTGGTGCTCCTCAGCTTCTCGCCTCATGTGTGGTGATAAGCGATATTCCCTCATAATGACCAGGTTGTGCAGCATGCACCATAGTTTCACAATTCTTAATACCCACTCAGTTGAGTACTGCAAGGCTCCTCCAGAGTGGTCCAGGCAGTGGAATTGTTATTTGAAGACACCAATGGTGGGTTTTATAATGTTCCTTGTGACAGCATAGCTCTTATTGTATGCCTGATGTGCACATATGTGTGGGTTCTGGACCAGTGTCATATGCCATGTTGTCAGTGAATAACCCTTGTTGCTTACTAGCTATCCTTGATTTGCTGTGGCGGATGAAATACAGGTGGAACAGAGGACGACCAAAGATTGAAAGAATATTCAATGCTGCCAGCATCATGGGCATTGACCTGCATAATAAGCTGCCTGTGATCACACACCAGCTGCACTGTGACTTTGTGGTATCTCCTTTGGTTGATGAAAATGGCCACATTCAGATGAGGAACACACAAAGCAATATGTGTGCATTCAATGGCACTGTGGGGAGGCCTGCAACCTTGCAATCTATGCAAAACCATGTCTCACTCTGTCTGCTTGCCAAGAGGGAATGAGATGAAGCTGTGTCTCTGTGTATAGAGAGCCTCAGTGACCTCCCTTTTGCATCAGTGCATTGCAAACTGCAAGATGTTATTTATATCTCCAGCATGAGGCTAGAAGGAGACAGACGCATAAAAATTAAGAGCCACAGTCACTTTGACAGCCACAGGCAATGCTGTCCTTGCCCTGATTTGTGGCAGCAGTTGCAGCTGCAGCAGTTGCCAGATTTCAGTCACGCCCTATTTAGTGAAGTGATGATGTCTCAAGCATTTGTCCTTGCTGAAGTTCAAGTAAGAGAATTTCTCCACAATAAAGAACCCTTGTGGATATGGCCCTTCATCCCCTCCTCCTTTTCCTCCCTCTTCTGGCAGCTTGCCCCACTCTGCATGGCCTCACTTCATTCTTCCAGCCATGTTCAATTGCCAGAGGAAACTCTACCAGGCCACCCATGTCTGAAAGCAAATATTTTTAGCACAGTATTTTTGACAAAAAATGCACTGCAAGACCAGCCAGATCACTCTCTGTAGAGCATTCAAACTTTAATCAAACTATAGGAAACCTCCAAAAATGGGTGCAATTGCACCAGCGGCCAGAGGAAATAATCCAGCAACTAACCTATAAGTAGCTCATGATCCCTTTAAATCATGCTGGTGGAGGGCCCTATATTCTGTTTTTAATGTTGTGTTCAGTTGTGCAAGGTTAAGATAGGGCATTGGCTGGAGTGGGGAGTGGTGGTTTCAAACCAACATTGCACACTGATCCACATCATCATATCGCTGCTCTACATGCTGCCGGTGGTCGTTAGGTGCAGACTCACAAATACCTTTACCAAGATGGCGTCTTGCACACATCCTGTCGGAAGTGTGCGTGTGTATCTCAAACCCCATTTTCAAGTATTATGTGGCTGCGTAGTTCCTAAAAAATGAGCACATTTTAGCCCCTATGTTGCTTGCTCCAGAGTACAGAACCTTTACTTTTACACACAGAGGGGTAGAAATTCTCTGGCGGTGGTCCAAAAAGGGTGGAATTGAATCAGCCACCCGACTGCAATAGAACAGAATATCAGGTGCTCCAATATCAGGTGATCAATCCAATACTGCTTTGTGCCATATCCGAGACAAAGTTCTATCTCAGAATCCATGTTTCCTGCTGGGCCTTACCTTCTTTTTGGTCTTTATCATACAGTGCTATGTCTGGAATAATGCTACAATTATTTTAATATTTCTATATGCATATATTTTGCAATTACTTATTTTTTTCCTCTGTCTGTATAACCCTATGGTCTTTCAGATGTGAAGTAAAATCATGTTACCAGACATATTGATTTTATTCAATATATGCAACACACCATCATAACATGACTTACATTTCAGTGCACACAGATAGATCCTAATGGACATTACTAATTTAATGCTCGCTGCATTATCTCTCTCTCTCCTCTGGGAGATATACTCTACTGCTCTATCTATGCTACTGTTCTGTTTGCCTGCACAGATATGAACATAATATGTTTCTGCATTTACCATTTTCAATTTATAAGCCAAAGAAGTGCCAATTAAGATGAAGTTCCTATTACAGAATTTCACTCCAGTAGCATATAATGTTCCTGAAGAAGTCATTCAAGGTGAACCAATTTGCTTTTTGAATGTTTCCTATTGCAGTTGAACACATGCTTTAACAGAATTCCCCATTTAGTAGCAAATCATCAACATTTTCACCAGACTAATATTACAATAACAATATAAAGTCCATGTATATTTTATTGCATTACCACCATTGTAAAATAGTTCATCATGTTAATCCTTATTATTGCACATAATTGCGCATACTGTGGCTGCAGGACATTGAAGGGGGAGGGTGAACAGTCAGAAGTTGTGGTACACATTGGTACCAACAACATAGGTAGAAAGAGGGATGAGGTCCTGCAACAAGAATTTAGGGAGCTAGGTGGCAGATTAAAAAACAGGACCTCAAAGTTTGTAATCTCTGGATTACTCCCAGTGCCATGTGCTAGTGAGTATAGAAATAGGAGGATAGAGCAGATGAATGCATGGCTGAGGAGATGGTGCAGGAGGGAGGGCTTTAGCTTCCTGGATCACTGGGTCTATTTCTGGCAAAGATGGGACCTGTACAAGTTGGACAGGTTGCACCTGAACTGGAACAGGACCAACATCCATGCTAGGAGGTTTGCTAGTGCTGTTGGGGGGGTTTAAACTAATTTGGCAGGGCGATGGAATACAGAGTGGAGATACAGTAGGGGATGATGCACAGTCAAATATAGAAGAGAAACTGAGTCAGTCTGGAAGGCAGAGCAAATATAGACCTGTTAAGTCACACGTGAAAAATGCAAGGCTGGATTGCATCCATTTTAATGCAAGGAGTCTTACGAGTAAGGCAGATGAATTGAGGGCTTTAATTAGCACATGGGATTATGATATTATTGCTAACACAGAGACATGGTTGAGGGAGGGACAGGACTGGCAGCTAAATATTCCAGGGTATAGAATCTTCAGGCATGACAGGGGAGGGGGTAAAAGAGGAGGTGGCATTGCACTGTTGATCAAGGAGTCAATTACTGCAGTGAGGAGGAATAATATCTTAGAAGGTTCCACAAATTAGGCCATATGAGTAGAACTTAAAAACAAAAAGGGGGCAATCACTTGGCTGGGAGTGTACTACAGGCCTCCAAATGGTCAGGGAGAGATAGAAGAGCAGATATGTAGGCAAATTTCAGAGAGGTGTATTACAGTCCACTTGTCAGGCAATGACCCTGAACTCCAAGCACCCATTGAAGCAGGTGGACTGTGGCGGGACAGAGCATTTTTGACTGGGGGCTGCCTGGTTTGAGGCAGGTGGTAGCTGTCCAATGAGATGCGATGATCTCTCCCACCGAAAAAGGCAACCTGTGGCGCCCAATCTCTACGCCAGTTGAGCTGGACTTAAAACCCGTAACTGCTGCCTTCCGTGCTGTTTTGGTTGCTGTGAGGCGACTATGGAGTGACCTCTCCATGGCGCATCCCTGGGCAGAATGTATGGAGGTTGTGAGTTGCCCAAGTGTCAAAACCCCCCTCTCGGCCTTCCTAGTGGGGTCCAAAGGAGTGCAGAGCATGACGTTTGGCACCAGTTTGGCTGCAGGAACTGCTGGAAACAGGCCAAAGGTGACGCATGACCGCCTTAGGGGCTCCGCTCCGGATTTTCTGTTCGGGTTTACTCCCTTAGCCTTAGCCTCTCCGGAGACGCCCACAAGGCAGTGGGGTGAGGTGTAAAAATAATAGTAGGGGATTTCAACTTCCCCAATATCAACTGGGATAGTCTTAGTGCAAAAGGCTTAAAGGGGGCGGAATTCTTAAAATGCATACAGGAGAGCTTTTTGAGCCAGTATGTAGAAAGTCCTTCAAGAGAAGGGGCATACTGGACCTAATCCTCGGGAATGAAGCCGGACAAGTGGTAGAAGTGTCAGCGGGGGTGCATTTCGGGGATAGTAACCATAACTCTGTAAAATTTAAGATAGTTATGGAAAAGGACAAAGATGGACCGGAAAGAAAGGTACTGAATTAGGGGAAGGCCAATTTCAATATGATAAAACTGGATCTGGCCAAAGTGGACTGGGAGCAGCTACTTGTAGGAAAGTCTACATCAGACCAGTGGGAATCATTCAAAGAGGAAATAGTGAGAGTTCAGAGCCAACATGTACCCGTTAAGCTGAAGGGTAGGACCAACAAGTCCAGGGAACCCTGGATGTCAAGGGATATAGAGGATTGGATCAGGAAAAAAAAGGAGGCTATGGCTGATTCAGAGCTCTGAAAACAGCGGAGGCACTAGAGAAGTATAGAAAGTGTAGGGGGTACTTAAAAAAGTAACTAGGAGAGCGAAGATGGGACATGAAAAAATACTGGCGGGCAAGATGAAGGAAAATCTTAAGGCGCTTTATAAGTATATTAAGGGCAAGAGGATAACCAGGGAAAGAGTAGGGCTCATCAGGAACCAAAGTGGCAATCTGTGTGTGGAGCCGGAGGATGTAGATGAGGTTTTAAATGATTACTTTTCATCTGTGTTCACTGTGGAGAAGGACGATGTAGGTGTAGAGATCAGGGAGGGGGATTATGATATACTTGAACATATTAGCATTGAAAGGGAGGAAGTATTAGCTTTAGGGAAGGGTCCCCTGAGCCTCCCACTCCATTTGACGCCCCCAACCCCCACCAGCAGCCCGCTTTTTTGGGGGGGGGCATAAAATTCCAGCCATAGGGTAACTCTGAGGTAGTTCTCCTGCTGGTTTCTTTGAAATTACCTGGGGCCGGATTTTATGCTGGGTGGACGGGAGCTGGCCACCGATGTAAAAGTTGGTGGCGAACCCGCCTCCGCCCAGCCCAGGGATCCGACCTGCATTTTACAGGTCCCCGGGCTTTAATTGTTCTGAGGTGGGACTTCCACCCATTTGAGGGAGGAAGTCCCGCCTCATTGAGCTGCCGGCCAATCATTGGGCTGGTAGCTCTTAGTCTCAGCAGTGCCACCAGGAGCGGTGGCCACTGCTGGGACTGCATCCCAGACGAGGACATGGAGCCACGAATGAAGGTATGTAGGGGTTGTCTTGTCGGGGAGACCAGTCGTGCCCCGGCGAAGCAATGGTGTTTGTTTGAGGGCAAGAGGGGTGTATCGGGTCCTGGAGGTGGTTGGGGAAGCAGGTGCTGCCCTCAATCGGGCACCCCGTGCCCTATGATCAGGGCCCACCCCCGGTGCGCTGAGAGGCCGCCAAGCATCACTGGGTGGCCTTTCACATCTCCCGGACGCCTGCTTGCCACAGGTAAGATAGCTGTGGAGGTGGGCAAAGACCCTTAAGTGGCTGTTAAGTGGCCACTTAAGGGCCTTGATTGGCCTAGGGTGGGCGGCCCGTTTCTCGCCCCCCCCCCCCCACCACCCAGGGCCCACGTAGAGTGGGGCAGAGGCGGGAGCGAGCTGGGAAGGCCTCCCGGAGCCTCTCGTTCAATTTTATGCCACCACCTCACCGCCCCCCCCCCCCCCCACCACCGCCACCATCCAGCTCACTGGGGTGGCGTAAAATTCCGGCCCTGGTTTCCAGTATTGATTTACAGGTCAAAACCAGGAAACTCTCGTTGACCCCTGCCTTCCTTCCAGAAGCATCTATAAACTTTAGCTATTTCCAGATGTCTCGATGTCTACTGAAATCCTTTTCAGTTTAAAAAAAATGTAGAATCCCAAGTTTTAATACAAACAACGGAAATCCTCAAAACAATATATATCAGGAAAAGCATATGTCCCAACACTGACCCCTGGGGAACTCCACTACAAACCTTCCTCCAGCCTGAAAAACATCCATTAACTACTATTCTTTGTTTCCTGTTACTCAGCCAATTCCATATCCATGTTGCTACCATCCCTTTTGTTCCATGAGCTATAACTTTGCTCACTAGTCTCTTGTGTGGCACTGTATTAAACGTCTTTTGAAAGTCCATGTACAGCACATCAACTGCATTGCCCTCATCAACCCTCTCTATTACCTCCTCAAAAAACTCCAGCAAGTTAGTCAAACATGATTTTCCCTTAAGAAATCCTTGCTTGCTCTCTTTAATTAACCTGCATTTGTCCATGCAACTATTAATTTTGTCCTGAATTATTCTTTCTAGAAGTTTCCCCACCACTGAAATTAAACCAACTGGCCTGTAGTTGCTGGGTTTATCTTTACATCCTTTTTTGAACAAGGGTGTAACGTTTGCAATTCTCCAGTCCTGTGGCACCACCCCCGAGTCTAAGGAAGACTGAAAAATTATGGCCAGTACCTCTACAATTTCCACCCTCACTTCCCTCAGTATCCTTGGATGCATCTCATCCGATCCTGGTAATTTATCAACTTTAAGTACAGAGAGGCTATCTAAGACATCCTCCTTATCAAATTTAAACCCTTCTAGTGTCTGAATTACCTCCTCTTTCGCCATTGCCTGGGTTGCATCTTCTTCCTTTGTAAAGACAGATGCAAAGTATTCATTTAATACCTCAGCTATGCCCTCTGCTTCCATGTGTAAATCCGCTTTCGCGTCCCTAATTGGCCCAACTCCTCCTTTTTTACTATATATATGTTCATAGAAAACCTTGGGACTCCCTTTAATGTTACCTGCCAGTCTCTTTTCATGCTCTCTCTTTGCTTCTCTTATTTGCTTTTACACTTCCCCTCTGGACCTTCTATATTCAGCCTGGCTCTCAATTTTTCTACCTGGCATCTGTCATAAGCACAATTTTTCTTCTTTATCTTAATCTCTATCTCTTTTGTCATCCAGGGAGCTCTGGATTTTTTCCCCCAACCTTTCCCTTTCGAGGGAACATACCTTGACTGTGCCCAAACTATCTCTTCTTTGAAGGTAGCCCATTGTTCAGCCAACCTTTGACTCCAATTTATTCACCCCAGCTCCGTTCTTAACCCATTGAAGTAGGCTTTCCCCCAGTTAATTATTCTTACTCTGGAATGTTCTGTGCCCTTTTCCATCGTCAGCCTAAACCTTATGATACAATGATCACTGTCCCTTAATGTTCTCCTACTGATATTTGATCCACCTGGCCCACCTGATTTCCAAGAACCAGGTCTAGCAGTGCCTCCTTTCTTGTTGGACTAGAAAAATACTGCTGCAGGAAATTTTCCTGAACACTCTCTAGGAATTCTTTCCCCTCACTGCCCTTTACACTACTACTATTCCAGTCTATGCTGGGATAATTAATGTCCCCCATTATAGCTACCCTACAATTTTCACACCTCTCTGTAATTTCCTTGCAAATTGGTTCTTCCATGTCCTTGGTGGCCTATAGACAACACCGAGCAATGTTTGCACCTTTTTTGTTCCTTAGCTCTAGCCAAATTAATTCTGTCCTTGACCCCTCTGGGACATCCTTATTCTGCAGTACTGCAATGGTCTCCTTAATTAATACTGCCATCTCTCCCCTTTTTTCACTTTCCTATCTTTCCTGGACATCTTGTATCCAGGAATATTCAATACCCAGTCTTGCCTTTCTTTGAGCCAGGTCTCTGTTATAGCTACAACATCATATTTCCACATGTCAATCTGCACCTGTAACTCACCAATCTTATTAACAACACTCCATGCATTCACATACATGCACGTTAACCCTGATTTAGACTTTATTACTTTCTCCCTTACTCTGACCCCACCTAATAACTTAGTATTCTCTACTCTATCTATGTCTCCCAGTATTCTCTGCACCTTGGTATTCCTGTCTGATATTTCCTGCTGGTTTCCGCACCCCTGCCAAGTTCGTTTAAACCCTCTCCAATAGCACTAGCAAATCGCTCCACCAGGAAATTTCTCCCAGCTCTGTTCAGATGCAACCCATCTGGCATGTACAGGTCCCACTTTCTCCAGAACTAGTCCCAGGAATCTAAAGCCCCCCCTCCTGCACTATCTTTCCAGCCATGCATTCATCTGCACTATCCTCCTATTTCTATACTCAGTTGCGCGTGGTACTGGGAGTAATCCGGACATTACTACTTATGAAGTCCAGCTTGCTAAGTTTTTACCTAGCTCAGTAAACTCTTTCTGCAGGACTACATCCCTCTTTCTATTATGTTGTTGGTACCAATGTGGACCACGGCTGCTGGCTGTTCACCCTTCCCTGTCAGAATGCTCTGCAGCCGTTCAGTGACATCCTTGACCCTGGCACCAAGTCATCTGTTCAGACAACAGCTCGCACATGCTCCCCCATGGGTGGCGCAGACTGCTGATTCCATGACACTGTACTGTACTATTCTATAATTCTATGGTTGCATTGACTTGGAAAATGGAGGCTTATGTGTTAGTTCTGCTGTTAAACATAAGAACAGTGAGCATTCAGAAAGGGTGAAATTTCCTCCTACACTATATTCTCTCTCTCATCATGGCATGTAAATTATAATGTGCATAATTCTGTTAATTTCACTTCTCATATCTTGTTTTCTATGTTTTACTAGCATATCTCTGTGCCAGTACAATAGTTTTACATTTAATTTTTACTAATAACTACTTTTCATATGCATTATAATTTTCCAGTGCTGCTACTTTATAACAATATTTATTTCTTATCTTTGTGCTCTTGCTTAAATCATGAACCTTCTTTTGGATCTCCTGCTAAGTCCTTCAAGTGGTAAGGATGCCCTGTCAGCCACATATTTGCCACACTTCTCGCCTTTTTTGCATGATTGGGGCTGTTTTATCCCATCAAAATTATTGCACCATTGATGGATTGACCAGCACTTGTAGGACTTGTTGTTAAATTGGCTATTCCCTTTTATGGTAGTAAAACATTTTCTCCACAACTGGATAATAGAATTTTTCAATATTTATAGTGATTATGTGGCTTGTTAGGTGCTTGGGGAGTGTAAAGATTATTATTGATGTGTTGAAGGATTATTGATGTGATGAAGGATTATGAAGTGTTTAAGGATTATTATTGCACAGCTGTTATGGTTTGAAATTACTGTTAACTTTCTCTTGTTGCAACAAAATTGTCTTCTCACAAATTGGAAGATTCCTTGATCTTTCTGCAACTTCATTAATCTTAGAGTAAAATATGCTTTTCATCAGTTCTCACTGAAAACAGGAAAGTCGGGACTAGAGATCTGTTTCGTACTTTCTTACAATGAGGTGGTTTATATTGGGAATATAGCAGGAACTGTGCAGACAATAAAAATAATTAAACTTGTTACCCATTATGAAGGTCAGGTGCTTATTACTACAACTATTGGAATACCTTGCTTTTATTGTTTTGAATATGTGGAAGATTCTTATATATTTAATATATGAAATCAATAGTATGTGTCAGGATAACAAACTACCTGTCGAACATTGTTAATGGAAAAGCTTTTCTCTACATGAATCTGTATTTTGTCTGTTATTTGACATTTGGAAGATGTAAAAAAAGTATTTACAAAATTGATATTTTGACCTTAAAGTATTATATGACTCGAGGAAAGTGAACAACAAGTAAAAGAGAATAGATGACTGGCAGTGAATAACAAGGCAGTAATTCAGTTGAGCAGTTCTGATAATATTATAAACCGTGAAAGTCAAGCTCAAGTAGTTTATCAACGTCAACAGAATTTGAAGATTGAATTACCTCCTGAATCTCACCATGGCGTATTTATTATTCCTTTCTTCGCAATATAGTCCAGAGTTTATTTTTCTAAATAATATTATTTATTTGACTTTCCGTAACGTCATGAGGCAGGTGCTCTGAACAATGGAGAAACAAGCTCACATAGGTGAAAAGGTAATAATGACAATGGACCTGAACACATATGGCTAAACATGCCTTGGGTTGTAGAGGAATACAAGTAACTTTTTTTTGGCTTTGGTTTGTTAAGAAATAATTTCTAGAACTTCAATGTATTTCAACAGTGTAGTACTTCAAAAAGTCTTCCTAATTCTATCCTCATGTTGCAGAAATGGTTACATTTAAATAGAGTTAAAGATGTCAGTTGGTCCTTATCTTTTTAAATGCATTTTCTTTGATTTAATTTTAAAAGTTTCCTCTCTTTTTAACAGAGCCATTGTTGATTGACTTAAAGAAAGTATAGATCTTGGGATTGGTAGCTCAGAGAGTTAGCAGACTTCACTCTCACCTCTGAGATCTGTACTTGAATCAACCTACACTGGTGTATCAGTCTCTGCTCTCTGCTGGATGTAACAGTTTGGTCCTATATGATATAATTTTGGGCAGTCATAACTATGTTCCTAGTGAAAGCAGTGCACAGTATAAAACTGCTCATAATTTAGCACAAGTCACCATTAAAATGTCAATATCACACAGAAAAGTCACAAAGCTGATTGGTAGGGGGGATGGAAAAATTCTCGTTGCAGCAGGGTTGGGAGCACTCATCTGAGACTGGAGGCAAGGTAGAGTAAAAAGGCGCTTTGTTCTTTCTCTGACCCATGCTGTACCTGACTTGCCAGTGCTTGTTGTTGACACTGGTTGAAAAGTGTGGAACTGGGCTCCATCCACTCCACCTCTCACTGAGATGAACACACAAATTCATCAAAAAGGTTTTTCTGTTCAAAAATAGTCATGATGATAAAATACATTCTTGCTGACCTATAACCCTTAAAAAATTCAAAATGCTGCTGGGAATTAAGTTCCAAATAATACAATACCCAAACTACTAGTTCACTATTTTCCTATAAATTAAGGAGAACAAAGAAATAGTGAATAAATACCAGTTGCATTTTTAAAAGGATCTGAACCTTGCAACAATAGAAATAAACTCCCTATTAGATAAGATAGATCTAGTACTGACAAAAATTCTCTTTCATTTTGCTCAACAATCGGTTATTCACGCTAATTAAAAGGTATAGGGCTAAAAATTAGTCAGAGCATTTTTTGGTCATGGGGGTCAGAATTTGCGACCTCCCCCCACCTGTGGCCATGGAGGCAGGCAGCAAGCAAACATGGTGCTCCTCATTTACCTAACTGTAGCAATGGCCCGAATGGGTCCTGCACTGTTGGCTAACTGGGCACTCAGCAGGGGGCCGAGCAACGCTTGCAGAGACCACATGGTGCAGACAACTTGAACCTCTTAAAAACAGTTTGTCCCTCTTGAAAGGAAGCTGCACGGAATCACAGGAGGCTGCTACTGAATGTTATTGCTGCAATTCTAGAGAAGGAAAATGGAATACCAGTGAAGAGACAGGGCTTCTAGGTTCACGGATGTGGTGCTGGAGACCTTAGTGGTGAAGGTAGACAGGAGGTGAGAGCCATGTTTTCTTTGGGAACCAGGAGGCTCTCAAGGACCACTCTCAGAAGGGAATGGGAACAGGTGGCCAAGGAGCTCAATTCCTGGTGTCTGGCCCCAAGGACTTGGCAGCAGAGCCACAAGAAGTTAAATGACCTCACGTGGTCAGGAGCATTGAATGCATCTTCACATGACATCCCATACCCATCACCAACCTCTCATGCTGCTCAATGCACCACACCCCCATCACTCACCCAGCAGAACTCCCTCAGGCCTAATATCCAGAGGCTTCACCTCATCTTCACACACATTTCAATGATGTCAGCCTAACACCCAGCTCCCATTGCTTCCACATGCCTCCAGCTATTCAGCTGTGACAGGCACATCACCCAAGCACAGTGCAACACAATCACTGACATTCTTCCCTCTCTCTTGGAGGACAAGGTGACCCGTAACTTCTGGGAGCAAAGAAGAACCTGTGGGGGACAAGGATGCCTGCATCTCCTGAGCCCTATGGAAGACATGATTCTCTGCATCATGGGCATTGTGGGATGACCTCAAGCGGACCACTTTAAGAAGCTGTAAGTGAAGGTCACTGGAGGAAGTGATGTTGCATCACACATGACCAGAGAGTTGTGGGTGTAGCCTGATAGAGTAAGCTGTGTATTAGTGTGCTCCTGCAATAGCTGTATATATATTTATATGTTCTAGTTAAGTTATAATAAAAACCCACATTTTCTTTGGATGTTTCTTGCAGTCCTGTGAATCTTACAATAGTTCACATACCAAAGGAATAAGTAATATTACATCATGGCAACATTTGGGATTTATTTTTCTGAAGACCATCAAATATTACATTGTGGCAATATTTGATTTTTTTTCTGAAGAACACACCAAGAGAGAACAAGGAACAGCTGATTGTCTACCTAAGTGGCTGAGGATCTGGCAGGACAACAGTTGACAGGAGACCCCACAATAGTGCAGTGAGCTAGGCTATGGACAGGACTCTGGGAGGTGTTGAAATTCTGTGAGTACATTAGGCAATTTGCTAGGAGATCGAAGCTTTCAACTAATCTGGCAGTCAGTCAGAAAATTTGAAAAGAAGTAGTACAACCATTATTGTATTAGTTTTTCCATTTTTTTTGCTTTGTGGGTGGGGCATAAGCCAAAAAAAGTGGGAAGAGCTCAACAGCGCCACTGGAGGTTCAGCACAAATTAAAAGGCTGGCTGTGGCAGCTGCCAGTACTGCAAGATGCAGCCCTCTGCAAAGAAACTGCTCTCAATTTAAAAAAATATGAATAAGCTGTGTAAACAAAGAACTGCTCTCTCAGTTTAAGAAGAACAAGCTGTGCAAAAAAAATCTGCTGTCGGCTCACTCTTAAAAGGGGCAGGCCTGCAAAAACGAACTTGTCTAAAAAAGGAAACAGAAAGCTGTACCTGTAAAAGGTCCTATATTTATGGCTTTCAGGTATCCAGTAATGTCCAGGAATGCGTCGGACATACTGTCTGAATTTAAATTGTTTTGACAACGGATGGAACTGTGTTTCCTGGATCAAGAAGTAAGCAAACCAGAGAAACAAGCTATCAAAATCAAGATCGCACTGGACAAAGAGGGCCTGCAACAGATCAGCACATCAGGATTGTCAGCTGGGGATCAGAAGGACCCTAGCACGATATGGACTTTCCTGGAGGTGCAACTCAAGGTGAAAGTAAATTTCCTAGTACATAGGCTTGAGCTTATGACCTACTGGCAAAGGCAAGATGAGTCCATGGACCAGTTTGTTGCAAGGTGCTGAGAAAGCCCAAGAATGCGATTTCACAGATATTGAATTATTGGAATGGGTTATAGAGCTAGTAATCATGTCTACTCCACAAGAGGCCTTTCAAAATGATCTGCTAGAAAAGAAGAAACGGCACACTATAAATGCACTACTCAATGATGGAAGGAAATTTGAAGCCATCATGGCTGGGTGCCAATGGCTACAAGCATTGGGGGCTGCTATGATAATTGATATGGTAACCAATGCTCAGAAGTTTGCTAAGCTTTGTGGCAAATGTGGCCTGACTTACCCAATTCGCAGTTGTCTGGTGAACCAGGACCAGTGCAAAGCTTGTGCATGCGAGGACATTGGGCAGGGCAGTACAGAAGGGCGAGCTCAGATACAGCACACAGCAATGGTTGCAGATCACATACAGAGAGAATGTCTGCAAGACAGGATGGCAAATGCAACAAAAGGTATGCCGGCACACAACAAAAGCCCAAGCAGGTACATCAGGTCCACAGAGGGAATTGTTAGGAGGACACGGATGAAGAATGCACTCGTGCAAACAGCGAGCAATCATTTCATATAGTTAACTGGGATCAACGTGGCAATGTTATCATGAAACCTGAGGTGTTTGCCACGTTCAGGATTATATGTCACAGAAGAGTGGCAGGCATAAGCTCAGAGTAAAAATCGACACTGGAGCAAGTGCAAATATGCTGCCCATCCGTATACTGAAGGACATGTACCTAGACCAATGAGAATCTGTGGTACGACCCATCACAGCTAGGTTGACTGCCTGCAATAGTTCTCCAATCAAGTGCATTGGAATAATAAACTTGCAGTGCAGCTATGGGAGCTCCGAATGGCTACCACAAATGTTTTATATTGTAGACGCGACCGGACCAGCTGTTGCAGGATTTCTAATATGCCGAGATTTATGAATTGTCACAATACATGAAGTCAGTGATGCACCAATAATGGTAGAAAATATCCAGGTTGAGTGTATCAGGTCAGTCCATATAAAGGATGACACAAAGACTTGGAGTCTTGACATGAAGAGGCGATATGGCCGGGAGTCTCTCCTCAGGCTTCAGCTTGTTGCAGCAAATATCCAGAGGCCAGAGGGATTGCCGACGATTGGTGATGTTGCCAGTCATCATTTTTCTAAGCTTTCTAAACAAGGGAAGATGAAAGCATTGTATGACAGGCAAGCAGGACCAAAATTAGCTCGATTGCGAGTAGGACAGAAGGTCAGAGTCCTCAATCATGTGTCGGGAACTTGGTATCCTGCAGAGGTTGCTAGGATATGCAACCAGCCCAGATCATATGAGGTCCAGACACCCAATGGTGTGATTCTCAGACAGAACCAAAGTCAACTCAGAGAGCTGTCCAACAACACTACATGTGACAACCCTGTGGCATCGCGGACACGTTCAAAGACAAAGTCTGAAGATGAATGTACAGAGGCTACGAGCACAGAGAAAGAACATGACAACTAGAGTTCCGAGTCATCAGAGTCTCAGAAGAGTTATCAAGACGAGCTCAGCTCTGGGAAGAAGTTTACGATAACAAGATCAGGACAAATAAGCAAACCTCCTCTATGTTTTGGAGGGTGTTAAATTTGCTTACTTGTAAATAATGTTTTGTTTTAATCATGTATAGTTAGCTCGAACTGCAACATCATTGTATATTGTACAAATGTTTTTATCTTTGGAAAAAAGGGGGATGTTGTGGGACCACCTTAAGACGATGTAAGTGAAGGTCACCGAAGGAAGTGATGTCATGTCACACATAACCAGGCGGTTGTGGGTGTAGCCCGATAGAGTAAGCTGCATATTGGTGTGCTCCTGCAGCAGCTGTATATGTTCCATGTTCTATTTATATATATATATTCTAGTTGTTATAATAAAAACCCATATTTTCTTTGGATATTACTTGCAGTCCTGTGAATCTTACAATAGTTCACATACAAAAGGAACAAGCAATATTACAGTGGGTTTGGCTGCAATGGAGCCTGTGGCGTCCAGCATCACTGAGAATATTGAGGATGCCAGTATGTTCCTGCCTTATGCCCCTTCTCAATCCAAGCTCACCTTTATTCTGGTAACTGGCATGATGAACAAGCTGCACATGGTGTGACCATGGACCTATTGCTTTACTCTCTATCCGCCTTTCCTCACCCAAACTTCCCCTTTCCGATTCCCTGCTCTCAGACACTTAAGACCTGCCACCAGCCCAGCCACAGCAGCCCCAGGAGAAAGAGAGAACAACAGCACAGCACTAATGAAGAGGCCCCGACATTTGATTTGACACTCGCAGCCAGCAGCTCAGATACTGGGACTGCCTCTAAGGCTAGTATAGAGTTGAGAACTGCATATGGTAAGCCATTGGGAACAATTGGTCTGTAGACATGCCAGGGGAAAAGAATAATTCGTGTGCCAGCTCTCTGAAGGGTGAGCTCACAGAGTTCTGCTACAGGGGACAGATGAGGAATTTGATGCGGCAGTGTACAGGAGAACACTGAAGTGGATGCTCACTAAGGGCCAGATTTTGTGCTCGGCCCAACGTTGGGTTCTGTGGCATGGGTGGGTGGTGGGGTTGCTGGAGAATCGGAGCGGCAGCAGCTGTCACAGAACCCGACACCAGGATTGCTGGGCCCGATCTTCCAGGCGGTGGGAAAGCTCCATGGCGGCCCCTCTGCCGCTCTGCGATGGGACCCTATTAGAATATTTAAAATACCTCGCTGCATACATTACCATGTCATCCGCTGCCAGAGGCACTACAACTGCAGCCCCCATACCTTTTGCAGCCTTTGTGTGGACAGGTCACCAAATCGTCTCTGAGATTGCAACAACATTCTCTACCCAATCTAAGAACTCACCATAACACCTCCAAAAACACTTCACAGTACTTCCAGAGACTTTGCAAAGCAGAAGTTATTCTAAAGTTACCTTACCTGCAAGTTTGGTGCCTGGCCTTTTAAATAATATGTGCTTAGCCCCTCTTCCGGCTGAACACATGCTCTTTGGTGAATGATAAGCAAATTTGTTGAATGGACCTGTGTGGTCCAAGTTTGTAAGTATGAGCCAGTAGAACTAAATGACGTCATGACATTATCAGTTCAGAGGTTTGCATTTCCTGAGTGTTACAGATCTGAAATTTGCGCTCACAATTTTCTCTTAATTCTGTCTCCAATATTGTTAATATTGTAAGAGACAATTCCACTAACAGAAATATATGAGAGAAACTTTTTGATGACTTAAAATCCCTATAATTTTGCCAATTCTCTTTGTTCTCCCTGCATACTGACCATTAACTATGAGGCATTTAAATGCAATAATCATTTTCTCACTAGGTTTCCACATGGCACCTCATCAAAGCAACATGGTGCTAATGTACATCGCTGCTTCAGCATGGCGTGTCAATGATGTGCCAGATGCATTTCTTTTAAATAATCCTCCCAACGCCATCCAAAAAAGAAACCAAGCAAGAGACACAAACATAATCAGAGAGATCTCACCATCTGAGGTCATATTATGAACTTTCAAAAAGAAACTATTAAAACAACACACGTTTTCAAATAATATGGAAATAATCTTAATATAAAGATTTATTACATATTCCTAAATCATAAAGAGATATATTGATTATATATCATCATTCTCCCAAAGTATTAATTTACTGATAGCTGCCACACACACAGGTGGAATAATGCACTGTGTTGGCGCTTTAACCCAAAAAACCATGGAAGTGGACTCACGTCTGTGATTCCTGACATTAAGAGAATCTCTAATATCAATTTAACCATGAAGAGATGTTAATCAGAGGCAGGATATTTCCCCAAGCTGGGGAATGGATGGTGGTGAACCATGCTTGTCCTCTCTTTTTCCATGGAGTTTGCTGGGAAGGACCTGAACAAGTTGAAAAAAAGATAAACATTCCTACAGGAAACCAAGCAAGCAAATAAAAATTCCAGCAATTAACTTATAACTTCATGCTTTAATTGAGAGGAACAGGCAGTAGTCATTGAGATTTCCACTGTCCCCATTTCTCAGTCTCTTCTGATTCAGTTTTTTCTATCATCATTAATCCAGCACAGAATTTAAAAGAGGCTGATCACCAGGGAAGAGACATCTCAAAAAGAATGATTGCTGAATTGAAAGGCAGACATTGTTTTCATACAGCTTAACATGGGCTACTTACATCGAGTTACGCAGGGCATGTAGACAGAAACAGGCCATTCAACCCAACTAATCTATGTTGGTGTTTATGCTCCACGTTGAGCCTCCTCCCACCCTGCTCCATCTAAACCAATCAGTATATCTGTCTAATCCTTTCTCCCTATGTGTTTATTTAACTTCCCCTTAGTTTGTGATAAGTTAGCTGAACTCCTCCATTGGTTTAGTTCAGGAGATAATTCCAACTTCGTCTTTTTCTTTTCTACCACAGTGAAAAGATGGAGCAGAGTTTTGCTGCGCTAGTTTTCTGCTGCTTACAGTACCCGTTTTGTGTACAATGAAAGCTGGGGGTTGGAGAGTGGTGTTAATTTTCAACTTTGTCAGAGCTGGAAAAGAAGCGGAGGTGAATTGGCCGTCCATTAGACACCCATTGAATTCATTGGAAAGAAACATGGGCCGGGCGCATGACAGGCAGCCAATCACCACCAACCATTTAGTGCCCCTTCAATAAAGTTAAATTTGACCCCTGGTGGGTCAGATTTTAATTTGGGCCATCGGCGTAAAGAGGGTGATAGTGGCTCTAAAATAGTTACCATTCCAGTAATGCTGAAATTCTGGCCGTAACCACATGCTAAGAGGCTAACTGTGGGCGGCTGAAGCACATGCCCTTTTCAGGCAGAAACCCCTTTTAATATTCAAATTGTAACAATAAGCAGAAGACATACATAGGACCATCATTGCCATTTTAGGACGAAAGAGGGTGGTGCATCCGCTGTGCATACTCTGTCCAGTTCCAGCTGGTGGCTCCTCCAAACAGGAGCGCAGAAGTAAATTTTTATTGATTTTTGTGGTGACAGGAGGAACAAAAGAGCTCCCTAAAAATAACATGAGACATTGCTGTACTAGGCCTTTCCACAAATAGATTCCCCCAAACTACCTCTTTCTGGGCTAGTCTGGCTTCTGGGCTGTCCAACATCGTGCAGGCCTAGAGCTGGTGGCTGCCCCCAGGCACCTGTTTTTTGCCCAAGGTATCACTCTAACTGTGAACTGGGTCTTCTATCAGCGCTATCAGCTGCCTGGTAGTCATAATCTAGCACAGTGACTCCATATCTTAACCCATACTGAGTTATGCTTACCCATCGCACCTGTCCCAGCTGATTATGGTGCCCAATCCTCTAATACCTCAAATTTTAATTTCTTATCCTCATGTGCCAATCCCTTAATGGCCTCTCCCCTCTTACATATGTCACCTCTTTCAGCCCGACATCCATTCAGCTCCATTCCTTTGACTATGACCTCTTGTTCACCCTTTCCATTGGTGTCTGTACCTTCAACCTCCTAGGTTGCACTCTCTGGAGTTCCCTGCTTAAATCCCTCTGCACCTCTCACTCTTTCTTTAAGACTCTTCTTAAAAGGCACCTCTTTGAACAAACTTTTTGTCATGCCTTCTAATCTCTATTTCTTTGGCTTGGTGTCAATTTTCCTTACATCTCTCTGAAGTGCCTTAGGACATTCTATATAAAAACAAGCTGTTGTTGTATAGCCCTTGATTTCCATTTAATGTCGTGTGCCAGCTTGGCTTTGTACTAATATTTTTGCCTGAGTCAGAAGGTCATGTGTTCAAGTGCTGTTTCAGGACTTGAGCATATAATCTATGTTGGCATGTCAGTGCAGTACTAAGGGGCTTTTGCATTGCCAGAGGTGCTATCTTTTGGATGAGATGTTTAACAAGACCCTGTCTCTGCAAGTTTAGATGGATGTCAAAGAACACATGGTGATATTCAAAGAAAAGCAGAAATCTTTTCCAGGTGTCCTGGCCTGCATTTATTCCACAATTAGTTTTTACTTCTCGCTTTAGAATGTCACAGAATTGTATAATCATAGAATCCTACAGTGGAGAAGGAGGCCATTTGGCCTATTGTGCCTGCGCTGGCTCTTTGGAAGAGCAATCTAATTAGTCCCACTTTCCCGCTCCTACCCCATAGCCCTGAAAATTTGAGAAGTAAGCTTATTTTATATGATCAAATCTGGGTTTTCTTCCTGTTTTTCCTTAAGTAAAGATATTTTTGTCCTTTTCCCATCTTCTGGGGCCATTAACCTTGAACTTCGGCAAGTGGATCAGAGGGTGACTCTGGACATTTCCATTCTCTTCATCTGTTTTACTCTGTGATTTGCTAGTAGGAGCCACCCAATCTGGAATCCCTGCTGGTTTTCTACCCTCCTGCTGGGTAGGCATCTTAAGCTTAATTTTGCCAATAGCGTGGCGATCCCGCCAGCAGGATGAATTCCAGGTTGGGAATCCGGAAGAGTGCGTGGCGTGACATGGAACACGATCTTACTGGAGAGAACCAATTAAGAAGCTGCGTCCGGAGACCGGTCCAATTAGGGACAGCTGCCGTGTTCAACGTTGCATCCAATCAGTGTGGCCCGTGGAGATGGCTGCCGTCTGCCTTCACAGTGCGGGTGATGCCTGGCCATCAGCAGGAATGGCAGCAGCGCCACGGAGGCACCTTCAGTGAGAGGGAAACACCTGCCATTGAAGAAGGGCAAGAATTAGCAGAGGCATCAGATTCCATGAAGTGACTGCAAGGGCATGCCCGCTGCTTGACAATAGATCCCCTTTCTGAATTACTGCTGACAAATAAATGTCAACACTCAATTGAGTCACAGCTTAGACTTCCCGCTGCGAAGCTGACTCCAATCCATTGCTGGGCTCCTGACTCAGTGGGGGACCCGTGTGATGCTGAGAATGCGAAGCACTGGGGGAAAGTGGCCCTTGATTGGGGCCTTAATTGGCTTCATTGCCTGCCCACCTCTGTGGTGCGAGCTGCTGATTTTCGTAGCAGTTCATTCCTGAGAAAGTCACCCGGGGGCAGCATTGGGGAGTCATCCCAACAGGATTTCTCGCAACTTTCCCAGTCCCTCCTGCCTCCAAACCTGTCTCCACAGAGCCGAGAAAATTCAGCCCCTTGCCTATGCTTGGGGCTGCACCTGATTACACCACCAAGATGGCCAACTTACTGGGACAGAGTTTCTTCTTCAGGCCTGGGCAAAAGAGTTGGATGGTGTGGAAGTGCCTTTTGAAAATTCAGGAAGAACCTGTCCATGATTTTCCATCCATTTCAATACAATTTTGTGAGCAGGCTGTTAATCTTGACATAAAACAGGCATTTCTTCAACTTCTTGATATTTTTTTGAAAACTAGAAATTTAGGCTCACTACCTTGAAAACCCTATGCAACAATGATGACGGAGGACATTTTGTACAGCATGCAGTTACGTTCCTGACCCAGCAGAAAAAATTACATACAGTGAGCATACATTTATTCAAATATCACCATAGCTGGGATGCCCATTGGAAGGGGTGGGTGATGGAAACTGGGGCATTATCAAGCTGCCGGAGATCAGCATTAGCAGGTCCAGCCAAAGGCAGGAAAATCTCTCATTAAGGCCACTTTCCTCACAGAAGCCAATCACTTTGCAACCAGCCTTAAACAATCTAGTTGGCCCACAACTGATCTGCTTTAAAGTACTGTGAGCTTGTTCTTTTGGGGAACCAGAGGCAGGGCTGGCAGGAATTGTGCCGAGTGATGCCATGCACCAGTTCTGCCTCATCTTGTGGTGCTAAATTTTCGGGTCCTCTGGCCCGAGGTTGGGAACAGAGGGAGTGGTCCGAAAATAGCCACGCCATCAGGCATGCCAGTTTCAAGATGTCATTCTCAACGCTGGCAATTTTCACCAGGATGGGGGTTGGGCAGGACATCGGTCCTGTCCACCTCTCGATTAAGGCCAATTAAAGTACTTAAAAAGCTCGTTAAGAGCTTGCAGAGTTAGCGGGTGAAAATTTGAAGGAGGCGCTTGGGTTACATGCTCTGTCTATTGTAGATCAGCTGAAGGTAGATGGGTATAGAGTAGGGAGTCGGTCCTGACTGCCCCAAGGGATGACCAAAAAGAGGGTTAGCAGGGCAAAGGGAGACTCAGCATTTGGTAAGGAGGTGCCCCGGCACTACACAGGTGGGCACTCAGCTCTCAGGCATTGAACAGGGTCATTACCGTCCCGGGCATCATGGGGGCAGAAGAGCAGGAGGCAAGGCTGTCAATCACAATTGGGCAGCCACCTGTCGAAAAGGAAGGCTGCAGCTGGCAATGGGGGCATGGCTGTCAAATTTTGGTCCCAGTGGCAATGAGGGGCAACACCCTCTGCAAGAAGGGTGGAACCACAAGATACAGGAGGGGACGGGAGAGGAAAGAGGGCAGGAAGGTAATGAAGCCACACCCTCAGCACAGGACCTACCATTGAAGATGAAGCTACCTGGAGATGACCGAGAACCAGTGCCACAGGAAACTGCGACTCTCCAGGCAGATGGTCACAGACATCTGTGACCTTGTTGCCAAGGACCTCACACCTTGCAGCACCGGTCACCAAACCCTGCCAGTGGCCATCAAAGTCGCTGTGGCCTTGAACATCATTTCTGGCTCCTTCTAAGGATCAGCTGTGGACCTTAGTGGCATCTTGCAAATGGCTGCACAACACTGCATTTCACAGGTCACTGATGCCCTCTTTGCCAGAGCAAGACAGTACATTCATTGCCTTACAGAGAGAGAGGGTTTTGCCTGCATCACTGGATTCCCCCAGGTACAGGACTTCATTGATTTCACCCATGTGGCCATCAAGGCACTGACTGAGCACTCAGTGAGATTCATCAACTGGAAGGGCTTCCACTTCCTCGACACCCAACTAGCCTATGATCACAACAAGAGCTTCCTCCATGTGTGCACTCGCTTTCCTGGCAGCTGCCATGACTCATTCTTCCTCCACCAGTCAGTCCAGGCTGCCTCAGATCTTCACTCCATCCCCCAAAATGCCTGAATGGATCCTAGGGGACAAGGAATATCCCTTGAAGAGATGGTTAATCACCCCTCTATGGGAGCCCTGGACAGTAGTGCAGAAGTGATACAACCAAATCCACCTGCTCACTAAGACACCATTGAGCAGGCCATCCGTTTTCTCAAGATGAGCAGGAGGTGACAAGAGCGGGAAGTGGAGGCAGAGGGAGATGACGCCGAGCATGGCTCAGGGCATGAAGGTCTCATGAGGATGTCGTGTAGGTCAGCGATCTCTGATACAGGAAAGTTTCAACTGAGCCATTCTGACTCAGGTTGAGGGGCATGGCTTGGAAGGGAGTCTGAGATACCTGCACTAACACATGCAAGGAAGATGCAGTCTGGAACATCTCATCACTTAATGCCAATAACGGAAGCACATCTGCCCAGAGGCTTTGCCCTCACCATGGAATATCCTGTTATGTCTTTTCCAACCTCATACCACTTCCCCTGTCATGGCAGCAATAAAAGGAGACCCAGATGTGTGCCTTAAAGTGTCATCATTTATACAATGTAAAGAAAGGAAAACAATTGACAGAGACAGTAAGAAGGCACCCCAGTGACCCACTTAGTGCTCCAAATGTTGTGGTGACCTCCACGCTTGGCCATTCCTACATGATGGTCCTCTTGTGGCCTCGGAGAAGGTGGCAGCAGCCTGCTCACTCATCTTGGCTTGCAGCTGAGATGCATGTGGCGGTCATCCTTGTCATGGAAGTGCCATGGAGGCATCTCCAGAGGCTGCTGCACCTGAATCTTTGCAGGGGCAGCCTCCACACTTGGCCCTGCTGCACAGATGGTCCCTCAATCGGAGGGGTCACGGAGGCTGAGGATGCCAGGCACTCCAGATGTTTGGTGGAGGAGAACAACTAGCATGCTTTCCAAGATCTCGGTACTACCAATGACACTGACTGGTCCATGCTACCAGCATCTCATGGATCCTGTGGACGTTGGTGCACTGCTCCTGCATCCACTCAGTTTGATGTCGCATACAACTCTCCAAGAAGTTGGCCACTTTCTCTATGGAGGAGCTCATGCGCTCAGAGCCTTGAGCCATGGTGGAGCACATGAGCTGGATGGACTGCTCCATCCTCTGCCCCTGACCCTGCACTGCCTTATGGACCTCTGACATGTGGGAGCACATCTCCTACTGCTGCTCCAGATAGAGTCTCCTTTCTGGTGACTCCTGAGGCCCTCCACCTGTTCTCAGCTTAGCAGGTCTGTGTCTGTCCTCCATCCTCTGAGGCCACAGCTCCCTCTGCCTCTGGCACCTGCTGCTGCCTACTAGTGCTTTGGTCATCACCCTGTGCCATCATATCTACATGCGCATGAGAATCCACTGAGGTGAGAGTATCTGCACTGGTGGGTGGTGTGCTCATAAGGTGTGATGGTGCTTCTTCTTCTTCATCTTCATACTGCTCTGGGCTCATATAGAAAGGGGAGAGGATGCTGTGGCTTGGACATCTGCACTTGTGGGAGACACAAGAAGAGATGATGAGAGTTAGCCCAGCAGACCAGAAACCTCTGTAGTATTCAGGCTACCTAGTGTTACTCAGTGCGCAACACACTATCGGATGGGGTGGAGTGCACTGTACCCCCTTAGTAACCACTTTTCCCTCTAATAATAACCAGCTTCATCAGGAGCTCCCATTTCGCTAGGCCTGACTGCCTCCTCTTCCATTATCCTGGCTGTCTCCATTGCTGTCTGCTCTATGGGGGTATTCAATAGAAGAGGGGCACTCCTCCTCCTGTCTGGGCCCTCTCCCTCACATTGTGCATCTGCGTTTCTCCTGCAAGGACAAAAGAGAGTGAGATAAGACACTGCTGTCCTCTCTGTTCAATGCCATCAACCCCTAGGCATTAGGAGCTGCATGTAACAGTGGTGAAAGGTCTTCAGCAGCTCTTTGGCTGTGAGCCATTCTGAGGGGTCAGTAAGTGGCCTGGGCACACACCTTTCCCATGTTCAGAAGCAGCTTGTGCCCTGAGGCTCATCAGGTGGTGAGTCTGTTGGAGGGTACAATCCCGAAGACCTTTCCAGAGTGTTGGGGGTTGAACTCACCTTGCCCGATGAATGAAGTTGCTGAATGTTTTACGGCACTGGCTCCGGGTTCTTCTCACCTCGCTTCTGCTGCTGACGGTGGCAGCAATCGGCACCCAGGCCTCTTTGGTGTCAGATGGTGGCCTCCTCCTGGCACCCTCCTCCTGGACCTCCCTCCTCTCCCTCATGGCCTACAACATTAGATTCAGGTCTGCATCAATGAAACAAGGGGCAGCCCTGCCCTGAGTGCCAGGCCTCAACTCTCTTGACTCTTCTCATCTCCGTCTGGTGCTGTGGAAGGCTTAGGCACAAACCATAGAACTCTCCCTCAGGACAGCCAGCGGCCTCAGTGATGGCTGCCATAGGGAATCTAAATCAGTCCAACACTTCATCTGACCCACCTCTGTTCCTGCCTCCCCCCCCGTCCTAATTCGACAGAGAACCCATCTCCATATCAATTAAGGCTGACCCAGATGAAAATCCTGACTTTAATCAGTTTCCCATCGGAGGCAGGTCTCTGACCCAAAAACAAACCCAGCTCCTTTTTCCCACCTTCATCGCGAAAATTCAGCTCATGATGTCAGTTTGAAAGTGGGGCTGATGCAAGAACCAACTGCCCCTGCTCCACCAGGAAACCCCAGCATTGCTCACCCGGGGCAGAGACCTGACATAAACGGGTCAAACTACAGAATTCACCTTTACCTGTCAACACAATGCTCGCAGGGAGCCAGAAAACAATGTTTACATAGTTAAATTTAGCATTTTTTTGTAGTAATACTTCCTGTCAGGCAAAAATGCTTAACTTTAACCTGAAGCGCAGAAGGAAGTAGGAGGAATTAAAAAAGAGAAATGTTTTTGAGTATTGCTGAAAAAGAGACATGCTGTTGAAGCTTTTCATCTTGCACTCATCAGGACAGATGCAAGAATGCCAAATTTCAAAGGGAGCAACAACTTATACTGAATGAGAAAAGAGTGCTGATTGGTGGGCAAGTCGACACTGATTGGTTGATTCGTTGCCATGGAGAATGCACAAGGGAACTATTGTCCCCCACGCTTTTCAAAAAAGGCACAGCGCATGGACATGTTCCTTTTGCCTGCAGAGGACAGGTCCCTGTCTATGAATACATGTAGCTTCTAGCAGGCATAAGTGAGCCACATTGAGAGCCTAACTGATAATCTTAAAGTCGTTGTTTAGTGTAACACACTAACACACTCTTAATACACTCAGGATTGTTCAGTAAGTGCTGTCCAATCGCAGAATTACATCTAACTTTAGACATTGTGTTCTGAGTTTTGCAAGTACAGGCTGGTTGTGTACAGTCGGTACTCTGCCCATTGCGAACAGCCAAAGGGACGTGCTGTTTGATACAATCCGCCAGTCGTTGGGACGTATGGGCTACGTACCTGGCATTGCATCGGCACTGGAATTCATAACCACATTACTCATTTGTGTGACAGGCAGAACGTCATTTTGGCTTGATGACTGCATAGTAGCAGTGTGAAATGGCTAGCCTCACCTGTTGCTCAAATTTTTGGGATACTTTACCTTTCCAGGGTAATTTGAGATAGACTGGGCACTTCTCAGGTCCGAAAGTAGAGACCTTAGGCCCATTTGTGAATATGTGCGATACACAATGAGCAATGATCTGATTGGGGTAGCCATTATCCTGGAGGATAGCATTGAAGCGCCCTATTTCTACCTTCACTGCAAGTCTACTGCAAGCTTACCTTCACTGGGATTCCTACAGCTCCACGTGCTTTAAGATTGGCCTTATTGGCAATCTCATAAATAGGGCCCAAGCCATTTGCTCAGCATGCAAGCTTGATACCGAAATAGGATATTTTCCATGAACAGGATGTGGGTGTTGTTGGCTAGGCCAGCGTTTATTGCCCATCCCTAATTGCCCCTGAGAAGGAGGTGGTGAGCTGCCTTCTTGAACCGCTGCAGTTCATGTGGTGTAGGTACACTGACAGTGCTGTTAGGAAGGGAGTTCCAGGATTTTGACCCAGTAACAGTGAAGGAACGTGATATAGTTCCAAGTCAGGATGCTGTGTGACTTGAAGGGGCACTTGCAGGTGGTGGTATTCCCATGCAACTGCTGCCCTTGTCCTTCTAGGTGGTAGAGGTTGTGGATTTGGAAGGTGGGCTCAAAGGAGCCTAGATGAGTTGCTGCTGTGCATCTTGTAGATGGTACACACTGTTGCCACTGTGCGTCGGTGGTGAATGGAGTGAATGTTGAAGGTGGTGGATAGGGTGCCAATCAAGCCGGCTGCTTTGTCCTGGATGGTGTCGAACTTTTTGAATGTTGTTGGAGCTGCACACATCCAGGCAAGTGGAGAGTATTCCATCACACTCCTGACTTTTGCCTTGTAGATGGTGGACCGTCTTTGGGAGTCAGGAGGTGAGCTACTCGCCGCAGAATTCTCAGCATCTGACCTGCTCTTGTAGCCATGGTATTTATATGGTTGGTCCAGTGCAGTTACTGGTCAATGGTAACCCCCAGAGTGTTGATAGTAGGGGATTCAGCGATCATAGTGCCTTTGAATATCAAGGGGAGATGGCTGGATTCTCTCTTGCTGGAGGTGGTCATTGCCTGGCACTTGTGTGGCGTGAATGTAGCTTGCCACTTATCAGCCCAAGCCTGAATGTTGTCCAGGTCTTACTGCATATGGACACGGACTGCTTCAGTATCTGAGAAGTCGCAAATGGTGCTGAACGTTGTGCAATCATCAGCGAACATCCCCACTTCTGACCCTATAATGGAAGGAAGGTCATTGATGAAGCAACTGAAGATAATTGGGCCTCGGACACTAGCAAGCTGCAGTCAAGCCAAAAAGACATTCCGCCTACCACAATACTCAAGAAATGCTTTTTGGAAATTTTGTATATTAATATATGTTTCTGAAGAAATTGTAAAGTTTCAATCGTGTTCTGATTATTGTTACAATAGTGAGAAAGTCATGAAAGGTTAAAGTTACAATCACTTTACATAGCTATTCATTTTACAGAGCATCTGCATAAATTTTAAAAATCGGCCAGATTCCCATCTGTTAGCAATACAACCTGAGACAGGAAGACAACTGTCGTGACAACTACACTGAGCTAGTCTTTTAAATGGGACTTGTTAAAAACTAGTGCCCTCCAGCCTCCATCCACTGCAGTTAACAGCATTAAATGGTACTTTAACTAGTTTTTTTTTAGGCGTTCCTCACTTGCAGCTGCTGCCACACTGGGATCAGTGATTTAAAATAAACCGAAATGCGCAAAGCACTTAGACTCCCTGAAGACTATAGCATATATAAAATACTTGACTGAAAACACTTTTGATCATTGGACAAACTACTGTTATTTCATTCTTGTGAAACCTGGTGTTGTAGCATATTATTAAGATTTTTTAAAAAACAATTGACGCACAATGAGGAGAGTCTTGGCAAGCTGAAGAGAATTGTGCCCATCACTTTTAGCAAGTATAATTGATATTCAGCTATACATTAAAGGTTGTTACACTTCAATAATTAAAAGAAACCTAGAAATTACTATTGTTATCAGCAGACAAAAGCTTAAAATTTCTCATGAAAATAAATGGTTTACTGCCTGCGAAAACATAGCAGTTAATATCAACAACAGTGACTTCCAGGCAAAAATATTATGGTGTGATGCTTTTACAGCCACTCTCCAGTTCCAGTATGATCTCATACTTTTGCAAGTGTACGTCAGTATGGTTCCACTGTACCCCATTGCCACCTGAAGATAGCTTACAGCAGGTTAGCTTTCAATTTCAAACTGCTCCGAAGTGAAACATCAGAATGTAGGAAAAAAAGACTTGCATTTATATAGCATTTTTCAGGACCACCGGACGTCTCAAAGTACTTTACAGTCAATGAAGTCACTGTTGTAATGTAGGAAATGCGGCAGCCAGTATGCGTGCAGCAAACTCCCACAAACAACCATGTGATAATGACTAGCTAATCTGTTTTTGTGATGTTGATTGAGGGATAAATATTGCCCAGGACACTGGGGATAACTCCCCTACTCTTCAAAATAGCACCACAGTACCTTTTACAACCACCCAAGCAAGCAGATGGGGCCTCAGTTTAACGTCTCATCAGAAAGACAGCTCCTCTGACAGTGCAGCACTCCCTCAATACTGCACTGGAATGACAAGCCTTGATTCTTGTGCTGTAAGCCCTGGAGTGGGACTGGAACCCAAAACTTTGTAACACAGAGCTGAGAGTACTACCAACTGAGCCACAGCTGACAGCGGAAACCAACACCATCACACCCATTGCCCTATTGTGAACTTTATCC
The DNA here is from genome assembly GCF_036365525.1 of Heterodontus francisci. Taxonomy (NCBI): domain Eukaryota; kingdom Metazoa; phylum Chordata; class Chondrichthyes; order Heterodontiformes; family Heterodontidae; genus Heterodontus; species Heterodontus francisci. The sequence goes on along the minus strand of NC_090376.1, from coordinate 50,883,030 downwards.
AACTTGTCTAGAGGTAAAGCTCTGCAAAGTTTCTTACTGACCCCTAAAGCTTGTTGAATAAAACTTCCAGTCAGTTATCCAAACTTATAATATCCATGATTGAACTGTGATTGAAATAACCAATAGTATTTTTTAAAAGTCAGTAAAAATTATTATTGAACTAAGTGGTCAAGTACATCACTTATTGCATTGTGTTGGCTTGGTTCAGTGGTTGTATTCTTACTTCTGAGACAAAAGTCTTTGGGTTCAAGACCCATTACAGGATTTGAGCATGTAATCCAAATTGATACCTCAGTGCAGTAGTGAAGGAATGCAGCATTATCAGATGACAGGCTAAACCAGTTTCTTATCTGCTGGTTCAGGTGGATGCTAAAGGTCTTATGACTCTCAAGGAAGAATAGACAGATCTCTTGGGGTTACTTTACGTCAACATCAATGAAAATCTATAATGGGTGGCTGATTCCATATCATTCATTTTGCACTATTGCACAAAGTCAAAATATCTTCGTCACTAACAGATATGGAAGAGATAACTGGGTTGATTTGCCTTCCTGTCATGGTCAACATTCCTCCCTTCACCAAAAACATTCATCTGGTTGGATGTTGTTGTAGTGTTTGACTACATGGCACTCATTGCCCTTCAAATTAAGTCATTGTTCGTGAAAGGATTGGAATTGTACTCACAGTTGAAAATTGGGTGGGCAGTTAAAATGCTTACCCAGTGAAATGCCCCAACACTGTTTCTGATTTTAATGGCTGCCTCTGGACAGGTGGCTAAAAGCTTAATTTATAGATGCTAATTGGGGTACAATGGTATAATTGGGCCTTGACAGCAATTTTAACTTTGGTTTGAATTGGGAAGCTGCCATGACTTTCCTGCCAGGTGAAGGGGAGCATGCTGTGAATTATGAAGCTGGTGCTCCCATCCAGTTAAGGTTGTTACTTTCCTTTGTGGAGCCAGGAGGATTGGGATTGCTCCTCTTAACTCTACAAGTTTAGGGACAGACTGCTTCCTCCCCCGACCTTTCCTATTGTGAGAATCCTCTTCTCCACACTTTCCTGAGTTCCAGCAGCGACCCATGGCTGCCCAATTTTCCAGAGGTGAGCAGACGTTTCCTACCCACTTCCCACCCACAGGAAGTGGGCAGGTGGCATGTTAATAAGATGCAAGGGTGATATGGTGTGATATTTATAAATGCAAGCATTTATTTTGATAGATAAGCTATGATTTAAACACTAATATATGTTCATCACTTATTTGACTAACCCTTCAGTTCACAAACTAATTAAATTCCTACATACCTTAGACCTGACAACATTTGTTTTTCAAACAGAGGGTAAAGTTGGAATCTGGAACACACTGCCTGAAGGGGTGGGAGAGGCAGGAACCCTCACAACATTTAAGAAGTATTTAGATGAGCACTTGAAACGCCACAGCATACAAGGCTACGGGCCAAGTACTGGAAAATGGGACTAGATTGGACGGATGCTTGATGGTCGGCGCAGGCGCGTTGGGCCGAAGGGCCTGTTTCTGTGCTCTACAACTCTATGACTCTATGACTCTATCTGGGGATTCGTCAGTTATTTTGAATATTCAGTAACCTAATGTTAATAACTTCAAAAGCAAATCTCCTGAAATTACCCGACAGCACCTAGAATGCTGTTACAAACAGAAAAGAATGACCAAAGATCAAATGTGAGGCGTTATTTTTCAGTGGCAAAAATATTTCTCTGTTGCATCTCTTCCACTTTCCTCACTTATAGTCATTCATACCTTATGCTAGTCTTTCAGTGAGACCCAGCCTAAAAATTTGGATTGCTCCGTGCCCATTCTACAGGAGTAAAATGTGAGTAGCGTGCAAACACTCATTCCAGTTGGAAATGCAGTGCCTGACACATTGGTAAAGCCTCTTTTGTCGTTGTCGAAACAGGCATTAGGCACTTTGCATATGCAAATAGCGAACTTAACACCTGCTTGAGGCCCCATTTTCCAATTATGATTGTGTATGAGTGCCATGCAAGCTGCAGTTAGTCTCTTCAAACACTTGACAGCCGAAGGGACGGCTGGAGTTTGCCACCAGTAAGTTAAGGTAAGTTTGAACCTTTATAACTTACCGAATTTTGGAGTTCCACATTAAATCCATAGCTACTGTAGGTCACTGCTCCCCCCTTCGAACTTCTCTCTTTCCAATTGTCTCCCCAACTCCCTGGACTCTCTTCAGAACCTTGGCGGTGTCTGTGCCGGGTGATCTAGCTGCCCCCAATCTCCCCACCCCGGGACTGATGAACTGCCTCAGGGGCTGCAATTGACACCCACAGCTCATAAACAAGCAAATAAGGCCAGCAGACCAATTTGCCATTAGGCTGCAGCACGTGTTGCACCAGGATCACGCCCCTATCCAAGTACGATCCAATTTCTAGGTCATGGTCTTTAATGGAATTCTGTAATTTTGTGGAACATTTTGATGCCGGAGAAGGTGATTGGAGTGGTACAGAAAAGCCCGTTAGCTTTTCCCTACAGTGGAAACCATCACCTCATTGCTGAAAGGGGTCTTGAAAGGGCATTAGGATGGAGTGCCAAGCACTGCTAAGACTTTCAGCTAGAATTAGAGTTCTGTGGTGAGATACCCAAAATGGGACAAGGTAATTCACTCATCAGTTGTTCTTGTTTTAACACAGCTGCTATATTTATTTTGGTATTTTAGTAATATTCAATTTTTTCAGTTATTAAATTTTATCTTGGCAAGAATCTGAAGTATGTTGGATTTGACAATGGAACATACCATTATTAATTATTTAAGGATAAAGGAAATCTCTGCACCCTGTTTTATTAAAATTAGCTTAAAGGTTAAACAGCACATCTGTGTGTACACTTATTTGGTCTTTGTCTTTGCCACAATTGTTTTAATCGAATTCAAATATACATTTTCCCTGAACTGAGGTTCCTCCTACACCATGCACCATTCACTGATAGGGAATGCAGACATGGGACGTCCTCCAAAGCTTCTTGCTATGCTGCTTTACCCTCAGTCACTAACAGGCTACAACATAGGAAAGAGATAATTGGGTTGATTTGCCTTCTGAATTTCTTTCAATGATTCACTTCATTCAGGCAGCCTGGTTGGGATCGGGTATTGACTAAGTGAGGACCTGTGCTCAGAAATCTGCATTGTTCCAATGTGATGCAACAGACCTGTTAGAGGTCAGTAAATTATCAAAGAGATGTGTAGGCACAAACGAACATTCTACCCCTCTGTCACACTGGACCATGATGTGCAAATACTCGGTTCCACCTGTGCAGAAGTGCTTTTCATAGATGTTTAGTCAAGATCATTATATAACTAGCACCAGGGTTCCATTCCAAATCAAACAAAAAGTTAGATTTTCCTAGAATTGAAAGTACAAAGTAATATTACTATAATGGGATTTGTGAAATCCAGCCAACAAACCAGAAACTGATTGGAGCTACATGTAGCATTTGATGACAGAGAAAATGAGCTCCAGATGGTTCCTTAGTGTAAAATGTTTGTAAAAAAAATATAAGTGCATAACAAGTCAAACAAATTGTTGTGTCTATGTCTACTTAAATTATTAACATACTGCATGTGAATTAGTGGGTCCTGGCTACTGAGGCTTTGGATCTAAAATAACAATTAATAAATTGTGAGGTGGGATTGGTGGGGGTGATGGGTGTTGGGTGGTACAGTGAGTTGGATACCAGCCTTTGATATATGGGACCTGGATATAAATCCTGATGGGATGAAATTCTCCTTCAGCTGCTCACTGTAAGAATCCTAAATGAAATTAGCTCAATCAATCAAACTGCCCCCTTCTGGGTTTAACGGAGATGGGACAAGTGATAGGCAGCCAACCCACTTGGGCAGCGGGTTGGCCAATTAAATATTTACTGAGGTTGGTAGCCTCTGATTTAATCTGCCTTGTAGGTTTAACCTTGACCTACAATGTTTCCCAGGCCTCAGAAAACCCAGCAGCTGAAGGGAGGCAAGGACAGCTTTGGGGAGAAGGTAAGTGCTTCCCCCCAGCCCACAAAGCCCCTTCCAATCAGCTTCCCCAATACACCCCACTGTCAGGTTGGGGATCAGACCACCCCCAACCATGCTCCCACTAGCAGCAAGTGGCAAGTTACTTGTGGCTAAGGTCTCCTCTGGAGTGCTTCCCGCCTGACTGGAAGGCAAGCCTGTCAATCAGGCTGACATCCAGGTGGGGAACCTGTTAAAGTAAAACTACACAAGCTTTGTAGAAATGAGAACTGAAATGGATAATCTACCACCTCATTAACTCGTTGACAATTTAGAGAGAGAAAGGAGAGAGAAAGCAAGGGATGAACAATGAATTTAAAACATTAATCCAGAGTGGCCACCGATCCAGTTGGAAGGAGGTGAAACCCCAACACTGGGTTTACAGGCAGCACCTGATCAGCTCTCTCAACATGTCTGAGCACTGGTGCCTCTGGAGGCTTTGGTTTTCATGGCAGGTCGCTGCTGAACATACGAACATATGAATTAGGAGCAGAAGTAGGCCATTTGACCCCTCAAGCCCGCTTCGTCATTCAATAAGATAATGACTGATCTTTTTGTGTTTTGAATTCCGCAATCCCATCTACACCGGATAACCCTTGATTCCCTTGCCTAACAAGAATCTATCTACCTGAATATAAAAATATTCAATGACCCTGCCTCCACCACCTTCTGAGGCAGAGAGTTCCAAAGTCGCACAACCCTCTGAGAGCAAAAAATTCTCCTTATCTCTGTCTTAAAAGGGAAACCCCTAATTTTGAAACGGTGCCCCCTAGTTCTGGACTCACCCACAAGAGGAAACATCCTTCCCACATCCAACTTGTCAAGACCGTTCAGGATTTTATGAACTTCAATGAAGTCTCCCCTCACTCTTCTAAACTCCAGTGAAAACCTGTCCAACCTTTCCTCATAAGCCAACCTGCTCATTCCAGTTTAGTAAACCTCCTCTGAACTGCCTCCAAGCATTTACATCCGTCCTTAAATAAGGAGACCAAAACTACACACAGTATTCGAGATGCGGTTTCACCAATGCCCTGTATAGGAAGCATAGCATCCTTACTTTTATTTTGAATTCCTCTCGTAATAAAGGATAGCATTCCATTAGCCTTCCTTATTCCTGCTGTACCTGCATACTAACTTTTTGTGACTCCTGCACGAGAACACCTCTGCACCTTGGAATTCTGTAGTCGTTCTCTGTTTAAGTATTACTCTACTTTTTTATTCTTCCTGCCAAAGTGAACAACTTCACATTTTCGTACATTATACTCCATCTGCCAAATTTTTGCTCACTCACTTAACGGCCGGAATTTTATGCCGCACCAGCGGGTCAGCTGGTGGCGTGGGGGCAGCGTAAAATTGAGCGGCAGACACCGGGAGGCCTAACCGCCCCGATTCCACCTCCAACCAAGTTTATGGAGGTCCAGCGGGGGGGCGGGGGGTGAGAAGCGGCCCACCCGCCCGAGGCCAATCAAGACCCTTAAGTGGCCACTTAACGGTCACTTAAGGGCCCTTGCCGCCTCCACGGGTATTTTACCCATAGCAAGCGGGTGTGCCGGGGATGTGAAAGGCCGCCCAGCTATAGCTGCCGGCCTTTCCGCACCCTGGCGGGGGGCCTGGCAATCGGGCACAACCCAACCGCGGGATCCAAGATGCCCCCTCTCCCCAAACAACCACCCTAGCCTCACCAGGGCACGACTGATTTCCCTGGTAAGGCAACCCAAACTTACCTTTAGTCCCGGCTCCTTGGTATCCTCCTTGGTTGGCTGGGCTGCAGTCCCAGCAGTGGCCCATGCTCCCAATGGCACTGCTGAGACTAAGAGCTGCCGGCCTGCTGATTGGCCGGCAGCTCACTGAGGTCGGACCTCCTCCCTCAAGTAGGTGGAAGTCCCGCCTTGGGCCAATTAAAGCCTGGGGATCCGTAAAATACGGGACGGATCCCCAGGCTGGGCGGAAGTGGGTTTGGCACCGACATTTACTTTGGAGTCCGGCTCCCATCCGCCCACTGCAAAATTCCGGCCAACCTGTCTATATCGGTCTGCAATCTCCTATGTCCTCTTCACAACATATTTTCCTAGTTATCTTTGTGTCATCTGCAATTTTAGCTGCCATGCCATCGCTCCCCTCATCAAAGTCATTGATATAAATTGTAAAAAATTGAGGACCCAGCACAGACCCCTGTGGGACTTCACTCATCACATCCTGCCAATCAGAAAAGGACCCATTTATGCATACTCTCTGGTGTCTGCCAGCCAGACAATCTTTTATCCATGCTAACATGTTATCCCCTACACCATGAGCTCCTACTTTGCGCAATAGCCTTTTTTGCGGCACCTTGTCAAATGCCTTCTGGAAATCCAAGTACAGTACGTCAACAGGCTCCCCTTTATCTACAACACATGTCACTCCTTCAAAGAACTCCAACAAATTCGTTAAACAGGATTTCCCTTTCACAAAACCATGCTGACACTTCCCAATTACCTTGAGATTTTCTAAGTGCCCAGCATCAACCTCCTTAATGCACGATTCTAACACCTTCTCCATGACAGACGACAAGCTAACTGGCCTATAGTTACCTGCCTGCCGCCTAATCACCTTCTTGAATAGAGGGGTTATATTTGCTACTTTCCAGTCTGATGGAACCTTTCCAGAATCTAGCGAATTTTGAAAAATTCACACCAACACATCTACTACTTTATTAGCACCTCTTTTAAGACCCTAGGATGAAGCCCATCAGGATACGGGGACTTGTCAGCCTACAGCTCCATCAGTTTGGTCAGTACCGCTTCCCGGGTGATTGTAATTTCACCAAGTTCCTCTCTTCCTTCCACCTCCTGATTTACAGCTATTGCCGGAATGTTTTTTTCTATCCTGTATAGTGAAGAGAGAAACAAAATATTTGTTCACTGCATCTGCCATTTCCTTATTAACTACTATTAATTCCCCATTCTCACTCTCTAGAGAACCAACACTCACTTTACTAACTCATTTCCTTTTTAAATACCTGTAGAAACTCTTGCTATCGGTTTTTACATTTGTAGCTAGCTTCCTCTCATACTCTAATTTCTTTCTCCTGATTAACCTTTTAGTCATTCGCTGCTGTTCTTTATATTCTGACCAATCATCTGACCTGACGCTCATCTTTGCACAATTATATGCCTTTTCCTTAAGTCTGATGCTTTTCTTAACTTCTTTCATTAACCATCGATAGTGGGTTCTCCCTTTAGAATTTTTCTTTGTAGTAGGAATAAAATTATTCAGATTACTCTGAAGTATCCCCTTAAATGTCTGTCACTGCATCTCTATTGATCTATCTCCGAGCCTAGTAACCCAGTTCACTTTAGCTAGCTCAGCTTTCATGCCAACATAGTTGTCATTATTTAAGTTTAAAATATTAGTCTTAGACCCACTCTTCTCTCTTTCAAACTGATGGAGTGGCGGGCTGACAAGTCCCCGTATCCTGATGGGCTTCATCCTAGGGTCTTAAAAGAGGTGGCTAATAAAGTAGTAGATGTGTTGGTGTGAATTTTTCAAAATTTGATAGATTCTGGAAAGGTTCCATCAGATTGGAAAGTAGCAAATATTCAACCATATTGTGGTCGCTGCTACCAAGAGGTGCCTTTACTCTGAGTTCATTAATTAATCCTGTCACATTACACAATACCAAATCTAATATAACCTGCTCTCTGGTTGATTCCAGAATGTGCTTCTCTAAGAAACTATCTCGAAAGCATTCTATGAACTCCTCATCCAGGCTACTATTGTTAATCTGATTTTTCCAGTTTATATGTAGATTAAAATCACCATGTTTATTGCTGTCCCTTTATCACAAGCACCCAATATTACTTCTTGTCTACTTAGTCCTACATTGTGATTACTGTTTGGGGGCCTGCAGACCATTCCCATTAGTGACTTCTTTCCCCTACTATTCCTCATCTCCACCCAAACTGATTCTACATACTGATCTCCTAAACAAAGGTCATCTCTAACTATTGTACCAATACCATCCTTGATTAACAGTGCTACCCCTCCACATTTACCTAGCTTCCTATTCATCTTGAATGTCACATACTCCTCAATATTCAGGACCCAGTCCTTGTCATTCTGCAGCCACATCTCCGTAATGGCTATCAGATCATATTTATTTACTTCAATGTGCGCTATCAGTTCGGCTACTTTGTTATGAATGCTACGTGCATTCAGATACAGAGCCTTTAGTTTAGTCTTTTTGTTATCTTTGTAACATGTAGTCTCGACTGTTAGTGTGTTCTTAGGCTTTTTTCTCTCTGCCCCTTCCTGCCATTCTCTGACTTCATTTCCCATATTACGATTCTGCTCTCCTGCCTTGACTCTGCCCCTTGATTTGCTACATCGACTCAAGCTTGATCCCTCACCCTCCACCTTGTTTAGTTTAAAGCCCTCTCTACTTTCCTAATTATACGGTTTGCTAGAACCCTGGACCCAGCACAGTTCAGGTGCAGACCATTCCAACAGTATAGCCTTCACTTTCCCCAATACTGGTGCCAGTGCCCCACAAACTGAAACCCAAGTTTTTTTTTATTCATTCATGGGATATGGGCATCGCTGGCCAGGCCACCATTTATTGCCCATCCCTAATTGCCCTTGAAAAGGTGGTGAGGTGCCTTCTTGAACCGCTGCAGTCCATGTGAGGTAGGTATACCCACAGTGCTGTTAGGAAGGGAGTTCCAGGATTTTGACCCAGCGACAGTGAAGGAACGGCGATATAGTTCCAAGTCCACACCAGTCTTTGAGCCACGTATTCATTTCACTAATCTTATGTGACCTCTGCCAATTGGCACATGGCTCAGGTAATAATCCAGAGATTATTACCCTTGAGGTTCTGCTCTTCAATTTGGTGCATAGCTCTTCATACTGGCTGAGCAGAACCTCTTTCCTGGTCCTACCTATGTCATTGGTACCTACATGGACCACGACAACTGGATCCTCCCCCTCCCACTCCAAGTTCCTGTCCAGCCCTGAGCAGATGTCACGAACATTTGATATCTGCAGCCTCCTGGAACAAGACCTCTTCCCACTGGACTAGGTGGGCATGCATTGTTAATGCCCAACAAGGTGCCTGTCAATGGTGTGTTACCACTCCAATCCTTCTTTCTAGCTTGTATGCTCTCTTCTACCGCAAGGAGAGAAAGCAGCGAGTTATGAGCGTTAGTAATGACATATGTAGAGAGGAGGGAAGGACAACATTTGTGCAGGGTGACTGTGAGGCTTGGGTGTGAGAAGGCAATAGGATAAGGATGACTGTGAGTGTTGGCTATTCGATGGGGATGTGAGTTGCCTGGGGAGAGGAATGAGTGTAGCTGCAAGATGTGTTGACCTGAGGAGTGCTGTGCAGGAGAATGCTGGGCAAGTCAGAGTGTGGGACTTGGCAGCTGAAAGTGCGATGTCGCTCACCTGTCATGCCCTCCTGAGGTCCTGGATCCTCTTGGTTCACTGTCTCCAGGCTGGAGGGACCACATTTTTGTGGCTGACTTCCTTGGCCACTTCTATCCATGCTTTCTTGGTTGGAGAGGGTGTTGTCTTCCTCCCCTCCTTGGAGGAGCTCACCTCACTGCAGTCCCTCAGTTCCTGTTGGACCTCCAGATAAGAGTGAGAGATTCAGGGAGCAGCCTTCCCAGGTCTCCTCTCATTTCCTGTGGTTGCTGAAGCCTCAGAAATCCATGCTGGTGAGCTCTTGTAACCCATTTTGTGGTCAGTTTAACCAGAAATCCTTTCATTGACAGAATGGACATGCTTGGTGAAGATTCATGATGCCATTGCTCCAACTCTTTGATGTTGTCCTATGATTTTTATTGGGGATGCAGGCAGCCTACTGCCTGGAGGAGGGGGTAGGCATCATCCAGGTATAGTCATTTAAATGAGATGAGAGGGGGATACCTGGGTGTGAGGCTTGCAGCAGTGCTAAGTGTGTGCAGTGGAGCATTAATCAGGTATGAGTCCTGACTAATGGAGATTGTTGGCAGGTGAGTGATGGGAGTGTGTTGAATTGAGCAGTGGCTGAGGCTAATGGTGCACTTTCTAGAAACATGGCATTTGAAGATGCATCCACTGACATTGACCATTTGTGTGAGGTCATTGAAGTTTTTGTGTCACTATTGCATTGACCTCCACAGCTATCTGCTCCCACTGCCTTGTGACCTTGTGTCAGGAGGGGCTCCTGGCCCCCTGCAGATACAAAACGTCTCTCTTCCTTTCCACCTTCTCCAAAATCTCCAGTGCAATGTCAGAAAAGTCTTCAAGCACAATCTCCCATGTCGTGCCATTCTTCACTGTTTCTTCGGGTCAGATTCACTTCCTGAATTACATTTTTTTATTCTTTCATGGGATGTAAGTATCACTGGCAAGGCCAGTATTTGTTGCCCATCCCTAATTGTCCTTGAGAAGGGCAATTGACTCTCTGCACCTGCTCCAGCCACAAAGCACCCTCTCTTTAAGAGGTGCAGGTTATCTTTAAGAAGTACGAGGAAGTTATGCTTTTGGGCCCCCTGCTGATGCATGCAGCAAATGCAGCACGATTAGTGCTGGTTGCACACAGAAATCATGCTAATGAACTGGCAGCACAACAATGGCGTGCTGCCTGCATTTCAAACAATGGGCAGAGCTTAATGGCAAATCATGATCCCTGCGGCCATTTTGGGGGGTTATACAATTTAACTGTCCATGAATTTGAGGTTACTACGAATGATTGAAATCATTTAACAGTAACTTTCAATTAATGCATTTAATACAGGGAAAGTTCAGAACCATTCAGTTAACACACTTGAACAAACAATGGAAAAGTACTCCAATTATATAAAATCATGAAGTCTGTTCTTTTTAAGTGTGTATGTGTGAGTGGCAGTTGACAGTGTTGCATAACTGATTGTTTTTTTTTAAACACTGAGGAATTAAACTAAGAAGTACCAAGCTGTCCAGAGAGAAAGTCTGCTAATAAGAAATGATTAGACAGCTGTAGTTTACAGATCAACCTTGCCCTCCAGCCACCTTCTAATGAAATGCTCAGTGCATGGGCAATATTACAGGAATGAACTATGTTAGTGCAATGCTAACAGGTGGCTATAAATCAGTAGACTCTCTTTCAGGTTTATGAAAGTTACTTTGTGCACACCAGGGATTTATTTTAAGCTAAAACAGACACAAAGTTGTACATTATGTTGCATACCTGCCATGCCTTTGTTTTTGCTGAACATGGTTTAAATTAAGATAGACTGTAATAAGTGTGCTGCTTAATGTAGCTCAGTAATCTGCTCAGCGTAATTTTACTTTGCACAAGGTAACAGAAATTGTGGACATAGCCTATTAAGTCACATAAAATAAAACACAAGGGAGATAATTTCCCCTGCGCATTAATTTTGACAAAAGAAGTAGACATGTGCAAATAGGGGAACCACCAGTAAAGGGCAATGACAAAATGGTCCCCAGTACCATTACTCTGAGTGTTGCTATTATCTTAAACTGAGTTAATGGAATGCAGAAAAACTAAAGTACACTTGTTAAGTATTCTTAAACAAATGCAGAATTATGTGGGGGAAGGGGGAACATGACAAGAGCAGTAAAAAGGATTGTCCTGAAGCAGCCATAGGACGTGCATGACTTGCATACTGTGCATGAGTCTGGTTTACCATAGTGAATATGATGACAGCAAGAAGCAGTGGAATTGGGCAAAGAGTAAAATGAATGGTGAGGGAAGCAGCAGTTTTTCAGGGTGTCAGTGAAAGGAGAAAGGAAACACAGTGCTGAATCAAAGACTATCATGGGAAGCAGAGAAAGACATACTTGATTGCTCAGAGGTGCTGGTAGGGTCATGTGGGACTGAGCAGAAAGAATGTGATACATAACATGAAAACATATCTTGGTACTCCTGGTGAGGTTATCACTCTTCTTTCTGCATTTCAGACAGATTCTGGCAAAAGTAATGCTGTGCCACTGTTCACCATGCCCATTTTGCAATTCGTTTTGCAGCATGCCAAATATTTGAGGGGAAGAGGATATCTTTTCACTCCCACTCCACCTGCATGCATACTGAAGAAATAGAACAAACTGTGACTGGCAGGGTGTTCATGTCCTAGCAACTCACAACTCTCTTATGTAAAACAACTCCTAACCTTCACTGTTTGGATAATGATCTTAATGTCCTTTAGCTAACAGCATACCAACCAGTGGAAATGGTTTTCTCATTTAGAACCATAGAAAAATTACGGCACAGAAGGAGGCCAATTCAGCCCATCGTGTCCGTGCTTTCCAAAAAGACTAGCCTCCCAATTTAATCCCACCTTCCAGCACCGTGTCCATAGTCTTGTTTTTTTTTATTCATTCAGCCAGCATTTATTGCCCATCCCTAATTGCCCTTGAGAAGGTGGTGGTGAGCTGCCTTCTTGAACCGCTGCAGTCCATGTGAGGTAGGTATACCCACAGTGCTGTTAGGAAGGGAGTTCCAGGATTTTGACCCAGCGACAGTGAATGAAGGGCGAAATAGTTCCATGTCAGGATGGTGTGTGACTTGGAGGGGAACTTGCAGGTGGTGGTGTTCCCATGCATTTGCTGCCCTTGTCCTTCTAGTTGGTAGAGGTCATGGGTTTGGAAGATGCTGTCTAAGGAGCCCTGGTGCATTGCGGCAGTGCATCTTGTAGATGGTACACACTGCTGCCACTGTGTGTCGGTGGTGGAGGGAGTGAATGTTTGTAGATGGGGTACCAATCAAGTGGGCTGCTTTGTCCTGGATGGTGTCGAGTTCTTGAGTGTTGTTGGAGCTGCATCTATCCAGGCAAGTGGAGAGTATTCCATCACACTCCTGACTTGTGCCTTGTAGATGATGCACAGGCTTTGGGGAGTCAGGAGGTGAGTTACTCGCCGCAGGATTCCTAGCCTCTGATCTGCTCTTGTATCCACGGTATTTATATGGCTACTCCAGTTTAGTTTCTGGTCAATGGTAGCCCCTAGAATGTTGATGTTGGGGGTTCAGCGATGGTGATGCCGTTGAATGTCAAGGGGAGATGGTTAGATTCTCTCTTGTTGGAGATGGTCATTGCCTGGCACTTGTGTGGCACGAATGTTACTTGCCACTTATCAGCCCAAGCCTGGATATTGTCCAGGTCTTGCTGCATTACTACACGGACTGCTTCAGTATCTGAGGAGTCACGAATGGTGCTGAACATTGTGCAATCATCAACGAACATCCCCACTTCTGACCTTATGATTAAAGGTAGGTCATTGATGAAGCAGCTGAAGATGGTTGGGCCTGGGACACTACCCTGAGGAACTCCTGCAGTGATGTCCTGGAGCTCAGATGATTGACCTCCAACAACCACAGCCATCTTCCTTTGCGCTAGGTATGACTCCAGACAGCGGAGAGTTTTCCCCCTGATTCCCATTGACCTCAGTTTTGCTAGGGCTCCTTGATGCCATACTCAGTTAAATGCTGCCTTGATGTCTATGGCAGTCACTCTCACCTCACCTCTTGTGTTCAACTCTTTTGTCCATGTTTGAACCAAGGCTGTAATGAGGTCAGGAGCTGAGTGGCCCTGGCGGAACCCAAACTGAGCGTCACTGAGCAGGTTATTGCTAAGCAAGTGCCGCTTGATGGCACTTTTGATGACACCTTCCATCACTTTACTGATGATTGAGAGTAGGCTGATGGGGCGGTAATTGGCCGGGTTGGACTTGTCCTGCTTTTTGTGTACAAGACATACCTGGGCAATTTTCCATATTGCAGGGTAGATGCCAGTGTTGTGGCTGTACTGGAACAGCTTGGCTAGGGGCGCGGCAAGTTCTGGAGCACAGGTCTTCAGTACTATTGCCGGAATATTGTCAGGGCCCATAGCTTTTGCAGTATCCAGTGCCTTCAGTTGTTTCTTGATATCAGGCGGAGTGAATCGAATTGGCTGAAGTCTGGCATCTGTGATGCTGGGGACTTCAGGAAGAGGCCGAGATGGATCATCAACTCGGCACTTCTGGCTGAAGATTGTTGCAAATGCTTCAGCCTTATCTTTTGCACTGATGTACTGGGCTCCCCCATCATTGAGGATGGGGATATTTGTGGAGCCACCTCCTCCAGTTAGTTGTTTAATTGTCCACCACCATTCATGGCTGGATGTGGCAGGACTGCAGAGCTTAGATCTGATCCGTTGGTTATGGGATCGCTTAGCTCTGTCTATTGCATGCTGCTTACACAGTTTTGCACGCAGATAGTCCTGTGTTGTAGCTTCACCAGGTTGACACCTCATTTTGAGGTATGTCTGGTGCTGCTCCTGGCATGCCCTCCTGCACTCTTCATTGAACCAGGGTTGGTCTCCTGGCTTGATGGTAATGGTAGAGTGGGGGATATGCCGGGCTATGAGGTTACAGATTGTGGTTGAGTACAATTCTGCTGCTGCTGATGGCCCACAGCGCCTCATGGATGCCCAGTTTTGCATTGCTATATCTGTTCAAAATCTATCCCATTTAGCACGGTGGTAGTGCCACACAACACGATGGACAATATCCTCAATGTGAAGGCGGGACATCGTCTCCACAAGGACTGTGCAGTGGTCACTCCTACCAATACAGTTATGGACAGAAGCATCTGCAACAGGCAAATTAGTGAGGACGAGGTCAAGTATGTTTTTCCCTCGTGTTGGTTCCCTCACCACCTGCCGCAGACCCAGTCTAGCAGCTATGTCCTTTAGGACTCGGCCAGCTCAGTCAGTAGTGGTGTTACTGAGCCACTCTTGGTGATGGACATTGAAGTCCCCCACCCAGAGTACATTTTGTGCCCTTGCCACCCTCAGTGCTTTCTCCAAGTGGTGTTCAACATGGAGGAGTACTGAGTCATCAGCTGAGGGAGGGCAGTAGGTGGTAATCAGTAGGAGATTACCTTGCCCATGTTTGACCTGATGCCATGAGACTTCATGGGGTCCACAGTCGATGTTGAGGACTCCCAGGGCAACTCCCTCCCGACTGTGTACCACTGTGCCACCACCGCTGGTTGGTCTGTCCTGCCAGTGGGACAGGACATACCCGGGGATGGTGATGGCAGTGTCTGGGACATTGTCTGTAAGGTATGATTCTGTGAGTATGATTACGTCAGGCTGTTGCTTGACTAGTCTGTGGGACAGTTCTCCCAACTTTGGCACAAGCTCCCAGATGTTAGTAAGGAGGACTTTGCAGGGTCGACAGGGCTGGGTTTGCTGTTGCCGTTTCCAGTGCCTAGGTCGATGCCGGGTGGTCCGTCCGGTTTCATTCCTTTTTATTGACTTCGTAGCGGTTAGGTACAACTGAATGGCTTGCTAGGCCATTTCAGAGGGCATGTAAGAATTAACCACATTGCTGTGGGTCTGGAGTCACATGTAGGCCAGACCAGGTAAGGACAGCAGATTTTCTTCCCGAAAGGACATTAGTGAACCAGATGGGTTTTTACAACAATTGTTACAGCACTTCAGGTGCATGTCCAGGTGCCTTTTAAAAGAATTGAGGAGTTCTGCCTCCACCACCATTCCTGGCAGTGAATTCCAGACACCCACCACCCTCTGGATGTCCCCTCTAATCCTTCTGCCAATCACCTTAACTCTGTGCCCGCTGGTAATTGACCTCTCTGTTAGGGGAAACAGGTCCTTCCTGTCTACTCTATCTCGGCCCCTCATAATTTTGTACACCTCAATTAAGTCACCCCTCAGCCTCCTCTGTTCTAAGGAAAAAACTCTAGCCGATCCAATCTTTCCTCATAGCTGCAACTTTCGTGCTCTGGCAACATTCTTGTAAATCTCCTTTGTACTCTCTCCAGAGCAATTATGTCCTTTCTGTAATGTGGTGACCAGAACTCTACGCAATATTCCAACTGTGGCCCAACCAGCATTTTATACAATTCCAACATTACGTCCCTGCTTTTGTATTCTATGCCTCGGCCAATAAAGGAAAGCATTCCATATGTCTTCTTCACCACTCTATCTACCTGTCCTGCCACCTTCAGGGACCTGTGGACATGAACTCCAAGGTCTCTCACTTTTTCTACCCCTCTCAATATCCTCCCATTTATTGTGTATTCCCTCACTTGATTTGCCCTCCCCAAATGCATTACCTCACACTTTTCTGGATTAAATTCCATTTGCCACTTTTCTGCCCACTCAACCTTGATATGTTTCTGGAGTCTAAGGCTGTCCTCTTCACTATCAACTGCACGGCCAATTTTTGTGTCATCAGCAAATTTCCCAATCATGCCTCCCACATTTAAGTCCAAATCATTAATATATACCACAAACAGCAAGGGACCCAACACTGAGCCCTGTGGAACATCATTGGAAACAGATTTCCATTCACAAAAACATCCGTCGACTGCTACCCTTTGTTTCCAGTCCGTGAGCTAATTCTGAATCCAACCTGCCACATTCCCCTGTATCCCATGGGCTTTCATTTTAATGACCAGTCTGCCATGTGGGACCTTGTCAAATGCCTTACTAAAGTCCATGTAGACCACATGCACTGCACTACCTTCATCAATCCTTCAATTAAGTTAGTAAGACATAACCTTCCCTTAACAAATCCATACTGACTATCGCTGATTAATCCATGCCTTTCTAACTGTCAGTTTATCCTGTCCCTCAGAATAGATACTAATAATTTACCTACCACCGAAGTCAGACTGACTGGCCTATAATTATTTGGCCTATCCCTCGCACCCATTTTAAACAATGGTATAATGTTTGCAGACCTCCAATCGTCTGGTACCTCTCTTGTATCTAGTGAGGATTTGAAGATGATCCTCAGCGCATCCTCGATTTCCTCCCTGGCTTTTTTTAACAACCTGGGATGCAATCCATCCGGCCCTGGTGATTTATCCGCTTTCAAGGATGTCAGACCCTCTAGTACTTCCTCTCTCATTATGCTAACTGTATCTAATATTTCACACTCCTCCTCTTTAACTACAATGTCTACATCAACCCTCTCCTTTGTGAAGACTGAGACAAAAAACTCATTAAGAACCCTGCCCACATCTTCTGCATCCAGGCATATGTTCCCTTGTACATCTCTGATAGGCCCTACCCTTTCCTTAGTTCTCCTCTTGCTCTTAATGTACTGATAAAACATCTTTGGGTTTTCCTTGATTTTACCTGCCAATAATTTTTCATGTCCTCTCTTTGCTTTTCTAATTTCCTTTTTTACTTCATCCCTGCACTTTCTGTATTCCTCTAGGCTTTCTAAAGTATTAAGATTTTTGTGATCGTCACAAGCTTTCTTTTTCTGCTTTAACTTACCCTGTAAGCTTCTAGATAACCAGGGGGCTCATCAGCAAACATCCCCACTTCCGACCTTATGATTGAAGGAAGATCATTGATGAAGCAGCTGAAGATGGTTGGACCTAGGACACTACCCTGAGGAACTCCTGCAGTGATGTCCTGGAGCTGAGATGATTGATCTCCAAAAACCACAGCCATCTTCTTTTGCACTAGGTATGACTCCAACCAGCGGAGAGTTTTCCTCTGATTCCCAGTGACTCCAGTTTTGCTAGGGCTTCTTGATGCCACACCCGGTCAAATGCTGCCTTGATGTCAAGGGCAGTCACTCTCACCTCACCTCTTGAGTTCAACTCTTTTGTCCATGTTTGGACCAAAGCTGTAATGATGTCAGGAGCTGAGTGGCCCTGGCAGAACCCAAACTGAACATCACTGAGCAGGATTAGCAAGCAAGTGCCTACGTTGATGACACCTTCCATCACTTTACTGATGATTGAGAGTAGACTGACGGGGTGATAATTGGTTAGGTTGGACTTGCCCTGCTTTTTATGAACAAGACATATCTGGGCAATTTTCCACAATGCCGGGTAGATGCCAGTGTTGTAACTGTACTGGAACAGCTTGGCTTGAGGCATGGCAAGTTCTGGAGCACCGGTCTTCAGTACTATTGCCGGAATGTTGTCAGGGCCCATAGAATTTGCAGTATCCAATGCCTTCAACCGTTTCTTGATATCACACAGTGAATTGAATTGGCTGATGTCTGGCATCTATGCTGCTGGGGACTTCAGGGGGAGGCCGAAATGGATCATCCACTTGGTATTTCTGACTGAAGATTGTTGCAAATGCTTCAGCCTTACCATTTGCACTGATGTGCTGAGCTCCGCCATCATTGAGGATGGGGATAGTTGCGGAGTCACCTCCTCCAGTTAGTTGTTTAATTGTCCACCACCATTACAGCCTTGGTTCAAACATGGACAAAAGAGTTGAACTCAAGAGGTGAGGTGAGAGTGACTGCCCTTGACATCAAGGCAGCAATTGGCTGAGTATGGCACCAAGGAGCCCTAGCAAAACTGGAGTCAATGGGAATCGGGGGGAAAACTCTCTGCTGGTTAGAGTCATACCTAGCGCAAAGGAAGATGGCTATGGTTGTTGGAGGTCAATCATCTGAGCTCCAGGACATCACTGCATGAGTTCCTCAGGGTAGTGTCCTAGACGCAGCCGTCTTCAGCTGCTTCATCAACGACCTTCCTTCAATCATAAGGTCAGAAGTGGGGATGTTCGCTGATGATTGCACAATGTGCAGCACCATTCGCGACTCCTCAGATACTGAAGCAGTCCGTGTAGAAATGCAGCAAGACATGGACAATATCCAGGCTTGGGCTGATAAGTGGCAAGTAACATTTGCGCCACACAAGTGCCAGGCATTGACCATCTCCAACAAGAGAGAATCTAACCATCTCCCCTTGACATTCAATGGCATTACCATCGCTGAATCCCCCACTATCAACATCCTAGGGGCTACCATTGACCAGAAACTGAAGTGAAGCAGCCATATAAATACCGTGGCTACAAGCGCAGGTCAGAGGCTAGGAATCCTGTGGCGAGTAACTCACCTCCTGACTCCCCAAAGCCTGTCCACTATCTACAAGGCACAAGTCAGGAGTGTGATGGAATACTCTCCACTTGCTTGGATGGGTGCAGTTCCAACAACACTCAAGAAGCTGGACACCATCCAGGACAAAGCAGCCCACTTGATTGGCACACCATCCACAAACATTCACTCCCTCCACCACCGACGCACAGTGGCAGCAGTGTGTACCATTTACAAGATGCACTGCAGCAACGCACCAAGGCTCCTTTGACAGCACCTTCCAAACCCGCGACCTCTACCACCTAGAAGGACAAGAGCGGCAGATGCATGGGAACACCACCATCTGCAAGTTCCCCTCCGAGTCACACACCATCCTGACTTGGAACTAAATCACCATTCCTTCACTGTCACTGGGTCAAAATCCTGGAACTCCCTTCCTCACACCACTGTGGGTGTACCCACCTCATATGGACTGCAGCGGTTCAAGAAGGCAGCTCACCACCACCTTCTCAAGGGCAATTAGGGATGGGCAATAAATGCAGGCATCTCCTGTGACGCCCACATCCCATGAATGAATTAAAAAAAAATCATGACTGGATGTGGCAGGACTTCAGAGCTTAGATGTTGGTTATGGGATTGCTTAGCTCTGTCAATCACATGCTGCTTTCTCTGTTTGGCATGCAAGTCCTGGGTTGTAGCTTCACCAGGTTGACACCTCATTTTGAGGTATGCCTGGTGCTGCTCCTGGCATGCCCTCCGGCACTCTTCATTGAACCAGGGTTGATCCGACAACTTGATGGTAGTGGTAGAGTGGAGGATATGCCGGGCCATGAGTTTACAGATTGTGGTTGAGTAAATTCTGCTATGCTGATGGCCCACAGCGCCTCATGGATGCCCAGTTTTGCATTGCTAGATTCATTCGAAATCTATCCCATTTAGCACGTTGGTCGTGCCACACAACACGATGAAGGGTATCCTCAGTGTGAAGACGGGACTTTGTCTCCACGAGGACTGTGTGGTGGTCACTCCTACCAGTACAGTCATGGACAGAAGCATCTGCAGCAGGCAGATTGGTGAGGACGAGGTCAAGTATATGTTTCCCTTTTGTTGGTTCCCTCACCACCTGCCACAGACCCAGTCTAGCAGGTATGTCCTTTAGGACTCGGCCAGCTCGGTCAGCAGTGGTGCTACTGAGCTACTCTTGGTGATGGACATTGAAGTCCCCCACCCAGAGTACATTTTGTGCCCTTGCCACCCTCAGTGCTTCCTCCAAGTGGTGTTCAACATGGAGGAGTACTGATTCATCAGCTGAGGGGGGGGGGGGTGGTGGGGGGGGGGGGGTGGCAGCAGGTGGTTATAAGCAGGAGGTTTCCTTGCCCATGTTTGACCTGATACCATGAGATTTCATGGGTCTGGAGCTGTTGTTGAGGACTCCCAGGGCAACTCACTCCCGACTGTGTACCACTGTACCGCTACCTCTGCTGGTTCTGCCCTGCCGGTGGGACAGGACATACCTGGGAATGTTGATGGTGGTGTCTGGGACATTGTCTGTAAGGTATGATTTGGTGAGTATGACTATGTCAGGCTGTTGCTTGACTAGTCTGTGGGACAGCTCTCCCAACTTTGGCACAAACCCCCAGATGTTAGTAAGGAGGACTTTGCAGGGTCGACAGGGCTGGGTTTGCCGTTGTCGTTTTCGGTGCCTAGGCTGATGCCGGGTGGTCCGTCCAGTTTCATTCCTTATTGACTTCGTAGCGGTTAGATAAAACTGAGTGGCTTGCTAGGCCATTTCAGAGGAAATTTAAGAGTCAACCACATTGCTGTGTGCTTGGAGTCACATGTAGGTTAGACCAGATAAGGACAGCAGATTTCCTTCCCGAAAGGACATTAGTGAACCAGATGGGTTTTTACAACAATCGACAATAATTTCATGGCCATCATTAGACTAGCTTTTCATTCTAGATTTAATTGAATTGAAATTCCACCTTCTGCTGTGGTGGCATTTGAACCCCTGCCCCCAGGGCAATACCCTGGGTCTCTGGGTTACTAGTCCAGGGACAATACCGCTATGCCACTGCCTCTCCAAATTATTATTATAAATGGAGGCATAGTCCACTCTTGACCATTACCTGGAAGAGGTGTGGCAGTGCAGCCTGAAGAAGCACTCCTGTTCCTTTCAACCCCACAAAAATAAATGAAAACTTATCTTCTGGGCTCCTCTTTAGCTGGATCACCAGCTGAAATTGGGCAATCAACAGTTCACACTCCACCCGATCAAGTCCTAAAATGGCAACTGGGGTCCTATGTATGTCATAGGATCCTGCGTGGTTTACAAAAAGGGTCTGTCTACCAGTCACCCAGCAGTAGGCCGGGGAAGAGCGGATGACCAAAGCATCAGCGGAAATGGGATATTCAGTCAATCCCCATATTTTTTATGATACTACCGCCTAGTTTCCGCCAGGTGGAAGACCTCAAAATCTACCCCCATATGTTTATACTGGAAAGGACATCTACTGAGATCTATTCCGAAAAAATTCCCAAGAGGCAGGTAGATCATCTATACCTGCTCATCCCTCATCAACCCCCATCTTGGTTAATCCTAAAATAGCGATGACCTGTGCTTTATTATTATCTACTGTTGTCATATATTTGTTGTAAGGTGTCTGTATTTGTGCTGGTGCTTGGTTCAAATGAGGTGAAAGTTGGTGCTTTATTGATTATCGTCGTCTGGCTCAGTGCTTTACATCACTTGTCTTCCCATGCTCTGTAAAATGAATAGTATTGATAAGCGGAAACTATTCAACCTTGTGCACAATTAGTATAAATGGAAAGTTTGTTTAACATATGGCACCAATTAAAGAATACTTGATTAATATGGTACATACCACTGGATTTTTTGCAGCCATCCAATCCTAAGCAGCTTTTTTTCCCTTGTACAATTCTTAGTTCCCGTGAAGTCACTGGTTTTTCCTTAGGCGGGTCCTCAATCTATCCTATGTTTTGACTTACTATGATAAGCAAGTTTTGTTTGTACAAGTAAAAGCATAGTAGATTAAGATATGAGTAGAATTTTTGCATTGGTTCTCCAGTGGGACGGAATCCCAGAGAAACAATGTAACTGATTAAAATTTGCCATTTACACTATTTTGCCAGGGGTTTTGTTGTTCACCTGCTGAAATAACAGCAGGAGATTGGGAGACACCTGTTGGAATTCAGGGCCCAGAATGGTAAAAGTTGAACTTGATGGACCTCGGTCATTTTTCGTCGAGCAATTCCTATGCTCCTATGAGCAATGTTATTTAAAAATATTGATTTGCAGTCTGCCCTGCCTAAACAAAAAGTTCCTCCTATTCCATGATGCATTTGCATCGAAATTAATGGCATGGCCACTGAAATGCAGTTTTCAAATTTACCAGTCAGGCATTACTTTAAAATTTTGTCATTTCTTTGCTGGATTATCAAAATATTTATGACTTATGCTGGTTAAATAACTACTTGAGAATTGCGAGCAGCATTATTACAGATGCAATCTGATTGACCGGTTTTCTACTGTTCTCACTAAAGAGACTGTGTTGCACAAGATTACCACCAGTAAAACCCCCAATTTGATTGATGATTATGAAGATATGTAGAAAATCCTTCCTTCAAAATAGAGGAAGATGTAGCCATGGAGTACAGTTGTGTGATGGGGGTCTCAATATACCTTTCTGTTATGCTCAATCTGCACCCTCTTTACATTGCCCTAAAATTTTTGAGGTTTTTCACACAAGTGAACCTGACCCTGCAGTTACAACAGGCAAAGGACCAGAATCACCATGAAAGTAATTCCCACATCTGCCAATTCAGTTGCCTCTTAGAGTGATTAAAGGGCTCATAATCTGAGGAGCACCCAAAGAAACTTGCACCTGAGATCTCAAATAAGCGGGCCGAATGGGGCAGGTAATAAATCCAGGGAAGGTAGAAAAGGTAATTATTACCTTGTCTTACAACCTCCAGGTAGGTCTTTGTGCCTAGAGGTCTTCTGCCTGTGGATCTCCAACACCCGATAGAAGACTCTAAGTCCAGATACCAGCCATGCAGCAGCAAGTTTCTGAGGTTTGCAGCTGCACGTTATGTTCCCACCCCTGTTGACTGGCACAAGTCCCCGTATCCATCTGGGGTGCAAGTGAACCGTGCAAATGACCTGACCCTTCAAATTTGGGAATGTACATCTTGGGCACAGTTGAAGGACTACTGGGGTCTGTTTTTTCTAGCAATACAAAAATTCAACACAATTCAGCATTTTCTCTTCCATCCTTTTGCCTTCTTTTCCTTTTGGGCTTTCCTTTGCATGCTCAGAATCCGTATTGTTGATTTTGCTTGTTCTGCTGTGTCTTTTCGCTTAAAATCACTGAGCCAAGAGCCGGGCAATAACCCTCTGATCTCTATACATTCTAATGTGTCTCTGCAGTGCTTTTTTTTTAGCAATACCTGGACATCTGCAAGTGGATTTTATGGATTTGCTTCCCTAGCACGGGACAGAAAATCTTTTGGGGCCACTGACCTCTGCCGACAAAATCCTGATACGTGGCCCAGCGGGCGGAGCACAAATTCATAAAATTTATGCTCAGTTTACATCTCAGTTTCAGGAGGAAGTTAGTCTGATCACTAGTAAGAGGCAAGTGGGGTGTGAAAGTCAGGAAGAGCATCAAGGAGAACCTTAGTGGGAGTGACTAGGGCATAAGCACTGACATTTTCGTTTCATTTATTTATTTTACTGAATTTTGAATCAAAATGTTCTTTAATTTACTTCATTTAGGTTTGTCTATTTTGGTGTTTTAACTGTGACTAATGGTATGTAGTTAATGTATTTTAGTTGTTCTCTGATTCACTGTATTTTCCTGTGGTAGATAGGCTATTGTGAACATGTGGACAGTACATATTTGAGCTGATTCTGAGTGAGATTAGACTTGTGGACTTGTGGACTGTGAAAGGCCAAAAAAGTGTGGCATTTCGCCCTTGTGAGAGTTCGACATTAGAGACAATTCATCATTGAAATGCAGTTAGACACGACTTTTTTTATCTATAATTAATACTTGTGTGAAGGAGTCAGTGAAATTGATTCTTGCAATGGTTTAGTGTCAGTGAGAACTCAGGCTAACAATATCAGCATGAAGTTAGACAGAGAGAGAAGGCAATGCAAGGAACCATTGTGATGTGTATGGAGTGTGTTATGTGGGTTGCGCAGATCCACAGTGCATCTAGGCAGCACCTTTTCACTGTGTCGTAACAGCAAATGGCCATATTCTGCATCATCAAAGAGAATGGGGACTTCTCTACAGAATGTGCTCACTTAAAAGACAGTACGAGACAGTTTAGGACACAAAGCCAAGAAAGAGTGAAGTGGGTAGACATCAACAGGAATAGCAAAGGGATACAGGACCCAGAAAAAACCATGTTTTACTAGAACTGTCCAGCAGATACATCAGGGGCAGAATTTGGGCAGGCAGGTAGTGAGGTGACGCTGGCAGCATGAGGCCTTGACTGGATGTTAACTCCTGGGACACATCTCCATTGTACCAGTTCTCTACCTGTTTGAAAGTAGAAGTCCAGCCAGCAGGAGTCTGCCAGTTGGCACCAAAGAAGCTGATAAAAAGATAGGTTGCAGGGAGGGACTCATAGATTATAAATAAAAAGGTATACATGCATTTTTTGACAGATGATGGCTGTGCAGCGGATAACTGTGGAATGTGGGGATCTCATAGCTGTATCAGTGGAAATGCAGGAAATAGGCCCCCAGTTGACTCCACTGAACATGAGTCCCTTAATCTGAAAGCCTCATTTTCTTAGATCTAAAATGCCACCACGCACAACCATAGAGGAAGACTCACACAGACCTATAGTGTGAAATTTAGTGTAAGCCTGTCTGCTGGAGCAGAAGATGGAAAACCTGCTACCACTCATTAGTAGAAAATCCAACCTAGGGCTGAATTTTATAAGCTTGCCGCCGTTCTCAGTGGTGAGCTTTGTACAGACATAAGAACATAAGAACTAGGAGCAGGAGTAGGCAATTCAGCCCCTCGAACCTGCTCCGCCATTCAATACGATCATGGCTGATCTTATCTCGGCCTCAACTCCACTTTCCTGTCCATTCTCCATAGCCCTTCAACCATTTACTAATTAAAAATCTGTCTATCTCCTCCTTAAATTTACTGAATGTTCCGGCATCCACTGCACACTGGGGTAGTGAATTCCACGGACTCATAAACCTTTGAGAGAAATAATTTCTCCTCATCTCTGTTTTAAATGAGCTACCTTTTATCCTAAAACGATGACCTCTCGTTCTAGATTGCCACACCAGAGGAAACATCCTCTCTACATTTACTTTGTCAATCCCCTTAATCATCTTATATACCTCAATTAGATCTCCTCTCATTCTTCTAAACTCTAGAGAGTAAAGGCCTAAACTGCTCAATCTCTCTTCATAAGACAAACCCCTCATCTCTGGAATAAATCTAGTGAACCTCCTCTGAACTGCCTCCAATGCAACTACATCCCTCCTCAAGTAAGGGGACCAAAATTGTACACAATACTCCAGGTGCAGTCTCACTAATGCCTTGTACAGTTGCAGCAACACTTCCCTACTTTTATACTCTATTCCTTTCGCAATAAATGCCAAAATTCCATTTGCCTTCCTTATTACCTGCTTTACCTACATACTAGTTTTCTGCAATTCATGCACAAGGACACCCAGATCCCTCTGCACCAAAGCATTCTGAAGTTTCTCGCTATTTAGATAATAATTTGCCTTTCTATTCTTCCAACCAAAATGGATAACCTCACACTTATCCACCTTAAACTCCATCTGCCAAATTTTGGCCCATTCACCTAACCTATCCATATCCATTTGTAAGTTTCTTATTTCTTTATTGCAACTTATTATCCCACCTATTTTAGTGTCATTTGCAAATTTGGCTATAGTATCCCTGCATCCAAGTCATTAATATAGATTGTAAATAGTTGGGGCCCAAGGACCGAACCCTGTGTCACCCCACTAGTTACATCTTGCCAACCAGAAAAAGACCCATTTATCCCGACTCTTTGTTTTCTATTGGTTAGCCAATCCTCTATCCAAGCTAATAAATTGCCCTGAACCCCATGTGATCTTACCTTGTGTATTAACCTTTTGTGTGCCACCTTGTCAAATGCCTTCTGGAAGTCCAGATATACTACATCTACAGGATCCCCATTATCCACTTTACTTGTTACATCTTCGAAGAACTCTAGCAAATTAGTCAAACATGATTTACCCTTTATAAAATCATGTTGACTCTGATGGATTGCGTTTAGACTTTCTAAATGTCCTGTTATTACTTCCTTAATAATGGGTTCTAACAATTTCCCAACGACAGATGTTTAACTGGTCTATCGTTTCCTACTTTCTGCCTCACTCCCTTTTTGAAAAAGGGCATTATTTAGCATTTTTCCAATCCACTCGAACCTTTCCCGCATCCAGGGAATTTTGCATATTATAATCAATGGATTCACTATCTCTGCTGCCACTTCCTTTAAGACCCTGGGATGTCGGCTATCAGGCCCTGGGGACTTGTCTGCCTTCAATCCCAATAGTTTGCTCAGTACTTTTTTCCTAGTGATGATGATTGTTCTAAGTTCCTCCCTTTCTATAACCTCTGCATTACCTGTTACGATTGGGATGGTACTAATGTCCTCCACCGTGAAAACTGCGGCAAAATACTGATTTAGTGTCTCTGCCATTTCTGTGTTCCTCACTATTAACTCCCCAGTCACATCCTCCAAGGCACCAACATTCTTTAGCTACTCTGTTCCCTTTTATATACTTATAGAAGCTTTTGCTATCTGTTTTTATATTTTGCACTAGTTTTCTTTCATAATTTACCTTTGCTCTTTTTACTACTTTTTTAGTAACCCTTTGTTGATCTTTAAAAGTTTCCCAATCTTCCAGCCTGCTACTGGTCTTTGCAATATGATATGCCTTAGTTTTTGTCTTTATGTTATCCTTAACTTCTTTGCTTAGCCATGGATGTTTTCTTCCCCTCTTAAAATCTTTTTTCCTCTCTGGAATATATTTTAGTTGGGGGGAATTGAATATCTCCATAAACATCTGCCACTGCTCATCAACTGTCCTACCTTTTAGTCTTCCTGCCCAGTCCACTAGGGCCAAATCTGTCCTCTTCCAATGTCCTCTTCTCGCCCTCAAACTGAATTTGAAATTCTAGCAGGCTATGATCACTCTTCCCTAGAGAATCCTTAACTATGAGATCATTAATTAATCCCACCTCATTACATAATATCAAATCTAGAATAGCCTGCTCCCTGGTTGGTTCCACAACATATTGCTCCAAAAAACAATCCCTAATACATTCAATGAACTCTCCCTCGAGGCTACCCTTGCCAATTTGATTAATCCAGTCTCTATGCATATTGAAATCACCCATGATTATTGCTGTACCTTTCTTACAAGCCCCCAGTATTTCTTGGTTTATACTGTGCCCCACTGCGGAACTACTGCTTGGGGAGCTATAGATTACTCCCACCAGGGACTTCTTTCCCTTGCTATTTCTTATTTCTACCCAGACTGATTCTAGGTCTTGATCTCCAGTTGCTATATCATCTCTCACTACAGCACTGATCTCTTCCTTTACTAACAAAGCTACACCTCCTTCTTTTCCTTCCTGCCAATCCTTCCGAAATACTGAGTACCCTTGGATATTCAATTCCCAAACCTGGTTTCCCTTCAACCACTTCTCAGTAATCGCCACTAAATCATACCCATTTGTCTCTATTCGCGCTGTTGTTAACTTATTTATTTTATTCCGAATGCTTCGTGCATTCAGATACAAAGCCTTTAAGTTTGTTCTATTATCAAATTTCCCTACTCTGATACGATTCCTTGGTGCAATATGACGTTCACATGTTCAGTCCCTACCTTTTATTTTCTGGTAGCAATCAGCCTCAACACTAACCTGCACTCCTACCTTCTCCTTTAACTTTGACTTCCTAATTTTCCATACAACTGAACCCTCCCCCACCCCCCACTGTTTAGTTTACAGCCCTAGTTATGCAATTCGCCAGGACTCTGGTCCCAGCATGATTCAGGTTGAGCCCGTCCCATCGGAACAGCTCCCTCCTTCCCCAGTACTGGTGCCAATGCCCCATGAATTCGCACGATATTTTGAGCGGGGGCTCATTTAAATGCAGGAGATGCAGCAGATGTAATGGGGGCGGCCACCGTCACTGGCAATGACGTCCGGCGCCACCGTGCAGTCTTCAAGCCCTATAGGTGTATTTGCATTTTGAAGTCAAAGAATGTGGAGAAGTGCAGTTACACATGGAATTACATTTTCACTCCACTCACCCACACCCCCCAAGGAAGAATTGATTCATGAATTGAACATTCCCCCTCCAAAAAAACTTTTATGCAGATCCCGATCTTTCCCTCCGACCTTTAACAACTTTAAACCTAAACCCCTTCCCACCAACCCCCCCTGAAACAAAAGAGTTCTTCCTGCTCCCCACCGCCCTGAGAATTTCACTCCTCCCCCCTCCCGACCAGTATCTCAGGTCGGATCTCCATATGGGGATCTGAAGGTGTGAGACTTCCGGCCACTGGTTGGAATGTCAGTGTGGGATGGTCGCCCGGTCGCCCGGTCCAGGTAAGTTAATTAACATTTATTTGAATTAATTTTATTATGCAAATCAAGGATCCGCCGCTGTGCGGCGGGAGGGCCCTACTGAGGCCTCGCCGCCGCCAGCAAAATGCGACGGGGCCTTCTTGGCTTCGGGGATCAAAGCGGGCCTCTCCCAGAAGAATTTTCCGGGCCCTCCTGCCATGACCCCTGACATCAGAGGGCTGGTAAATCCAGCCCCTATGTTGGGTAAAGAGATAGCCACTGAGTTCTAAAAAAGTCCATACTTGGTCAAAGAACAAGTGGCAGGGCCCCTATTTTATGAACATATCATCTGACTGTGCACGTTACTGTGCACAATTCAAGTTAACTGACTATTAAGAACCATTGTAAGCATTCAGGTACAGATGCACAGTAAATACAAAGGCAGATTGTGACTTTCCACAGACAGCAGTGCTTAACTCGTCACAATCTTTAGTTGAGTGATATAAGGTAGAACTTTCACTGTGTATTTTTTTTCACACTGGCACTAGAGTAAGCAATGTCTATGTAGTACATCCACTTGTGCTTCAAATGTTGCTATAGATCTGGAGGGGCCCAAATAGTGCAACCCCCTGAGGATCTCCAAAATAATGTCTGTTTTATGCTCCACAACTTAGCATTTTAAAGAAGCCTAACCATGGAGGAGGATGAAGAGGCCAATCGATGGCCCAAGGCCAAAGCAGGATGAAAATACTGAGATAAGGCACCCAGTGCAACAAGGAAAATGAATGTGTCAGGTGCTCTTATAAAAATTATCCAACTAAGTGGCTGAGCTGCCTATTGAAGGAACTCTCCTGTCCACATGTAGCCATTCAGCAGCACTGCCTTGTGCACTTCACCAGTTAACATTAATGTCTATTCCTGGTTGTCCAACATACGGCCTGCCAAACATGGTGCCGTCAATTAGGGGGTGCAGACCAAAGGGAGCATTGGGGGGGCGGTGGGGGGTGGTGAACACACTGAGACTGTGAGTGGGGGGGTGGGCGAACACACTGAGACTGTGAAGGGGGGCTGAACACACTGAGACTGTGGGGTGCAGGGGGGGGTGAACACACTGAGACTGCTGGGGGTGGTGAACACACTGAGACTGCTGGGGGTGGTGAACATACTGAGATTGCAGGGCGGGTGCATACGCTGAGACTGTGTGGGGGAGGGGTGAACACACTGAGATTGTGCGAGGGGGTGAACACACTGAGACTGCGGGGTGGGCGAACACACTGAGACTGTGGGGTGCGGGGGGGGGGGGGGGTCGTGAACACACTGAGACTGTGAGTGGGGGGTGGGCGAACACACTGAGACTGTGTGGGGGGGCTGAACACACTGAGACTGTGGGGTGCGGGGGGGTGAACACACTGAGACTGCTGGGGGTGGTGAACATACTGAGATTGCAGGGCGGGTGCATATGCTGAGACTGTGTGGGGGAGGGGTGAACACACTGAGATTGTGGGAGGGGGTGAACACACTGAGACTGTGGAGGGGGTGAACATACTGAGACTGTGGTGGGGGGGGGGTTTGCATACGCTGAGACTGTGGGGGGGAGTGAACACACTGAGACTGTGTGTGGAGGGGGATGAACACACAAACTGTGTGTGTGTCGGGGACATGTAAGTATACTGAGACTGTGGGGGGGGGGGGTCAACACACTGAAATTGTGTGGGGGGGGTGAACACACTGAGACTGTGTGTGGAGGGGGATGAACACACAGACTGTGTGTGTCGGGGACATGTAAGTATACTGAGACTGGGGGGGGTGGGGTCAACACACTGAAATTGTTTGGGGGGGTGTACACACTGAGACTGTGGGGGAACGGTGAACACATTGAGACTGTGTGTGTGGGGGAGTGGGGTTGGTGAGCAAGTTGAGAGGGTGAAGTTGGGCACACTGAGGTGTATCTCACTAAATCAGTGTTCAACATTGTGACGAAACATAGAAAAATAGGAGCAGGAGTAGGCCATTCGGCCCTTCGAGCCTGCACTGCTATTCAATACAATCATGGCTGATCATCCAAACTCAGTACCCTGTCATAGAAACATGGAAAAACGAGAAAGTATATTAACAAATTCGTGTTTTCATTTAAAGCTTTGATTAATGATATGATAACTTTTTAATGCCTTTATCTTTACAAAATTTGCTCACCAGCTACACACACAGCACAAAAATTATAATGTGGCTGCCCCACACAAACAGGTTGGACACTAAAATAAAAGCAAAATACTGCGGGTGCTGGAAATCTGAAATAAAAACAAGAAATGCTGGAACCACGCAGCAGGTCCGGCTGCATCTGTGAAGAGAGAAGCAGAGTTAATGTTTTGGGTCAGTGACCCTTCTTTGGAACTGGAGGGTCACTGACCCGAAACGTTAACTCTGCTTCTCTTTTCACAGATGCTGCCAGACCTGCTGAGTGGTTCCAGCATTTCTTGTTTTTATAACAGGTTGGACACCCCTGGTCTTACCTCTCCTGTGCTGCTATCTTTCACAAACCAATCCAACAGAAATTCTCAGGATGAAGTTCAAATGCAATGCAATGCATTTCATCTTATTCATCTACTTTGTGTCACATGTCAGTGATGTCCCCTTGGAGTTTCAGCTTCTTGGAATTCAGGTGGCCAATACCTCCTTGTGTTGATTCCCGTCATGATCCTGCATCTAATTCAGTCAGAAGCATCACTGCTCCGGCTAACTGGCTTTGCTTGCTTTCTGTCATGTGTACTGTCACTTCTGCAGGGGAACTGGTTATCACTGGAAAGACAGCAAGCAGATCCCTGCCTACCCCAGTCATGCATTTGCCAGTTGACACTCCCTCATTACATCTGATGATGCCCAAAGAAGTAAATCTTTGGACACTAATGAGGTCTATAAGTTTTTGCCTCAGTGTTATCTCAAACTGATTTCATAGCATGCTGAAGTTCGACAGCCAAGGAGGACAAGGCAGGTAGTACAGGAGTCCCCTGAGTGCATCTTGCTCTCTAACCGGTGTTCAGCCAGAGTCAAGTCCATAGCACCACAGGTAGCTCAGGAGTACAGTGTCACAGGAGGAAAAGTGAAAGTGATAGGAGATTCTACAGTTAGGGGATCAGACAAGTCTTTCTGCGGCCGCAGATGTGAATCCAGGATGGTATGTTACCTCCCTGGTGCCAGGGTAAAGGATGTCACTAAGCTGCTGCAAAGCAGTCTGAGGGGGGACGGTGAACAGCCAGGCAGGTGGTCCGTATTGGCACCAACGACACAGGTAGAAAGTGGGATGAGGTCCTGCAGGTGGATTTTAGGGAGCTAGAAAGGAGTCTAGGAAGCAGGACCTCAAAGATAGTAATCTCTAGATTGCTCCCAATGCCATGTGTTAGTGAGTATCAAAATAGGAGAAAAAAGCAAATTAATGTGTGGCTGGAGAGATGGTGCAGGATGGAGAACTTTAGATTCCTGGAACATTGGGACCAGTTGTGGGGAGGGTGGGACCTGTACAGGCTGGATGGATTGCACCTCAACAGAGCCGGGACCAATGTCCTAGTGGAGCGGTTTACTCGTGCTGTTGGGGAGCTTTTAGCTAACTTGGCAGGGGTTTAGGAATTAGGATGCAGCATTAGAAAGAAGTATCAAGGTGCATGAAGGATTGGGAGAGACAGATAGCATTAGAGTAAGAAATAGTAAGGCATATACTGCCGTCATGTACACCTTTTAGAACGCATCCATCAGTGCTGCCTCCGCAGCTTCCTCAAGATCTGCTGGCAGGACTGCATCTCAAGCATTGAAGTCCTGGAAACAGCCAACATCACCAGCATCGAGGCCATCCTCCTGTAAAATCAACTGCGTTGGGCAGGTCACGTTGCCTGGATGGACGCCAGTCACCTGCCCAAGATTGTGTTGTATGGAGAGCTGACCACGGGTAAAAGGAACAGAGGGGCCTCGTGCAAATGTTTCAAGGACTCCCTGAAGAAGTCCCTCATCGACCATCGCCAATGGGAAGCACCGGCCATAGATCATGATGCCTGGAGATGCTACATCAGGAGGGCTACAGACACCTTTGAGACTGAGCAAAGAACCAGCATGAAAGAGAAAAGGAAGAGAAGGATAAATCCATTTGCCCCCAGCAGTGACTACACCTTCACTTACACCCACTGTGGGAGAATCTGCCGGTCATGGATAGGCCTGACCAGCCACCAGTGGGCCTACAATCGATGAGTACAGCCAATGAGTACAACCTTCCTAAAATCCTTGTCCACGAAGAAATGCCAAGATAAGTAAGGCATTAAGTTCTTCTTCCTCTTCTTTGGCCTCCTTGTCTCGAGAGACAGTGGGTAAGCGCCTGGAGGTGGTCAGTGGTTTGTGCAGCAGCGCCTGGAGTGGCTATAAAGGCAATTCTAGAGTGACAGACTCTTCCACAGGTGCTGCAGATAAAATTGGTTGTCGGGGCTGTTACACAGTTGGCTCTCTCCTTGCGCTTCTGTCTTTTTTCCTGCCAACTGCAAAGTCTCTTCGTCTCGCCACGCTTTAGCCCCACCTTTATGGTTGCCCGCCAGCTCTGGCGATCGCTGGCAACTGACTCCCACGACTTGTGATCAATGTCACAGGACTTCATGTCGCGTTTGCAGACGTCTTTAAAGCGGAGCCATGGACGGCTGGTGGGTCTGGTACCACTGACGAGCTCGCTGTACAATGGGTCCTTGGGGGTCCTGCCATCTTCCATGCAGCTCACATGGCCAAGCCATGGTCAGACTAAAAGGGAATGCAATAAGGTCTAAATTAGGTTTGCAGTGCATGTCTGTAAATGCACAAAATGTGGTAATTAAAGTTGGTGAGCTGCAGGTGCAGATAGCTACATGGGAATATGATGTCATGCCAAGAACAGAAAGCTGCCTTAAAAAGGGCAAGACTGCATACTAAATATTCCTCGATACAAGTTGTGTTCAGGAAAGGTAAGGAAGGAAAGAAAGGAGGAGGGGTAACAGTATTGACTAAGGAGAATATTACAGTACTGGAGAGGGAGGATGTCCTAGAGCAGTCAAAGACTGAATCTATTTGGTTAGAGTTATGAAATAGTAGAAGTACCATTACACTACTGGATGTATTCTATAGGCCACCAACTTGTTTAAAAGTTGTGGAGGAGCAAATTTGCAGGGAAATTACAGCGAGGTGCAAAAGCTATAGAATAGTGATAATGTGAGATTTTACTTATCCCAACATAGACTGGGATAGTAATAATGTAAAAGACAAAGAGGGAGAAGAGTTTCTGAAGTGTATTCAGGAGAATTTTCTTGATCAGTATGTTTCTGGCCCAATGAGGAGGAGGCATTGCTGTATCGGGTTCTGGGGAATGAGGTGGGTCAAGTGGATCAAGTGTCAGTAGGGGACATTTAGGGTACAGTGACCATAACATCATAAGGTTTAGGTTAGCACTGGAAGAGGACAAGGAGCAATCTAGATTTAACATACTTAATTGGAGAGGGCCAACTTCAATGGGGGCAGAACAGATCTATTCCAGGTTAAGTGGAATTAAAGATTGGCAGGCAAAACTGTAATTAAAGAGGAGATGGTTCAAATAGAGTCAAGGTACATTCTCACGAGGGGGAAAGGGAGGGTAATCAAAGCCACAGCTCCCTGAATAACAAAAGAGATAGAGAGTAACATGAAGCAGAAAAAGGGTGCTTATGACAGATGTCAGGTTCATAATACAAGTGAGAATCAGGCTGCATGTAGAAAGTTCAGAGGGGAAGCAAAAAAGGAAATCAGAAAGGCAAAGATAGAGTATGAGAAGAGATTGGCAGCTAACAGAAATGGAATCCAAAAGTCTTCTATAGGCATTTAAATAATAAAACAGAAGTAAAAGTAGTAGTGGGGCTGATTAGGGACCAAAAAGGAAATTTATGCATGGAGGCAGAGGGCATGGCTGAGGTACTAAATGAATACTTTGCATCTGTCTTTACCAAGGAAGAAGATGCTGCCAAAGTCATAGTGAATGAGAAGGTGGTTGAGGTACTGGATTTGCCTAAAAATTGTTTAAAAAAAAAAGGAGGTATTAGATAGACTGGCTGTACTTAAAGTTGATAAGTCACCAGGACCAAATGGGATGCATCTGAGGATACTGAGGGAAGTAAAGGTGGAAATTGCAGAAGCGCTGGCCAAAATCGTCTAATCCTCCTTAGATATGGGGGTGGTGCCAGGAGACTGGAGAATTGCAGATGATACACCCTTATTCAAATAAAGGTGTTAGAATAAACCTAATGACTACAGGTCAATCATTTTAACCTTGGTACTGGGAAAAGGTTTAGAGACGATAATCTGGGACAAAAATAAACAGTCACTTGGACATGTGTGGATTATTTAAAGAAAGCCAGCATAGATTTGTTGAGGCAAATCGTGTTAAACCTTTTTTTATTCGTTCAGGGGATACGGGCGTTGCTGACAAGGCCAGCATTTATTGCCCATCCCTAATTTTCCTTGAGAAGGTGGTGGTGAGTTGCCTTCTTGAACCACTGCAGCCCATGTGGGATAGGTACACCAACAGTGCTGTGAGGAAGTGAGTTCCAGGATTTTGACCTGGTGACAGTGAAGGAATAGCGATATAGTTCCAAGTCAGGATGGTGTGTGGCTTGGAGGGGAACTTGCATGGTGTTCCCATGCAACTGCTACCCTGGTCCTTCTAGGTGATCGAGGTGTGGGTTTGGAAGGTGCTGTCGAAGGAGCCTTGGTGCGTTGCTGCAGTGCATCTTGTAGATGGTACACACTGCTGCTGCTGTGCATGGGTTGTGAAGGGAGTGAATGTTTGTGGATGGGGTGACAATCAAGTGGGCTGCTTTGTCCTGGATGGTGTTGTGCCTCATGAGTGTTGTTGGAGCTGCACCCATCCAGGCAAGTGGAGAATATTCCATCACACTCCTGATTTGTGCCTTGTAGATGTTGGACAGGCTTTGGGGAGTCAAGAGGTGAGTTACTCGCCGCAGGATTCCTAGCTCTGACTTGCTCTTGTAGCCATGGTATTTATATGGATACTCCAGTTCAGTTTCTGGTCAATGGTAACTCCCAGGATGTTGATAGTGGGGGATTCAGTGATCATAATGCCATTGAATATCAAGGGGAGATGGTTAGATTCTCTCTTGTTGGAGATAGTCATTGCCTGACACTTGTGTGGCGCGAATGTTACTTGCCACTTATCAGGCCAAGGCTGAATGCTGTCCAGGTCTTGCTGCATCTGGACAGTCTACTTTAGTATCTAAGGAGTCACGAATGGTGCTGAACATTGTTCAATCATCAGTGAACATCCCCACTTCTGACCTTATGATTGAAGGAAGGTCATTGATGAAGCAGCTGAAGATGGTTAGGCCTAGTACACTACCCTGAGGAACTCTTGCAGTGATATCCTGGAGCTCAGATGATTGACCTCCAACAACTGCAACCATCTTCCTTTGCGCTAGGTACGTCTCCAACCAGCGGAGGGTTTTCCCCCTGATTCCCAGTGACTCCAGTTTTGCTAGGGCTCCTTGATGCCATACTCAGTCAAATGCTGCCTTGATGTCTATGGCAGTCACTCTCACCTCACCTCTTGAATTCAGCTCTTTTGTCCATGTTTGAACCAAGTCTGTAATGAGGTCAGGAGCTGAGTGGCCCTGGCGGAACCCAAACTGAGCGTCACTGAGCAGGTTATTGCTATGCAAGTGCCGCTTGATGGCACTGTTGACGACACCTTCCATCACTTTACTGATGATTGAGTGTAGACTAATGGGGTGGTAATTGACTGGGTTGGATTTGCTAATTGAGTTTTTTGTTGAGGTAACAGAGAGGATTGATAAGCGTAATGTAATTGATGTGATGTACATGGACTTCCAAAAGGCATTTGATAAAGTGCCACATAATAGACCTGTCAGCAAATTTAAAGCCCATGGAATAAAATGGATAGTGGCAGCATGGCAGCACAGTGGCACAGTGGTTAGCACTGCAGCCTCACAGCTCCAGGGACCCAGGTTCGATTCTGGGTACTGCCTGTGCAGAGTTTGCAAGTTCTCCCTGTGACCGCGTGGGTTTTCGCCGGGTGCTCCAGTTTCCTCCCACAGCCAAAGACTTGCAGGTGATTGGTAAATTGGCCATTGTAAATTGCCCCTAGTGGTGGTAGGGAATATGGGATTACTGTAGGTTTAGTATAAATGGGTGGTTGTTGGTCGGCACAGACTCGGTGGGCCGAAAGGCTTGTTTCAGTGCTGTATCTCTAAATAAATAAATGGATATGAAGTTGACTGAATGACAGGAAACAGAGAGTAGTGAATGGTTATTTTTGAGACTGGAGGAAGGTACACTGTGGTGTTCCCCAGGGGTCAGTACTAGGATCACTGCTTTTCTTGAACTATATTAATAGCATAGACTTTGCTATACAGGGCACAATTTCAATATTTTCAGATGACACAAAACTTGGAAGTATTGTGAACTGTGAGGAGGATAGTGTTAGACCTCAAGAGGAGATAGACAGGCTGGTGGAATGGGCAGGCACGTGGCAGATGAAATTTAATGCAAAGACATGTGAAATGATACATTTTGGTAGGAAGATTGAGGAAAGGCAATATAAAATAAAGAGTGCAATTCTAAAGGGGGTGCAGGAACAAAAATATCTGCGGTTATATGTGCACAAATTGTTGAAGGTGACAGGATAGGTTGAGAAAGGGGTTAAAAAGGCATACAGTATTCTGGGCTTTATAAATAGAGGCATAGAGTCTAAAAGCAAAGAGGTTATGATGAACCTTTATTAAACACTGTTTGGCCTCAACAGGAGTATTGTGTCTAATTCTGGGCACCGCACTTCAGGAAGGATGTGAATGCTTTTGAGAGGATGCAGAAGAGATTTACGAGAATGGTTCTAGGGATGAGGGACATCAATTATGAGGATAGATTGAAGAAGCTGGGCCACGTTTCGGGTCAGTTCCGAAGAAGGGTCACTGACCCGAAACGTTGACTCTGCTTCTCTTTCCACAGATGCTGCCAGACCTGCTGAGTGATTCCAGCATTTCTTGTTTTTGTTTCAGATTTCCAGCATCCGCAGTATTTTGCTTTTATTGAAGAAGCTGGGGTTGTTCTCCTTGGAGAAGAGATGTTCAAAGCCATGAGGGCTCTGGACAGAGTAGATTGAGAGAAACTGTTCCTATTGGTGGAAGGGTCGAGAACCTGAGGCAACATGAGGAAAAGTTATTTTACACAGTGAGTGGTTAGGATTTGAATGCACTGCATGAGAGTCTGGCAGAGGCAGATTCAATCGTGGCTTTCAAAAGGGAATTGGACAATTATCTGAAGAGAAAAGATTTGCAGGGCTTTGGGGAAAAGGCAGGGAAGTGGACTCTGAGCTGTTCTTGCAGAGAGCTGACACAGGCACTACGGACCAAATGGCCTCTTTTTGTGCTGGAACCATTCTATGATTCTATCCTAATTTGTGTGTGTAAATTAAGTCTCTCAATCGGTTTTCATTTCCCCAGAACATCCTAAACTCTGAGACATCAAAGTGCTTGAATCCAGGCCTCATTACACACTTTCTGCAGCTTTTGTTTGAACATGGAGCCATCTTTGCCAACAGTGCTTCCAGTCAGCTGTTAGTGCATCCATTATTTTCCTTGTCTTACATACAACGTTTTAATATTTAATGTCCGAATATTCTTTTTATACTACATTATTCTATCATTTAATTTTCACAGGGGCCCTAGTGTATGGGTAATTGTGTTGGACTTGGAGCTACTAGGAGTTTATTGGACTGTGAACATAGTGTACAAATATTTGAAAAATCACTTGTACTCATTGTAGTTATCGAATCAGGGCTGCTGTTCTATAAAGCACACCTCTCTGCTACTCTGTCAACAATCAGGTCAGACTTTCTATCTTATTTATTTTATGGTGCTGTGACATAGAGATACAATATATTCAAACAGGTGTGCAGATACTGTGGCTTTTAATTTACAGTAGATGTGTAATAATCTGCAGTAATTTTCTTCCAAATAAATTGGACTTAATTCAAATGACTACGCCAAACCTTTCAACAATTGCTTCTGGTTGTTTCTGACTTTCTTAAAAATCATTTTATGTGTGCAATATGTTCTTGGTTGACATCATACAAATTATATTTTCACTCACCCTGTTTAAGTCATCATTCTCACAAAACTGTAATAAGCATGCCAGATTTCTTTTGCAAAACTATATGACTGTTAGTCATGCAATAATTGACTTTCCTGCAGGGCCTTTGTAATAGGTTATAGCAAGTTACCAGGCATGTAACCCTTTCATTGACTATGTGACTGTGAAAAGATTTTCAATGGAGTATTGTTGGTTGATGTGAAGATTGGTTTCAGTCTTTACTTTGTTCAATTTTAACTTTCATAATTGAGCCAAGCTGCATTACATTAACTTTGGAAAGATAGTTTTTTTTGGTTGAGAACTTGGGTAAAGGGCCATACTTAAAGATACTACTAGAGTAGAAAAAAGTAGAAAACAAATAAATCAAGTCGTGATTTTTATGGTACCAAGCTTGGGAAAGCCTGTAGAATGTAGAGTGACTGATAGCCAGGCTGCTGCTATTGCTGCTCTGTACCTGATTGCAGGAAGTGCAGGACTGGGGGACAGCACACAGCATTGTGCCTTTCTCTTTCTGAATTCCCTCTCTCCTCAGTTATGCACCCGAGAATTTATTCCACATTGATGACAGCCAATGTGTCTAGGTTTGACAGCCTATTAAAAATAAAGTGGAAAAATAAAGGTTAAGGGCAATATTTGCACACATGCTTCCAGTTTGTTTAGTAAATAATGAAACTAATATTTAAAAAAAGCATGCTAAAGCCATCTAAGAACAGACATCATCATGCTAACATCTGTTTCTCCACTTTGAATCCATAAATACAGACTGGATTTGGAAATCTAAATCTAAAATGACTTGAGGGGTAATTCTAACCTACTCCCCCATGTGAGCAACTGATGGGATTGTATTGGCAGCCCAGTTTACACCCTGCCTGATTTTACTGTATATTGACTTCAATGGAAAGGGAAGGTCAGGTGGGTTGTAACATGAATGGCCAATTTAATCCTACCAGTTAATTTAATCCTACTAGTTAATTTAATCTTATCAGTTTCCCACCGGACGTGTTAGGTTAAAATTACCTGAATGGTTTCTGAATCCTAGATTCAGCAGTTCTTTCTAAAAATGCTCACATCTATTCCATTCCCCATGATCATTTCATGCAAATTATCTGACAGGGATGTAACTACAGTTTTGCCAATTGTTGAGCAAGAGCTGCACCTTCACAAAACAGGATCCACCATAGGTGTATCCATGATATGATGGAACTCATCACTACATGTGCCTTAGTATGATGTTTTAGACAAGATAATAGTTTAAAACACAATCTTCTTAGATTATCAAAATGAATACTCCTTTTTATTTACTTAAGTGAAGAGACTCAAGTATGGCAGTCTTAGTCAAGAGTGCCATGGACTCTTTCAATTTAGTTTGACATTTAGGGGGATGAATTGCTCAGATTACTATGTATAGGAACATTGCAAACACATTCTTTTGAAATACATTTATGATTTCACTTCTCAGAGATCAGAGCAATTCTTCCCTTTAAAGGTCTCAGTTGAAATGCTGATGGGAGGTGCTGAGAGAATGAATTGGGCTTCTCTCCAGGGAGGGGAGAAAATCAAGGGTTTTTAGCCTTGAGCATTCTCATATATCTTGCTGCTCAAGAGCAGTATTCATTTCTTGAGGTCTGTGAGCTCGTTGGCCGAGTCAAAGCACTCAGCCAAGGGGTGACTATGTATATCTCAAAGAAGGAGAAAAAAGTCAAAAATGGGACAAAATATTGAAAAAAGTACCTTCATTCATTCCTGTGTTATCCCCCCAACCTTACTAGTGGACATTTTTTTTCCATTTGCGAGTTTAAGATAATATGTGCCACTGGCTTCTGAGCAGCTGTGTTAAATGCAACAAGTAGGAAGTGGGATTCAAGTGGACAAATTGGAATCATGTCTGATTTCCTCCACCATTATTAAGATAGCAAACAGCTTCTAAAAAGACCTTCATTTGGAGCCCTGGTTATGAAGTTAAAAACTCACTCAATCTGAAGGATAAAGTTGAATCTAGTGGTGTGGTGGTAATGTCATGGACCTAGTAATCCAGGGAGCTAGGCTAATGCCCTGGGGGCATGGGTTCATAATCCCACCATGGTATTTAAATTCAGTTATTAATCTCGAAATTTGCTGGTGACACCAAATTGGAGATGCAGCAAACAGTGAGGATGATATGAACCATCTGCAACAGGACATAGATATTCGAGTAGAATGGGCAGAGAGATGGCAGATGAAATTTAATATTGAAAAATGTGAGGTGATGCATTTTGACAGAAGGAATAGGGAGAGACAATACACTTAATGGCACAGTTCTAAAGAGTGTGCAGGAACAGAGGACCTGGGGGTGCATCTGCATCGATCTTTGAAAGTGGCAGGACATTTTGAGAGAACGGTTAGTAAAGCATATGGGGTCTTGGGATTCATAAAGCGAGGCATTGAGTACAAAAGCAGGGAAGTTATGCTGAACCTTTAGAAAGCTCTGGTTAGGCTCAAACTGGAGCATTGCGTCCAGTGCTGGTCACCACATTTCAGGAAGGAAGTGAGGGTGCAGAGGAGATTTACCACAGTGGTTCCAGGGATGGAAAATTTTAGTTACAAGGTTAGGTTGCAAAAGCTGGGTTTGTTCACCTTAGAACTAAGGAGATTGAGGAGAGATTTAATAGAAGTGTACAAGATTATGACAGGTATAGATAAGTTAGACAAGGAAAAGTTGTTCCCATTAGCAAATGATACAAGGACTGGCAGACACAGATTAAAAGTTTTAAGCAAAAGATGCAGGGGGAATATGAGGAAGCACTTTTTTACGCAGTGGGTGGTAATGATCTGGAACTCGCTGCCCACATGGGTGGTGGAAGCGGAGATGATCAATGACTTCAAGAGGAAATTGGATAGCCACCTGAGAGAAATAGACTTGCAGAACTATGGAGATCAAACTGGGGAGTGGAACTGACTGCATAGCTCCGTGGAGAGCCGGCAAGGACTCAATGGACCGAATGGCTTCCTTCTGTGCCATAAATGACTCTATGACTCACCACTATCATATTTTCTATTAAGGACCCCTGATGTAAGAAAAATACAGATTTTCCATTTTACAATGGCAACATGCAGTGCTAATGTATAATACTGTAGCATTAGCACCAGCATGATGCTTTATGCCCATTGGGCCAGTTCCAAAATATTACTCAATGACCACTCATGACACCTTGAAGCAGGTGTCCATGGATAGTGATCAGAAGAGAGAAAGTTAACTGTTTTTTAACCCTTCCTGGCTAATTTTAGCAGCCAAACTGTTGCCCTTACTGTGATTAGCCAATTAAGCACAAACTAGGAATTGAACCCAAGACTTCCAGATCTGGACAGTTCAATACCACACAATACAGAGCTTTTAACAAATTTAAACCAGCAGGTGAGCTTATACAGCAATCATTTAACTACTCTGCTGCTGGATAATTCCAAGCCTTTATGTTTTAGAAAGTATGATGTGGAAACAACAGTTTGTTTTTCATTAATGCACTTTACCAATTTTAAATAATGAGCAACAGCTGGAGCTAACTTCACAAGGAGTTTATATCCCTGCTCATTCCTTCCAAATTCCTCTTATTATCTCCAACAAGTAGAACCTAGATGGATGCAGTTTTTACAGAAAGTGACTTCATACAGCTGCTCTTGGTCAGGAAAAAATCAGAACCTCCTGTTAAGTGCATTTGAACAAAAATGTTTTAAATCTGCAATTTTTATAGCGTGACCATTCAGTTGAAACTTAGGATTTTTTTGATAATGTTCCTGTGAAACACCTTCAGACATTTTGCAATGCTAAAGGCACTACAGAAATGCAAGTTGTTGTTAGCATACATTTATAACTCAGGTTTGTTCTATGTGCAAAGCAGTTTCTGCTTCACATGAAGTGAAGTGTAAATCCAGTCAGGATACAGCCTGATGGGGAGGATCTCCCTACATGTTTAACCACCAGAGCTCTCGGGCTGAATTTTGTTCCCAGCCTGATGTCTGGTTTTGTGGCGGGTTCGGGGGCGCTGGAGAATTGGAGCAGCAGTGGCCCGTCAAGGAACCCGACACTGGGATTACCGGGCCCAATTTTCCCGGTGGCGGAGAAGCTCCTTAATGGCCCCTCCGCTGCTCTACGGCGGGACCCTGGTTTAAAATTTAAATTACATGTTCACATTATTTAAAATCTAATCTGCAGTGTTCTTACCTTCAGTTCCTGATATTCAGTGTGACAAGTGGCACTCACACGCTTTCACTTTCCCATCCAAGGAAAGCTGGCACCACTGAGGTGAGGAAGGGATGTATTTTGCAGTATTTGTATAGGGAAGTTGGGGGGGCGGGGGGGAAGGAGGCAACTCTGCACTTTGTTTATAGGAAAGGGGTCAATGATGCATTTCGCTGAACTGTCTGCAGGGTTGGCAGTCTTTTAAAAATGGCACCAGCACCAGTCCCACATTAGTGACGATGTGAATAATGTGACTGGGGGGGGAGCAGCCGCCACGAATATGTGAAGTGGCCACCCGCCACTGAATTGTGATGGCCTGGGTCCCGTGGGGGACAGCTGCCATTTTCTGTACCGGCTGCCTCTCCCAGCGGCAGGACTATAAAATCCAGCCCCTCATATGGGAAGGAAAGTTGTAATTCCAGGCAGACAGGAGTAAGGCAGTATATACAGGACAGATTATGATGAAGATCGGACAGGGGAGGCATTAACCTCTTTGCAGATACTAGTAAGCCTGCTGAGCATTTTCTAGAACTTTTTTATTTTGGTTTCAGATTCCAGCACTTCTTTTGTCTTTTGTTCATAAACAGGAAAGTGCTTGATTGCAGCTATTAGCTATGGGTTTCAATGTAATTGCTATCCTAGATTCTCAAATGGTGAACTGATCCAATATCTGATATGGGAACACCAAAGTGCAAAGGTGGCAATGAACTGAATTTACCTATTTCACCCTGAGATGAGCTTCCAATCCCATATCTGCTCCATCACCAAAATTGAAAATTTCACTAGGGTAACAGCACCGCTCTTTGCCTGTGCCTCAGCTCATCTACTGAAACCCATGCATTTGTCATTTCTAGACTCGATATTCCAATGTTCTCCTGGTTGCCTGTTACCTTGTACCCTCTGTAAAGTTGAGCTCATCCAAAACTCAGTTGTCTGTATCCTAACTCATAGCAAGTCCCATTCATTCGTCACCCTGTGCTTTCTGATCTACATTGGCTCCCAGTCCAGCAATGCCTCAATAAATTTTCAGATGAGCTCTTCTTCCATCACCTTTGCCTCTATGCCTACTTCTTGGGGCCAGGAGTCTTCCCCCTGCACAGTGGATCCTTTTACCTGTCCCCAGTATTCCTTCTGGACTCCTCCCTCTGGCCTCTTGCCCTCTCTAGATCTTTTCGTTGAGAACTGCCAGTGTGACATTGGCCGTCTCAATTTCTCTGCTCCCCTCACTCACTCTAACCTGTCTCACTCTGAACTTTCTGCACTTGCTTCTCTCAGGTCCAACTCTAACATTGTCATCAAACCTGCTGCTATTGCTGTCTGGTGTACTGATGTCTACCTAGCCGAAGCCAACGTCAACTCTGACACTTCCTCCTACCTCCTCGTGGACCATGACCCCACCACCGAGCATTCAGTCATTATTTCCAGGACTGTTACTGACCTCACCTTCTCCGGAAATCTTCCCTCCAAGGCCTCCAACCTCATAGACCTTTAACCTCGAACAGTTCGCTTCTACCTCCTTCCCAAAATCCACAATCAGGACTGCTGTGGCAGACCGATTGTTTCAGCCTGTTCCTGCCCCACTGAGCTGATTTCTTCTTTTCTTGACTTGATTTTTTTTTCTCCTTGTCCAGTCTCTTCCCACCTACATCTGTCACTCTCCTGATCCCCTCCATCATTTTAACAGTTTCCAGACCCAAACCATCTCCTTTTCACAATAAACATCCAATCTCTCTACATCTCCATCCCCCACCAGAACAGTCTGAAGGCTGTCCACTTCTTCCTTGAATGGAGGCCCAACCAGTCCCCATCCACCACCACCCTCCTCTGCCTGACTGAACTTGTTCTCACATTGAACAACTTCTCCTTCAACTTCGACTCACTTCCTCCAAATAAAAGGTGTTGCTATGTGTACCCGCATGGGTCCTAGCTATGCCTGCCTTTTTGTGGGATATATGGAACATTCTTTGTTCCAGTCCTACTAAGGCCTTTTCCCTCGCCTCTTCTTCTGGTACATTGATGGCTGTATCAGTGCTGCTTCCTGCTCTTGCCCGGAACTGGAAAATTTCATTTTCACCCTTCTCTCACCTTCATA
Source organism: Heterodontus francisci (assembly GCF_036365525.1). Classification (NCBI taxonomy): domain Eukaryota; kingdom Metazoa; phylum Chordata; class Chondrichthyes; order Heterodontiformes; family Heterodontidae; genus Heterodontus; species Heterodontus francisci. The sequence continues at coordinate 50,838,072 of NC_090376.1, read as the reverse complement.
TGTGCATCTCCGACCCTTTGCTTGACTTCTCTGTCTCCATTTCTGGGGTTAGGCTATCAATGAATACTCATAAGCTCACTGACTTCCACAGCTACCTCGACTACATGTCCTCTCACCCTGCTTCCTGTAAGGACTCTATTCCATTCTCCCAGATTCTCTGTCTCCGTTGCATCTGTTTGGATGATGCAACCTTCCATACTAGTGCTTCTGATATGTCTTCCTTTTTCTTCAACTGGGGAATGCCTCCCAGTGTGGTTGAATGGGGCCTCGGCAGTGTCTATTCTATTTCACACACTTCTGCTCTCACCCCTTCCTCTCCCTTTCTGAACCATGATAGGGGTCCCCTTATCCTCACCTTTTACCCCACCAGCTTCTGAATTCAATGGATCATCCTTTGCCATTCTGCCACCTCCAGTATGATGTCCCCACCAAACACACCTTCTCTTCCCCTTTCAGCATTCCAAAGGGACTGTTCGCTCTGCGATACCCCAGTCCCCTCCTCAATCATCCCCTCCCTTTCCTAAGGCACCTTTCCATGTAAGCACAGGAAATGCAACACCTGATCTTTTACTTCCTTCCTTCTCACCATCCAAGGCCCCAAACATTCCTTCCAGGTGAAAGTGATTTACTTATATTTCTTTCAGTTTATTATACTGTATTCACTGCTCAACAATGTGGTTTCCTCTACATTGGGGAGACCAATTGCAGACTAGGCGACCGCTTTGGGAAACACCACTGTTCAGCCCACAAGCATGACCCCGAGCTTCTAGTGCCTGTCATTTTAATTCTCCACCTTGCTCCCACTCTGACCTTTCTATCCGTGGCCTGCTATAGTGTTCTAATGAAGCTCAACACAAGCTCGAGGGACAGCACCTCATGTTTTGACTAGACACTTCACAGCCTAATGGACTCAACACTGAGTTCAACAATTTTAGATCATAACTTCTGCCCCCATTTTGTTTTGTGTTTCTTTGCTAGTTTGTTTTTTTTTCTCTTGTTTCCCTCTTACTTCCTTTACTTTTCTTTCGGGCGGCAGCTGTTCAGGATCCTGCCGCTCACACCTCCTTATAAAAAAAGAACCATAGAAAAATTACAGCACAGAAGGAGGCCATTCAACCCGTTGTGTCCATGCTGGCTGAAAAATAAAACTAGTCACCTAATCTAATCCCACTTTCCAGCACCTGGTCCATAGCCTTGTAGGTTACAGCATTTCAGGTGCATGTCCAGGTACCTTTTAAAAGAACTGAAGGTTTCGGCCTCCACCACCATTCCTGGCAGTGAATTCCAGATACCCACCACCCTCTGGGTGAAAAAGTTTCTCCTCGTGTCCCCTCTTATCCTTCTACCAATCACCTTAAATCTGTGCCCCCTAGTAATTGACCTCTCTGCTAGGGGAAACAGGACCTTCCTGTCTACTCTATCTAGGCCCCTCATAATTTTGTACACCTCAATTAAGACACCCCTCAGCCTCCTCTGTTCTCTCGGGACATCTTTTTTTTCTTTACTTGTCCCATTACCACTCACTTTGGCCTTGCACCATGAAACTTTTTCTCATTTAATTCTCCTGCCCTCCACCCTTATCACGAACCTTCCCCTTTCTTCTTCTACTCACCTTTCCCCCTTTCACTTGCTCAAAACCTATTACATTTCTAACTTTTCCCAGTTCTGATGAAAGGTCGTAGACCTGAAACGTTAATTCAGCTTATTCTACACAGATGCTGCCAGACCTGCTGAGTATTTCCAGCATTTTCTGTTTTTATTGTCTCAATTTTAAAATCCTTGTTTTCAAATTTCTCCATGGCCTCATCTACCTTTGTAACCTCCTCTTACCTTATAAACCTCTGAGATCTCAGCGCTCCTTCAATTTTGTGCAACCCTGATTTTAAACGCTCCATCATTGGCAGCTGTGCCTTCTACCAATCACTTGGTGTTAAAGTTTGTATCTTAGTTACCTGCGGAGAGCCTTGTGATGTTCTATTACATTGATAGTGCTGTACAAATGCAAGTTGTTGTTGCATTATGTATTTCTGTTAGATTTTGTTCGACCCTTTTCTTGGCTATGCAACTTCTTATTTGGTTTGTTGAAAAGTGCACTAATATTCCATTTGGTACCATGGAAATTATGTCACTCCTTCAAAACTCCATTTGAATGCATTGCTCTGCCACAGTTCCAGTTACTGGCTGGTCAGACCTATTCCCAGAAGCATTATGGCACTTGGTAGCTAGTACAGATTGTGGCTCTAGATGCACACAAGTGCAACAGCAGACCAATAAAACATGACCAACATGACCATCTGGACCAATAATTACAGTGCAGGTAATTTCTGTCAAAAAGTTCAGGCTGGCTGACATGCAGGAACCCAACTGCTAAATACTCTTACACTTTCGTATTTATATCACTAAATAACAATAGTTAACGTACAAGATTATTTCTTCTCATTCACATTTTTCATATGCATGAAATAAATTGAATTTTCCAGTCACTGAAAAGTATCGACTACAGAACAATCTTTATTGCACGGTGCCCAATCTAGCTTGTTTCTGACTGTAGTACAATGTAATATAGGGTTGTTACTGGGCAGAATATGTAAATAGACTGTGAGCATCATCACAGGAAGTGATGTAATACAATCTGTACAGAACCTCGGGGAAGTGTTGTAGTGGAAGCCTTAGATGCAAGACGTGTGTAAATAGACTCCCATTACTTTAACCCTCAGACTCACATATATATATATATATATTTATATAGATAGATACACTGTATTAAGTCAATAGATACCAGAATATTATATGGTGGCAGCGGAAAAGCAATTATAACAATGGAAAACCGAAGAAGAAAACAAGAAAAAGGCAAAATCTTTGCCTCTACCAGAAAACTTCGAGAGTGTAGCTGGACCAAACGAGGCTGAAGTGTGGATCCGGAGGTTCGAAAGGTACCGTTCTACTTTGGGTCTAGCGCAGAAGCCAGATGCAGTCAGGTCAGTACGTTACTGTATGCTACAGGCGAGTATGCAGATGACATCCTCATCACCCAAGGCATAGATGAGAAAAGGCTACATACGAAGAAATTACCAAGGTACTTGAGACTTACTTTAAAATAAAAAAGAATGTTATTGTGGAGCATGCCAAATTTAATAAGCATACCCAACAGAAAGGGCAGAGTATCGATTTGTTTATTAATGATTTATATAAAATCGCGGAAAATTGTGAATATGGAAGCTTATGGAAAGAGCTGATTAGGGACAAGCTTGTAGTCGGGGTATTAGACGACAGCCTTTCAGATCAGCTACAGGTTGCGATGATTTAACATTGTTGAAAGCCATTCAATTGAGCAGACAAGCAGAGGTTAGGAAGTTTAACCAACCTGTGGTTTGAGGGGACAGAGAAAGGATCTTGAGGGTATCAGACTCAATTGAATTTGTTAGAAAAATGATGGAGAAAAATGGCAGCAAAAGGCCAGAAAGACAGGAAAAGCATCTAGAGGCAGCAGCAACTAATTGCAGTAGGTGTGGCTGGAGAGGCACAGGCGGGAAAACTGCCCAGCCAGAGAAGTGGAGTGTTTCTTGTGTAGGAGGAAGGGACACTTCCAGTCAGTGTGTTGCAGTAAAAAACTAATGCTGCAGACAAATAAGGAAAAATCCCATGAGAGCAAAAATGTTAATGAAATGCAGGATGTCCAAAGTGTGGAAATACCCTTTTTAGGAGAGATCCAGGGAACCAGTGAGATTTGCTGCACAGCAGAAATTCCTGTGGAAGGAAACAAGATCACCCTTAAATTGGATACTGGAGCAGCTGTTTCAGTTTTATCAGATACAGAACTGTGGCTGAAAAAGAAGTCTTAAACCAACAGGTAAAAAGTTGTATGTGCTTGGAGGCATCAAGTTGAAGGTAATAGGAGAGTTAAAAACATCATTGATTTATTGGGGAAAAGAAATTCTTGAGACTTTATACATGATTAAAAATCAAAGTTGTTCACTCCTAAGCACAAAGGCTTGCGTAGACCTATAACTAATGTGTAGAATAGAATAGTTTAAATGTAAAGAAGAGCAGCCTAGAGATTTTAGAGCTGAATTTCCAAAATTATTCAGAGGATTGGGGAAGTTAAAAATTGCATATCACATCACTCTGAGAAAGGAAACAGAGTCAGTGTGTTTGTTCACACTTAGGAAAGCTCCACATCCATTCCTAGAGAAAGTTAAAAACGAAATCGAATTAGTGACAAAACAGAGAATCATTTCACCTGTAACAAAACCTACAGGGTGGTGCTCAGGTATGCTTTCAGCGAAGAAACCTAATGGGTCATTCGAATTTGTGTTGACCTTATGCAACTGAATAAGGGAAATACATCCAAGGTCATCAGTAGATGAGAGTTTGGCAAAGTTAGGGAAGAGCTCAATTTTTACCAAATTAGATGCCAACAGCCGATTTTGGCAATTACCATTGGGTGAAAAACCTAAGCTGTTAACATTCGTACACCATTTGGAAGATTCTGTTTTAACAGGTTGCCATGCAAAATTACATCAGCACTGGAGATCTTTCAAAGGACGATGTCGAGCATCCTGGAAGTATTAGATGGGATCATTTGCAATATGGACAACATCTTAATTCATGAAGCCAATCAGAAGGAACATGATACAAGAGTGAGAGCAGTACGACAGAGATTGGAAGAAACAGGTCTCATATTGAATGGGAAATGTGTTTTTTTCACAGCCGATGGTAAGATTTCTTGGACATATAGTAGATGGTCCAGTATTAAAGTAGATCCACAAAAGACAAAGTACTTCCCAGAGCCTAAAAATGTTGGCGCTTCAGAGGTTTATGGGAATGGTGAATCAAGTAGGAAAATTTCTACCGAACGTAGCCATGATCAATGAGCCATTACGACAGTTGTTGAGAAGTGATAATGTTTGTTGTTGGAAAGAAGCCCAACAAGAATCCTTTGAGAAAATCAAGAAAATGCTAATTACATCAGAAATGTTAGCATATTACGACCCGGAGCTATTCACTTTTATAGCTGCAGATGCGTCGTCAACAGGATCGGGAGCTGTCTTATTTCAAGTCCAGAAAGATGGGAGACGCAGACCTGTATATTTTGCTTCTTGTTCATTAACTGAAACTGAACAGAGATACGCAGTCGTAGAGAAGGAAGCTTTGGTAGCAACCTGTGCATGTGAAAAATTTTCAGATTACATCCTAGATCTTCATTTCAAAATTGGAACAGATCATAAACCATTACTTACTCTTTTAAACTCAAAGGAGCTTGCGAAATTGCCTCCAAGAGTACAGAGGTTCCGGTTAAGACTGATGAGTTTTGACTTGAAAACTGATTACATTCCAGGAAAACACATATTTCAGCAGCAGGACCAGTAAAAGGAAATATATTGCTCCTTGAAGAAGTAGAAGGTTTTGCTTTGACAACGCCAACAACTTTACCTACTACAGCTCAGAAACTGGGTGAGATCAGGAATGTGCAGCAAACAGATGAAGCATATGCAAAATTCAGGGAATATTGCTTGAATGGTTGGCTGGAGTATATGCCACATAACCCTTTTCTAAGACAATATAAGAACAGAGGGGTCATATAAGCATTGTTCATGATTTATTGATTTATAATGAGAGATTTTTTATCCCGAGAGTATTGAGATTAGAGATCTTGGAGAGATTGACATTCGGGAATTATGAAGTGTAGAGCCAGGGCGAGATATTCAGTATGGTGGCCTGGTATATGGAAAGAAATTGAAAAGATGATATTGAGATGTATCACGTGTGCTATCAATTGACAGGAGACAAAAGAGCTACTCGTGTCTTCTTTTCCGTCCAGACCATGGGAACGTCCAGGAATGGGTCTTCTTGAACATAAGAGTAAAACGTTTCTAATAGTTGTCGATTATTATTCAAGGTGGATTGAAGTTAAACAACTACAAGGTAAAAGTTCAGAAACTATAATCACATCCTTGAGAGGAATTTTTGCTACGCATAGAATTCCAGATATTGTGATATCTGACAATGGGCTGCAATTTGCAAATGATTGTTTCAGAGAGTTTACGGAAATATACGGCTTTGTCTGTGCCACTACTTCACTGAGGTACCCTCAGGCTAATGACGAAGCAGAGAGACAAAGTACAGACTGTAAAAATATTGTTAAAAAAGAATGAAGATCTTCAACTAGCACTTTTAAGTTACAATTGACACCCTCTTAGAATGGCTGAGCCCCATGTGAGTTATTAATGGGAAGAAGGTTGAAGATCCAGCTTCCTACACTCCCAAGTACACTCAAGCCACAAGTAATATTTATTTTATTTATTTATTTAGAGATACAGCACTGAAACAGGCCCTTCGGTCCACCGAGTCTGTGCCGACCATCAACCACCCATTTATACTAATCCTACACTAATCCCATATTCCTACCACATCCCCACCTGTCCCGCTATTCCCCTACCACCTACCTATACTAGGGGCAATTTATAATGGCCAATTTACCTACCAACCTGCAAGTCTTTGGCTGTGGGAGGAAACCGGAGCACCCGGCAAAAACCCACACGGACACAGGGAGAACTTGCAAACTCCACACAGGCAGTACCCAGAATCGAACCCGGGTCGCTGGAGCTGTGAGGCTATGGTGCTAACCACTGCGCCACTGTGCTGCCCATAAGTAAGTGCAGAAGGCTTGGATAAAGTGAGGGAGAGAGAGGATAGAGAGAGATCGAATCAATCAGAAAATTATGACAGACGTCACAGAGCAAGAAACTTGTCAGACATCCAACGTGGGGAATCAGTTTGGGCTAGTGACCAAAATCAGTATGGAGAAGTGACAGACAAATCACCACATTCATGATCATAACATTGTCCAAAGTGACCAAAGGATGATAAGAAGAAAGAGAAGATCATTGGTGAACATCCCAAAGAAGCAGCAAATACAAGAGGACCAATCATCTCAAAAGTTTGATGAACCAGTGATGTTGCAATCATCAAGTAACATAGAGCACAACCTGAATGAAGAACTTGAGTCATCCAGCAGTTCTACTCAAGCACTGCAAAATCAAAAGGAGGAAGTGGAAGCCTCAAAACCTCAAACCCCTTCAAAAGAATGAAGAACATGTTATGGCAGACTTGTGAAAACACCACAGCGATTATCAATCTGAAAGGAGAAGTCAGAGACTTGGGGACAGATGTAGTATAATGTAATTAGAGGGTTGTTGCTGGGCAGAATATGTAAATAGACTGTATGCATCATCACAGGAAGTGATGTAATGCAATCTGTACAGAACCTTGGAAGAGTTGTCGTGGAAGCCTTAGATGCAAGGTGTGTGTAAATAAACTCCTGTTACTTTAACCCTCAGACTCACATATATATTCTGTACTAAGTCAATAGATACCAGAATATTACACTGACAAGCCACCAAAAGGCAATAGCTTCATTGCCCAGATAACTGAGTTGTATTAGCCAGAATATGGGGACAGATATTGTGGGTCTGACACAGTGTCAGCAGAAGTGCTGGTCTTTGGATAGTGCGTGTGTTTGTTTTGTTACTAGCTGTTCTCACACTATAGTGCAAGGCCAACTCCTTTTGCACAGTATTGCAACCCACCTGGTGCACAGTGCTTGAAGCAATGGATACGTTATCTGGTACCAGCAGCTCTTTAAGGGGTTGCTGGAGTTCCTGCTACTGAGGGATAGAAAATACTGCTAAGGAACAGCGTCTTTCTAGGATATAGATTTAGAGTTTTTGCTGTAAGAAGAGCTGGAGAGAAGAGTAATCCTTTTTGGAGTGGAGGGAGCAACTCTTCCAGAGGGTAGTGTGAGAACACACTGGGGGGATTTTATCTGGGTGAGGGGGTCTCGGCCACTGGCTGAAGCACTGGTGAAAGCCCCACGTCTTCACCTCTGGGGAAGACCCGCAGTATTACATGCCAATTAGGCAATTAAGTGGACAGTGGCGGGCCTTCCCTGGGATTAAGGACCCCGGCAACGGGAGTCCTACCTGCTTAGAGCTGCCAGCCAATCAGAGGTCTGCAGCTCTTTTACTGAGCAGTGCCACCTTGGTGGAGGTGACTACTGCCGGTAATGGACCCACCGGAGGCGAGGGACCCAGACAACAGGTTACCCAGGATGTGAGGGGTTTCATTGGGTGGGAGTCATGGGGGAGGGGGTGTAGTGGGGTTGACAGCAAGGACAGGGTTGTGGCTCTCAGTCGGCCCCCCCTTCCCAAGGCCGGGTCCCTCAATCATGCACTAAGTGCTTTTTAACGAGAGACACCCTCCCACCCATGCTGGAGCTGGCACGTAACTCACACCCATGTGGTGACAGGCCTGCCCACCACTCGGCTAATTACCACTTCTATCCTGAGTTTGCTGACCTAGGTTTGACTTTCAGACAGCCCTCCCTCCAGTAACTTACCAGCTGGTGAGAATTCATGTTCAAGCTTGACAGCAAGTAGCAAGTCCTGGCAGAATACTTGGTCATCCGGGGGAACGGTGGGAATGAGGGTTTTTCCCAACACAATTTGCACACATTCACGACAAAGGAAAAATCAGTTTCCAAAAGCAGATACTTGCAATCTTCTGTGACTTATGAAGGAAATAGTGTGCCACAGGAGCAACAGTGATCTTTTTACAGCAAAAACAGAAAATGTTGGAAACACCCAGCAGGTCAGGCAGCATCTGTGGAGTTAACATTTCATGTTGATGACAATTTCAACAGAACTGGAAGATGCGAGAGATTACCAGTTTTCAAACAAATATAGAGGTAGGGATAGTTGGCGGGTAGGGCAGCGGAAGCAACAAAGAGTGAGGGTGCAGGACATGAGTGATTAAATGTCAAATAGGATGATGATGAGAATGATGGTGCGAGTCAAAAGGAGATTATAATCGGACGAGTATAGAAACAAAGAGGTATAAATAGTCAAAAGTAGAATAACAGAATGGTAGATTAGAATAGCAGAGAAGGCCTCCATGGCCCAGGAAACTGGCAGGGAAAGATGGGTAAATCCCAGGGGTGTGGGTGACCCTGCCATTAGGGGATCCCCACTCCAAGCACCATCCCACACTTCCTTGGCACCCTGTGGCTGTAGTGGCATCCTCTGTTATCAGCTTCTGTTATCCGAGAAAATCTTTTTGCTATTGGTTATACATCGGAGTCCATATAGGCTGTCCACCATGTTTTTCAGTGCACTCCAAAAAGTGTAAATATCTCATTTTCAGGCCATTACATTCAAATTAAGTGACCAATCCAGTTTATTTACAGTTAAGATAATTATGCAGAAGCAGGACCATACAGCAAATAACCAGCAGTGCATTCGTAATTTACATAATGTTTAAACTATTTCAAATCAATAGAGGTCTTGATATCTTCCAAATATATCTTAGTAATTCTTTTCAATAACTCAAATCAGAGTCTCTGGTAAAATGTTATTTGAGCATGATGATAAACAAGGAAATAAAGAGCTGCTGCCCAGTTACAAGTCCTGTTGATCTTTTGAAGTCAAAGCAGACATACCTGAAAATCATTCTGATGAAAGGTCACAGACCTGAAACATTAAGTCTATTTCTCTCTCCACAGATGTTGCCTGACCTGCTGAGTATTTCCAGTACTTTGTTTTTATTTCAGATTTCCAGCATCTGCAGTATTTTGCTTTTATACCTGAAGATCAAACTGATTTTAGACAATAATCAATCAGGATATTACCAATTTTTACCACTCAAGTAGATGAGGTGTAAACTGGAAGCAGCTGGTGGTCAAATTATTGATAAATAGCTTACCAATTTCTACCTTTTCAAGTGTAAAATAGGCACAAAGCATACCAGTTTAACAGTGGAATAGCATGTGTCCAATCTGCGCAGGCATTGGTTCCAATACTAGATTCATGGGGCACATTTTTTACTTCTTAGGCCTTTTGAATATGCAAATTAGGGGCCTGACACCTGTTGAAGAACCAAATTTCAAAATTAGACTGCAACGAGTAGGACAGGCATTGGATCCGTGCCACTCAGGATTTTGAATCGACTGCCCTGCCTGCCACTAACGAAAGGTAAAGTGAGAACCTTTTTAAAACAAACACGTCGTGTGCAGCCAAGATCCTCTGATTGCATGGGTCTCATGAAAGGCCTTCCCACCCATTCCCACCTCCGTAGCCCACTCCAACCCCCTTCTGGCACTTACTTGAGGGCAGCAGAAGAGTGGCATTGATATCCGTTTTGTTAGTGAGCTCACTGGGGATACGCAGCAGATCTAACTAAAGTGAGGCCAGAGGCCTTATTTCAATTGCGCCTCAGCCCTATCTTTTTCTGGTGCAAGGATTGAACCCTGCACCCAGCTCACAACGGCAGTCCAGCATTGTGCAGTTTTTACCCCAATGAATGAATTTACTTCACTCAGTTTACAAATGTGCATGTATTAACATTTTAAAAGGGATTGACCCAAACATCATGTCATCTTCTGAAACAATTAACTCATGATTGCAGGCAACTTCAAATAAGGCAGACCAGTTAGGCTTGGTGTTCATGTGGAAAAGTAAAAATCTCAGAGTTATGGGCACTTTAATCACAGTGACACTAAATTGACACTGTCTCTCTCCCTGTTGCTATGTTATCTGATACCAGCTGCATCACATACAGTTTATCTAATTACATCACAGAGGTGTGTAATGAAGAGTATCCAGGTGGAGATAAGCTGAGACAACAGTACTGAGCCAATTTGTTCAGCAACTTGGCTCTATGCCATTTACATAATTTCATGACTGTTTAAAGGACTCTATTCCTCTGTTTGAAGGCATTCAGACATAACAAGCCATATTTCTTCCATAGCTACTTTGAGCTGGGAAGATCCCTGCTTTCTTGAGCCTCGGTATATTTTGAAGTAATGTCGTAGCAACTGAAGAGAATTTTGCCTTTTTTGTAAGGAAAGGAAAGCTTACAATGGATCTCAGAACATGCTGAACACAATAACACCAATGGAAGGAAGCAGATGCTCTCCCCTTGGTTGATGTCATTCCAGTTTGTCCACTCCACTGATTCACTGAATAAAATGAATATGAGAAGACACCATGGAGAAGCCCACCAGCATTAATTATATTCTGACTTTGAAACAAACATTAAATACATGGGGCAGGTCTTGCATAAATACTCGTAGGGTTTGTTTTTACACTTAAGCTACCTACATTTGATTGCTATTAAGTTCTAAAATGCAGGACAACATTCCGCAAAACATCTTTCCTGAATCCCTGCAGAGGAACTGTCAGAACTCATTATATGTATGGCTGTCAAATTCAACGCTGTGACTGAAAGCAAGAGCTGGATTAGTGGGAAGCAAATGCCCCAACCATTATGTTACAAGGACTCAAGCCAGAAATTAGCTCTGCAGTTGAGCAGTATTAGCAAATTAGATCACAGTGGGAAATCTAGAATAGCAGATTGGGTCCCCAAAATGTGCTGTATTCCCCTACTGTGTCTCGTGGGGAAGTCATTACTGGTTGTTACTTGAAGTGAAAATTAGATTTTCTTTGAAATTTAGCTTTGAAAATGTAAAAATGGTGCTTATTTGTAAATCAGATCTGATTCCCATCCCCAGGGCCAGTATATGAATACTACATAACAAAGCAACATTCCCTCACAGATGTGTGTTCCTTTCTAGATTGGTAGAGATTATCCCACTCCTCTCAAAGTGGATCATCCTGCTAAAAATGCCAGTGAAAGGTAAATATACTCTGCCTACAAACTGCCAAGGATTGGCTACCTCCAACCCAATGTGCTAGGAAGTAATTTTTTTAAAATAGCTTAGCGAACAAGATGGGTTAGACTAAGGTAACCTTAACCTATGGGATGTGGGTTTGAATCCAGCCTACAATAATGGGGATAAAAATAACTTGTTTCTCTGCTTGTAAGGGTTTTATGTGAAATTAAATTGTACAAATCTCAACTCAGTTTCTAGTGGACATGGAACTCCCTCTAATATGACACTAATTGACAAATTTACTTAGCAAGGATGTAAAGGTGGATTGTGAGAGGAATGGAAAATGCACACTTGTGAAGTAAGGCAATCATTTCAGTAATGAGAGCTTATCATTTTGTTGGGGTAGAACAGAGGAAACTTCTGTCTGTATCTAGTTGTGCTCTACCAGACCCTGAATTGTTTGATGATGCTAAGTGCTGTCAAAAGAAAAGTGAAAATGTATAACTCCAGAATTTGATGAGCACACAATAAGTAGCTTTGTTGCTTTGATTGGACTGACGGGTAGAAGCTATTTTCACTCTATAAAGATTCCAGTTTAAAGACATATAGTGGAATATGGAAATGGCATCTTCAATGTACAGAGGGAGATTCAGAATCACAACCCGTTGGAAAAACGTTGGAGTAGGCATGTTCATGTTGTTCACTTGTGGCTACCATGCACACATGATCCAGCAGAGGGAGCTGAAAGAGAAAAGGAAGTAAAACAGAATAAAGAAGACTCCATTATGTTCAATGGCAAACTGCCTCTGTCTCAGTCTTTGCCTCATATTTCTTACTAAACTCGGCTAAACCTCACTCCAGTACTGAGAACATCACTGTATTCAGCCTTGCGAGGCTGCTTCACATTCATGAAGATCATGGCTGATCTTCCACATTAACTCTGCCTCTCCACACTATCACATATACCTTACTTTTTTTATTTGTTCACGGGATGTGGGCATCACTGGCTAGGACAGCATTTATTGCCCATCCCTAATTGCCCTTCAGAAGGTGGTGATGAGCTGCCTTCTTGAACCGCTGCAGTCCTTGGAGGTAGGTACACCAAAAATGCTGTTTGGAAGGGATTTCGAGGATTTTGACCCAGCGACAGTAAAGGAACGGTGATATAGTTCCAAATCAGGATGGTGTGTGGCTTGGAGGGGAACTTTCAGCTGGTGGTGTTCCCATGCATCTGCTGCCCTTGTCCTTCTAGGTGGTAGAGGTCACGGGTTTGGAAGGTGCTGTGGAAGGAACCTTGGTGAGTTGCTGCAGCGAATCTTATATATGGTACAGATTGCTGTCACTGTGCATCGGTGGTGAAGGAGTGAATGTTGAAGGTTGTGGATGGGGTGCCAATCAAGTGGGCTGCTTTGTCCTGAATGGTGCTAAGCTTCTTGAGTATTGTTGGAGCTGCACCCATCCAGGCAAATGGAGAGTATTCCATCACACTGCTGACTTGTGCCTTGTAGATGGTGGACAGGTATTGGGGAGACAGGAGGTGAGTTACTTACCACAGAATTTCCAGTCTCTGACCTGCTCTTGCAGCCACAGTATTTATGTGGCTAACCCAGTTCAGTTTCTGGTCAATGGTAACTCCCAGGATGTTGATAGTGGGGGATTCAGTGATGATAATGCCATTGAATGTCAAGAGGAGATGGTTAGATTCTATCTTGATTAAGATGGTCATTGCCTGGCACTTGTGTGGCACAAATGTCACTTGCCACTTATCAGCCCAAGCCTGGATGTTATCCAGGTCTTGCTGCATCTGGACATGGGCTGCTTCAGTATCTGAGTCGCGAATGGTGCTGAACATTGTGCAATCATCAGCAAACATCCCCATTTCTGACATTATGATGGAGGGAAGGTCATTGATGAAGCAGCTGAAGATGGTTGGGTTCAGGACACTACCCTGAGGAACTCTTGCAGTGATGTCCTGGGACTGTGATGATTGACCTCCAGCAACTACAACTATCTTCCTCTGTGCTAGGTATGACTCGAACCATACAAGGAGTTGGTTGTACAAGGACACTCAGATTCCTCTGACTAGCAACATTTCCCAATCTCTCACTTTAAAAAAAAAATTGTTTTTCTATTTTTCCTGCCAAAATGAATAACTTAACATTTCTCTACATTATATTCCATCTGCTACCTTCCTGACCACCCAGCTAACCTGTCTATATCCTTCCGCAGCCTCTTGGTGTCCTCCTCACAGCTTACTTTTCCACCTAGTTTTGTACTGTCAGAAAACCTGGACATATTACACTTGATATCCTCATCTAAGTCAATGAGATAGATTGTAAATAGCTGAGGCCCAAGCACTGATTTTTGCAGTACCCCACTAGTTACAGCTTGCCAATTCAGAAATGACCAGTTTATTCCTACTCTCTGTTTTCTGTTTCTTAATGAATCCTCAATCCATTCTAATATATTATTCCCAATCCCATGAGACCTGATTTTGTGTAACAACCTCTTGTGTGGCATCCTATAGAATGCTTTTTGAAAATCCAAATACACTACATCCCCACTGGTTCCCCATTAACTACCCTGCTATTTACAACCTCAAAAGGGGAGCAGTTACTGAGTAAAGCAATACATGGGATAAATTCTATCATATTTGGATTGTTCTTCACGTGATGCATAACACAGATTCATGGATAATTGTAAAGATGGTTATGGACTTCATCATGACCCAAATACAGGTAGGACCACAAGTACAGCGAATCAAGTGAGATTTATTAAGTAATAATGCAATACTTAACAAAGACGGTGATTAACAACAATCTTAGATTCTTGCTTCCTGAGTCGTTGTAGCACAGGCAATGTCTTCATTGGCCTTTTTTTGCTTCTTCTGTGTCTCTTCCAACTGTGCTCCTGATGTCTTTCCATTGTCCTCCTTTTATCCTTTTTTTCGAGTCTATTTCATACCGTATTTGGTCAGGGTTCAACATTACCTTGTCTCTTCCTTGATTAGTTTAAACAATTGTTATCTCAAGCCCACTTCTGCTTACTCAGTACATTCCATGAACACTTACTCTTGAGCAAGGTTAACACTGATGTTTTGCGATTTAACCTTAGCTTAAAAGGGTTCATTAAAAACATAAAAAAGATCATTAGAAAAACACCCACCAAATCCTACATAATGGCTTTGGCATATTTTTGGTACACCATTGACTGGGTCTGCACATTTTGACAATGACCATCCTGGTTGTGTCAGTTTAATGAAAATGTAATACCAGTTAATCCACTAGGTAGAATGCTAGCCAATCATGTTCAATGTTTAGGGTCAGTTCTTGTGTTTTACAATTTTTAGCAGAATGAAGCTCGTATTTTTTTGGAAGTCCATGCCAATGGCATGATTCAACTGACCATACACAAGAACCAGCCAGCATCAACAATCAGAAAAGATCTGTAGGTGAAATGATAAAGGTGAGTGCTACCATTAAGGCCATCTAGATGTGGTGATATCCTTCACATTCTTTGTTGTTTGTGTTCACCTACATTAATGGATTTAAGCTTTTGTCAGTAGAGCTTGGTGAAAGTGCTCAATAGCCTGGTCTGATTTTTCTCTCACTACCTCCAGTGTTCTGAGATTGTAATTTCAGTTTTGGGCTCCATACTTTAGGAAGGGTATATTGTTACATGAGGATGATTCTTGGAATGAAGGGACTGAGCTAAAAATGAATGAGCAAACTTTGATTATCTTTCTTGGAGGTGAAGAGGTTAAAGAGTGATTAGGTTGAGCTGTTTAAAATAATGAAGGGAATTAACATAAGAGATAGGGAATGACTCTTCTCTTCTGCAGCAGAATTGAGAATAAGACATTGGACCCGATTTTAACTCTAAGTGTGTGGGTTTTGAATGAGTTAAAATCTTGGCCATTATCTTAGAATTCAAGGTAAGATGGTTAACAAACCCTGGAAAACTTATTCACACAAAGATTTGTTAGCATATGAGTGCATTAACACAGAAAACCATAGTTGCAAAATAAATTGAGGTGTATAAATAGATACTTCTTGAGAAGTGAGGGTATTAAAACATAGGAGTGTTGATGTTGTGGGTCGACAATCCCAGCAGGACGTCAGGTCCTGCTGAGAACACATCTTGAGAAATCACAGCAATGTAGACTGTGATTTTCCATTCATTAAAATTAATGGATGGAAAATCACGGCCTGTGCTCCAGTGACTTCAGGAGATGCACTCCCTATGATTGGTACTTCCCACTGGGACTGCCAGATGGCAGGATCACCCCTCAAGAGAAAAGGCAGGTTAATGGGATTCCAAAGGTTGAGTGGCCATAACTAACAAAATGGTGGAGGAGGCTCAATGGGTAGGATGGCCTACTCTTATACTGATGCTGTGTTTGAGATCAGGCAACCAAGCACAAAATCAAACCTGGGACCTCTGGGTAAACTTGCTGAGCCATCAGGGGAAGCTTTCAGTCATCTGCTTATGTGGCAAACTCTCTGTGGTGAGTTTCAGTTTTTCAAGGTGACATAAACACACAAAGAGCATCGTTCCCTCAGCATAAAACACTGAGAGTGTGCACAGTGTGCCAATGCACCTGATCCACTGCAAAACGTATCTGTAACATATCTTGCTATAGTCATTATGACATGATAAAATGATGTGCATGATCTTCTAGGCAACAAATTTGTTTAGGGTCCTTAGGTTAAGTGCTTACTTGTGGAATAATGTGGCCAGGAGGTTGTGTGACTGAGGCACATTATGTATCATGGACCTGCAGTTAGACCGGGTGCTTTGCAAAAAGGAGAAAAGCTTGTAAGCCACTACCATTACTTTGACTGTAGACAGAACTCTCATCCATGAAGAATAGCCATTCAGGTGAGGTGGCAGAAGGCTGCCAGTGTTCACTGCCCCTATTTAATTGTTTGCCTAATCTGATGTCATCTAAATCGTTAGAGTTAAAATTCCATTGTATATCTTTCTCTTGGACACTCTATAGCTCCCTGGTCTGAATAGTAATTATAATAACTTCAAACCTGAGCCAAATTGACCATGTTTTCCATCGGAAGGCACACTCACATAGCCTTTTGGGGACGTTGTTCGGATTCTGTCCCTCTCTCTCCAGAGAGCTACTTTTGGAGGTCAAAAATCACTCACATCTTGCCTCTGTTGGGAGACATAGAGCCCCCTCCTTGTGGTGATTGACAATGGCCCAAGATATGGTACTTCACACCTTCTTTGTATCAGAAGAACCAATTAAGTTCAAAAATGTCTCTTGATGGGTTCAGGATGGGTGTAATTGACACCTTTTAGCTTGGAATGTATCCTTTTGTCCTTACCAGACAGTAAGATAGTTTGACTATACAGGGCCAGGCCATATGACCTTCGGTGGTCATTTTGCAGCAAAGGAAAAGTCAATTTTTAAAATTCTTCAGTTTGGGTTCTGTATATCAATTTCTGCATGTTACATGAGCGTGACAGATGTATAATGGGTGGTCAACCAGTTACTGTTAGTTTTATGCTCCTTCCAAAGTTGAAAGTTCTGCCCACTGTGTTTTGCCAACACTTTCTGTCTTTTTTTCCAAATTGCCCCATTTTTGCATTTCTTTTTCCTTGGATGAGCCTCTGTCTGTCAGCTATCACCATGATTGTTTGCTTATTTTATGTCTTCTAAAAATCTCTTGCTCTTCTGTTCAGTGGATTTCAGTCACTCAATCTGATAACTCCATCTCCTTCTGTTGTGTAGTGGAGAAATGGTGTGATTTTATCATGTATCTGATGTTCTTGATGAATTCTAAAGCCATTCTAGTGCATCTTATGCATTATTAAGCACATTGGTATTTAGAGTTTTCCATTTCCATTTTTCTAATTCTGTTGGAAGTATTTGCCTATCTTTCAATCTTGACTTCGAAAGAAAGACCTGACCTGAAATGCTGACCTGGTTTTTCACTCCACAGGTACTGACTGAGCTGCTGTGTGTTTTCAGCATTTTCTGCTTTTGTTTCAAAGAAACATTTATGAATTCAAAACAATTTTTTCTCAATAAACGTTTTCATGAATGCATCTAATATGTGTTTCTTAGGACTTCATATAATGTGTGGAAGGATACATTATCAGCACATTATTATACATTATGGATGCATTATGCATAATTTATCCATTGTGGAAAACCTTGTAATTCCCGACAGACATTAACCTAGTAACATCCTCGGACTGCTCACACAATGCTGTCTCATCGTTACTCTTCCCACTAAACATCTGTTAGTAATTTATTATAGGCAAATGGGCTTTTCGTAAATAGTAATGTGCATAATAATACATGAGATGTTCTTGAAGTATTCTAAAACCATCAGACACATCTCAAAATCAGACCTTGTTTCTGTACTACACAACAGGTTCCTTTTCCATCTAATGGATGAAATGTTAAACTGAGGAGAAGGAGCAGGGATTTTCTCAACGGTTTCCTGGGCCAATATTTACCCCTCAACCAACATCACTAGAACAGATTATCTGCTCATTATCATATTACAGTTTGTGGAACCTCACTGTACAAAAATTGCCTGCCACATTTCCTACATTACATTATTACACTTCAAAAAAGTACTTTATTGGCTGTAAAGTGCTTTGGGATGTCATGAGAGGCCCTATATAAATGCAGATTCATGCATTCTTTTTTTC
The DNA here is from genome assembly GCF_036365525.1 of Heterodontus francisci. NCBI lineage: Eukaryota > Metazoa > Chordata > Chondrichthyes > Heterodontiformes > Heterodontidae > Heterodontus > Heterodontus francisci. Next base: position 50,819,723 of record NC_090376.1, on the reverse strand, counting down.
TTCAGTAATGACTGTTAGGTTGACCGGCATTCAAAGCATCACATTTCAAACCCTTCCCATTGTATTATAATGCAATGGGACGATTCCCTACCAGTGTGATGCCAGAAATATTGGCAACATCATTAATAGTGTTACCTTGTTAGAGCATCAGGTCATCATATAGAAGGAGGGATAAATTGATATTGTACAGTTCTAGTCATATTAATGTTGTTGTTTGTGGGACCTTGATATGTGCAGATGGTCTGCCACAATTTCTTGCATTACAACAGTGACTATATTTCAAAAGTGCTTAATAGGCTGTGAAATGCTTTGGGACATCCTGAAGTCATGACTGGAATGATATAAATGCAAGTACTTTCTTTTCTTTATCTCCTGTGATGTGGCCATGGAGAGGAAGCCATCAAAACAAGAAAATATCAAAATAAGATTTCACAAGCTTCTTTGTAGACCTATCAAGGCTATGCATGTGAGATTAACAATTTCTCAGTATTTAAAAAATGACAAAGTGAAAAGCAAAAGGAATTTAATCTTGAGTCTTAACAGGCTTTAAATAAAATCAGAAATGCTAACCTCTTCACATTTAATGATTGGGTGCAGAAATGCTACTTGAAGTTTCAGAGAATTGGTTTCATCTGTGAGTGTGATTTATGTTTAAACAGATGAAAAACCTCAAACTACACAATGCAGATGGCAGTGTCTAGTGGTTTAATATTTGTCTTTGAAGATTGGGTTCAAATCCAGGCCTCAATATGTAGAAATATAAAATAGGTATTTGTTCTAGTGGCATAGCTTGTCTCTTAACCTGACCAATTTAAACTAGCCGGGAACACGATGGAGTGGAAAAATGTTGATTTGAGTTCTTCGCAAGAAACACAGTCTATTGAAAGATGGGTGTGGATCCAAGTAGGCCTCTGTACAGGCAATACTTCAACTTGAAATAGTTAGGCATCTGCTTTATTTTGGTGCAGGGTGACAGAAAGTTGGCTCTTTGAAACATTAATTTAGCCATCTGACATCAAGCTAAACAAATAACAAGTCAATTGAAACACCAGAATGGGACACAAGTGGTTTTGTTAAAAATGTAAGGGGTGGAAGGCGCGTGTGCTGTGCAGGATAGAGTAGTAATGATTTTTTTTCCACACCATTATTCAAATTGAAGGTTATTTAAATGAATACGAACCATTTTATTTTCATATTTTTTACTATTCTCACTTAATTTTTTATATTCAACAACTGCACCTCCAAACCACTAGTACAAGGATAGGAACTGAAACTTTTTTGCTTCAGGGCCACAACAGGCAGTGTATTTAGCCCACAATCCATCAGAGGCCATGTCTGGATTCTTCTCACTAGAACCTGAACAAATGTTCATTATAACGAAAATAGTCCTCTTAACTGTTCCAGTTAACTGCTGTCACCATTGTGGTTATGAGCGATGCATCAATGTCACAAGATGATTTTGAATAGGACGGTAAATGATTCTATAATTAATGACCGACAATATTCACAGATGAGGCCACTCACGGATGATCTGATCTTTAATCTGGCAGAAGGCAGATTGATGAAAATAATTGTCTTATGATGATGAGCCTCACAGTAAATTTCAGACTGGCAGTCGGTGTTGACCATAACAGTGAGGACATCAGAGCGTAAAAACCCCTAGTGACATCAAGTAGATAATCATACGCATAAAGGAATGAAGATCTGATGAATAGAAAGGTTTGCAGATTCAAGTATCTTTTGTATTTCCCGTCACAGGCATTTTCAGTAATTTCCCAATATTCAGGTGTAGTAGATAACACTCATGCTGGCTTTTGGCCAAGGGACTGAAGCAATAAGAATGCATAAAAATTAGACTATTTTGAAAACCATTTGGCTCTGCTTCCTCTGTTTTGTTAAATTTTCTTGCTCTTTTCTGACAGAATAAATGCCAGAAGGCTTTCTTAAATTATCATTTTTTTCTTTAAAGAATGTAACCTTCCATCCTTAACCTCCTTTTAATTTAATAAAGTTATAATCTTTAAATTTGCTAGTTATTGCTTCTAGAACATGAAGGCCAGTTTTGGTAATTATGCAAATTGCGTATAATTATCTATCTATTTACATGAAATAATTCTTTAAAGATGCAGAAATTTGAGAATCTCCTCAATTCATTGAAAGTGGCTGACTGGTTCATTTCCTCCCCCCAAAAATACGATATACACCAGCATTGTATGTTATTTAAACTTTGTGTTAACAGCAAATAATGGCCACAAATGCCATCCTAATACAATAGGCTGTATTCTTCTAAGGTTTGGTTAAGGTACAGTATCTAGGCAGTGTTAAGACAGCATTGCCCTAAATTCATACGAGGCTGTCTTAATGTAACAAACGTTTGAAGATGTGGACTATTTCAATAGGACATTTTTCATCGGTTATTAAAATATTTCGTGTGACATAAAAAACAATTAAAGTACAAACAAATTTCAAAACATTTCAGAATATAATTTCCCTTTTTATCATTCTTTGGTGTCATTCAACCATCGTTAGAATAGGAAAAATAAACTTTTATGTCACCAATTCTTTTTGCTTGAACAGCAATTAAACAATGCACCAAAAAGGAGAAAATATTGGCTTAAAGACACCTTTCAGTGTCCAGCAGTAATTCATCATAATGTAATTGCAAAGTAGATAATGTGTCCCTTGATCCAGAGCTTGATATACACACAGGGAAAGCAGCTACCGCCTTTGGCCAACTTGTGAAACGCGCATGGGATAACACCAAACTGACTGTTATAAACCATCAGCTTGGTCCTAACACCTGTGTTCTCAGCATCTTGCTGTACAGCTGTGAAACATGGGTGACTTGCAGCTTCCAGGAAAAGAAGCTCAATAATTTCCATCTTCGCTGTCTGCAGTGCATTATGGGTATATCTTCGCAAGATCCTGCAAATTTAGTGGCAGGACAGGCGCTCCAATATCAGTGTCCACTCTCAGGCCAACATCCCCAGTATCGAGACACTGGTCATGGCTAGTCAGTTACGTTGTGTCTGCATGCTTGACACAAGACTCCCGAAACAAACTTTCTATTCCGAGCTCCGTCATGGCAAGAGGCCACCAGGAGGGCAGAGGGAACGCTACAAGGATGTCCTTAAAGCCTCCCTGAAAAATGTGACATCTGCACCGATTCATGGGAATCTCTTGCCCGAGACTGCCCAAAATGGAGAAAAAGCATCCGCGATGGTGCCAGTCAGTTCGAACAATGTCGACATGCCCAGGCAGCGACCAAGTGCAAACAACGGAAGGAGCAATTTCAAGCATCCCATTCACTCGCCTCACCAAACACCACCTGCCCCACCTGTGGCAGAGTGTGCGGATCCGGAATTGGACTATTCTGTCACCTAAGGACCCACAATCCTGGAGTAGAAGAAAGTCATCCTTGTTCCCGAGGGACTGCTTAAGAAGAAGAAAATGGGTATATCCTGGCAGGACAAAATCAGAAATGCAGAGCTCCCAAGTATGTCAGCACTAATCAAACAGAAGCGGCTTCGGGTGGATTGGACATGTCTGCAGGATGGAAGAAGGTCACATATCCAAGGAGCTTCTGTATAATGAGGTAGCCTGGGCCAGACGACCAGTGGGGCGCCCAAAGCTCTGCCTTAGCGATGCTTGCAAGCATGACATGAAGGCCCTAAATGTCGACTATTGCACTTGGGAGTCACTAGCTGGTGAAAGAGGGAAATGGTGACATCCTGTGGGCTGGTGTGCACTACCACAATGACCAGTGGCTACAGCAGCTTGGCAACAGGTGTCAACATCAAAAACAACAACTGGCAGCGTCACTTGGTGGCTTCACGTGCAGCACTTGTGGCAGAACCTGCCTCTCAAGGATTGGCCTTCACAGCCATCAGCAAAGGTGCACCAAGAGAAGACACCCCACTGAAATAGCTTGTTTGCTGCGTGTCCATAATCTTTTGTAGATGGAAGGATGGCAACCTAGTTGGAAGGCGTTAACAATTATAACAAAATATATGTTGTAACTACTCACACTGACTGTTTGGCTCAGTGACATGAATCACCTTTGCTACTGCAGACAGAAACAACTGAACCATTTATCAGGGAATATCAAACTCATCAGATTTCCTACATCCCATGCAGCATTAAGGTTTCTCTATTCATCTGGCTTATTAGAATGAGATCAAATTATAAATGTGCATTGGATTTCAATTGGGGCTCATGTCCATAATGGATCAAATAGCCAAATCCAATTTCATTTCTGATGTGAATTTCTGGTGTCCCTCCAGGATCTATCCTTGCCCACTACCTATTTCTTACATACAGGCTGCCTCATGGTGACGTCATTCAAAAAAAGTCAGGTACCAAGTGTACATTGACAACTAGTTTTACCTCACCACCAACCTCTCTCCACAATCTCTAAAGTGTTAGACTGCTTGTTCAATGTCTGGTACTGGATGAACAGAAATTTATTCCAACTAAATATTCGGAAGACTGAAGCCATTGTGTTTGGTCTTCTCTATAAATTCTGTTCCCTAGCCACCAACTCCATTCCTCTCCCTCCATAACATTGGCCGACTCTGCCCCTGCCTCAGCTCATCTGCTGCTGAAACCCTCATCAATGTCTTTGTTACCTCGAGACTGACTATTCCAATGCACTGCTGGTTGGCCTCCCATCTTCCATTTGGCATAAATTTGAGCTCATCTTAAAACTCAACTGCTTGCATCTTAACCTGCAGCAAGTCATGTTCAAACATCACTCCTGTGATCACTGACATACAGTGGCTTCCAAAGAACAAAGAACAAAGAAAATTACAGCACAGGAACAGGCCCTTCTGCTCTCCAAGCCTGCGCCGATCCAGATCCTCTATCTAAACATGTCGCCTATTTTCTAAGGGTCTGTATCTCTTTGCTTCCTGCCCATTCATGTATCTGTCTCGATACATCTTAAAAGACGCTATCGTGCCCGCGTCTTCCACCTCTGCTGGCAACGTGTTCCAGGCACCCACCACCCTCTGCGTAAAGAACTTTCCACGCATATCCCTCCTAAACTTTTCCCCTCTCACTTTGAACTCGTGACCCCTAGTAATTGAATCCCCCACTCTGGGAAAAAGCTTCTTGCTATCCACCCTGTCTATACCTCTCATGATTTTGTACACCTCAATCAGGTCCCCCCTCAACCTCCGTCTTTCTAATGAAAATAATCCTAATCTACTCAACCTCTCTTCATAGCCAGCGCCCTCCATACCAGGCAACATCCTGGTGAACCTCCTCTGCACCCTCTCCAAAGCATCTACATCCTTTTGGTAATGTGGCGACCAGAATTGCACGCAGTATTCCAAATGTGGCCGAACCAAAGTCTTATACAACAGTAACATGACCTGCCAACCCTTGTACTCAATACCCCATCCGATGAAGGAAAGCATGCCGTATGCCTTCTTGACCACTCTAGTGACCTGCGTTGCCACCTTCAGGGAACAATGGACCTGAACACCCAAATCTCTCTGTACATCAATTTTCCCCAGGACTTTTCCATTTACTGTATAGTTCACTCTTGAATTGGATCTTCCAAAATGCATCACCTCGCATTTGCCCTGATTGAACTCCATCTGCCATTTCTCTGCCCAACTCTCCAATCTATCTATATTCTGCTGTATTCTCTGACAGTCCCTTCACTATCTGCTACTCCACCAATCTTAGTGTCGTCTGCAAACTTGCTAATCAGACCACCTATACTTTCCTCCAAATCATTTATGTATATCACAAACAACAGTGGTCCCAGCACGGATCCCTGTGGAACACCACTGGTCACACGTCTCCATTTTGAGAAACTCCCTTCCACTGCTACTCTCTGTCTCCTGTTGCCCAGCCAGTTCTTTATCCATTGAGCTAGTACACCCTGGACCCCATGCGACTTCACTTTCTCCATCAGCCTACCATGGGGAACCTTATCAAACGTCTTACTGAAGTCCATGTATATGACATCTACAGCCCTTCCCTCATCAATCAACTTTGTCACTTCCTCAAAGAATTCTATTAAGTTGGTAAGACATGACCTTCCCTGCACAAAACCATGTTGCCTATCACTGATAAGCCCATTTTCTTCCAAATGGGAATAGATCCTATCCCTCAGTATCTTCTCCAGCAGCTTCCCTACCACTGACGTCAGGCTCACCGGTCTATAATTACCTGGATTATCCCTGCTACCCTTCTTAAACAAGGGGACAACATTAGCAATTCTCCAGTCCTCCGGGACCTCACCCGTGTTTAAGGATGCTGCAAAGATATCTGTTAAGGCCCCAGCTATTTCCTCTCTCGCTTCCCTCAGTAACCTGGGATAGATCCCATCCGGACCTGGGGACTTGTCCACCTTAATGCCTTTTAGAATACCCAACACTTCCTCTCTCCTTATGCCGACTTGACCTAGAGTAATCAAACATCTGTCCCTAACCTCAACATCCATCATGTCCCTCTCCTCGGTGAATACCGATGCAAAGTACTCGTTTAGAATCTCACCCATTTTCTCTGACTCCACGCATAACATTCCTCCTTTGTCCTTGAGTGGGCCAATCCTTTCTCTAGTTACTCTCTTGCTCCTTATATATGAATAAAAGGCTTTGGGATTTTCCTTAACCCTGTTTGCTAAAGATATTTCATGACCCCTTTTAGCCCTCTTAATTCCTCGTTTCAGATTGGTCCTACATTCCCGATATTCTTTCAAAGCTTCGTCTTTCTTCAGCCTCCTAGACCTTATGTATGCTTCCTTTTTCCTCTTAGCTAGTCTCACAATTTCACCTGTCATCCATGGTTCCCTAATCTTGCCATTTTTATCCCTCATTTTCACAGGAACATGTCTCTCCTGCACGCTAATCAACCTCTCTTTAAAAGCCTCCCACATATCAAATGTGGATTTACCTTCAAACAGCTGCTCCCAATCTACATTCCCCAGCTCCTGCCGAATTTTGGTATAGTTGGCCTTCCCCCAATTTAGCACTCTTCCTTTAGGACCACTCTCGTCTTTGTCCATGAGTATTCTAAAACTTACGGAATTGTGATCACTATTCCCAAAGTAGTCCCCTACTGAAACTTCAACCACCTGGCCGGTCTCATTCCCCAACATCAGGTCCAGTATGGCCCCTTCCCGAGTTGGACTATTTACATACTGCTCTAGAAAACCCTTCTGGATGCTCCTTACAAATTCTGCTCCATCCAGACCTCTAACACTAAGTGAATCCCAGTCAACGTTGGGAAAATTAAAATCTCCTATCACCACCACCCTGTTGCTCCTACATCTTTCCATAATCTGTTTACATATTTGTACCTCTATCTCACGCTCGCTGTTGGGAGGCCTGTAGTACAGCCCCAACATTGTTACCGCACCCTTCCTATTTCTGAGTTCTGCCCATATTGCCACACTGCTCGAGTCCTCCATAGTGCCCTCCTTCAGCACAGCTGTGATATCCTCTTTGACCAGTAATGCAACTCCTCCACCCCTTTTACCTCCCTCTCTATCCCGCCTGAAGCATCGATATCCTGGGATATTTAGTTGCCAATCATGCCCTTCCCTCAACCAAGTCTCAGTAATAGCAATAACATCATACTCCCAGGTACTAATCCAAGCCCTAAGTTCATCTGCCTTACCTACTACACTTCTTGCATTAAAACAAATGCACCTCAGACCACCAGTCCCTTTGCGTTCATCATCTGCTCCCTGTCTACTCTTTCCCTTAGTCACGCTGACTTCATTATCTAGTTCCTTACAGGCTTTAGTTACTACCTCCTGACTGTCCACTGACCTCCTCATTTGGTTCCCATCCCCCTGCCACATTAGTTTAAACCCTCCCCAACAGCGTTAGCAAAAGCACACCCAAGGACATTGGTTCCAGTCCTGCCCAGGTGTAGACCGTCCAATTTGTAATAGTCCCACCTTCCCCAGAACCGGTCCCAATGTCCCAAAAATCTCAGTTAAGCAACGCCTTGATTTTAAAATTCTCATCCGTGTTCTCAAATCCCTCCACACCCTCGCCCTTCTCTGTAACTTCCTCCTCAGCTCTACAACCCTCTGTGATCTTTGTGCTTTTCCAACTTTGACCACTTGCACATCCTTGATTTTAATTGCTCCACCATTGGTGGATCACTTGACTGGGCCCTAAACTTTGGAATTCCCTCCCTAAACTTCTCCACCTCTCTACCTTTCTATCCTTCATTAAGGCTCCTTTAAACGAACCTCTCATCTTCCTTAATATTGCCTTATGTTGCTTGGTGTCAAATTTTGTTTGCTAACAATCCTGTGAAGCACCTTGGAACATTTTACTACAATAACAGCTCTAGGTAAATGCAATTTGTTGACATTGTTATTGTTCATATACTTTGTATGTGGGTTAGAAGTAAGATGCAGAAGTGGAACCTGTCATAGCCACTAAGCACACTGCACTGTTGAACTACAAGAAAGCTCCCAGCAAGCTAACATTCGTAGCACTTAAAGTAGCCAGAAGAGCTGCACAAAGAACAGCCAGGCGCTGTGCAAATGACTACTGGCAACACCTATGCAGTCATATTCAGCTGGCCTCCGACACCGGAAACATCAGAGGAATGTATCATGCTATTAAGAGAGCTTTTGGGCCAACCATCAAGAAGATCGCCCCCCTCAAGTCTAAATTAGGGGAAACAATCACTGACCAACACAAGCAAATGGACCGCTGGGTGGAGCACTACCTAGAACTGTAATCCAGGGAAAATATTGTCACTGATGCTGCCTTCAATGCAGCCCAGTCTCTGCCAGTCATGGATGAGCTGGACGAACAGCCAACAAAATTGGAACTCAGTGATGCCATTGATTCTCTCGCCAGTGGAAAAGCCCCTGGAAAGGACGGCATTACCCCTGAAATAATCAAGCCTGCCAAGCCTGCTATACACTCAGCACTCCATGAAGTGCTTTGCCTGTGCTGGAATGAGGGAGCAGTACCACTGGACATGCGCGATGCCAATATCATCACCCTCTAGAAGAACAAGGGTGACCATGGTGACTGCAACAACTACCGTGGAATCTCCCTGCTAAGCATAGTAGGAAAGTCTTCGCTTGAGTCGTTTTAAACAGACTCCAGAAGCTGGCTGAGCATGTCTACCCTGAGGCACAGTGCGGCTTTCGAGCAGAGAGATCCACCATTGACATGCTGTTCTCCCTTCGCCAGCTACAGGAGAAATGCCGTGAACAACAGATGCCCCTCTACATTACTTTCATAGATCTCACCAAAACCTTTGACCTCGTGAGCAGACGTGGTCTCTTCAGACTACTAGCAAAGATCGGATGTCCACCAAAGCTACTAAGTATCATCACCTCATTCCATCACAATATGAAAGGCACAATTCAACATAGCGGTGCCTCATCAGACCCTTTTCCTATCCTGAATGGCGTGAAACAGGGCTGTGTTCTCTCACCTACACTGTTTGGGATCTTCTTCTCACTGTTGCTCTCACATGCGTTCAAATCTTCAGAAGAAGGAATTTTCCTCCACACAAGTTCAGATGGCAGGTTGTTCAACCTTGCCAGTCTAAGAGCGAAGACCAAAGTACGGAAAGTCCTCATCAGGGATCTCCTATTTGCTGACGATGCTGCATTAACATCCCACACAGAAGAGTATCTGCAGAGACTCGTCGACAGGATTGCGGCTGCTGCAACGAATTTGGCCTAACCATCAGCCTCAAGAAAACGAACATCATGGGGCAGGATGTCAGAAATGCTCCATCCATCAATATCAGCGCCCACGCTCTGGAAGTGGTTCAAGGGTTCACCTACCTAGGCTCAACTATCACCAGTAACCTGTCTCTCGATGCAGAAATCAACAAGTGCATGGGAAAGGCGTCCGCTGCTATGTCCAGACTGGCTAAGAGAGTGTGGGAAAATGTCGCACTGACACGAAACATAAAAGTCTGAGTGTTTCAAGCCTGTGTCCTCAGTACCTTGCTTTACGGCAACGAGGCCTGGACAACGTATGTCAGCCAAGAGCGACTTCTCAACGCATTCCATCTTCGCTATGTCCGGAGAATCCTTGGCATCAGGTGGCAGGACCGTATCTCCAACGCAGAAGTCCTTGAAGCAGCCAACATCCCCAGCTTATACACCCGACTGAGCCAGCAGCGCTTGAGATGGCTTGGCCATGTGAGCTGCATAGATGATGGCAGGATCCCCGAGGTCGCATTGTACAGCGAGTTCATCACTGGTATCAGACCCACCGGCTGTTCATGTCGTCGCTTTAAAGATGACTACAAACGCGACATCAACTCCTGTGACATTGACCACAAGTTGTGGGAGTCAGTTGCCAGTGATCACCAGAGCTGGCGGACAGCCATAAAGGCGGGGCTAAAGATTGGCAAGTCGGAGACTTAGCAGTTGGCAGGAAAAAAGACAGAAGCGCAAGGAGAGAGCCAACTGTGTAACAGCCCTGACAACCAATTTTATTTGCAGTGCCTGTGGAAGAGTCCGTCACTCTAGAATTGGTCTTTATAGCCATTCCAGGCGCTGCTTCACAAACCACTGACCACCTCTAGGTGCTTATCCATTGTGTCTCGAGAAAAGGAGGCCAAAGAAGAAGAGAAGACAGAAATGAAACAACAGGGTTATCCATTATATATTAAAAAAATGAGTGATCACAAGATTCCAAATGGTTCACTGCAGGGTGTGCAGGGATCAATCTCTGTGCTTGAAGGATGAGGTCCAAGGCCCAGTTGATTTTGGGCTTGTTGTCATTGGGCTGATGAGCTGCAGAGAGTAACAAGCAGCTTGTTGGCATAGCGGCATTGAAGATTGGGCCACTGGAACATCAGCAATGACCCTCAGGTAAGGGATGAAAGGGGCTGATGGATCAGGAAGGATGCAATGGCCAGGATAGAGGTACAGGTGGCCAGGGGGTGGAGCAGGGGTGCAGCAGCAGCAATAATAAGGGTTGGGTGGGAGAGATAGTGGCCTTGTTCCGGGTGAGGGAAGTGGTGGCTGGCGGGGGCCCACACGCTTTGAATTTGGGATTGGGAGGAGCATTCCTGCTTTTGTCAACTTCACATTCAGGTAGATATATGATTTTTTTTTTTAGATTTAGAGATACAGCACTGAAACAGGCCCTTCGGCCCACCGAGTCTGTGCCGACCATCAACCACCCATTTATACTAATCCTACACTAATCCCATATTCCTATCACATCCTCATCTGTCCCTATATTTCCCTACCACCTACCTATACTAGTGACAATTTATAATGGCCAATTTACCTATCAACCTGCAAGTCTTTTGGCTGTGGGAGGAAACCGGAGCACCCGGAGGAAACCCACGCAGACACAGGGAGAACTTGCAAACTCCACACAGGCAGTACCCAGAATTGAACCCGGGTTGCTGGAGCTGTGAGGCTGCGGTGCTAACCACTGCGCCACTGTGCCACTATGTTAAAACGTTACCCCGTTGGCTGCTGCTTTTAGGGACACCCTATTAGGTCACATATAGACCAGGTTTTTCTGAGTGCAGTTGGTGAAGGCTGCCTGAGGGTAAACCAATCTTTCTATGAGAGCCTCAACAGGTGTTAAGCTCCTTATTTGCATGTGCAAAGGGACTAATGCTGATTTCAGAGGTGGGCACCGCATGCTGATTTTTTAGTCTTTACTGATATGGCAAGTGGAAGACATCAGGTCTGTAATAAGCATACACTTCCCCACCATATTCGAGATTTAGGAGGCCATTTAGCACCTGTTAAATGGGTGCTACTGGGCTGAATTGTTAGACTAATGTCTATATAAATTTAATGTTATGTGACTTTCTGAGTGCAGTGGAGTAGATTGTAATGTTCATGGATAACTCCTAAACTAAACCAGTAAAATTGTGAGGTCCTTGTTTAAAAGAAACCAATTGCAGTTTCCACATTTCAGGAACCCCACTGCAGTGATTGGAGCCAAACCCCCAACCCAGTTTAGCAACACGCTCTCCCATATTGATCATTTGTTTAGTGATCAGAGCCCAGATATCTCACCTGAGCATATATCCCCACCCTGAATGTTAACCATCACTTAGTTGATAGGAGCACACACCCCTCAGATGAACAAATCCCCCCTCCACCCACTCACTCAGCATCTAAGCACATCTTCCCCCTTCCTCCCACTGACCATCGCTTAGCTAATTGGTGCCAACCTCCTTGTTTTCCTTTCTCCATCTTCATCTCTCCCTCCCTTCTCTCCTTCCATCCCTTCCTCTCAATACCATGGAATATTGACAATTTTAGTTCAAATTTACTTGACTATTATTCTCCTTTGCAGGCTTCTTAACACCATGTTTCTTCTGCTGTACTGTCAATGCTATTTCATAGTGAACTAGAAGGAGCTCACAGGTTGAATGCCTTATTTCCATTCATGAATGCTTCATCTGAGGAGTGCCTAAAACTAACTAGCTAAGGGCAGCTCGACTCGAAGGACTCAGATTCATTGGGGAGCTCTATGTTTTGAGCTACTGCGCTCCTCCATCAAATGAACTAACTATTCTAATGATTGTGTCCCATATTCCCTTTAGACCTCCATAAATCTTGAAGAACCATAATTCTTTGGACCAAGAGATCCTCTTTAGTTTGTGGACTTTTGGTATAAACACTTCAGAACATGTTTAGTCTGTTCAGGTATTTGTGAACGTTTAGCACTTTAAAAATAATATTTTCACCAAATTCAGAATTTTCCAGTGGTAGTTTACTTTTATTAAGTTAATGCTATGATTTAGACAAAAAAGAGAAAAGTTCAGAATAAGCCAAAGCCCATAGCATAATTAATGTTTAAGAGAACTTATTGGCCTGTATTTTCAGTTGTGAGATAAGTTTAATGAAAAAGTATATGTGAATAAACAGGTGGTCAAGTGCATAAGAAAACACTAATACTTTTATTTTCTTTTTGAAATGCTTTGCTCCCATATTAAATTATGCTTGCAAAATTTGGTCCATTTAAGAGATGAAACTGTTAGTTGCTTATGATGGGCTGTTATTCCTTGTTGTAAGTAGCACAAAGTCCAGTTTGATGGACTGCTGCTTCGACAGATTGCCTAACTCGGGTAATTTGGTGAGTGAGGGACATTGGCACAGTGGGGGAAGAGGTGCTGTTCAGGACTTTTACAAAACAAGGAGCGGTCCAAGTGAGGGAGTGGGAGACAGTGAGACCTGAGAGCTGAAGTCCAGAAGCATTAACTAGGTGAGCATGGCGATGTTTATTTTTATTACAGGGAGACTCACTGGCGGCGGCAGCAGCAGCCGTGGCAGACCTGGGTGGAGACTGACTGCAGTGACCAAGGCATTAAAACGGGGGAGAGAGTCACATTGGTGGCTGCAGAGGCGCCTGTCTGTTCTCCTCACTATTGAATCACCTAATACTATTCCTGTTCCACTCTTCATCCTTCCCTGCTATGCAGCTGAGCCACCCATGGTGCCTGGACTCCCAGAGGAACCATCACTCTCAGAACTGAATACTGTTTGGAGAGTGAGATGCACTCATGGGATCCCTGCCCCACTGCCTGGTCCTCCTTGTCCTTCTGGCCATCACCAAATCACCAACAGCTAAAGCAACATCTGCAAAAAAGCTATAGTGACGTCTCAACCAGGGAAGGTGCCGATTGGTGAGTAACTAGTGTATTCAGTTAAAAGTCTAGAAAATAAAAGCATAGCAGGGAACCTCAGCCCCGTGGAATGCACATCCTGTGCCATGTGGGAAATCGTGGATGATTCTTGTGGCTTGGATAACCACATGTGCAGGAAGTGTTACCAGCCAGATCTGGTTACCGGATGTTGGAGCTTGAACGGCGGCTGGAGTCATTCTGGAACGTCTGCGAGGCTGAGCACTTTGCGGATAGCACGTTTCTGCAGGTGGTTACCACGGAGCTTGAAAACGTGCAGGCAGAGAGGGAATGGGTGAGGGCCAGAAGGAGAAGGAGGCCCAGGCAGGCAGGGCAGGGATCCCCTGAGTGCATTTCACTCTCCAACTGGTATTCAGTTCTGAATGCTGGTGAGAGTGATAGTTCCTCTGGGAGTTCAGGCACAGCCAAGTCCACAGCATCGTGGGTGTCTCAGCTGCACAGCAGGGAGGAAAAAGAGTGGAAGAGCAATAGTGGTACGGGATTTGATAGGGGAACAGACAGGTGCTTCTGTGGCCATAATGTGACTCCAGGTTGGTATGTTACCTGCCGGGTGCCAGGGTCAAGGATGTCACTGAGCGGCTACAGGACATTCTGAGGGGGGTGGGTGAACAGCCGGAGGTCATTGTCCATATCAATACCAATGACATGCAGAAAGAGGGATGAGGAACCAAAGGCAGAGTTTAGGGAGCTAGGAGTGAGATTGAAAAGCATGACCTCAAAAATAGTAATCTCCAGATTACTCCCTATGCCACATGCTAGTGAGTACAGAAATAGGAAGATAGAGCTGATGAATGTGTAGCTGGAGAGATGGGGCAGGAGGGAGGGCTTTAGATTCTTCAGGCAGTGGGACCACTTCTGGGGGAGGTGGAACCTGTACAAGCTGGACAGATTGCAGCTCAATAGGACCAGGACTAATGTCCTTGCAGAGGGTTCTGCTACTGCGGTTGGGGAGGGCTAAACTAGCTTGGCAGGGGGATGTGAATCTGAGAGTAGATTCAAAAGGGGGAGAAGAAATGTTGGAAAAGGAGGGCGGAAAATTAATTGATAAGGCAATGGAAACAAAGGATAGAAAATAAACAAGGGAGTTTGGCATTGCTAAATGGTTTTTATTACAATGCAGGAATTCTAGGGAATAAGGCAGATGAGCTGAGAACACACTCAGATTGACACGTGGCAGTATGATATTGTAGCAGTTTCTGGAAGATAGCTGAAAGAAGGGCAGGAATGGCACCTCAGCATTCCTGGTTACAGAATTTTCAGATGAGATAGAGAGGAGGATACAAAAGGAGTGGGGGGAGGGGGTGGTGGCGGAGGTCACAATATTGATTAACAAAACAATTATAGCTGTGAGGAGGGATGATATGGGAGAAGAATCTTCAAATAGGTCCATATGGGTTTAACTGAAGAACAAAAAAGGGACATTCACACTTCTGGGAGTGTAGTATAGACCCCCAAGCAGTCAAAGGGAGATAGAAGAGCAAATATGTAGGCAAATCTCTGAGAAGTGCAAAAACAATAGGGCAGTAATAGTGGGGGATTTCAACTACCCTGCTATTACAGAATCACAGAATTATTACAGTGCAGAAGGAGGGCATTCGGCCCATCGTGTCTGTCCCAGCTCTCTGAATGAGCAATTCACCTAGTGCCATTCCCCTGCCTTCTCCCCGTAACCCTGCACATTCTTCCTTTTCATATAACAGTCTAATTCCCTTTTGAATGCCTCGATTGAACCTGCCTCCACCCCATTCTTAGGCAGCGCATTCTAGACCTTAACCACTCGCTGCATGAAATGGTTTTTCCTCATGTCACTTTTGCTTCTCTTACCCATTATTTTAAATCTGTGTCCTCTCATTCTCGATTCTTTCATGAGTGGGAACATTTCCCCCATCTACTCTGTCCAGACCCATCATGATTTTGAATACCTCTATCAAATCACCTCTCAGCCTTTTCTTCACCAAGGAAAACTGTCCCAACTTCTCCAATCTATCTTCATAACTTAAGTTCCTCATCCCTGGAATCATTCTTGTGAATCTTTTCTGCACTCTCTCCAATGCCTTCACGTCTTTCCTAAAGTGTGCACCCAGAACTGGACATAATACCTCAGCTGAGGCTGAACTAGTGTCTTAAGTAAATTCAACATAACTTTTTTGCTCTTGTACTCTATGCCCCTATTAATAAAGCCCGGGCTACTGTATGCTTTATTAACTGCTCTTAACCTGTCCTGCCACCTTCAATGGCTTATGTACGTATGCACCCAGGTCTCTCTGCTCCTGCATCCACTTTACAATTGCACCCTTTATGTTATATTGTCTCTCCATGTTCTTCGTACCAAAATGAATCACTTCACATTTCTCTCATTGATCTTTATCTACCACCTATCCGCCCATTCCACCAACTTATATCCTTTTGAAATAAAAACAAGAAATGCTGGAAATACTCAGCAGGTCTGGCATCCGCAGTAGTTTGCTTTTATATCCTTTTGAAGTTCTACAGTATCCTCCTCACAGTTCACAATCTTCCACATTTTGTATCATCTGCAAGCTTTGTGCCCTGTACACTAAGGTCTAGGTCATTAATACATATCAGGAAAAGCAAGGGTCCCAACACTGATCCCTGGGGAACTCCACTACAAACCATCCTCCAGCCCGAAAAACATCAATTACTACTCATTGTTTTCTGTCACTCAGCCAATTCCGTATTGCTACCGTCCCTTTTATTCCATGAGCTACAAGTTTGCTCACAAGTCTATTGTGTAGCACTGTATCAAACACGTTTTGAAAGTCCATGTACATCACATCAACAGCATTGCCCTCATCAACCCTCTCTGTTACCTCCTCAAAAAACTCCAGCAAGTTAGTAAAACATGATTTTCCCTGAAGAAATCCATGCTGGTGTTCCTTAATTAACTCGCATTTGTCCGTGTGACAATAAATTTTGGCCCGAATAATTCTTTCTAGAAGTTTCTCCACCACCAAAGTTAAACTGACTGACCTGTAATTTCTGGGCTTATCTTTACACTTTTTTTGAACAAGGGTGTAACATTTGTAATTCTCCAGTCCTCTGGTACCACCCCCAAGTCTAAGGAAGAATGAAAAATTATGGCCAGTGTTTCCGCAATTTCCACCCTCACTTTCCTCAGTATCCTTGAATGCATCTCATCTGGTCCTGGTGCTTTATCCACTTTAACTACAGCATATCTAATACGTTCTCCTTATCAATTTTAAACCCTTCTAGTGTCCGAATTACCTCCTGTTTCACCATTGCCTGGGTTGCATCTTCCTTGGTAAAGAAAACTTTGGGACTCCCTTTAATGTTAGTTGCCAGTCTCTTTTCATGCTCTCTCTTTGCTTCTCTTATTTGCTTTTCCACTCCCCTCTGAACCTTCTATATTCAGCCTGGTTCTCAAAGGTATTTTCCAGCTGGCATCTATCATAAGCACTTTTTCTTCTTCATCTTAATATCTACCTCTTTTGCCTTCCAGGGGGCTGTGTATTTGTGCCTGAACTATCTCTTTTTGAAGGTAGCCCATTGTTCAGCTCCTGTTTATCCTGCCAACTTTTGACTCCAATTTATTTGCCCCAGCTCCATTCTCACCCCATTAAAGTTGGCTTTCCCCCAGTTAATTATTCTTACTCTGGATTGTTCTTTGTCCTTTTCCATAGTCAGCCTAAACCTGATGATACAATGATCACTATCCCCTAAATGATCTCCTGTTGATACTTGATCCACTTGGCCCAGCTCATTCCCAAGAACCAGTTCTAGCAGTGCCTCCATTCTCATTAGATTAGCAACATACTTCTGTAGAAAATTTTCCTGAACACCCTCTGGAACTCTTGACCCTCGCTGCCCTTCACACTACTACTATCCCAGTCTATGTTTGGATCATTAAAGTCCCCCATTATAGCTACCCTATAATTTTTGCATCTCTCTGTAATTTCCTTACAAAATTGTTCCTCCACGTCCTCCCCACTATTTGGTGGCCAATAGACAACACTGAGGAATGTAACTGCACCTTTTTTGTTCCTTAGTTCTAGCCAAATTGATTCTGTCCTCCATCCCTCTGGGACATCCATTTTCTCCAGTACTATAATGCTCTCCTTAATCAATACCGCCACCCCTCCCCTTTTTTCCCTTTCCTGAAAATCTTGTATCCAGGAAAATTCAATCCCCAGTCTTGCCCTTTTTTGAACAAGGGTGTTACATTTGCAATCTTCCGGTCCTCTGGTACCACTCTGAAGTCTAAGGAAGATGGAAAAGTTATGGCCAGTGCCTCCACGATTTCCACCCTCAAGTCTGGCTTGTAAAGTGTAAGTTAGTTTAAAAGAAGGTCAGGTTTTTTTATTTATTCGTTCACGGAATGTGAGTGTTGCTGGCTAGGCCAGCATTAATTGCCCATCCCTAATTGCCCTTGAGAAGGTGGTGGTAAGCCGACTTCTTGAACTGTTGCAGTGTGTGTGGTGTAGCTGCACCCAAAGTGCTGTTCGGTTGGTCGTTCCAGTATTTTGACCCAGTGACAGTGAAGGAACGGCAATATATTTCCAATTCAGGATGATTTGTGACTTAGAGGGGAATATGCAGGTGGATGTGTTACCATGTGCTTGCTGCATTTGTCCTTCTATGTGGTAGAGGTCATGGGTTTGGGGGATGCTGTTGAAGAGGTCTTGGCGAGTTGCTGCACTGCATCTTATAGATGGTACCTTCAGTGGCCACTGTGGTGGGAGTGAATGTTAAAGGTGTGATTGGGTTGCCAATCAAGTGGGCTGCTTGCAGACAGTGTCAGACTTCTTGAGTGCTGTTTTATCTGCACTCATCCAGGCAAGTGAGGAGCATTCAATCACATTCCTGACTTGTGCCTTGTTTCCCCTTGTGAAGGAATATAGAACTAGGTGGAATAGTTTCAGAACAAGGGATTGCACATTTAAGATGGAGTTGAGGAGGAATTTCTTCACTCAGAGGGTTGCGAATCTTTGGAATTCTCTACCCCAGAGAGCTGTGGAGGCTGAGTCATCGAATATATCCAAGGGTGAGACAGATAGATTTTTGAAATATGAGGGAGTCAAGGGTTATGGGGAATAGACAGGAAAGTGCAGTTGAGGCCAAGATCAGATCAGGCATGATCTTATCGAATTGCAGAGCAGGCTAGAGGGGCCATATGCCCTACTCCTGCTCCTATTTCTAATGTTCTTGTGTTCTTATGGTGGACAAGATTTGGGGAGTCAGGAGGTAAGTTACTCACCTCAGAATTCTGAACCTCTGACCTACTCTTGTAGCCACAGTATTTATATGGTTGGTCCAATTAAGTTTCTGGTCAATGATATATTGATAGTAGGGGATCCACTGATGGGACGAGCTGGTTAAATTCTCTCTTGTTGGAGATAGTCATTATCTGGCACTTGTGTGGCGTGAATGTAACTTGCCACTTATCAGCCCAAGCCTGATTGTTGTCCAGGTCTTGCTGAACATGGGTATGGACTGCTTCATTATCTGAGGAGTTGCAAATGGAACTGAACACTGTGCAATCATCAGCGCACATTTCCACTGACTTTGTATTGGACAGGAGATCATTGATGAAGTAGCTGAAGATTATTTGGCCTAGGACACTACCCTGAGGAATTTCTGCACCAATGTCCTGGGGCTGAGATGATTGGCCTCCAACAACTACAACCATCTTTCTTTGTGTGAAGTACGACTCCATCCAGTGGAGAGCTTCCCCTGATCCCCATTGACTTCAATTTTACTAGGGCTCCTTGATGCCACAATTGGTCAAATGCTGCCCTTATGTGAAGGGCAGTCACGTACATCTCACTTCTGGAATTCAGCTGCCTGGTCCATGTTTGGACCAAGGCTATAATGAGGTCTGGAGCCGAGGGGCCTTGGCGGAACCCAAACTGAGCATCGGTGAGCAGGTTATTGCTGAGTAAGTGCCATTTGATAGCATTGTGGACAACACTTTACTAATGATTGAGAGTAGACTGATAGCGTAGTAATTGGCTCATTGGATTTGTCCTGATTTTTGTGGACAGCACATGCCTGGACAATTTTTTACATTGTCTGGTCAATGCCAGTGTTGGAGGTCTACTGGAATAGCTTGGCTAGGAGTGCGGCTAGTTCTGGAGCACAAGTCTTCAGCTCCGCAGCTGGGATGTTGTCAGGGCCCATAGTCTTTGCTATATCCAGTGCCTTCAGCTGTTTCTTGATTTCACATGAAGTGAATCAAATTAGCTGAAGACTGACACCTGTGATTTTGGGGACCTCACAAGGAGGCCGAGATGGATCATCGACTCGTCACTTCTAGCTGAAGATTGTTGTAAATGCTCCAGCTTTGTCTTTTGCACTGACCTGCTGGAATCTCCCATCATTGAGGATGGGGATGTTTGTGGAACGTCCTCCTCTGGTTAGTTGTTTAACTGCCCACCTCCATTCACGACTGGTTGCAGTTGGACTGCAAATCTTTGATCTGGTCTGTTGGTTCTGGGATCACTTAGCTCTGTCTATAGCATGCTACTTCCGCTCTTTAGCATGCATGTAGTCCTGTGTTGTAGCTTCACCAGTTTGGCATCTCATTTTTAGGTATGCCTGATGTTGCTCCTGGCATGTTCTCCTACACTCCTCATTGAACTATGGCTGGTCCCTTAGCTTGATGGTAATGGTAGAGCGAGGGATATGCCAAGCCATGAGCTTACAAATTGTGGTTGAATACAATTCTACTGCTGCTGATGGCCCATAGCACCTCATGAATGTCCAGTTATCAGCTGCTAGATCTGATCTGAATCTAGCCCATTTAGCACAGTGGTAGCGCCACACAACATGATGGAGGGTGTCCTCAGAGTTAAGACTTTGGCTTCACAAGGATTGTGTAGTGGTCACTCCAACCAATACTGTCATGGACAAATGCATCTGCAACTGGTAGATTGGTGTGGACAAGGTCAAGTAGGTTTTTGTCTCATGCTGGTTCTCTCACCACCTCTCGCAAGCCCAGTCTGGTAGATATGTCGTTCAGGATTTGGCTAGCTTGGTCAGTAGTGGTGCTATCGAGCCACTCTTAGTGATGGACATTGAATTCCCCCACCTAGTGACAATTCTGTGCCCTTGCTACCCTCAGTGCTTCTTCCAAGTGGTGTTCAACATGGAGGAGTACTGATTCATCAGCTGAGGGAGGGCGGTAGGTGGTAATCAGCAGGAAGTTTCCTTTTCCATATTTGACCTGATGGTATAAGACTTCATGGGGTCCAGAGTCAATGTTAAGGACCCCCAGGGCCACTCCCTCCCAACTGTATACCACTGTGCTGCAACCTCTGGTGCCAGTGGGACAGGACATACCCAGGGACCCAATTTTATGCCTTCAACATTCAGATTTTCTCCTTAAGACTTTTATATACTTAAGCTTTCTTCCCCTGATACGAGTGAAGGAATGTTGTAGATTCTGTTACTAAAGCCTATGTAACTACTTGTTATCAAATGTTATAGGCTCAGAAACAAGGCTGCTTTGAGTTTACAGCGTTGTGGGGATGTTTCCAACTGTACATTTTTGCTAGTTTTCTATGTAGTGCCTTAGCAACTGATCTAAGATTGATAAATAAACATAATCACAACCTAACACTAATACTAATCATGCCTTTTAATTTTTTTCTTGAAATTTGAAAGCAAAAATAAATAAATTCATTATACCTCGACATTGTTACTTCATGCTAGGAAATGGAGCTATTACCAATGTATGCATGGGAAAACAAATTATAATTTTATACATAAAGCCAAATATTTAGTTCAACATTTCAGCTCAGTGTATTTACCATTAAACAATGATTTGCTTTAAAATGGAATTAACCTTAATATGTAAATGTAAATTATATGCACATTTTAATGTTAAAACTATCTTTAAAGAATTTATTAAAATTTTCATTAGAAAACTTAAAAAAAAATGTCTGGGTTATTAAATTAGGTTAAAAGTATTCAATGAATGGTGTAGGTTATTACATCTGACCATGCTAACCTTAGTAAATTTAAACTTGTTATATATATATAAAAAAATGAGCATTTAAATGACATGCTCTTGAAGTTGCCCTAGGGTTTAGCTCTGGTGTCAAGAATTAAATTGACATGACTGCTCAGTGATCACCTATTAGTATAGGGACTGACATCAATTACCTCTGAGTACACTGTAGCTAATGACAAACCATCAGTGCTGTGAGAAACTGAATTAATTCTGTTGCCTGAGGATCAGTTTTTAAATACTTTCAAGCACATGTCAGCGGGGCCTTTGAGATGTGAATAATTGTCCAGTTCTGCCTCTGAATTCTACACAAATAAATCAGAAAAGCTTCTAATTATCAGCAGCAATAACATCTGATGTTAATTGTGAGATCCGTCTATTTTGGTAAATGTGAAAAGGAAAAATACAGGAATGATTTTTACAAAATAAAGTTGACAACTGTTAGGACCCAAGGCTTGAAAAGGAATTTAAGAGAAAAATGTCATGTCATGATCCCCTGTGCCTGATCTCCCCCAGAAGTGTGCTGGCCCCCATATTGAATTGGACAACTTTTAGGTTTCCCAGAAGCTGCCTGAAAGCAGTTGGTGCCTCATTAAAATAAAAGTCCTGTGCTGGTCTAAGGACCTTTTCCCAGATGGAAATGTGCCAAATTTGCTGATTCTTAAGCTTGTCTAGTAATTCTTTGTGCCAAACGTCATGAAGCAGGCTGGTATTATTTAAAGGGATCCTCGGATGCACTCCAATTTGTTTCTCAACTGCTACTGGGCTTGTAGGGCTTCTTTTTGTTTCTGCTGCCTAGATAGGTCTGGAGATTTCATTCAGTATAGCCCCAAGACAGCTGGTCTTAAGTTGTACGCTACATAACTTTGCCTTACAGAGCGGGAGCAACTGTAGTAGAATGATTATGAAACTGAGGATGAAGAGGAATAGCAAGGGACACAAATGTTGCCAGCTTCTAGAATGTACAACAGCGAATAATAGACAAACGGTTTTGTTAACGGATCCCTCCAGCCCTAGGCACCAACAGACTCCCCTACCATCACACCCAGTCCTTCTACCTACCAGATTTATTTATTTAGAGATACAGCACTGAAACAGGCCCTTTGGCCCACCGAGTCTGTGCCGACCATCAACCACCCATTTATACTAATCCTATATTAATCCCATATTCCTACCACATCCCCACAATTCCCCTACCACCTACCTATACGAGGGGCAATTTATAATGGCCAATTTACCTATCAACCTGCAAGTCTTTGGCTGTGGGAGGAAACCGGAGCTCCCGGCAAAAACCCACACGGTCACAGGGAGAACTTGCAAACTCCGCACAGGCAGTACCCAGAATTGAACCCAGGTCGCTGAAGCTGTGAGGCTGCGGTGCTAACCACTGCGCCACTGTGCTGCCCTGATGAGTGGCCTCAAATTGTGCACCTTCTTTGGGTGTTGAATTCACATCAGTAGACATGCTGCGACCAACACCAATGCAAAGAAATACTGCACGATAACAAAATGGTTTATCACGGTTCATTTAAGGACTGAATATAGTGAAGTTTAAAAATTTAGTAACCCTAATGCAAATACCTAGTGCCTATATCTGTGCTCATTTGCCTATTCTGGTGCTCCTACAGTGTACTTCCCCAGCGGCTACAGGTTGGAAGGAGGAATGACTGCTGAACTTCCGCTGAAGGTACTTGAGATGTCTGTGGATGGCAAACTCGATGACCTCCGGCCTTCGGGTACCTGGATACAGACTACAGTATCTCACTGGTGGCCAGGTCAGTCTGGCCTAGCTGGCTGTTGGGCAGCAACAGATGCACTGCTGGGGAAGCTGGAAGGGAAGAAAAAAAAGAACTACTTGCATTTAGCCTACCCTAGTCCTGAACTCACATCTTTCCCTAGTTTCCCTCCTATCTCCACTCCTGCCCTCTCTGAGTTCATCTTGTCCATGAGATCCACCTCATTCCTATTCCCACTAAACTGCTGACCACCCAGCTTCCCCTTCTGGTCCCCATGTTACCCAATATTGTAAATGGTTCTATCTCTTCAGATGTTGTCTTTCTCTCCTTTTAAATCTGTTGTCATCATTGCGCTCCTCAAAAAACAATCTTGAATCCACCGTCCTTGCAAACTACGGTCTCATCACCAACCTCCCTTTCCTCTCCAAAGTTCTTGAATGTGTTGCCACCTCCCAAATCCATTCCCATCTTTCCCAGAACTCCATGTTTGAATCCCTCCAATCAGGTTTCCCCTGCTACCACTGTACTAAAACAGCTCTTTTTTTTTTATTTCCAAAATATACTTTATTCATAAACATCTGTAAAAATTACATTGCCAGACAGTTTCCAAACAGCACCAAAAAATACAAACATTGCAAGGGAGATCAGTTTCCTTCAATACTGTCATGAGTTCCTTCCCAACCCTTCCTTTTCACAATTGTCATGTCAATTACAGTTTTACATTTACAGCAGTTGAGAATATTAACGATACAGTTCGAGGGGTTTCCCATGGATCCAGCCCCTCAGTCCAGCTTGGTGGGGGAACCTTACACTGTGGTCTTTCCCCATTGAGCCTTTGCTGCGGCTGCCCCAAGCTTTAGTGCATCCCTCAACACGTAGTCCTGGACCTTGGAATGTGCCAGTCTGCAACATTCAGTGGTGGACAACTCTTTGCGCTGGAAGACCAGCAAGTTTCGGGCAGACCAAAGGGCGTCTTTCACCGAATTGATAGTCCTCCAGCAGCAGTTGATGTTTGTCTCGGTGTGCGTCCCTGGGAACAGCCCGTAGAGCACAGACTCCTGTGTTACAGAGCTGCTTGGGATGAACCTTGACAAAAACCACTGCATCTCTTTCCACACCTGCTTTGCAAAGGCACATTCCAGGAGGAGGTGGGCGACCGTCTCTTCCCCACCACAGCCAACGCGGGGGCACTGTGCGGAGGGGGCGAGACTTCGGGTGTGCATGAAGGATCTGACGGGGAGGGCCCTTCTCACCACCAGCCAAGCTACGTCTTGGTGCTTGTTTGAAAGTTCTGGTGATGAGGCATTCCGCCAAATGACTTCGACGGTCTGCTCGGGGAACCATCCGACAGGATCCACCGTTTCCTTTTCCCGTAGGGCCTTGAGGACATTCCGTGCAGACCACTGCCTGATGGACCGGTGGTCAAAGGTGTTTTCCCGCAGAAACTGCTCCACGAAGGATAGGTGGTACGGCACCGCCCAACTGCACGGAGCGTTCCGCGGCAATGTGACCAGGCCCATCCTTCGCAACACCGGGGACAGATAGAACCTCAGCACGTAGTGACACTTGGAGTTTGCGTACTGGGGATCTACACACAGCTTGATGCAGCCGCACACGAAGGTTGTCATCAGGATGAGGGCCGCGTTGGGTACATTTTTCCCGCCCTTGTCCAGAGATTTGAACATCGTGTCCCTCCGGACCCGGTCCATTTTAGATCCCCAGACGAAGCGGAAAATGGCTCGGGTGACTGCCATGGTGCAGGAGTGGGGTATGGGCCAGACCTGCGCCACGTAGAGCAACAACGTGAGCGCCTCGCACCTGATGACCAGGTTCTTACCCACAATGGAGAGAGATCGCTGCCCCCACATGCCCAACTTTTGTCGTACCTTGGCTACTCGCTCCTCCCATGTTTTGGTGCACGCCCCGGCCCTTCCGAACCATATCCCCAGCACCTTCAGGTAGTCTGACCTGACGGTGAAGGGGACAAAGGATCGGTCAGCCCAGTTGCCAAAGAACATGGCCTCGCTCTTGCCGTGGTTAACTTTGGCTCCTGAGGCCAGTTCGAACTGGTCGCAGATGCTCATCAGTCTGCGCACGGACAGCGGATCCGAGCAGAAAACGGCGACGTCATCCATGTACAGGGAGGTTTTGACCTGAGTGCCTCCGCTGCCTGGGATTGTCACCCCTCTTATGCTCGCATCCTTCCTAATAGACTCAGCAAAGGGTTCAATACAGCAAACAAACAAGACCGGGGACAGAGGGCAGCCCTGTCTGACTCCAGATTTGATCGGGAAACTTTCCGATTCCCACCCGTTGATTGAGACTGCGCTACTGATGTTTGTGTAGAGCCGTTGGATCCAATTGCAGATTCCCTCCCCAAACCCCATTTTGGAAAGCACGTCCATCATGTAGGTGTGCGATATCCTGTCAAAAGCCTTCTCCTGGTCCAGGCTGATGAGGCAGGTGTCCACCCTCCTGTCCCGTACGTAGGCGATCGTATCCCTGAGGAGCGCGAGACTATCAGAGATCTTCCTGCCGGGTACAGTACAGGTCTGATCGGGGTGAATCACCAACTCCAGAGCAGACTTGACTCGACTGGCTATGACTTTGGACAGAATCTTGTAATCAACATTAAGCAGTGAGATGGGCCGCCAATTTCTGATTTCTGCCCTCTCCCCCTTCTGCTTGTAAATGAGGGTGATGATGCCTTTTCTCATGGATTCTGACATGCTGCCAGCCAGGAGCATACTCTCGTATACTTCCAGCAGGTCCGGGCCGACCCAGTCCCACAGGGCCGAGTACAACTCGACCGGTAAGCCGTCGCTCCCGGGAGTTTTACTCGTCTCGAAAGACTCGACGGCCTTTGTCAGCTCGTCCAGAGTTAGCGGCTTGTCCAGTCTCTCCCTCCTGCTGTCATCTAAGACCTCTGTGATAGATGACAGGAAGGACAGGGAGGCTCTGCTGTCTGTGGGCTTCGCGTCATACAGCCCAGCATAAAAGGATTTGCTGATCCTTAGTATGTCGGACTGCGAAGACGTTACCGAGCCATCTTCTTCCTTCAGGCTGCTGATAACAGAGCTCTCTCTGTGTACCTTTTGGAAGAAGTAACGCGAGCACGTCTCATCCTGCTCGATGGAGCAGACTCTGGACCGGAAGATGATCTTGGAGGCCTCCTTGGCAAAGAGCGAGGCCTGCTGGCTCTTCACCTCTTGGAGGTCCTCCTTGACCTCGACCCCCATTGACTGCAACCGGAGTAGATTTTGCATAATTTTCTGGAGTCGGGACACTTCCCTCTGTCTCTCTCTCGCCTTCTGAACACCTTTGTGGATGAAGAACCTCTTGATGTTCTCCTTAATCGCTTCCCACCAGTGAACTGGAGACTCAAAGAGGGGTTTCACGGTCCTCCAACCATTGTAATCCCTTTTGAGTTCCTCAACGTTCTCTGGGGTCAGCAGTGTCGCATTGAGCTTCCACGTCCCTCTGCCAACCCGCTGGTCGTCCTGTAAGTGACAGTCGGCCAGTAAGAGGCAGTGGTCGGAGAAGAACACTGGCTTGACGTCGGTGGATCCGACCGTGACAGCACGGGACACAAACAGGAAGTCAATCCTGGAACGGGCAGACCCGTCCGATCTTGACCATGTGTATCTGCGCTGCGCTCCGTCTGCAGGTTTGCTGAAGACGTCGTGCAGTTTGGCATCTTTAACTGTTTCTATTAGGAATCTGGACGTAGCGTCCAGTTTGCTGTCGTCACTGCCGGATCGTCCAGCCGCATCGATGATGCAGTTGAAGTCACCGCCTAGGATGACCGGCCTGGACGTCGCCAGCAGCAGTGGGAGCTGCTGGAAGACGGTCAGCCGCTCGCTCCATTGTACCGGGACGTACACGTTGATCAACCGGAGCGGAGCGTTGTTGTACATCATGTCTGCTACGAGGAGGCGGCCGCCCACCACCTCCTTAACTTCGGAGATGGTGAAGTTACCTCCCCGCAGCAGAATACCCAGGCCGGAGGAACGGCAGTCATTACCCCCCGACCAGATCGATGGCCCGTGGGACCACCATCGTGACCACTGCCTGTAGGTGCTGAGGTGTGGTATTCCACACTCCTGCAGAAACAGTAGGTCAGCTTTGACCTTGGCAAGGTAATCCAAGGTTGAAACACATCGCATAGTAGATTTAATGTACTAAAACAGCTCTTATCAAAGTCACAAATGACATCCTATGTGATTGTGACAAAGGTAAACTTTATGATCTTGTCCTTCTCGACCTATCTGCACCTTTTGATACAGTTGACCACACCAATCTCCTCCAATGCCTCTCCACTGTCATCCAGCTGGGTGAGACTGCTCTTACCTGGTTCCATGCTTATCTATTTAATTGTAGCTAGAGTATCACTTGCAATGACTTCTCTTCCTGCTCCCACACCGTTACCTCTGGTTTCCCACAAGGATATATCCTTGGCCCCCTCCTATTTCTCATCTACATGCTCCCCCTCGATGATATCATCTGAAAGCACTGCGTTAGTTTTCACATGTATGCTGACGACACCCAGCTCTCCCTCACCACCACTTCTTTTAATTCCTCCACTGTTGCTAAATTATCAGATTGCTTAACCGACATCCAGTACTGAATGAGCAGAAATTTCCTCCAATTAAATATTGGGGAAGACTGATGACGCCACGGGTCACGGTGCGGGGGCCAGTAAAATTCTGCGGGGAGAGGCCCGCCTCGACCCGTGTTGTCAAGAAGGGCCTGTCACATATTACCGGCGGCGGGGAGACCTTGATGCGACCCCTGTAGGGCCTTCATCTCAATATGCAGATTAACATTAATTAGATGCAAATAAACATACCTGCAGGCGTCGGCTGTCCCACGCCGATTTTACAGCCACCA
Source organism: Heterodontus francisci (assembly GCF_036365525.1). Classification (NCBI taxonomy): domain Eukaryota; kingdom Metazoa; phylum Chordata; class Chondrichthyes; order Heterodontiformes; family Heterodontidae; genus Heterodontus; species Heterodontus francisci. The sequence goes on along the minus strand of NC_090376.1, from coordinate 50,791,469 downwards.
CTCGTGATTTCCGTGCCTTCGGAACTCCATACGGAGTTCCAAGGCCAGAACCTGGTGGGGAGGGGGGAGGAATAAAATTTTCAGGGCGGGAGGTGTGAAGGAGCAGGGAAATCAATTTTTATTGGTTGTGTGAATGGTGGGAAGGGGTTAAAGGGCAAAGTTTGGGTTTAAAGGTCGGGACGGTCAAGAATGTTTTTTTGGGAGGGGGCAGGTTATAAATTTGTTGTGTGATCATTGGGGGTGTGGAAGTGGAGCTTTTATGGTAGATGTCATGTTTTCATTAAAAGTTAAAGTCCTGGTCCCTTTGAAACTAAAATCGCTGCTAAGGGCTTAAAGCCCTTTAAAAATGGCACTTGCGCCCATACAGTGGCGCCAGACGCCATTGCCAGGAACGCGGCGGAAGCCCCCTCTACGTCATGAGGGGGGGGCCGCTCCACCCCCTCTATTTAAATGCGGCGCACTTGTAAAATTCAGCCCAGTCTTTTCGGTGCACACTCCAAACTCCGTTCTCCAGCTACCAACTCTCTCTCTCTCTCGGCAACAGGCTGAGATTAAGCCAGTCTGTTTGCAACCTTAGTGTCATATTTGACCTCAAGATGAGCTTCTAACCTCATATCCATGCCATCACTAAGACTGCTTATCTCCATCTCCGTAATGCCGCCCATCTTCGCCCCTGTCTCAGCTCATCTGCTGCTGAAACTCTCATTCATGCCTTCATTACCTCCAGATTTGACTATTCCAATGCACTCCTGGCTGGTCTCCCACATTCTACTCTCCGTAAACTTAATGTCATCCAAAACTCTGCTGCCTGTGTCTTAGCTCGCACTAAGTCCCATTGTCCCATTCCCCTATCACCCCCGATCTCTCTGACCTACATTGGATCCCGGTCCAGCGACATCTTGATTATCAAATTCTCATCCTTGTTCTCAAATTCCTCCGTGGCCTCGTCCCTCCCTATCTCTGTAATCTCCTCCAGCCCCACAACCCCCTGAGATATCTGCGCTTCTCTAATTCTGGCCTCTTGAACATCCCTGATTTTAATCATTCCACTATTGGTGGGCGCACCTTCAGTTGCCTAGGCCTCAAGCTCTGGAATATCCTCCCTACACCTCTCCGCCTCCACCTCACTTTCCCCCTTTAAGACACTCCTTAAAACCTACTTCTTTGACAAGCTTTTGGTCATCTGACCTATTATCTCCTTATGTGGCTGCATGTTATACTTTGTTTTATAATGCTCCTGTGAAGTGCCTTGGGGCATCTTATTACGTTGGTTCGCATCCTTCCATCTACGAAAATGATGGACATGCAGCAAACAATCCATTTTTGTGGGGTGCCTTCTTTTGCTGCACCTTTGCTGATGGCTGTGCAGGCCAATCCTTGAGATGCAGCTTCTGCCACAAGTACTTCACATGAAGCTGCCAAATGACGCTGTGAGTTGTTGTTTTTCATGTTGCCGCCTATTGTTAAGCTGCTGTAGCAACTGGTTGTCATGATACTGCACACCAGTCCACAGGATATGTGGCCATTTCCCTCTTTCACTAGCTAGTTACTCCCAGGTGCGATAGTCGAAATTTAGGGATCTTCTTGTCACGCTTGCAAGCATTCTTGAAGCGGAACTTTGGGCACCCCACTGGTCGTCTGGCTCCCGCTACCTCACCATACAGAAAGTCCTTGCGTATGCGACCGTCTTCCATCCTGCGGACGTGTCCGATCCACCGAAGCCGCCTCTGTTTGATTAGTCCCAAAACACTTGGGAGCTCTGCCTTTGAGAGGGCTGCTGTATTTGTGATTTTGTCTTGCCAGGATATACCAATAATGTGCTGCAGACAGAGAAGATGGAAATTATTGAGCTTCTTTTCCTGGTAGCTGTAAGTCACCCATGTTTCACAGCCATACAGCAAGTGCTGAGAACACAGGCCTTATAAACCATCAGTTTGGTCCGAAGAGTCAGCTTGGTGTTATCCCATATATGTTTCATGAGGTGGCCAAAGGTGGTAGCTGCTTTCCTGATGCGTACATCGAGCTCTGCATCAAGGAACAGATTGTCTGTCACCATGGACCCAAGGTAGCAGAAGTTGCTCACCAATTCCAGTGGGATGTTATTTAGTGTGATCAGTGGCAGAGATGCAACACCTTGTCCCATATCCATGGTTTTCTTGACGCTTATAGTCAAGGAGAACAAGTAAGGGCACAGGAGAGAGAGCCCATGAGTCTTTGTAGCTGAGTTTCCATGTGAGTGACTAGCACAACATCATTAACATAGAGGAGTTCTCTGATCAGGATGCAATGCGTTTTTGTCTTCGCTTATGGCTTTGAAAGATTGAAGAGTTTGCCGCCTGACCCAGTGAGCAAGTAAACTCCTTCCATGTCTGCAGGGAAGGCGAAGGTCAGGAGCATGGAGAAAAAGATGCCAAACATAGTGGGGACTTGGACACAACCCTGTTTCACTCCATTCTTCGCTCTGAAACTGTTGGAAATGGAGCCATCAAACTGTACAGTGCAGTGCAAGTAGTCATGGAAGGAGTGGATGAGACTGAGCAGCTTCGGTTAAAGGTGCTATATAAATATAAGTTGTTGTTACTTTAGTGTCCTTCATGACCACAGGACATCCCATAATGCTTTACAGCCAATTGAATACTTTTGAAGTGTTGTAATGTAGGAAATGCAGCATGCAATTTGCACATAGCAAGTTCCCACAAACAGCAATGTGATAATGACCAGATAATCTGTTTTTGTGATATTGATTGAAGGATAAATATTGGCCAGGACACTGAGAATCACTCCCTCACTCTTTTTCGAAAAAGTGTTGTGGTATGTTTTACACACAGGTCTCTGTTTGACATCTCATCTGAAAGACGGCACTCCCTCAGTACTGCACTGGCATGGCAGCCTTGATTTTTGTGCTCAATTCTCGGAGTGGAACTATGAACCCATAACCTTCTGACTCTGAGCCATGGCGAACATTCTGTTCTCCTGAGGGAGGAGAGTATATTCATCTCCTATTGCACCAATGCCATGCTCATAGGGCTGTGCTTCAGGCTGCTCAAGAAGGCAATGCAGGAATGATGTGATGCTTGGGAAGCCAATATTCAAACTCTCCTTCAGGCTTTGAAAGCCAGTGGAGACACTGGAGCCCACGATAGCAGCATTCTGAGTTCCCATTGAAGCTGTAAGAGCTGTCATCAGAGGCTCCCTCACTGTAGGTCCCACTGCAGTATTCATAAGTATGCTTCATGGTGGCCTGCATTGTTTCCATTACTTTCTGGAATACCCCACACAAGTTAGAGCGGGATCTGCCCACATGCTGCGATATTGTGTGCAGGCTCACTGGCAGACAATCCAGCGTGCTGAAAGGTTGGTCGTACACAACGATTCTTCTTCGATAGACTGGGCTCTTGAAGTCACCAACTCTGTTCTCTGCAGCAGGGCTCGAATGTAAGCTTGCCTTCCGGCGAGCTGGTTTCTGGCCATCCTCTTACCCTGCCCCTGTTCTTGCCCACTTTTGCTAGGTGCAGATCCCTCTACTTGTCCCTCTGAATTACACCGAAGTGCCAGTTTCTGAGGTTGTGTGATGGTGTGTATTCATGGGGGAATTTTCTCCTCCTCCTTTTCTCCAACTTGGCCCTCATCTTCTCCTGGACCTAGAAAGGGATGAGAGGGAGAAGGGTTAGCAGTTGGTGATAAGGGTAAGAACAGTAAGATGAATAACAGCTCAAAGCAACATCACATTGTCATGAAGAGTGCATATGGGAGGGAGTTCAGTGAGAAGAGAGATGGTAAAATGGCCAAACACTCCACACAGCGTGTCCTCCAACCTGCCAGTTACAACAGTCCTGCCATTCTCCTGCCTACAATAGCCATGGTTATTTCTTCTCTCCTAATGGGGACAGGGCATGGATGCTGGATGGGCCTCTTTCTGTCTATATCTACTCCCGGTTGTTGTGTACCAGCTTGTCCTGCAAGAAGAAAGGGAGTGTGTTATTGCATGACCTAATAAAAGGTTGTGATGATGTGCCTGTCAGAATAGAATAGCGTTGTTAATGACTGCACAGTTGTAGGAAAGTGAGGGAAATAATTGTGAGGACAGTAGTATGTTCAGAACGAGCAAGTAGCAACAGAAGGATGTTATTGGAGCAGTGATGGGAAGCAGCAAGGGAAGCTTGTGTGTGATGGGATCACAGGTTCTGCAAGACTAAACAGAGACTAAGAGGCATGTGATTAGATATCTTACCTTAGCAATTCTGGTCAGATCAATAAACATTTTTCAGCTTTGCAGACAGGTCCTGCGTGCAATGCTTTGGGCATTCAGCTGCTCCACTGGGCAACCTGGCTGGATACCTTTCTGCCATCTGAAGAGCACTTCCATCCTCTTCCTTACCTTTTTCATCATATCTCTAGACCAGTGTCTGAAAACCAGGGGATCATCCTGCACCACCTCTGCCTGCTATTTTCCACTGTTCAAATGTAATTCAGTTCAATGCCCCCAAAATGAACCACCTCTTTAAGAGGTACAAGCTGTCAATAGATGGCATTACTGACATCTGATTTCACCCTCCTCCCACAACACTCATCGGTGAAATGTTAATGAACAGTGAGAGTTGTGCTGACAACTCTCTAATCTAAACCAAGTGAGGTGTGACCACTGATTTCCTGTCCCTCATGGTTCTCCCTCATGTGATCTGGTGTGTGGTCAGACTGCACCGCCCATTCTTGGCTTGTTGCTGGCACTACTCAAATTTCTCCCTGTATGTAAGCTTCAGGTAAAGAATAAAAGGCATGAATCTAGAGCTGCCAATTGAAATAAATTCTAGTAATGCTTAAATTCTTGTGGTTACAAGCTAACAGTTTTATACAATCAACTGTTCACCTGGTGTTATCCCTAACTGAGTGATTTCAGAAATAAGGAAGTATATCACCCTTTCTCTAGGCAGTGAGGACATTAATTAAGACAATTATCTTCTAACTCAATGCTCAAACATGTTCAGCCATACTGGATATACTGGATCAAGCTTTCAGTACCTTCGCAGTCTTTTTTTTGATGATGAAGTGGGTGCAAAACAACTTAAATAACAAGAGTGACATCGTCACAACTGATTATGTGTTTGTGACACAAAGCAGGAAGATGAATTAACAGTAACAGTTCTATACCTACCAACAGTTTGTTAAAATTTATAGCAGTGATTGTTTGCTTTGCTTCATTAGTTGGGTACACCAAATTGAAAATGCAGTTCCTTTAGTAAATGCACTATTTATTGGCTCCCTTTATTCTCCAACCACAAAAATAACATGGGCACAGATATTAAGTTTTCATTACAGATGAGGATAATCATTTGGCTGATCTTATTCATGCAGTTAGGGAGATCGTAATATCCCCCATTGTAGCATTCAATTGCTTCTTCAATTATTCTTGCCTCCACAGCTCTACATGGAAGTCTGTTCCAGATGTTGATCACTCCTGGGATTGACTTTGACTTTTGATCAGCTGAGTGACTGGCAGGCTGGCTGCCATTTTGTGGCCACTGAACCCCAAAATGTATCCCTGGCAGACATAAATTCATAAGATTCACATGAACTTATCTCTATTAGTCAAGAAAACATGCTATGTTGAATGAGGATTTTTAATTCATCGGTTGGAAACCTACATTAAACTTTTAAAAAGTAAAGCCAGAATCTTACATTTAACTTTTAAAAAGTTGGCAGCCAAGATGGCTGAAACACCTCCCAATCCAGGACATTGAATTGGAGATGCATGCCTAACAAGGCTCCCATCCATGACATTGGCTTGGATAACTAAATAGATTATCCAGTATCACCCTCGTTAGCAGGACATTCAAAGCCATCTTGGGGCATTCACTAGTGGAGACGTACCTCCAGGGGGTAAACACTGACACAGAGAGATTTGGGTTTTAGACTTTGGACCTCATTAAAATAAAGGTACTATCATTATATTAGGATATTATTGTCATTGAGGGAGTGTGACAAAGGTTCACCAGACTTGTTTCTGGGATGGCGGGACTGTCCTTTGAAGAGAGATTGGGGAAACTGAGCTTGTATTCTCTAGAGTTTCGAAGAATGAAAGGTGATCTCATTGAAACCTACAAAATACTTAAAGGGATAGACAGGGTAGATGCAGGTAAGATGTTTCCCCTGGTTGGGGAATCTAGAACCATGGGATACAATTTCAAAATAAGGGGGAAGCCACTTAGGACAGAGATGAGGAGAAATTTCTTTACTCAGAGGGTTGTGAATCTTTGGAATTCTCTACCGCAGAGGGCTGTGGAAGCTCAGTCATTGAATATGTTTAAAGCAGAGATTGACAGATTTCTAAATACCAATGACATAAGTGAATATGGGGATAGTGTGGGAAAAAGGCATTGAAGTGGATGATCAGCCATGATAATATTGAATGGTGGGGCAGGCTCGATGGGCTGAATGGCCTACTTCTGTTCCTATGAGAGAACCATGTGACAGTCTTCCCAGTCTCTGTAAAACTTGGAGTTTTTGTTACACAAAGCAGAGAAGCTTTTGAGAGCCAACCCATGCAAGACCCCCATGGGGCTGTGAGTGTGTGTGTGTGTGTCTTTCTCTCTGCAGTTATCATTGCAAGTTTCCAAACCTGTCTGTGACTGCAGAACATCCAAGTCTACCATTGCTACAGATAGAGACCACCGGGGGAGAAAGCCATCTACATCACTGTCTCTAAGAAAGCCCTGATCCAGGTGGACTAGCTACAAATGCACCTCTACCAGCCAGAGACTTCGTAACCATGAATTCAGCCAGAAGACAACTGAATTACCAGACCCCACAGATTGCATATTATTTTTACTTGTTCAGGACTCTAATGTAACCCAAACTATCCTTCATCACTCTGTAACCTATTTGTGTGTGTGTGTGTGTGAAAGTTGGAGCGTAGTTATATTCTTTTACTTAGATCGGGATTTGATTTTTAGTACAATTAAACTAACCTCTTGTTTAAACTCAAGAGAACCTGTCCGATTGGTTCTTTTATGATCATAGCACATAAAGAGTTAAACACTCACTGAATTGGTAAACACATCCACTGTTTAAAAATAAATAAACCCTGTTGTGGTCGAACATGGAGAAGGACAAGAGAGGAGCCTTGCGACCCATGACTCGAACATATTCCAGTCGAAGTTTTAAATGTTTCAAATATTTCATTAAATTTTTTAAATAACCTCTCAGACATCTCCTTCCTAGGCTGAAAAGCCCAAGTTTCTGTAGTCCTGACATTAGGGATTAATACAATGGCTGTTCTTTGCACTGCCTCCAGTGCTTGAATGCTTCTATTGCTTCTTGGCAACCAGAACTGGACGCAGTATTCAATGTGTGGTCTGACCAGAGCACCGCACAGTTTGACCACTATCTCCTCTGATTTGTATTCAAATAATTTGGCCATGTAGCTCAAAATTCTATTGGCTTTGTTGATTGCTGCTTTGTATTGGCTGCTCTGGTTAAGTCTTCACAGAGCCCTTGGTCTCTTTCAGCTTCATCAGTGTTCCATATTTAAATTAGTCCAATTTATAACTAAAATAGCTAAAGATGTCTACCTGTTAAAGAAAGAATTTGAATTTTTATAATGCCTTGTATGTCTTCAGAACATCCCAAAACGTTAATGACCAATGAATTACCTTTGGAATGTAGCTTTCTTGTTTTGAAGGTAAACGTGATACACAGCAGTGAGATGATTGATCAATTATTATGTTATGGTTGTGTTGGCCAGGATCTTCTTCAGAAAAGTGCTGCAGGATGTTTTACATTCAGCAAACAGTTAGACAGGGCCTCAATGTAACATTCAAAACATGACATCTCCAGTAATACAGTATTTCCTCATTACTGCATTGAAGTGACAGCCTGAATTATGTATTCAAATCTGGGATTGGGGCTTAAATCCATAACCTCTGACTCACAAATGAGAGTGCTGCCATTGATCCAGGCTGATTTTTTTTTTAAAAAGTCATCCTGTCAACTTCTAGTATTCAAAGAAATATTTTCAGCAGTAGAGGTCAGTTATAGGAATGCTAATTTTCCAAGTATCGTTCATTAGGAGAAAAGATACTTATTCGGAGCAAAATAACTAATTATGGTTTAAAAGTGTGCTTTACTTTCATGAGGTTGGTCTGAAAAGCAAACTCCCGTGTCCCTTTAAATTGGTATGTAGTCTCTGGCTGATCATAAACCTTGCTCTCAACATTTCTTGCACGTGTGGTTGTGATTGTTACATTCATGGCATTTACGCTAGGTATTCAAAATGGGTACTGCATCATCAACCACAACCTATGAACTACTTGCCTAAATTGAATATACACTTGACCAGATTGACTCAGGTTGTAAATGAGCAGACAATTTATCGAACATTGATACAGGTAACTGAATATTATTCAGTATGAAAAATATATTTACTGTGATTTACAAACTTTATCATCCTCAAAATGTCAAAACAACAAACATTTTTCTCCTAAACTATCTCTCATCATGCATGAATCCTTGAGAAATGGATAGTCATGCTACAAAACGCCAAAAGAACATCGCTGACTTAGCTCAACCTCTCTGCTGGCCTCAGACTGACTAATGAGTTGGATGCAGGCAATCCCAGGCAAGCCCACACTTGTAATATTCAAGTCAAAGAGCTGTTCATCAAAGAGCTACAAATAATCATTGGTCTTGTCCCTTTTTCACAGGCCCAACCCATGGCAGCTGTCAATATTGAATCATGGTTAGATCTGTGCCAGATAACTTGAACAATCTGATGAAATAATTTTCAACTTTACCATTTTGGGCAATAAACTGGCAGAATGGATTGCCCGCTCATTATATAATATGCCCAACTTTCATGTGGGTTGATTTTAATGGCGATCAAAATCAGTTTTGATGAAAGCTTATTGACCTGAAGCATTAACTCTGGCTGGAATTTAACGTCCCCTTGCTCCCCCCACACCCCGCGCCCCCCCGGGAACAGGCTGGGAGGTGGGGGGGTGGGATGCGGGGTAAAATTGTGTGGGAGGTATGGGGCTGATGTGCCCATTGCCTACCCACCCCTGCTGCTATTTTACCAACAACAGGGGAGGTGGCAAATGGGCTGCCCAGGACAATTGAGGCTCTTAAGTGGCCAATTAATCACCACTTAAGTGGCCTCCTCCTGCTGCCATTGGTATTTTACTAGCAGTAGGCGAGCATTTCAGCACCTGAGGAGGCCACCCAATAATACCTGGCAGCCTCCTTGCAGGCTGAGGGGGGAGAGCCTCCTGATCAGGCACCCTGTCCCCCATGGAGGGACTCCCCTGCTAAAACTACCCCACCTCCTCTGCTCTCTGACCCAATCCCCCTTCACCGGGGGCTAGCTGATTGTCCCTGGTGAGCCCCAACCCCACTTACCTGTTCCAAAACTGGCGTCCATCGTGGCTCCTCTCACTGGGTGCAGTCCCAATAGTGGCCACTGCTCCCAGTGGTGTTACTGGGACTGAAGAGCTACCGGCCCTTTGATAGGCCGGAAGCTCTTGGAGGCCGGACTTCCTGCCTCAGAGGGGTGGAAGTCCCCACCGAGACCTATTCGAGGCCTGGGCCACACAAAATAGCAGTGTGGCTTCCAGGCCCGGTGGAGGTGGGCTCTCCTCCGACTTTTCAGCCAGTGGTGGGGCCACCACCTCAATGTTAAATTCAGCCCTTGTTTCTCTCTTCACAGATGCTGCCTGACCTGCTGAGTATTTCCAGCATTTTCTGTTTTTATATCAAAATCAGGCAGGTTCTATAATGGATGGCATATTTCTGGCAGTTTATCACCTAAGTGGTAAAGGTGAAAATTATCCCCTCCCACGTGAAGACGTACAAGAACAAAAGACATTAACAAATTGTAGCTCTCATATCTATATTTGATCAACAGTACTTTAAAAAGATATATAGGTTGTTAATCCTTATACTGACCTGTCACTTGCACCCTGATTGCTGCTTAATAATTGAATTGCTACTTTTTTGGAACTTATTTCTTTGACCAACATTTTGGTCATTTGCCTTCATATCTTAATATATGTCTCAATATTGTAGAGTTTGTTTTACAATGCTCCTGTGAAGCGCCTTCGGACATTTTATTATGTTAAAAGTGCTATTTTAATACAAATGGTTTTGTTATTGTTTTGAGACTTTGTGCACTGACCTGGTTGGCTGTTCTTTGTAGGTGAACCTGGATGTTTAATCTGTAAAGCAGGAACCAAATAAATAACATAACAAATACAAATTGTCACAGTATTTTCATACCACTAACATCCAATCTTCACCCCTGATTACCTGCCAATCTAGAGAGCAGTCTGTGGCATAAATGCAAAAACAAATGTTTTCAAAAATTGCAGCAAAACTCAACTACCTTTGTAATACAAAAGCAAAATACTGCAGATGCTGGAACTGTGAAATAAAAACAGAAAGTGTTGAAAATACTCAGCAGGTCAGGCAGCATCTGTAGAGAAAGAAACAGAGTTAACGTTTCAGGTCAATGACCTTTCATCAGATGAAAGTGTTATGCCACTCACCTGTCATGCCCTGTTCGATCCTCTCGGTGCACTGTCTCAAGGTTGGAAGATCCACACTTCTGCTGTTGACTTCTTTGGTCATTTTCAATCATGCCTGCTTGATTGGAGAGGCTGTCCTCTGCAATGAGAAGCTTTTTTTATGTTGTCTGATGCAACATAAATCAGATGCGTGGAGTTCAGGTTGTTTGAAGATCTCAAACAGGTTTAGTAAGCAGCTAACAACTATATAGAGTACAGAACTAACTATTACAGGACTTACCTCTTGGTGTTACAGTAGCAGAGTGAGACTGGCATGTAGTCACATAACTACATCCTGGCATATAGCTCATTAGCATACTAGGATCTTAAAGGTACATTACTCTTAAAGGCAATCAAACAACCCCCTTATTTCCAAAGATAAGCCTTGTATGGTAAAAGTAAAAACACATGAAATTAGACAACATCAAAATTATTTACACATGGCTAGAGATTATGAAATTTTCAAGAATAGAGGCTCAAAAGTCCATAGGTCGCCTCGGTGGTTTGGCAACCCTTGCTCGGGGACTTTGCATCCCTTCTGTTGCTGTTCTTTGAGGTTTCTCCATCTCTGGGCCAGTCTCTGTTGCTCTGCCTTCAGCCTGCTAACATACTCCGTTGCCTTTCTCAAGATGACCACCTTTGAGGCCTTGTCATTCTTGGAAAGTTCTGACACCTTATGTTGAAGATCCAACAGATAATGATTCAACTCATTTCTTCTCTGCCTCTTCAGGACATTGCATGTTCATCACCTCTCCTTATCCTCCGTGTCTGAAGGCTCGGGGCTCCAGATTGAGGACTTGTTGGGGGAAGAGTACTTGGTCTCATGGAGATACCTGTCCATTCTGGCTCATTGTGGTGCTGGCAGTTCTCTATAGAGCAGAAGTGAAGGTGTGGCATAGTTGTGCTGTTTCTTGGGTTTCCAGACTGCAACGTTTGATGCTGGTCAGAGTCTACGAGCAGGTTCCAGTCCTTGGAGATTTTCCCTTGGCAATGCTCTCCTGGATAGTTGTGATGTCGAGGTCCTTACATGCTGGTAGTCCTGCCACTGCCGGTCTGCTTGTATCTACTAGGTAGAATGTTTGTGGTTTCCATGCCGACTTGCCATATTTGCATTGCATTGTTAATGTGCCATTGCAAGGTATGGGTGACCCGTTGTGTGCAGATAGTTTGGCAGTTGTCAGTTGTATCTTTGATCGCCAATGACTCTGGTACATACCTTTGAGGTTTCTGTCTGGTAGGATATTTGCACTAGCGCCGGTGTCAATCTTGACCTTTAGTGTATTTTTGCCAGCTTTCTTTGGGCATGTGATGTTGATGGCGGTGAAAGCTTCCAGTTACGTGACTTCATCAACATGATGTGTCAGGTTCACAATGTGGAATGTTTGCTTGTCTTCTGACTGAGACTTACTTCTCTCTGAGTCTTGTCCCAAGTCTGTTTTGCTGTGGACCTCATGTATCGGTTTGCGATTATGCATGTCTCTGGCGCTTTCCTCGCTGCTGTTGCAGTGCTGCTGCACCTGTCTTCTCTTGGCTCGTGTCCTACCATGGCTTCTGGCTGCGACTTCGGAGCCAGAATTCATGCATAAGCGGGCCCAGTGTCCTTTTACACCACAAGCCTTACATAGGTCTCGAAATGCAGGACAACTGCGCCTTGAGTGGGATCAACCACACAGCTTGCTTGATCTTTTTGACCTGGTTATGGTTCTGATACTGTTGGCTGCACCTCGTGCTTGTAGGTGCTGTTGTCCAGATACAATGGCTTCGTATTTCCTGCCATCTTCCAGAAGTGCATCAATGCTGTGATCTTTTTTTCCCTCAAGAGGTCTTTCTGAAATGCTTCAATGGGTGTTGATACAATCACCAGCTCCATTATTTGGTCTGACAGCTCAGCTTCTGAGAAATCGCATTCTTTGCCCTTACTACGGCATCTGCTTATGAACTGGTCTATTGATTCCTGTGGCTGTTGCCTGTAGGACATCAATTCTAGGCGGTGAATTCGCACATTCACTCTTAATCTGAGCTGATCTTCCAGCACATTCCATATCTTAGCGGGATCTTTCTGGTCCTTTTCAGATATGCCTGAGGTATTGATTCTGTACAATCCCTCATTTCCAATTGCTATCATTATTTTTAGAGCTTGCTTCTCTGGTTCTGATCTGTGAAGCATAACTGCATTCTCTGTTTGAACAGTTGGAACTCAGATAGGATATCCATGGCTTTCCAGTTCATGTTGGGAAAATTGAAATCCATCTTTCTGCTGTTCTTTTGCTCGAAAACTTGCTTTACTTGCTAAAACTTGCTAAACTCTCTTGGCTGATTTGATTGACAGCAGAAACTTGTCAGTTTATCCAGCTTCCAGCACTGGAGTCTGTTGTTTACACAGCTGTGCAACAGGTATTTCAAGTGTCTTTTTTCTGTTAGTTTGTTTATACAACCTTTCAAGAGGCAATTCTTAATGCTTGAGTGGTTTTATGATTTTTATTAAACTCAGGCTAAGTGAATGAAAAGTCTTCACAGTGAGTGGTTTTAATGGGGTTTCCTTTTATAGTTCTAGCTGCTGTGTGAATGAAGGATTCCCGCGCTTTTCACTGTTGGGTGCCTCCTGTAATGGCGCCGACCACCATTCAGCCTGGGAGGGGAGTTGGGTCTTCTTCATTTTTGTAACAGAGGCTTTGAAAACGATCAACTTTTAGGCACTTCAAAGCTTTTTGAAAAAAGATTTGATATGCTGAAGGACGTCAAAGCTTTTTTTTAAAGCAGTATCCCTCGCCTGTTGGCAGAATGACTCATCCAATTTCCTTGCAGCCTGTCGTTCAGTTCTGTCTTCTACAGCTTGAGGTATATGTTTTCTTCTTTCCCTGTTTGGGCCAGTATTTTTCTTTACCTTTCTCTCTTCCAGCTGTAGGGAGGTAGTTTTTAAAAGCTGTTTTCCTGTAGTCTTCAGACTTGGATTTTTTTCTTCTCACCACAGCTGCCACCATGCAATGAGAAGCTGTTTTTATGTTGTCTGATGCAACATGAATGAAATGTGTGGCTTTCAGGTTGATTGAAGATCTCAAACAGGTTTATTAAACAGCTAACTAATATATACAGTACAGTTACCTATGACAGGACTTGCCTCCTGGTGTTACAGTAGCAGAGTGAGACTGGCATGTAGTCATACGACTCCATCCTGGCACTTAGTTCATTAGCATACTAAGATCTTAAAGGTGCATTACTCTTAAAGGCAATCACACAACACTGTTCCTCGCCTCCTTGTAAGAGCTCACCTCACTGCATCCCCTCACATCCCACAGCAGGACTTCCAGATAAGAGCGAGAGACCTGGGGAGCAGCAGGAGTGCAGCCCGTCCTAGCCGCAGACAGAGTATCAAGAGGATGCAGGACCTCAGGAGGGTTTGACAAGTGAATGGCTTAACACTTTCAGGTGCTAAGCCCCACACTCAGACTTTTCCAGAATTGTCCTGTACAGCATGCCTCAGGTCAACACACCTTGCATCACCACCAATTCCTCTCTCTCCAGGCACCTTACATAGCCATCTGAAGAGCCACCACTCATACTTACCCTCAGCCTATTGCCCTCTTGCACCAATGCCTCACAGTCACCCTCCACAAATGGTGCCTTTCCCTCCTCTCCACACAAGCCATTATGAACTCACACCTCTCTGTTTTCTCTCCTTGCAGGAGAAGAGAGCACACAATTTGATGGGAAGCAGAGACTGGGGTCAGTGGCCCTCCAGTGACAAGCACCTTATTGACACTAGCCATGCATGACCACCTGCGCCAATGGAAAGGAGGTCTTGTTCCAGAAGGCTCCAGATGGTCAGCAGTGATTTGCCATGAGAGCCTGACCCTCCTGAGGCACTGGTGCTCAGACATGTTAGGAGAACTGATCGTCTATCTGGAGACTCTGCGTCGGGGGTCTCTCTCCTTCTAGCTGCGTCTTGGTGTCCATTCCATCTGCCCAGTGGAGGGGCAAATGTCTGAGGAGAAGGCAACTGGTGCTGCTGATGATGTTGCACCTATTGCTGCTGGTACTGTTGGTGGTGGTGTTGTTTCTGCTCTTGCCCCTCATCGGAGGTTGTGGGTAAAATGTTGGAAAAGGTTATAAGAGACAGGATTTATAATCATCTTGAAAAGAATAAGTTCATTAGCGATAGTCAGCACGGTTTTGTGACGGGTAGGTCGTGCCTCACAAACCTTATTGAGTTTTTTGAGAAGGTGACCAAACAGGTGGATGAGGGTAAAGCAGTGGATGTGGTGTATATGGATTTCAGTAAGGCGTTTGATAAGGTTCCCCATGGTAGGCTATTGCAGAAAATACAGAAGTATGGGGTTGAAGGTGATTTAGAGCTTTGGATCAGAAATTGGCTAGCTGAAAGAAGACAGAGGGTGGTGGTTGATGGCAAATGTTCATCCTGGAGTTTAGCGACTAGTGGTGTACCGCAAGGATCTGTTTTGGGGCCACTGCTGTTTGTCATTTTTATAAATGACCTGGAAGAGGGTGTAGAAGGGTGGGTTAGTAAATTTGCGGATGACACTAAGGTCGGTGGAGTTGTGGATAGTGCCGAAGGATGTTGTAGGGTACAGAGGGACATAGATAGGCTGCAGAGCTGGGCTGAGAGATGGCAAATGGAGTTTAATGTGGAAAAGTGCGAGGTGATTCACTTTGGAAGGAGTAACAGGAATGCAGAGTACTGGACTAATGGGAAGATTCTTGGTAGTGTAGATGAACAGAGAGATCTTGGTGTCCAGGTGCATAAATCCCTGAAGGTTGCTACCCAGGTTAATAGGGCTGTTAAGAAGGCATATGGTGTGTTAGCTTTTATTAGTAGGGGGATCGAGTTTCGGAGCCACGATGTCATGCTGCAACTGTACAAAACTCTGGTGAGACCGCACCTGGAGTATTGCGTGCAGTTCTGGTCACCGCATTATAGGAAGGATGTGGAAGCTATGGAAAGGGTGCAGAGGAGATTTACTAGGATGTTGCCTGGTATGGAGGGAAGGTCTTACGAGGAAAGGCTGAGGGACTTGAGGTTGTTTTCGTTGGAGAGAAGGAGGAGGAGAGGTGACTTAATAGAGACATATAAGATAATCAGAGGGTTGGATAGGGTGGATAGTGAGAGTCTTTTTCCTCGGATGGTGATGGCAAACACGAGGGGACATAGCTTTAGGTTGAGGGGTGATAGGTATAGGACAGATGTGAGAGGTAGTTTCTTTACTCAGAGAGTAGTAGGGGCGTGGAACGCCCTGCCTGCAACAGTAGTAGACTCGCCAACTTTAAGGGCATTTATGTGGTCATTGGATAGACGTATGGATGAAAATGGAATAGTGTAGGTCAGATGGTTTCACAGGTCGGCGCAACATCGAGGGCCGAAGGGCCTGTACTGCGCTGTAATGTTCTAATTCTAATTCTAATTCTAACTGCATAAAAGTGCTCCCGTGCTGAGGTGAGTGGGGAAGTGTAGCTGAAGGTGAGTGATTCCAAGAATTTGGCAATCACCTATCAAGCAGTGAAATTACACTCTGAGAGATGATGTGCTTTGAACAGCAGCCTCTCATCTGCCAGTGGCTGGAGCTCTTCGGTTTCACTGATTAAAGCCTTCCCAACCTGTCAGTTTCACTGAAAAAGCTCTTCCTGCTGTGCACATGCCTTATTGTCCCTTGCGAGTTACTGACAGGTTGGGAAATAGGTTGCCTGGCTGGGAAAGTCAGAAGCCAGAGTTAAAGAAGTTCTTAATTGCCTTTTTAATTACCTTAATTGGCTTCCCGTCAGATTCAAGGGGGTTCTGGGGAAACTCGGAAGAGGGTGGGATGACATGAGAATCCCAACCCGATGTAAATTTCAGGGGATTTAACTCCCTGCATTGCACACAAACCTGCTTCCCTTTGACTGACAGAAGTCCCCCCTTTGTATGTTGAATGGAACAGTTTTAACTATTCTGCTTCTTTACTTTTTGAAACTAGTTCAATTAAATTTCATTGAATGCATGTGGCCCAGACATTTGCTCCTTCTGAATCAGATCTAAAGCTGATTTATGTGTTACTGTAAAGAGGTTATCTTGAAACATCTTTAAGATGTTGATCCAATATTTTAATATTTGCACAAGAAAGGAGTGTGAGGAGGAAATCTTCCCAGTTCACCCTAAGTGTCAAGTTTTTGGAGTTATTTTCCGAATTGTAGTGCTAAGGACTTTTATAGTTATAAATGTCAGAAATAAGTTCCATAATTTGTCTTACTTTAATTCTGGGATTATCAGCAAAAACAAAAGTAAGAGATTGTACAGCTGCACATGGTTGAGATGAACAGCTACATTTGATTTCTATCTATTAGGTTTTTTTTGTGATATGAGGGATTTGCCAAGCTTCAGTGAAACCTATAAAGACTTGCAAGGCTTTGTGTGAATTTGTGTAACTGGGAAGGAGAAACAGATGTTTATGTTATTATGAGCATGACTACAGTTACTTGTAGCAAATAGTATTTCAATAATAATATGATTAAGCTCCTATGTCTTCAAGGATTCAAGGCACACCAAATGGCTCCGTGGATAAATGCACTACCTAGTGCAGCATTGGGCCATGCAAACCAGAAAGGTCCAAGACCTATCCCTGTTGATCTTAGCAAGGATAGTAGTGAGTGTGCTGCAATTGCTATCAACATTCCTGTAATAGGATAGATTATGCAGATTTCCCATTACTGATCATTTGGCAACAACCCTGTTGAAATGTTTCAATGTTGGGTGTGTAGAGGAGTGGTCAGCTACCAATTTTTAAAAATATATTATTCTTGGGATGTAGGTGATGCTAGCAGGAACACATCTTCATCGCCATCCCTAGTTGTCCTGGTAAGGTGGTGGTGGGTCTTTTCCTTGAACCGCTGCAATCATTGTGCTTTTAGTGCTCTCCACAATGGTGTTAGGTAAGGAATTCCAGGAATTTGGCCAAGCAATGATGAAGGAATGGCAATATATAGTTCAAGTCAGATGTTGCATGACTTGGAGGTGAACTTAGGGGCAATAGTGTTCCCATGATCTTGCTACTCTTGTCATTCTTGGTCGAGGTCAGTTTTGGGCTGAAGTAAGCTTGATATATTGCTGCAATTCATCCTGTTTATAGTACAGTGTAGCAATAGAATGCCAGTGGTGGTGGTGGAGTGAGGGGGGGGGGAGCGGGTGGGGGGTTCATGGAGTTAAATATTGAATCATACTTCCTCACACTCCTTTCTTGGGCACTGATCAAGTGGGCTGCTCTGTTCTGGATAGTGCTGAGCTTCTTGAGTATTGTTGCAATTGCTCCAATCCAAATGGGTGGTGCATATTTCATCACATTCCTAACTTGATCCTTATTGAAGGGAGAGAGGTTTGAGTGGTTAGGAGGTGAACCGCCTCTCACCGAGTCCCCTGTCTCTGTTTGCTATTCTTGTTGTCACATTGTTGATATCACTGGTCTTGATCCTATGCACACCAACATCCAGACATTTCAACAGCGGGGTGACGATGAAAAAATACAGGCTCAAACTGAAGAGTTACAAAAATTGACTTTACCTTTATTAAAAAAAATAGACAATGCGCAAAAGAAGGCTGCATGTGTATTCAAAGATTGCCGCACTATCTGTTTCGAACAAAGGTTGCTTAATCAGGTTGAGAGGTATCAATTACACCCAACCTGAAACATTCCTGAATACAATGGGTTCAACTGAAACAAAGAAGGTATGAAATGGGAACATCATAACTGGATTATTCTCATCCTGGGCCATTGTGTGATCACCATGGGGGAAGAGACCAAAGCATCTCCTACCGGAAAAGGCAGCCCTTGAAGCAGGGAGAGAGAGACATACACATTAATTGCCCACTTAAGGGTCTCAATTGGTGGTGGGACGGGAAGGCCGTTCACAGGCCTTCCTGCCCCAGACTTAATTTGGGTGGAGGTGGGAAGGTGGTGGGTTCCCATCCCCACCACCATCCCGCCCAAGTATATGCTCTCCCTGCCTCCAATCCTGATGCAGGGGAGAGCATAACATTCCCCCTGTTGTATGACCAGTATAGCAAGGTATTGGAGAGCATCATATCCTATATTGCCTTTACGAGAGGAGGTGAAAAGGGGTTAAAATGATCCTTTTACATAAAAAAATATAAAAAATTAAACATAGCTTCAATGAGTCAGTTTAACCGCAAATATCTGAATTACTGTTGGCTACTTTTTATTTTAAACACTGCATCATTTAATATTTATAAATTAAAAACATTATGAACTAATCACATTCTCTTTTAAAGAAATGCTTGATAAAAGAACTTAAAATCTTCCAGTTGCATGATTCAGTTTTATCAGTGTGAGGTAAGAAAATGTGGATAGTGAGAGTGTGCTCCTATTTCAAACAACGCCAAGGTGATAATTAGAATGTCAAACATTTTTGCCCTGTAAACTTACCTACACTCTGGGTGTAGAGGATTATTAGAGATGGAACAATGCTCTCATAGAGATCACAGGATTAACTGACTGTTCATCTTTCACTGCCAAACACGGGCATCAAAACAGTTTTATAGAAAAGCTATTCATAACCTGTTGACTAAAACAGCATGATTACCGCGGCATTGCCCCAGCTTGTAGTTTTGCTGCTACCTCAGAACAATTTTGTGAGGCGGTCCTGGGGCAGAACAGCTAGAAGTGAAAAGTTTACTTCATTTTACATGAATTGGCTTGATTCCAGCCTGGGAAACATCAGTGAACAGTTGTTAAAAACCTCACTCTTACATTTCTGTACTAATTTTTATTTTTTAAGTTACTCATTGAATTAAAGTTTTGCTGCATTTTAGTAGATCTCTCTGATCTTACTTCTTGCATAGAAATGTACAAAATGAATTCTATCCAACATAGAATGGTTACAGTATAGAAGGAGGCCGTTCGGCCCATTGGTCCCCTACCAACTGTCTGCAAGGGCAAATCTGCTAGTTCCACTCCCCAGCCCTTTCCCTGTAGCCCTGCAAACTTTTCTTTTCAGGTTCTTATCCAATGCCCTTTTGAAAGCCACAATTGAATCTGCCAAACTCTCAGGTGGTGCATTCCAGATCCTAACCACTCACTGTGTAACATGGGGTTTTGTGTTCAATCTTAGAAACTACAAAATAAACTTCAGTACTTGAAGATTCTGTGGACTTGAAAAAAAATGTTTAGCAACTTATTTCAGGTTTAAAATTATAATATAATAAATGACAGATAACACAGGTTCACATGATAATAATCCCACTCTGGGAGTTTAACTAAACGTGATTTTTTCTGATAACACTCCTGTGAAGTGCCTTGGAACATTTTACTACCTTAAAGGTGCTATATAAATTCAAGTTGTTGTTGTGAGAACATTAAAATTTTCCTTTAAAAGGAAATTATTTTTATGAAAATAAAATGTTTCCCAAACATATTTTGTTTTGGGAGCAAGAAAGGTCCTGCCACGTTTGTTGCAGCAGAAGTGAAGTGAAGATACACTTTAATGGATTTATTTTATTGCGCTGCACAGTTGAAAAAAGCTTTGTGAAGTACTTTTCAACAAGACGGTCGAGATGAGTTTCCATTCAGCGACTAACATCACTGTTATACCAATGGAGGAAGATTTGAATCTACTGGTGGCCAGGAGAGATATTTACAGGAGTGTTTCCTAGGTCAGATTAGTTGCATATCCATTCAGTAAATCCCATGTAAACAGGTATAAACTGCTGGAATGCATGCGAATTGGAGTGCAGTCTTTTAAAAAGACAGCTCAACTGATCAAAAGGCAATGGGGGAAAATAGCCACCCACCCCAATAGAAAAATGAAAGCAGAGAAGCCGGTGTCAGTGACTGGAAAAAGTTGTTGGTAGTGACATGTTGAGACAGAATAAATATGACTACTAGGAATAGCAGGATTGTAGCTGGTGACAGCTGTGGAGATTGCTGTGCAAACACCACTAGGATATATTCAGACAGAAATGGAACTGATATCAAGCTTGTCAAATCTGAAAGCTTTGTTCTTACGAGCTGTGCATGAGAAAGTAATTGTTCAGCCAAGCTGTCATCGCATTTCGGAAAGCTACCCCTCCAGTGCTAAATGTAAGTCTGTGTATATACTGTACACTCTGATCTGCTTTGACTGTAACACTCTGTTTTTGTATCCTGAATCAGGATACATAGCATTGTATGTTCCAACATGTCTGATACATATATTAAATAGTACTGATGGAAAACTGCTGTGTGATTGTTTGATAACCCACAGTTTTACAATTAATAATCCCTGACTAAAATTTATGGCCCCGGATATCCATGGGCCTTCTGGTACACTCCTGCTGTACGTCAAGGGCTGGACATCAGTGGGAAGGCCAATCAGATGGGATGTTGTAGAAAGGTAAAGCCAGCATTACTGTTCCAGGTTTAGTTTAGTTTAGTTTAGAGATACAGCACTGAAACAGGCCCTTCGGCCCACCAAGTCTGTGCCGATCATCAACCACCCATTTATACTAATCCTACACTAATTCCATATTCCTACCACATCCCCACCTGTCCCTATATTTCCCTACCACCTACCTATACTAGGGGCAATTGCTAATGGCCAATTTACCTATCAACCTGCAAGTCTTTGGCATGTGGAAGGAAACCAGAGCACCCGGAGGAAACCCACGCAGACACAGGGAGAACTTGCAAACTCCACACAAGGCAGTACCCAGAATTGAACTCGGGTCACTGGAGCTGTGAGGCTGCGGAGCTAACCACTGCGCCACTGTGCTGCCCTAGGTGAGCACGTGTCATGTGAAAATTGACAGTGAGAGGAATTATGTGATGCCAAAATAGCTGTTAAGATTTAAAATGTAGCAGAAAGTCATTGGGAATTTCAACTTGCTTTGTTATCTGTACTCTTCATTTCAAGTGTCAAATTTATTCATTTTAAAGAGTTGTTTTTTTTAAAAAAGTCACAAATTTTTCAATTCTGCTTGCAAGTTTCTGTCAAAGTTACAGTATTGATTTGAATCAAAAGTAATACTTATGAAGTCCCGGAACTATCACATTCACATTTAATCACTTCAGTTACTAAAGAAATTACACAAAAACATAACACAATGTGAACCTATATATAAAAAGCCCCTGTGTCTTTTCAATCAATTGCCTTAGCTACTTGGTCATGAATGCAACTTGGTATTTTGTTGGTGCCCATGTGTACAAGTATTGGGAGATGACAAACAAAATACTGTTATTCATCATAAAATAAATATGTCTTTTAATCGTCATTCTGTTGTATTAGAGCACCAACATTTTGAAGACAGATTATCTAATCATTGCTGTTTGTCAGATCTTTCTATGTGCAAATTGGCTGCTGAGTTTCCTACATTACAACAGACAAAACTGTCATGTCAAAAGTATTTTATTAGCTGTAAAAGTGTTTTGGGATATTGTGAAAGGCGCTATATAAATGCAAGTTTTTTTTATTTTACTTTGAAAGTACCCAATTAAATTCAAAATGACATGAAAAATGCCAAACACTATGTTACGGCCAGGTGTGGAGGGGGCCTCAGGCTCCCCTCTTGCCGGCCCTCTTATTTCACCGCAACAAGGTTTATTCCCTTTAAACAGTGGTCGTATTTACCACCTCTGTGACTGCTTTACCTTTGTCCTTTACTGTGATTGTGAAAGAACCAATTGGACAGGCTTTCTTGAGTTTAAACAAGAAAGAAGTAAGTTTATTATACTTAACACTCGAATTCCGATTTAACATAATTAAAAGTGCGCTACACATTCACGCACACATGCACATGAGAATCACACACACACAAATTGATTTCAGAGGGAAAAATAGATTTGGTGGTTGGATAAAATTCCAGAATAAATGGAACTTAAATACATAGTCTGTTAAGGGGATGATCCGTTAGTCCTCGGCTGAAGCTGTATTCTTGAAGTCCTCGCTGGTCAAAATGCACTCTGTAGCTGGCCAGCTTTGCTCAGGGTTTTTTGAAGGCAGAATTGTAGTTGGCTCTCTTCCCTTGGTCGCTGGCTGTTTTCTGGCTTGGAGGGTTCACAGTCGCAGGCGGTTTTCTGGGGAGAGAGAAAGAGAGAGAGAAAGGAAAGCATGTAGCTTTCTGCTGCTGCACACTCTGAGTTATTGCTTACCTTCTATGAGTGCAACAAAACTTCTGTTTTTTCAGAGACGGACAGACGATCATATGGTTCTCTCAATCCCCTTTGTTTTTAATGAGATACAAGGTTCACAATTTGTTCCACAGATTCCGGGATGTCAATACTTACACTTGGAGGGGTTTGCTCTTTCAAAGTCAATGTGTCAGGATGACCTTGACTGTCATGCTAATGAAGCAATCCTGGGTAATTCAATTACTAGAGCAAGCCATTGTTCTGGGTCCAGGGCTCCTCAGACCTCTGTCTGCAGTTGAACCTTTGAATGTGCAAAGGTGTTTCAGATGCAAATTGTGATGGCCATTTTGGCTGCCAGTTTTTAAAAATAAGTTACTGTAGGATTTTTTCCATTAAAAGTCTAACGTAAATTTCAACTGATGAATTAATATTTCTTATTTGGCATATGGGGTTTTCTTGACAACTACAGAAAGCATTTGATGGAATGAAAGCAAATTTCGAAATAAAAATCATCCAGTGTTATGTATATCATTGGAACAAGGCTGGAAATATATATGTGTCAGTTTGCCAGAGGTGAAGTACTTTCAAATTTAGGCCAGTTGAAAATCATAAAAATTCACCAGATTTCAGTGGGATTTTCTCCTCTCCCATCAAATGCATTGCAGCAACTTTGAATTCTCAGTCTGAACAATAAATAATACTGATATTAAGCAATTCACTCTCTTGGTTACCCATGGTTTCGTATTTTCGCAAAGAACTGGTGCAACAAATATACAGCTGGAAGTGACTGAACAAAGTCACATGTCTCAGCAAAATAATTTTTATTGCTGACAATTACAATAACTGTACTTTGCAACTTACATTGAACAGGCTGGTCTAAAAGATCCCTGGGGCTTTGTAACTCCGGTAGGAGTACAACATAACCTACCGGAAATCATGTCACTGCCAATTTCCCTGTCAGCCTTGTAAGGGTTAGAACTTCCACCTGCCCCTTACATGGCCAATGATGTCAAGTCAGCCCTTGTGACTCACTAGGGATATGGTGAAATTTTTGAAGTCAGAGATGAGACAAACTGTTCTTGAGTTGAACACAAAAGTGCCCCACCAATAGCACCCAGACAGTGACAGTGCAAAGTAATATGGCCCAAAAACATCACACTGCCCCACATTTAATCCTGCAGTTCCCTTTGATCGGTCTAGACTAGTCATACAGAAATCAGACAATACCGTGCCAAAAATACTGTGGTGAGTTTGCTGTGTATCATTGACAAGTTTTTGGGTAAGTTCTGTAATAGTGTTACTGGCTTTATGGACCCTTCAATGTACAAAATAAGAATAAACATATCCCCCCGTGGTTACTTGTACCTTTATTTTGATGTAAAACCAAATTTAAAAGACGTGAAGTTTTTCTGTTCAGTAAAAGTTAATTCAGGCACAAATCCAGTTTCCTTTGCTGTTTACTGCTTCATGAACACTTCAAATAAAATTCAATAACTTTATTACATTTCATCCTTTGCTCCAAAAGATTGAACACAGTTGCAATCTGACATTTGGCTAGCTAGTTTGCATGCATTTTGTTGAACTATGGATTGGGGTTTTGCTGCATTTTCATTAACTAGAGGAACAAGAAAGTCAATCCTTTATTGACAATAATATCTCTTCTTTGCTTGTAATTATGGTAAAATTGATATGTTGACACCAATATTAATTTTTCGTCAGCCAGGTATCAGGCATGCACATCATGGGCGACGGGGATCTCGACCACCGGCTAAAGCACTGGTGAGAGCCCCGCGTCACCTCCTCTGGGGAAGGCCTGCCAAATCAAGTGCGAATAAGGCACTTAAGTGGACAGCATTGGGTCTTTCCCAGGATCACGGACCCTGATGACGGAAGTCCCGCCCTCTGAGAGCTGTTGGCCAATCGGAGTCTGGCAGCTGTTTAACTGAGCAGCGCCATCACGGAGGCGGTGGCTGCTGCCAGTACATGACCCACCGGAGGTGAGGGACCCGGATTGCAGGTAAGTCGAGGTGGGAGGAGTTTCGCGGGGTGGGGGTTGCAGGGTAGGTGGGTGTGGGGGGGCGGTGCTTAGCAGCAAGGGCAGGGGTTGGCTCTCAGCGGGGCCCCCTGCCCCATTCCCGATGCTGGGTCCCTCAATTGAGCACTAAGTGCCTTTTAATGAGGGCCCCCCTCGCCCCACCCCCGGAACTGACAAGCACATGTTTGCTTGGTGTGCTCCCTGTGTGGCGACAGGCCCACTCACCGCTGGGCTAATACAGGCAGAGGTAGGATGAGGCCCTCAAGTGGGCATTATTTGCCCACATAAGGGCCTCAATTAGTGGTGGGATGGGAAGACCGTCCATGGGCCTGTCGCCACAGACTTAATTCGGCTGGTGGCGAGAAGGTGGTGGGTCCCCCCAGTCACCTTCCTGCCTGACTAAATGCTCTCCCTGCCTCCAAATTGCCACGGGGGAGAGCATACAATTCCACCCCCCTCCCCCTTGTGTCTGAACCAAGCTATTGAGAAATCTGCACAAGTAGGGCTGAATTTAGCTCCCCCCCAGGCGTCAGGGTCCATGGTGGGGGAGGCTTGAAGATCACTCTGGAGGAGGCCCGCCCCCGACCCTGAAGCTATGAGGGCCCGGCCCAATCTTTACGGAGGTGGAGAGGCCTCGTGGTGGCACCCTCACCGCTTGACAATGAGCTCTGCATTTAAATATTTAAATATATTTGCATACCTGACTTAATTGCAAGCCCACGGCTGCCTCTGGTCCTGTGGTGATCTTTGTGCCGCTGGCCTACACCTTCTGATCCCTGTCCGGGGAATTCGAGGTGCCACACTGGTTGGGAGCAGGTCATTTCCTATGTGTGGGTGGGGGGAGCAGCGATAAAGGTCTCTCATTGGTGGAGGGGATGGTGGGAAGGGGTAAAGTTTATAGTTTATGCACTTTGAGGGGGGAAACGTCAGTGAAAAAGGGAAGTGTTTTGGGGTGGAGAGGGCAAGTATTTAATATTGTGGTTTTTGGGGGGTGCGGGGTGTTGGTGGGAGAGGTTCAAAAATAACGTTTTTAATTGCTTTTAAACATGTTTCCTAAAATCTGTAAAAATGCCAGAAGGGCTCCAAGCGCTTTAAAAATGGCATCAAAGCCTGCGCACAGGCAGCTGATGCCGTTGCTAGTGACAGATGGGCCACCCCCTCCATGTGATCAGCGGGGGGGTGCGGCCTGCTCCATCCATTCAAATGAGCCTCTGCGTGGAAGATTGCAGCGGCATATCGTCATGCAGCCGGCGTGGGCCGGGCGCAGCTTCCTTCTCAGAAGATGATTCCAGCCGTAGAATTTCTGTTTAGCGCATACACAGAACACATTCTCTCCCCATAAGGAGACATCCCTTTACCTTTAGTTCAGGAGTTTAGGCACAGGTTGGCAATCCCCCAGTATGCACAGGAGTGTTTTTCTATGTGTTGTGGAGTTGAGCGAGTTAAAATCGAGAAGTTGCCAGCTGCCTATCCAGTTAGAAACACCCATTTCATTTTGGCATTGGCTTGCAGGATTATCTGAAGCTAAGTGCAAAGATTTCCAGTACTTGGTGATATTCCGAGACTTGCAGCTTCCATTACTAAGCCAGACTGGCTGGTCAGTCATCAACTTCCTGTCTGGTTCAGGTTTCAGATTACCAAACCTGCCACAAAGGTTTGATTTAGTTCTGAGCTTCTGTCATGAGTCATTTCCAGTTGGCCTCCATGTTCTCGCAGGCGGTGGGGGCCAGTTTAACTGCCTGGAGGAGGCCTCCCGGCTGCAGACCGTGGTGGGGGGGGGTGGGGGGGGGAGCACTCCAGGTAGGCCTAGAAGCCTTCCCTGCCATTCTGGATGCAGCAGCAGCAGCCGCAAGCCGCCCTGTAGAGGGCCCACCCCATTTTTTACTTAAAATGTTCAAAAGTTGGAGAGAGGGCACCTCCCCCTCTCCCTCACTTACTGTCATGACATCCTGCTGCTGCTTTCAATCTGGAAGGCCTGTGATTGGAACTCGAGCTTCGAGAACCTGCTCACCATCCTTAGTTGGACGGCGAGCCTGCCCTCTGGCCATTAATTGACCACTCTGGGGAAAATCACAACGAGTGACTGTTTTCCACACAGTGCAGGCTTCTGACTCCCACTTGACCCTGACAGTGGGTTCGGAAACCCACAGGAAAATCCAACCCAAGTGTACATTTTCAATCTTCACCTCTAGTTAGTTCTTTCTTGCAGCCGTCTTCCTAAGTCCCAGAGTTTCCTTATTGGCTATACTATCAACATTGGCCTTCAGCGGTTTGGAAGGAACTACACAGGATAGCTTGTGTTGTGAGAGAGACTTTGGTGTTCTGCATATCCAAGTCCAGTGTGGTGCACCAGGTTTACTGAGCACTAATTGCTCAATCCAGGACCTCATGTGAAGCACTTTGGCCAAGATGTGTGCCCACCTTGAGGCTGACCCTTCTCCAAGGTATTCAATAGAAGGTTGGTATAGGTCAGATCCCTCCTTCATGTAACTGCTTCCTCTTTTCACCAACAAATTGGCCTTACAGCTTGGGCCTGAATCTAACATATCTGCCAGAGGAAGCCCTTCTATTACATTCCTAAAAGTGCTGACCGAAGAGGCTTGAGTACATGTCATACATGCCACAAACTTATAATTCTAAGATTTATTTGGTTACACCACATATAAATTATTACATGGACTTCACAACAAAGCAAAAAACATGCTATAGCTAAAATTGTATGTTGTGGCAATTGTTATTCAACCTTTTGAGCTTGGAGAATATTTTTACTTGGTAAGAAAGAAGTTTAAGACAGAATTTATTTTCCTCAAAATAATATTGTGCAAAAGCACAGTCCAGAATATATTTAAACAAAGACAATTGAATGAAGATATTAGTGTGCTATAAGAAGGAGTTTAACTGCCAGTTCATTCAGCTAAATTTCAGTTTATTCAAAGAACAACAGAAACATAGAAACATAGCAACAAAGGAGCAGTAGTAGGCCATTCAGCCCATCGAACCTGCCCCACCATTCAATATTATCATGGCTGATCATCCACTTCAATGCCTTTTTCCCACACTATCCCCATATCCTCTTATGCCATTTGTATTTAGAAATCTGTCAATCTCTGCTTTAGACAAACTCAATGACAGCTTCCACAGCCCTCTGGGGTAGAGAATTCCAAAGATTCACAACCCTCTGAGTAAAGAAGTTTCCCCTCATCTCAGTCCTAAGTGGCTTCCCCCTTGTTTTGAAATACTGTCCCCTGGTTCAAGACTCCCCAACCTGGGGGAACATCTTACCTGCATTTACCCTATCTATCCCTTTAAGTATTTTGTAGGTTTCAATGAGATCACCTCTCATTCTTCGAAACTAGAGAATACAAGCCCAGTTTCCCCAATCTCTCTTCAAAGGACAGTCCCGCCATCCCGGGAACAAGTCTGGCGAATCTTTGTTGCACTCTCTCTATGGCAATAATATCCTTCCTAAGGTAAGGGGACCAAAACTGCACACAGTAATCCAGGTGCGGTATAACGAAGGTTCTATACAATTGAAGCAAGACTTCACTACTCCTGTACTTAAGTCCTTTTGCGATAAAGGCTAACATACCATTAGCCTTCTTAATTGCTTGCTTGCACCTGCATGTTAGCTTTCAGTGATTTATTGACAAGGACACCCATGTCCCTTTGTACATCTACACTTTCTAATCTCTTACCATTTAAGAAATACTCTGCACATCGGTTCCTCCGACCAAAGTGGATAACCTCACATTTTTCCACATTATGTTCCATCTGCCAAGTTCTTGCCCACTCACTAAGTCTGTTCAAATCCCCTTGAAGCCGCTTTGCATCTTCCTCACAGTATACATTCCCACCTAGTTTTGTGTCATCCGCGGAACTTGGAAATACTACATTTGGTCTCCAATCCAAATCGTTGATATATATTGTGAACAGCTGGGGCCCAAGCACTGATGCCTGCAGTACCCCATTAGTCACAGCCTGCCAATATGAGAATGACCCATTTATTCCTACTCTCTGCTTTCTGCCTGTTAACCAAATCTTAATCCATGCCAGTATATTACCTCCTATCCCATGTGCTTTAATTTTGCTAAGCAACCTCCTGTGGGGGACTTTATCAAAAGCCTGTTGAAAATCCAAGTATACCACGTTCACCAACTCCCTTTTATCAATTTTGTTAGTAACATCCTCAAAAAATTCCAACAGGTTTGTCAAACATGATTTCCCATTCATAAATCCATGTTGACTATGCCCAATCAGGTCATTATTATCCAACTGTCCATTGATCACATCCTTTGATATAAATTCTAGCATTTTCCCAACGACTGATGTAAGGCTATCGGGTCTGTAATTCCCTGTTTTCTCTCTCCCTCCCTTCTGAAATAGTGGAGTGACATTTGCAATCTTCCAATCTGAAAGGAAACATTGCGTTGAATTTTCAGGTCTTCCGCTTAGAAGAAATGGGGCAGTCGCACTCAGGAGGTGATGGGCAATGACCACTTGCCCTATTGCTATTACCACGCCAAGTTCTCCCGGGGCTACTATTGGGCGACCTGACCGGCTCCCTGAGACAAGAGGTCGGCCCACTAAAGTGCAATTCAGGGTTCTATGAGGTACATAGGACTCCAATTACCTTTTTTGGATTGAACTGAGCAGAGCGTGGGCCAGGCACACTCTGACTAGTATGAACTGGTAGCCCAAAGTCCACTCAGGCAGGTGGGGGCTTGGTGTGAGGAAAGTAGCAACATTTGAATCATGTATAATTTTCAAAGTTGTGCACAAATACATGGAAATATAATTCTCCAAATGCTTGCTTGTTTACACATGTGTGATGTGTAATGTAGATATGTCTGATGGTGTCGAAGTAAAAGCAGGCTCTCAGCTTCATAAAAAGATTTTGTGAAGCATTTTACCAAAGGATTCCAGGCAGTGGTTAGATTATTTGGAAACATAAGAAGTCAGAATGTCTCTAAACGGTGTGCAGTTTGCTGAAAGGTTCATCACAATATTTATCAAAAAAGACTCTCCCACACACAGTAGGTTGCAAGTCAAACAAACTTTAATTCCAGAGGCTTCCATATCACCAGAGCAAAATGGCATAGATTCAAGCTTTAGAAGCAGTTGTAGAACAATATGCGAGTGCTCTAATACTTCAAGAGTAGAAATAACACAGGGGGCTGAATTTTGTTCTCCCCAGGCGTCGAATTCCGTGGCTGGGGGGGCCTGAAGATGCCTCCAGGAGAGGGATGCCACGCAACTCGACGCCAGGAGGGCCAGGCCTGATATTACCGGCGGCGGTGAGGCCTTGTGGCAGCCCCCCTGCTGCTTGGCGACGGGACCCCAATTGGAATATTTAAATAAATTTAATTTATTCATTTTATGAAATTCACGTCACCTCCTGATGTTCCGCTGCGATCTTTGGCCCGGTGCACGGCATCCTCACACCTTCGGATCCCTGTCCGGGGAAACGAGGTGCCACACTGGTGGGGAGGGGGGAGGAGGTAAGTTTATCAGTGCGGTGGTGGTTGTGGGGGCGGGGGGAATGGGGTCAAATTAATGTCATGGGTGTAGGCGTTGTTGGGAAGGGTTGGAGTTGAAAGTTTGTGCAGCTTGGGGCAGGAAGAGTCAGATGGTAAAGGTAAGTGTTTTGGAGGAGAAAGGGCAAATAATTAATTTAATTGTTATGGCGGGGTGGGAGAGAGGCAAAAAAAATGTATTTATTTTTATTCATTTCACCTTTAAATACTTAAATTTCCCGGCAGGTCTGACACCTCTTTAAAAATGGCGTCAGTGCCTGCACACTGGCAGCTAACGCCATTGCTGGGGACGGACAGCTCACCCCCTCCACATGATCGTGGTGGGGGGTGGGGAGGGGGCTACCTGTCCCAGCTATTTAAATGAGCCATCACATGGAAGATTGCGGCAGCTCCGCAATCGGTGGCGGGCACATAATATTCAGCCCAGGAAGTTAACCCATTTTCCAGTCATGACCCTACACTTCCAACTCATTTGAGCAAATATCTAACTACCAGCCTTTCTTTTGTAATTAGGCATCTGCAAGCAGAGTGGATAATAGACAGGATAGAAGTTTGCCTCAATGCATTTATACATGTTCAGTGCTTACAAATGGCAGACTCCCGCCCGTTTCCAATCCTCATGTAGATAGTCACAAGTACAATGTCTTTGACATCTGCTTACAATCAAATGTGTCAGATCAGACTTGGGACGACAAAAGGGACCTTCCTGATCAGTGTTGTGATGCATGTTGATTTTCCCAGTCAGCCATGATGGGGACAGTCTAGAGGGATTCATTGCAGTGATTAAATCAGTGCTAACTGAATTTGGGGGTGATTTTAAGACTGCTTGTTTGGGTGGGTGGACAGTTAAAATTACCCAGCTTACTGAAGCCACTGAAAGTTGATCGGTTGGCATTTTGACCTCTTTAACTGAGCAGGCAGCAAGAACACCAGCCCAAAGCTGGTGGGGTCCTTTTTTACAAATATGACTGGTCCCAATGACATCATTGAAGCCTGACTGCAATTTTAACTCAGCAGCCTGAAGACGAAGTTGTTGTTTAAACTTTGCGTGCATCCAAGATAGGGTTTGAAGAAGAGTGCAACACTAAGCTGGGAATCAACAGCTATCAGTGAACCTTCTACTAGAGTGAAAAGGATTTGTAAAAAAAAAAAAATTCATTTTCGGTATGGGTGCATTGCTGCTAAGGCCGGCATTTAATGCCCATCCCTAGTTGCCCTTGAGTAGGTGGAGATGAGCCTTCTCCCTGAACCGCTGCACTCTGTGCGGTGAAGGTTCTCCCACAGTGATGTTAGGCAGGAAGTTCCAGGATTTTGACCCAGTGACATTGAAGGAACAGCGATATGGTTCCAATTCAGGATGGTGTGTGACTTGAAGGGAAAAGTGGAGGTGGTGGTGTTCCCATGCTGCCCTTGTCCTTCAAGGTGGTAGAGGTTATATTTTTACAGGTGCTGTCAAAGAAGCCTTGCTGAGTTGTTGCAGTGCATCCTATGAGTTGTACACACTGCAGCAATGGTGCACCAGTGGTGGAGGGAATGAATGCCAGTTAGTTTATAGTCTATCCTTCAGATACTCCTGGATGAAATGCAGCAAAGGACAGAAAGACTGTACATGGCATTAAATTTCAGAAAAGTATTTTGTGTGCCATGTGGAGGGAGGTGACAATAGCACTGACTCATCTCCAGAACTGCGGAATAGCACAAGGAAAAAGCTTAATAGTCTGATGAGAGCCGGCAATGTAACAGACTAAACAATGTTGATTCTGTTTCTTGTGCATTATGGGTGTCAAGACACTAATTACCTTCTAATATTACTTACCCCCTCGCACCCTCTTCCCCCACCCCCTCCCCCCCTCGCAACCCCTTACCAGCTCCCCCCCTCGCACCATCTTCCCCCTGCACCCCCCTACCCCCTGCAGCCCCCTTCCCAGCTCCCCATCGCACCCCCTTCCCTCCACCCCTCCCCCTCGCACCCCCTCCTTCCACCGGCATTCACCTATGCCTGAGCAGGGGCCTGAACAACCCCACTGCCTTGTGGGCGTCTCGGGAGAGTCCAAGGCTAAGGGAGTAAACCCTAACAGAAAATCCGGAGCGGAATCCCGTAGGCGGTCATGTGTCACCTTTGGCATGTTTCCGGCAGTTCCTGCAGCCATACCGGTGCCAAACATTGTGCTCTGCACTCCTTTGGACCCCACCAGAAAGGCTGAGAGGGGGGTTTTGACGCTTGGGCAACTCACAACCCCCATACATTCGCCCAGGCATGTGCCAAAGAGAGGTCACTCCATAGTTGCCTCACAGCGACCGAAACAACACGGAGGGCAGCAGTTACGGGCTATAAGTCCAGCTCAATTGGCGTAGAGATTGGGCACCACAGGTTGCCTTTGTCGGTGGGAGAGGTCATCGCACCTCACTGGACAGTTACCGCCCGTCTCAAACCGGGCAGCACCCGGTCAATAAGGTTCTGTCCCGCCACAGTCCACCTGCTTCAATGGGTGCTTGGAGCTCAGGGGCATTGCCCGAAAAGCGGACTGTAACACCGCACCAAACAGCACGATTAAAAAAAGGAAAGAAGGTACCAGCACTTCGTTTTGCAAGCTGGAACGTCAGAACTATGTGTCCTGGCCTGTCGGAAGACCTTACACAAATCAATGATTCTCGGAAGACTGCCATCATTAACAACGAGCTCAGTAGACTCAATGTGGACATTGCAGCACTTCAGGAGACATGCCTCCCTGCGAGCGGATCTCTAAGAGAGCAAGACTACACCTTCTACTGGCAGAGTAGGGATCCTGAAGAACCAAGACAGCATGGAGTGGGCTTTGCCATCAGAAACTCTTTGCTCAGCATGATAGAGCCACCTTCAAATGGCTCAGAACGCATACTGTCCATCCGACTGCTCACCGCCTCTGGTCCAGTACACCTACTCAGCATCTATGCTCCAACACCCTGCTCCCCACCTGAAGCTACAGACCATTTCTACGAGGAACTCCATAATATCATTAGTAGCATCCCCAATACCGAACATCTGTTCCTGCTGGGGGACTTTAATGTCAGTGTTGGGGCCGACCATGACTCATGGCCCTCTTGCCTTGGGCGCTATGGCATTGGAAGGATGAATGAGAATGGACAGAGACTGCTTGAGTTGTGTACCTATCATAACCTCTGCATCACCAACTCGTTCTTTCACAATAAACCCTGTCACCAGGTTTCTTGGAGGCACCCAAGATCACGTCTTTGGCACCAGCTGGACCTCATCGTCACAAGGCGAGCCTCTTTAAACAGCGTTCAAACCATACGCAGCTTCCACAGTGCGGACTGCGACACTGACCACTCTCTGGTGTGCAGCAAGGTTAGACTCAAACCAAAGAAGCTGCATCACTCCAAGCAGAAGGGCCACCCGCGCATCCACACGAGCAGAATTTCTTATCCACAGCTGTTACAAAAATTTCTAAATTCACTTGAAAAAGCCCTTCAAAACACTCCCACAGGGGATGCAGAGACCAAGTGGGCCCACATCAGAGACGCCATCTATGAGTCAGCTATGACCCCCTGTGGCAAACGCGTGAAGCGGAATGCAGACTGGTTTCAATCTCACTTTGAAGGGCTGGAACCTGTCATAGCCGCTAAGCGCATTGCACTGCTGAACTACAAAAAAGCCCCCAGTAAGTTAACATCCGTAGCACTTAAAACAGCCAGAAGCACTGCACAAAGAACAGCCAGGCGCTGCGCAAATGACCACTGGCAACACCTATGCAGTCATATTCAGCTGGCCTCAGACACCGGAAACATCAGAGGAATGTATAAAGGCATTAAGAGAGCTTTTGGGCCAACCATCAAGAAGATTGCCCCCCTCAAATCTAAATCAGGGGACACAATCACTGACCAATGCAAGCAAATGGACCGCTGTGTAGAACATTACCTAGAACTGTACTCCAGGGAAAATGTTGTCACTGAGACCACCCTCAATGCAGTCTGCCTCTGCCAGTCATGGATGAGCTGGACGTACAGCCAACAAAATCAGAACTCAGTAATGCCATTGATTCTCTAGCCAGCGGAAAAGCCCCTGGGAAGGACGGCATTACCCCTGAAATAATTAAGAGTGCTAAGCCTGCTGTACTCTTAGCACTCTACGAACTGCTTTGCCTGTGCTGGGATGAGGGAGCAGTACCACAGGACATGCGCGATGCCAATATCATCACCCTCTATAAAAACAAAGGTGACCGCGGCGACTGCAACTACGACCGTGGAATCTCCCTGCTCAGCATAGCGGGGAAAGTCTTCGCTCGAGTCGCTTTAAACAGACACCAGAAGCTGGCCGAGCGTGTCTACCCCGAGGCACAGTGTGGCTTTCGAGCAGAGCGATCGACCATTGACATGCTGTTCTCCCTTCGTCAGGTGCAGGAGAAATGCCGCGAACAACAGATGCAGCTCTACATTGCTTTCATTGATCTCACAAAAGTTTTGACCTCGTCAGCAGACGTGGTCTCTTCAGACTACTAGAAAAGATCAGATGTCCACCAAAGCTACTAAGTATCATCACCTCATTCCATGACAATATGAAAGGCACAATTCAGCATAGCGGCGCCTCATCAGACCCCTTTCCTATCCTGAGTGGCGTGAAACAGGGCTGTGTTCTCGCACCTGTTTGGGATTTTCTTCTCCCTGCTGCTCTCACATGCGTTCAAGTCTTCAGAAGAAGGAATTTTCCTCCACGCAAGATCAGGTGGCAGGTTGTTCAACCTTGCCCGTCTAAGAGCGAAGACCAAAGTACGAAAAGTCCTCATCAGGGAACTCCTCTTTGCTGACGATGCTGCATTAACATCTCACACAGAAGCGTGTCTGCAGAATTTCATAGACAGATTTGCGGCTGCCTGCAATGAATTTTGCCTAACCATCAGCCTCAAGAAAACGAACATCATGGGACAGGACGTCAGAAATGCTCCATCCATCAATATCTGTGACCACGCTCTGGAAGTGGTTCAAGAGTTCACCTACCTAGGTTCAACTATCACCAGTAACCTACCTGTCTCTCGATGCAGAAATCAACAAACGCATGGGAAAGGCTTCCACTGCTATGTCCAGACTGGCCAAGAGAGTGTGGGAAAATGGCGCACTGACACGGAACACAAAAGTCCGCATGTATCAAGGCTGTGTCCTCAGTACCTTGCTCTACGGCAGCGAGGCCTGGACAATGTATGTCAGCCAAGAGCGACGTCTCAATTCATTCCATCTTCACTGCCTCCGGTGAATACTTGGCATCAGGTGGCAGGACCGTATCTCCAACACAGAAGTCCTCGAGGCGACCAACATCCCCAGCATATACACCCTACTGAGTCAGCGGCGCCTGAGATGGTTTGGCCATGTGAGCTGCATGGAAGATGGCAAGATCCCCAAAGACACATTGCACAGTGAGCTCGCCACTGGTATCAGACCCACCGGCCGTCCATGTCTCTGCTTTAAAGACGTCTGCAAACGCGACATGAAGTCCTGTGACATTGATCACAAGTCGGAGGAGTCAGTTGCCAGCGATCGCCAGAGCTGGCGGGCAGCCATAAAGGCGGGGCTAAATTGTGGTGAGTCGAAGAGACTTAGCAGTTGGTCGGGATAAAGACAGAAGCGCAAGGGGAGAGCCAACTGTGTAACAGCCCCGACAATCAATTTTATCTGCAGCACCTGTGGAAGAGTCTGTCACTCTAGTATTGGCCTTTATAGCCACTCCAGGCGCTGCTCCACAAACCACTGACCACCTCTAGGCACTTACCCATTGTCTCCCGATACAAGGAGGCCAAAGAAGAAGAATTACTTGCTACACAAGTTTGCTTCTCCCTGCATTGTGTGTTCAGGATTTCACTGACTGCCAACTTGGGAAAATCCTGTTTTTTGTTCGATTTCCACATGCCTATGGCAGAATGAAGCAATGGTGTTTTTAACTGGCAGAACCTCATTAACATGCCGCCAGCTGACATCCTGCTTTGAACTGACAACTGTAATGGAGGCATGTGCCTCATTTTAGCATGCCTCAACTTCTTGATAGGAAGGGCTTGCAGTTATCGCCCACAAACCATCTGGTCAATTGGCTTTCTTCTGTAACCAGATCAGCAAGATTTCTTGAGGAGGAAGGCATCAGGACAACTTTCAGAAAATTTAGCCTTGGTGCAGAGAAATATTTAAAGCTGCTTCCACACAATCTGAATGTTCAGCAAGTAGAAGCCCCTGCAGAATGTTTACTGTGGAAGCTTGCAATACCAAGAGTAACTGGCACTGTGACAATACTGTAAGGCCCTGTCATGCTGCTGCCTTGCTGTCATACCAAACTGCATGAGTTCCCCTGCTCTCTTAATAATTGTGTCAGTGAAAATGCATGGCCTCATGACACGCTGGGTGATGTTACACATACCCCACACTTGCTTGAAAGGAACCAGTGACATAGAAATTGAGTGCAATGGTAACTTGTAATGGCATTAAACAGGAAATTAGAGATTCATGCGATAAAGGAACATCTGTAATTATGGGTGACTTTAATCTGCATATAGATTGGGCAAATCAAATTAGTCACAATACCATAGAGGAGGAATTCTTGGAGTGTAGACGGGATGGTTTTCTGGACCAATACGTTGAGGAACCAACTAGAGAACAGGCCATCCTAGACTGGGTATTGTGTAATGAGAGAGGAATAATTGACAATCTAGTGGTGCGAGACCCCTTGGAGACGAGTGACCGTAATATGATAGAATTCTTTATCAAGTTGGAGAGTGACGTAGTTGATTCTGAGACAAGGGTCCTGAATCTTAGTAAAGGAAACTACGAAGGTATCAGGCGCGAGTTGGCCATGACGGATTGGGAAACGTTACTTAAAGGGATGAAGGGGGATAGGCAATGGCAAACATTTAAAGAGTGCTTGGATGAACTGTAAAAATTGTTTATCCCTGTCTGGGGCAAAAGTAAAACTGGAAAGATAGCCAAACCACGGCTTGCAAGGGAAATTAGGGATAGCATTAGATCCAAGGAAGAGGCATATAAATTTGCCAGGAAAAACAACAGACCTGAGGATTGGGAGCAGTTTAGAATTCAGCAAAGGAGGACCAAGGGATTGATTAAGAAGGGGAAATTAGAGTACGAGAGCAAGCTTGCGGGGAACATAAAAACTGACTGTAAAACGTTCTATAGGTATGTGAAGAGAAAAAGATTGATGAAAACAAATGTAGGTCCCTTACAGTCAGAAACAGGGGAATTTATTATGGGGAATAAAGAAATGGCTGACCAACTAAATGCATAATTTGGTTCTGTCTTCACAAAGGAGGACACAAATATCATACCAGAAATATTGGGGAACACAGGGCTTAGTGAGAGAGAGGATCTGAAAGAAATCAGTTTTAGTAGAGAAATGATGTTGGGGAAATTGATGGGATTGAAGGCTGATAAATCCCCAGGGCCTGATGGTATGCATCCCAGAGTAGTTAAGGAAGTGGCCCTAGAAATAGTGGATGCATTGGTGGTCATCTTCCAAGATTCTATAGACGCTGGAACAGTTCCTACAGATTGGAGGGTAGCTAATGTAACCCCACTATTTAAAAAGGGAGCTCGAGAGAAAGCAGGGAATTATAGACCAGTCAGCCTGACGTCGGTAGTGGGGAATATTCTAGAATCCATTATCAAAGATCTTCTCCCTGAGCACTTGGAGAACAGTGGTAGAATCGGACAGAGTCAGCATGGGTTTTTGAAAGGGAAATCATGCTTGACAAATCTACTAGAATTCTTCAAGAATGTAACTAGTAGAGTTGATGAGGGGGAGTCAGCGGATTTGGTTTATTTGGACTTTCAGAAGGCTTTCGACAAAGTCCCACATAAGAAATTAGCATGTAAAATTAAAGCGCATGGGATTGGGGGTAGTGTATTGCGATGGATAGAAAATTGTTTGGCAGACAGGAAACAAAGAGTAGGGATAATGGGTATTTTTCCAAATGGCAGGCATTGACTAGTGGGGTACCACAGGGATCGGTGCTAGGATCCCAGCTATTCACAATATACATTAATGATTTAGATGAGGGAACTAAATGTAATATCTCCAAATTTGCAGAGGACACAAAACTGGGTGGGAGGGTGAGTTGTGAGGAGGATGCAGAGAGGTTTCAGGGTGATTTGGACAAGTTAAGTGAGTGGGCTAATGCATGGCAGATGCAGTATAATGTGGATAAATGTGAGGTTATCCACTTTGGTAGCAAAAACAGGAAGGCAGATTATTATCTGAACTGCTATAAACTGAGAGAGGGGAGTATGCAGCTAGACCTGGGTGTTCTCGTACATCAGTTGCTGAAGGTAAGCATGCCGGTGCAACAGGCGGTAACAAAGGCAAATGTTATGTTGGCCTTCATAGCGAGCGGATTCGACTACAGGAACAGGGATGTCTTGCTGCAATTATACAGGGCCTTGGTGAGGCCACACCTGGAATATTGTGTGCAGTTTTGGTCTCCTTATCTGAGGATAGATGTTCTTGCTATAGAGGGAGTGCAGCGAAGGTTTACCAGACTGATTCCTGGGATGGCGGGACTGACGTATGAGGAGAGATTGAGTCGGTTAGGATTATATTCACTGGAGTTCGGAAGAGTGAGGGGGGAATCCCATAGAAACCTATAAAATTCTAACAGGACTTGACAGGGTAGATGCAGGAAGGATGTTCCCGATGATGGGGGAGTCCAGAACCAGGGGTCACAGTCTAAGGATACGGGGTAAACCTTTCAGGATTGAGATGAGGAGAAATTTCTTCACCCAGAGAGTGGTGAGCCTGTGGAATTTGCTACCACAGGAAGCAGTTGAGGCCAAAACATTGAATGTTTTCAAAAAGGAGTTAGATGTAGCTCTTGGGTCTAAAGGGATCAAAGGGTATGGGGCGAAAGCCGGAACAGGCTACTGAGTTGGATGATCAGTGATGATCATAATGAATGGTGGAGCAGGCTCAAAGGGCCAAATGGCCTACTCCTGCTCCTATTTTCTATGTTTCTATGTTTCTATTTTACAGACAAAGTCTGTTTGGGTAGGTGATCCTGTGTGCAGGCCTTTAGTCAAAAGCTAATTTATTGCCTCTTTGGTAAAGTACATTTTTATGCAGATGTCTTTACTTTCATTTTTGAACATTTGCGTGGCCTTTCAACTCTTTCAGAATGATAACGTTATGGGTTGCTTCCTTCTCAGATGCTGCCTTATTCAACCATTCTCCAGCCTGCATTGCTCCTTCTCATACTCTATTAAAGTAGGGAATGCCTAATAGTAATTCCATTATGCATGCATTGCAAGGAGGCCTCAGGCCCAAACAAAAGCATTGCCACAGCCATTATGGGTAGAAAGCCTATGTTAATGGGATTCACTTCGATTTACAGGCCTCACAAAATAGAAAAGCATTTCCAGTGCCATTAATAAGTAAATTTGGGTTCCTCAGAATCCTCAAGATTTTACAAATGAAAGTAGAATGATCAACAACAACAACTTATATTTATATTGCACCTTTAACAGAATAAAATGTCTCAAGGCACCTAATAGGACCTAATAGGACCGGCACAGTGCCACATAAGGAATTATAAGGTCAGATGACCAAAAGCTTGGTCAAAGAGGTAGGTTTTAAGGAATGTTTTCAAAGGGGAAAGTGAAGTGGAAAGGTGGAAAGGTGCAGGGAGAGTATTCCAGGGCTTAGGGACTCGGCAACCAAAGGTGCAGCCACCAATGGTGGAGCGATTAAAATCGGGGATGCTTAAGAGGCCGGAATTAGAGGAGCACAGATATCTCAGAGGGTTGAGGGGCTAGAGGAGATTACAGAGATAGGAAAGGAGGTTATCAGTTTGCTACATTTTTATCTGCCTTCACTATTTTTAAAGTTGTTATGTAACTCATGTTAGTGCACATCTGCTAAATGTCACTCATTAAGAGTGGCAATCACTTACTTTGATTTAAAACCTATTTTGATCTATATTAATCGTTAAAAAATCAGCATATTTTCATAGATTTAGAGTTCCAATCTGATATTCTTGCTAATCATAAATGTTCCCCAAAAATAAACTAGTAGCTCCGTGGGAAAATTGGATTAGTCTTAATTCAGCCCTTCAATCCTGGGCATCATCACCCACAATAACTCTGAAGAAATAGTCTTCCTTTCAGTCTCGGAAACCTCCCCCTTCAGTAGAGCTTTTGAAGTCGAGAACACATGCCATAACAGGCATAAATTGAAATGCCTGAAAATTAATTTCACAGCTTTGCAAAGTTTTAAGCTTCTTGCCAGCAGCAACACTCCATTAGAGGGTTAGTAGTTAAATTTTACCACATGCAGAAAATGTTTTATTCAAACAGCTTCTTGCCACTCTCAAAAAACTGATATCCTACAAGAAGATTGAGAAAAGATTAATTCTAGAGATAGTGTGTTTATTTTTGTTGAGATATTGTGCTGTTATGTAGAGATATAATAAAATACTCAGTACATTTTGGCAATTTCTTAAATATAAGCCAACACATGCTGCATTGTCAGATTGAACGTGACATTAAACTGTCTTGTCTGCCTATTCCAGTGCCGCAAGAAAAGGGTAAAGATCCCATGCCACTGAAGTAGAATGAAGAATTTTCCCCGTACCCTGACCAACATTCCTGCCTCAGACAACACCACCAAAAACAGATAAAACAGCTCATTTATTTCATTGTGGGTTGTTTGTGGGATCTTGCCATACAGAAAATGGCTCCTGCATTTGCCCAAATTACAACAGTTGTTGCACTGTAAAGTAATTAATCGTGTGAAGCTTTTCACATGTTACTGAGATAGACTACATAGCCCATGACACTGACTTTGGAAATGAATATTTTATTATAAACTACAGGGACCAAGTTTAGTTATATTACACTACACCGATGTAAATTTTTGTTAAAAAAAACTTATTGAATCCTGAAGGGCACTTTTGTGGTTACAATTCCCAATATTGTCAGAAGAATTAAACACGTTTCACACATACTGCTTTTTTGCCTGAAAGAATTTAGGTGAAGGGGCAAGGCCTATAGTATAGGAGGCTAGCAAACTTGAAAAACAGTATGAGAAAAGAAGAGATAAATCAAGAAATGGTACTGGGAAGATAAGAAATTTGAAATTATAGAGACTGATGTGTATTTATAGGATGAACTTTTGGAAGATTATCAGCTTAAGATAAATAAATTTGATTTGGTGAAGTGTAGTGGATGTTCCTTGGGTAGAGTGAATAGTATGAGATAGTGTTGAGACTTTTAAGTGAAGATGATCCATATGCAGAAGGGAGTTTTTTGAAGTACTTCAATAATCTTTTCTCAAATAATTGGTGAGGGAATCCACACTGGGGAAGGCAATACTCATAACTCATAGGTGAGTGTAGTAAGCCTAGGAAGAAAGTCTGCCTGGAGTGGGGACTGGAATCTGGGAAAACCCAAATTCTGCCCCATTTTTGCTAGGCCTTTAAATTACGGCAGTGGGAGCCTTGGGTACACCTTCCCACTGCCCCATGTAAAAGGGATCTCGGGGAATCCCAGATAACAGCTCTATGCTCTCAAAAGGCCTCAATGGATCTCTAACCAGCTAAGAACTGCTTGAGTCTTTTGAGGCATCTTAAAAGGCCCCAGTATGAACTACCGAGCTTGCACTAAAGGTACTCCACTAGTAACTGCACACATGCATCTATCGACAGAGGTGAACATAATAAAAGCAAAATACTGTGAATGCTGGAAATCTGAAAGAAAAACAGGAAGTGCTGGAAATACTCAGCAGGTCTGGCAGCATCTGAATGCTGATGAATGGCCACAGACCTAAAATATTAACTCTACTCTCTCCACAGAGGTGAACATACCTTGCTTTGGTGACAAGTAATCCATGTAGACTTTCCTTCACAAAGGAAGCTGGGACAGCAGACCTCATGGCACTGCTAAGATATGCAAATACCTGATTAACTAATTAAATGCTTCCTCAGAATATGGTATGTCATGCTGTTGGTGAAATTGCATAGAAGAAGACATGCCAGGGTACTCATTAGCCTTGGTTCTCACCTAGGAGTAGGTACTCTGAAGATAAAAACTGTGAGGAAAACAACGGGAAACTCCCTCCACTGCTCTTTCTAGTTCTCATGTGAGACTTTTAGAACCTGCCCTAGGGCAGAACACAATAGACGGCAGACCATACACAATATTGGCTAACTCATTTGTCCCTAATCACCTGCTTTGCTGTAACATCCCAGAACAACATACTGGGGTTACCATTGACCAGAAACTGAACTGGACCAGCTACATAAATACTGTGGCTACAAAAGCAGGTCAGAGGCTGGGAATTCTAACCCACCTCCTGACTCCCCAAAGCCTGTCATCTACAAGGCACAAGTCAGGAGTGTGATGGAATACTCTCCACGTGACTGGATGAGTGCAGTTCCAACAACACTCAAGAAGCTCGACACCATCCAGAACAAAGCAGCCTGATTGATTGGCACCCCATACACAACTTTCAACATTCACTCCCTCTACCACCGATGCACAGTGGCAGCAGTGTATGCCATCTATAAGACGCACTTCAGCAACGCACCAAGGCTCCTTCGACAGCACCTTCCAAACCCGCAACCTTTACCACCTAGAAGGGCAAAGGCAGCAGATGCATGGGAACACCACCAGCTGCAAGCTCCCTTCCAAGCTGCACACCATCCTGACTTGGAACTATATCACCGTTCCTTCACTGTTGCTGGGTCAAAATCCTGGAACTCCCTTCGTAACAGCACTGTGGGTGTACCTACACCGCATGGACTGCAGTGGTTCAAGAAGTTGACTCACCATCACCTTCTCATGGGCAATTAGTGATAGGAAATAAATGTTGGCCTAGCCAGTGATGCCCACATCCCATGAAAGAATTAAAAAACAAACATGAGCTAAGTATTAGTATGAGTTCCATGCAGCCACCCGGACCACTGGCATGTTGAAGGCTCAGTTTATGCCAATCTGGTCGATGCTTCAAGGGTTGTGGTTGTGTGTAACCTGGAGCTCTTTCTCCTTCCTATATGGGCAATAGAGGGTGTGGAATAGGAAGGCCTGCGTGTGCTGCTGTCCTGAGGGAAACCGTCTTTTTTATTTGTTCTTTGGAAGTGGGTGACTCTTGACATCCCTCGTTGTTCTGAGGGCATTAAGAATTAACCACGCAGTGTGAGAATTTTTCAAAACATTGATGCTACTAGTAAGACTTTGGGCATCATGTTCCATTCGTAAATGTACCCTTTTATGTCAAAAACTGATACAGTAGTTTTGAGGTATTCTGACAATAGCTGTTGCAACAAAGCTTTAAAGGCCGGTTCCACAATCAGATCTTTCTTGTTCCTGTGCCCTGGTGAGATATGGTATGCATAAGATGTAATGAAAGAGCTGTTAGTTTGTATTAAGGCTTGGCACGGGCAAGCAGTAAACATGGAACTGCTTGACAGACTACAGATTTTTCCTTTGCCTTCTACCTGGTGCAAGTAACATTGGCTGAGCATTTATAGCCAGATTCCTTAAAGGGTGCTGTCTTCTCTCACATTTCCTTCTACCACAAGAGCTAATGTACAGTCTTGTTTCCATTTCCTGTCAGCCATGATACAATAATGTCCTCCTGTGGGAAACAAAGGGCAAGCTTCCTCACACCAACATATGCACTATTATGTTATCTTTGCCAACCACTAAACAGAGATTGGGGATTTGTCACTACTTGCCCATGTCTTTCTTTTTCCATACCAATTCTTTTTCTTTGCACAACCTTTGGAAAGGCTAGCAAATTCAGTTTTTCCAAGGCTGGAGGAATCTTTGCTTCCCCCGCACCTCGATGCAGTCACTTACCTTTAAGTGGGCATGTCACTTTAATTTGAAGTAGTAGCTCTTTGATTCAGAAACTACAGATCGCCCTTTACAATCCTCGCTGAACAAGGCTCAAATTGCTTACGAAGTATGAGCAAAATACTCACCTGTGCAATCAGGTCGGGTCAGGATGGCTCTCAAATTGGCAGGTGCGCACATCAGGGAAGAGTCCATCAATGATCGCATCTTTTCATGTTTTGTATTGAACTTGCTATGAAGGAACCTGCTTAATGATCTCACCTGAAGTCTGGGTCAAACAGAGACTAATTGTGATCCAACAGTTATTGTTTTCTTATTTATATGCAGCATGAAATTCAAATGTTCCTTTAATTCG
Source organism: Heterodontus francisci (assembly GCF_036365525.1). Taxonomy (NCBI): domain Eukaryota; kingdom Metazoa; phylum Chordata; class Chondrichthyes; order Heterodontiformes; family Heterodontidae; genus Heterodontus; species Heterodontus francisci. Next base: position 50,747,052 of record NC_090376.1, on the reverse strand, counting down.
TCAAGATTATAGCTGGTAATCAATTACTACAATGGTGATGCAATTCAGGTAAAAAAAAAAATTGCACTCTTATTCCTGGAATAACAGGAATTGATGTCAGGGGAGAATTTTCTACATTGGAGTGCATATTGTAAAATGTGCATCCTTAGATAATAATCCTCTATCCATTATGGCTTGAAAGGTACATGCTCCCAAAATGTTTGTGGACATTCAGCCATATGCATTTTATGCTGTGTTCAACATCCTGACCGAGATTTTCTCCTTGAATGTGTTAACTGCCTGGTGAACCTCTGGCAGATGGAAGCAGAAATCTCCTCAGAATCTGCTCCACTGACTCTCCACTCACTCCAGCCAATTCTGAGATTCTCTGCCATCAGTAATGGGGGACATTTAATTCACCTCTCTATAAATGGACAGGAACGTTATAATGTTACACGAATGCTAATACTGTCTCATCCAACATAATTCCCTCATTTGTGCCACAACAACATTTGGCACAAGGGATGTCTATTGGTCCCTGGGAACCATTGCTATTATGGGTGATGGAGAGGCCTATTAAAATTTCATTCTTTAATATCCTTTATCAAAGAACGTGGCATACATATGTTTCTTCAAATTTTCAATTTTATTTCCCACTTTACTGAGTTCAAATGCCAATCTAAACTGCCAAAGGCAGTCTTGGTGATAGCACGAATATGTGGTCGGATGTTCATCTTGGGGTCAAATATGACACCAAGATTGCAAACAGGCTGGTTTAGTCTCAGACTGTTGCCAGGGAGAGGGATGGTGACTGTAGCTATGGAACCAAGTTTGGAGCGGGGACTGAAAACAATGGCTTCAGTCTTCCCCAATATTTAATTGGAGGAAATTTCTGCTAATCCAGTACTGAATAAGCAGTCTGATAATTTAGCAACAGTGGAGGAATTGTGAGAGGTGGTGGTGAGGTAGAGCTGGGTGTCGACGGTGTACGTGAAAACTAACCTGTGCTTTCGGAGGATGCCACCGAGGAGCAGCACGTAGATGAGAAATGGGAGGGGGCTAAGGATAGATCCTTGAGGGACACCAGAGGTAATGGTGCCGGAGCAGGAAGAGAAGCCATTGAAAGTGATACTCTAACTACGATTAAATAGATAAGAATGGAACCAGGTGAGAGCAGTCCCAGCCAGTTGGACAATAGTGGCAAGGCATTGGAGGAGGATGGTGTGGTCAACCATGCCAAGGACTGAAGACAGGTGGAGAAGGATGAGGAGGGAAAGTTTACCTTTGTCACAGTCACATAGAATGTCATTTGTGACTGAGAAGAGTTGTTTCGGTACTGTGGCAGGGGCAGAAACTTGATTGGAGGGATTTAAACATGGAGTTCTGGGAAAGATGGGAACAGATTTGGGAAGCAACAACATGCTCAAGGAATTTGGAGACAAAAGGGAGGTTGGAGATGGGACAGTAGTTTGCATGGACAGTGGGGGTCAAGGGCTGGTTTTTTGAGGAGAGGCGTGATGACAGCAGATTTAAAGGAGAAACGGATAACACGTAAAGTGAGAGAACCGTTAACAGTATTGGGTAACATGGGGACCAGAAAGGGAACATAAGAACAGAAGAACTAGGAGCAGGAGTAGGCAATTCAGCCCCTCGAGCCTGCTCCACCATTCAATACAATCATGGCTGATCTCATCTCGGCCTCAATTCCACTTTCCTGCCCCTTCTCCATAACTCTTCAACCCATAACTAATTAAAAATCTGTCTATCTCCTCCTTAAATTTACTCAATATTCCGGCATCTACTGCACTCTGGGGTAGTGAATTCCAAAGTCCTCCACTGTGAAAGCTGAGGCAAAATACTGATTTAATGTCTCCGCCATTTCTGTGTTCTGCTCTATTAACTCCCCAGTCTCATCCTCCAAGGCACCAATATTCACTTTAGTTACTCTCTTCCCCTTATATACTTATAGAAGCTTTTGCTATCCGTTTTTATATTTTGCACTAGTTTTCTTTCATAATTTACCTTTGCTCTTTTTATTACTTTTTTAGTAACCCTTTGTTGATCTTTAAACGTTTCCCAATCTTCCAGCCTGCCATTGGCCTTTGCAAAATGGTATGCCTTAGTTTTTGTCTTTATGTTATCCTTAACTTCCTTGCTTAGCTGTGAATGTTTTTTCCTCCTCTTAGAATCTTTCTTCCTCTCTGGAATATATATTTAGTTGGGAGGAATTGAATATCTCCATAAACATCCGCCACTGCGCATCAACTGTTCTACCTTTCAGTCTTCCTGTCCAGTCCACTAGGGCCAAATCTGTCCTCTTCCTATGTAATTACCTTTGTTTAACTCCAGAATGCGAGTTTGGGACTCCAGTTTCTTGCCCTCAAACTGAATTTGAAATTCTAGCATGATCACTCTTCCCAAGAGGATCCTTAACTATGAGATCATTAATTATCCCTACCTCATTACACAATACCAAATCTAGAATAGCCTGCTCCTTGGTTGGTTCCACAATATATTGCTCCAAAAAACAATCTCTAATACATTCAATGAACTCTCCCTCGAGGCTACCTTTGCCAATTTGATTAATCCAGTCTATATGCATATTAAAATCACCCATGATTATTGCTGTACCTTTCTTACAAGCCCCCAGTATTTCCTGGTTTATACTGTGCCCCATTGCAGAACTACTGTTTGGGGAGCTATAGATTACTCCCACCAGGGACTTCTTTCCCTTGCTATTTTTTATTTCTACCCAGACTGATTCTAGGTCTTGATCTCCAGTGCCTATATCGTTTTTCACTACAGCACTGATCTCTTCCTTTACTAACAAAGCGACACCACCTCCTTTTCCTTCCTGTCTATCCATCCGAAATAGAGTACCCTTGGATATTCAATTCCCAAACCTGGTTTCCCTGCAACCATGTCTCAGTAATCGCCACTAAATCATACCCATTTGTCTCTATTTGCGCTGTTAACTCATTCACTTTATTATGAATGCTTCGTGCATTCAGATACAAAGCCTTCAAGTTTGTTCTATTATCAAATTTCCCTACTCTTGCACGATTCCTTGGTGCAATATGATGTTCACACGTTCTGTCCCTTCCTTTTATTTTCTGGTAACAATCAGTCTCATCACTAACCTGCACTCCTACCTTCTCCTTTAAATTTGACTTCCTAATTTTCCATGCAACTGAATCCTCCTCCCCACTATTTAGTTTAAAGCCCTATCTACAGCCCTAGTTATGCGATTCACCAGGACTCTGGTCCCAGCATGGTTCAGGTGGAGCCTGTCCCATCAGAACAGCTCCCTCCTTCCCCAGTACTGGTGTCAATGTCCCATGAATTCAAACCCATTTCTCCCACATCAATCTTTGAGCCATGTATTTACCTCTTTAATCTTATTGATCCTGTGCCAATTAGCCCGTAGCTCAGGTAGTAATCAGGAGATTATTACCTTTTTGGTTCTGCTTTTTAATTTAGCCCCTAGCTGCTCATATTCCCTCAACAGAACCTCTATCCTCGTTCTACCTATATCGTTAGTACATACATGGACCACGACAACTGGATCTTTCCCCTTCCACTCCAAGTTCCTTTGCAGCCCAGATGAGATATCCTGAACCCTGGCACCAGGTAGGCAACAAAGCCTTTAAGTTTGTTCTATTATCAAATTTCCCTACTCTTGTACAATTCCTTGGTGCAATATGACGTTCACACGTTCTGTCCCTTCCTTTTATTTTCTGGTAACAATCAGCCTCATCACTAGCCTGCACTCCTACCTTCTCCTTTAACTTTGACTTCCTAATTTTCCATGCAACTGAACCCTCCTCCCCACTCTCGATCCTGGCCACAGAGAACAGTGCCTATGCCCCTAACTATACTATCCCTGATTATGACTACATTTCTCTTTTCTCCCCCCACTTGAATGGCTCCCTGTACCACAGTGCTATGGTCAGTTTGCTCATCCTCCCTACAGTCCCTGCTATCATCCACACAAGGAAGTTGGGTGATCAGCAGTTTAGTGTGAATAGGGTTAAGGGAACAGGAGGTGAGTCTCATGGACAAAATGAGCTTGGAGAGGACATAAGGGGAAATAAGAGAGAAACTAGAAAAAGATGCGAGTTCAGGACTAGGGCAGGGGGGAGTTTTAGAGGAAGTTTCAGTCGGACAGTTGTCATTTCAGGGAGTTGACATTGTAGATCATGGTCATGGGACTTTCCCAGATTGGTGGCTTTGTGCTGCTGCTTAAATCTCAATTGCCGAGGTTTTTCCTGCTGCCTGGGTAAATTGCATTGAAATAGAGAGATGGGCAAGGTCGCAGAATGTTTCTTGTGGAGTGATCAAGGGATTTGAATGTCTTTGGGATCAAAGTTTAGTTTACCCTCAGATTTCTTGATTGACTGTTCTGTTCCGTGCCTGCTGTCACAGGTTATAAGCCAGGTGTCTCCCAGTTTGTTCCCCTCCTCATAATACTTATCCCTCATGTATTGGAGGAGTTTTACCACTCCTGATGATAGCAGACTGTTGAGGTAATAACAAAAATTTCAATTCCAAGCCAGACTCCTTCTTCTGTGGTAAGTATCCAAACGTAACTCAATCCAAATGGACTTTCTCTAGTTTTATCTAAACTGAGACTGAGTAATTGAGACTGAACTATACTAAAACACTGTATAATTAACATTTATATTTGTTAGCTTTTAGGTCTGTCAAAAACTTCAGCTTTTCATGGTAACATCTGCAAGTAAACATGATGAAAGGCAGAATAAGAATGAAGGCTTTGTACAATCAGAATGTAGTTGTGGTAGTTTTGCTGGTCTATTAGAAATAATTTTCCAGCAACTCGTGGTAAGTTTATCTACAAGTAAACATAATAATGAAAGGCATTGCAGCAATTTAACTGTAATCAATGACTGGCACTGAATATTTCCATTTCACTTCATCTGCGTAACCAATTGATAGTAACACTGCAATGTCTTAGACAACATTGTGAATCTGATCAAGAGAAAAAGTTTGGCTGAAGGCCTATGAAGCACTGGTGCAAGTTTGGCATAAAGCCTGCAAAAACAGTCATTACGGTGAACATTTGCTACTGAAATTTTGCTAAGGCTACATTTATCAAGCCCTTGCTTATGTGCAACATGCTTTTAATCTTCACTGGGCCAGCTGCATCTGTTTTTCACTAGGCTTCAATTCGATTCAGACATCTTGAATAAAGCAGACCACAGTGTTCTTCAGATATTAAAATTGTTTAAATCTTAAAGCGTTGGCAGAAATTTCTGAATGCTTTATGTGGAATAAAGCACAAAAGTGTTTTTTTCTGCTCTATGTTAAAACTAAATATGGACAGTTTTTCAATCTAACTTTTTGTGACATTTTGTAATGTTGCTTTGGGGCTTGTTAATCTGATAAAATACTGATTTGAGGCCTCCAATGTTTCAGAACAGTAATATTGTATTACTAGAAATATGTACAAATGTTCAAGAGGATTCTGGTTATTAGACTGAAGTATATATTGCCACACACAGGACTTACTTACAATTTGTTCTTGGACCAGACAGTAAGAATTCAGACAAGGAGACACCTGATGTAGTGATATCAAGATGATTTATTAAGCCAAAAAGCAATACTTAACAAATCCAAGACAGTTGATATCTTAGTCCATGTGGCCTTTACTCTCCACTGGCTCTAGTGTCACAGATTCCTCTTCTCTTCTCTCACCTTTGTCATCTCCAGATCTGTGTGCCACACCTCTTCAGGTCTGTTCCTTTATTCTTCTTATCCAGTGGCTCCTCCTGTGCACTGATTGGTTGGTTCATACATATTGCTGTTTTGAATGGTCCTGCCATTTTGTTTGTCAGTGCTTCTATTTATACATTAATCATGAACAGATGCGCAAAACAATGTGTCCTTGACGCACAGACAGTCCCCTATAACCTTGAGGTCCATTAGTTCATACATTTCCGGCGACACTTATCCTATTTTTCTGTTACATTTTGATTACAACTTGTTACATAGTTTTCGATACCTGTCCTTTTCTTTCCCTTTATCTGTTCTTGTTATTAGTTCACGCCACAATGTGATTCTGGTTGACGCAAACTGTACAGGCAGCCTTTTTCTCAGTAAGGCACACATCTAAAATTAACTCTTCATTTACCAAAGCTTATATGAAGCATATATGCAAAAAGATATAAAAAGTCCACTTTCCACTTTTCCTACAGGCCCTCATCATCAGGTACAACAGACAAAGAAACAATGAGATGTTGATAATGATGTGAAATTCAGCGTTAGTATCCAGAATTTAATTGTATCTGCTGGACCTCTGGATCATGCAGCTATAGTTCATATCACTGACAAAATCTCAATGTTCCCGAAATAAAACTTTGCAGCTAAGCGCTTTTCACAGATTGCCATAACATACCAAACCATCTAAAAAGGCAACTTGTGTGTTTGATTGGGCAGTATATAAATATCATTCATTTAACTTAATAAATCGTGTCACTTGAAATATGTCTACAATAATATCAAATGATCTTGTTAAGCCAATTACTGTGCAACATATGTATTGGGAAGAAGTCAATATTTTTTTTATATCAAAGATATACTGGCACAATTTATTCAACTGTTCAAGAATGATTGTTAGATTGCACCAGTTGTATCGCCCCTTCACCCAGAAACTTCAATTTTAAAGTACTTGGCAAACAATTAGAGGTGAGATGAGAAGAAAGGTTTTTCTGCAGCAGATTGTGACGATCTGAGATGATAGTGCTGAGCTGCCGTCCCTCTGAGTGGTTGGCAGCTCTTGTTAAAGGGGATCCTGCCTCCTGAAACTTTGATTTTAAAAGACTGGAGGATCGCTCCAGGGGGACATGAAAAGGCAGAGGCGGGGTTCCCCCTGCCTTTTAGGCCTGGTGCTGGGAGCCCCCACCCCCAGCACAAAATCCAGCTCTTTGCATTTAGTATTTTTGACTGGTCTCTGATCTCTGTACCATGCTGCAGGATTATCTGAGACCCATGGAGTTTGATGGACACCCAATGCCCGGGGCTTTGAAGATCCTTGTGGCTCGCAACCTCTATGCCTCTGGCTCTTTCCAGGGATCCACTGGGGACATGTGTGGGATCTCCCAGTCTGCAGCCCATTGATGCATCAAGCAGGTGATCAATTCCATGTTGTAGAGGGCCGGTGACTGCGTACGGTACCACATTGATCCGGAAAGTCAGGTGGAGAGACTCACTGAGTTTGGGGCCATTGCTGGATTTCCCCAGGTGCAAGTTGTCATCAACTGCATGCATGTCGAAATCAAGACTGCCCCCGGACCAGCCAGTGGCCTTCATCAACAGGAAGGGTTTCCACTCGCTCAGTGTACAATTAGTCTGTGACCACCGAAAGCAGATCCTTCATGTCTGCATGGTTCCCTGGAAGCAGCCAGGGTCAGGCTCTCCTCCTCCCCTTCCTTGGGAAGAAGACCTCCCTCCTTTCCCTTGCAACCTGGAGGAGGACCTTCAGGGAAGCATCACTCTACCGTGGGGGCCACCCGGCATCTTCCTTCTGCCATTATTGGTGGCGCCTTCCAGTGAGCTCCTTGGTTGCTTCGAGTCTTCAGTGAGGGCAGCAGCAGCAGTAACAGAACTCAAGGCAGCAGTAGCAGCACAACTTCTGGCAGCAGGAATAGGAGAATTCATGGCAGCAGGAACAGGCAGCAATGAATGCAGGGCTGGCAGCTCCTTAAAACGGGCCGCAGCAGCAGTCATAGCATCAGCTGACACCAACCTCGCTGCCTGGGTTGCCGCCTCAGGCCCCGGATCGGATGACCTGCGCGCCCCGCGCTGCTTAAGTGAAAACAGCCCCCATTTTTCGCCTTCCTTAATTGGCCAGCCTCCACAAGATTGCTTGTGGCCAGCTGCCTAACTCACAAAAGGAAACAGCACCCACTCCCAGTGCCGCCGCCATGGTCTGTGCCATAGGAATAAAATTCAGCTCACTGTATTTATAGCCTTTGTGATGCCTCCCATATATATGCTGTACCCAAATGTTTTATAGTATGGTTACAGCACAGAGGGAGGTCATTTGGCCCATCATGTCTGTGCCGGCTTTCTTCAAGAGCAACTCACCTCGTCCCACTCCCCAGCCTTTTCCCTGTAACCTTACAAATAACATTTGTAATTCTCCAGTCCTCTGGCAGCACACCTGTCTCTGAGGAGGATTGGAAGATTATGGCCAGTACCTCCACAATTTCCTTGGATGCATCTCATGCAGTCCTGGTGACTTAACAATTTTAAGTAGAGTCAGCCTTTCTAACACTTCCTCTTTATCAATTTTTAGCCCGTCCAGTGCCTCAACTGTTTCCTCTTTCACCATGACTTAGGCAGCATCTTCTTCCTTGGTAAAGACAGATGCAAAGTACACATTTAGTACCTCAACCATGCCTCCTGCCTCCATGCATAAATTCCCTTTAGGTCCCTAATTGTCCCCACTACTCATTTTACCACTCTTTTACTATTTCTATGCCTATTGAAGATTTTTAGAATCCCTTTTATCTTATCTGTAAGTCTCTTCACATACTCTCTCTTTGCAACTCTTATTTGTTTTTTCACTTCCCGTCTGAACCTTCTATATTCAGCCCGGTTCTCAATTGTATTATCCACCTGACATCTGTCATATGCACCCTTTTCTGCTTCATCTTACTCTCTATTCCTTTCATCATCTGGGGGCTCTGGATCTGTTTGCCCTACCTTTCTCCCTTGTGGGAATGTACCTTGACTGTACCTGAACTATCCCCTCTTTGAAAGCATCCCGTTGTTTAGTTACAGTTTTGCCTTCCAATCTTTGATTTCAGTTTACCTAGGCCAGATCTATTCTCACACCCTTGAAGTTGGTCCTCCCCCAATTAATTATCTTTACTCTGGATTGCTCCTATTCTTTTCCATAGCTAACCTAAACCTTGTGATGCTCTAGTCACTGTCCCCAAATGTTCCCCCACTGACACTTGATTCACTTGACCCACCTTATTCCCCAGAACCAGATCCAGCAATGCCTCCTTTCTCATTGGACTGGAAACATACCGATATGGAAAATTCTCTTGAACATACTTTAGAAACTCTTTCCCCTCTCTGCCCTTTACATTATTACTATCCCAGTTTATATTAGGATAATTGAAGTCCCCCATTATAACTATTCTCTAATTCTTGCACCTCTCTGTAATTTCCTTGCAAATTTCTTCCTCTATATGCTTCCCATTAGTTGGTGGCCTATAGAATATCCCCAGCAATGTAATGGTACCTCTATTTTTTCTGAGCTCTGACCAAATAGATTCTGTCCTTGACCCCTCTTGGACATCCTCTCTCTCCAGCACTGTAATGCTCTCCTTAATCAATACAGCTACCCCTCCTCCTTTCCTTCCTTCCAAATCTTTCCTGAACACCTTGTATCCAAGAATATTTAGTACCCGGTCCTGCCCCAGTATATGTAATGCATGACATTTATATGATCCATTACGTAAAGCACATGTTGACTTGGCATTCATAACTGATCCAATTAATGTACAGGAAATGGTAGCATCCCTGGGGGGACAGCAAACATAGAGTGATAAAGTTTAACATGATCTACGTGTCAGGAATACCTAAAACAGGAGCCAGTTTGTGATTTTAAAATAATTACATTCAGTGAAATTAGGGAACAACTAAAGCAACTCGATTGATTTCAATGGAAAAGATAAACTGGTCATCGGTAAAATGGACTACCAATTCTCTATTGCCCATTTTGTGCTGTCTCCTAAGCTCCCTAGCAGGTTTTCCAGCATGGGATGGGGACATCTGAAAATAATCGTGAGGAAGTATATAAGGTAGGAAATGGTATGGGGAGGGTATACTTACTTTAAATTCAATTGTGATAGCAAGATAAAGGAACACTGGTTCAAATTATTGAAAGGTAAAATTAGGAGTGATTCAAACAAGTTCCTCATGCAGAAAGTGATCAAAATATGGAACAGATTTTCTGCAGAATGGTGGAGATGAAAATCCTAGCTGCATCGGCACAATAATTGGATGCTGCAATGAGTAGATCGCTTCTGGATGGATAAACTTAAGTGAATCAAACGGTCTTCCTCATCCATAATTATCTTGTAATCTTGTGATCCTTGGTTCCTCCACTTAGGGAGATCAGATAAAACAGTGGGAAATAACTAGCTAACTTTTTTCAATACTTTTTGATGATTATTCAGTTGCATCTCTATGAAGATGATATTTGAACTACCTAGCTGCATGACTGACACACATAGGTTGGAGGGTACACTGTTATTTCCATTACATGCAACGATAGATAGTCCTTTTTTTTTCAAATGGGGCTACTTTCAAACAGTAATCAAACTATTGAAGTTCACAGCAGCAGCTTCATTCCTGTCAACAGTACATTTTTATATGCCAGTTCAGAATTTTAGATAATTACAAACAGACTCTTGGATGACTTATTAGTTTAGGACATTGTCCATCTGCCTCCATGGCATGTGTATCGAGATCGTTTGGATTAATGGTGACAAAAGTTTTCTTTCTCTCTCCAGGGTCTAGCAAATCTAGGAGAAGTAAGTTTGATTAGTATAATCCAGTTTGAAGACACACATCGACAATACAAAACTTCCTATAATTTGGCACTGGATGCTACTGGCTGGCATTCTTCTCAAAGAGAGCCTAGGGTGGATAGTAAGGCAAACACAAATGTTTCTTAGAGAAGTGCTATTTTAAGATTTGAGCAGAGTTGCAGGTGGATTGTTAATCTGTAATCATCTTCTAAAGATTTATTAAACAAATGTTGAAGCTAACAATTGAGAGCTAGAGCATTCTGTGCACTGTACAAAGCAACAGACCCTATTTTGCTAATTTTCTGAATCAATCCAATCTAGTTTAGGATCTGCAAAGAGGTTGAAAGAAATAAAACTTTCACATTTTGTAATACGAAAGGGAGGATAATTGATATTCTAAAGATATAAAAGAAAAATACAAAAATAATGGTCACCTGGTTTTAGGTGGTATCTGAAAATGATTGTCCATGATGTTAAACAGTTAATCAATTAAGAAATATGTAACTATTGTACTGCCCCAGGCAATGAAAGCCATCCCATGTTTAAAGCTTGCTGATAAATTGGTGGAAATACAGTAATACCATTGTTCATTCTGGAATAAACAAGATTCTAACCTGCTCTTCATATGCCAGCAATATTCTATCAGAAAAGCATTTAAATGATTCTGGCATAAGCTTTAGTACACTGGTGAAGTCATATTTCCTGCAATTACAGTGTAGTGTGACAAATGATACAACAATATGCTCACAGAATTCAGTGACCCTTTGCTTATTATTTAATGTGTATCAAACAGTAGCATTGTTCTTTCTAAACTGCATAATTTGTAAATAAAGTCCCAGAGTTTTACATTACATTTTGCCCCATCAACCAGTGCTTTTGAAACTGGATGATGACTGGATTAATACAATGGCTTGTTATTCTGGTTTTTTCTGCAGAAGGGTTGAGCTTGAATACATTCCAAAAATGGGTAATGTTTGGTTCTCAGCGATGCCTAAACGTGTTCCAAGTGAAATATGTTCTTGTAAAATACAAATATTTAGAAAAAAAAAGCGATTGTATATTAATCAATGATTGAATTGATTAAAAAGTGTGAGAGGGCCACTGAGAAATTCCTATTTTCCTCAGCAGTAATAATGACAGTATTAATCACAGTCTTGGAACAAGAAAACATTTCCCAGCCTAGTTCTTCTTGGTTTTGACCTAAGGATGCTTCTATCTATATTACTCTTTAGAAAATATTGCATAATTTACATTTTTGGTGCATGATTAACTTTTATACTTTGAAGTTTAGAACATGCAGAATTTGCATACTTTGTACTCATGATGTAAGGCCTATAAATTGGTCACGTAAATAGTGGCATTCAGACAGCATGTGCACCAAAACAGGGAGGCCTGAGACTGGCCTGAAAATGGGCCTCATTTACATTATTTGGACGGGTTGCCAACACCTGTTGCACCTTCACAGGCAGCTTGTCCATTTTACATTGTTGAACATCAAATCTAATGCCTGTTTTAGGTAGTTGCCAGGGATGCCTGACACAATACTGTTTGTCCTTTAAGCAGCAACTCACCAAGGCTTCTTTGACAGCACTTTCCAAACCCATGGCCTCTACTACCACGTACAAGGACAAGGGCAGCAGATACATGGGAACACCACCACCTGCGAGTTCCCCTCCAAGTCATACACCATACTGACTTGGTTCTGTATTGCTGTTCTTCACTGTCGCTGGGTCAAAATCCTGGAACTCCCTTCCTAACAGCACTGTGGGTGTACCTACCCTACATGGACTGCAGAGGTTCAAGAAGGCAGCTCACCATCATCTTCGCAAGGGGAATTAGAGATGGGCAATACATGCTGGCTTTGCCAGCAATGCCCACATCCCAAGAATGAATAAAATAAAACAGAATGTTGGTCCCTAAAATTGACCTTCATGACAACCATTTTTTCCCATAAAGTGGGCACACGAGGTGTAATTTCTACCCAAGTACTTCAAAACTTAGAAACGGGAAACAACTGGAATAATTGACTATACAAGAAATTTAAGTTATATATTATAACTTCCTTGGCAAGAAACATTTTGGTTAGATTACTTTGAAGATAGTGAATTATGACTACTATGATTAAAATTTGAAATTCAATGTACTATTGAAGTTTAAGAATTGACAGTGAATGCCCAATCTCTTCCTCTGAAAGACACATAAGTCCCAAAAATCCGTGATGTGATTCAGCCCAGAGAAATTTGGGAGATTCCTGTAATTCTCTGTCAGTGGTGGGGCCTCAACTATTTACAATCTATGTTAATGACTTGGATGAAGGGACTGAGTGTAGTGAGCCAAATTTGCTGACAATACAAAGATAGATGGAAAAGCAAGTTGTGAGGAGGGCACAGAGAGTCTGCAAAGGGATATAGATCGGTCTAGTGAGTGGGCAAAAATTTGGCAGGTGGAGTATAATGTGAGAAAATGTGAGGTTATCCACTTTGGTAGGAAGAATAGAAAAGAAAATGTTATTCAAATGGAGAGAGACTACAGAATAGAAGCAAAATACTGCAGATGCTGGAAATCTGAAATAAAAACAAGAAATGCTGGAACCACTCAGCAGGTCTGGCAGCATCTGTGGAAAGAGAAGCAGAGTTAACGTTTCGGGTCAGTGACCCTTCTTCGGAACTAGTCTTCTTCGGAGACTACAGAATATTGTGGTATCGGGATCTGGGTGTCTTCATACATGAATCACAAAAATTGAGCATGCAGGTACAGCAAGTAATTAGGAAGGCAAATGGAATGTTGGCCTTTATTGCAAGGGTTGCATAAGGAGTCCCCTCCCCTGGCTTCACCCACATCTTTGCTGCTGGCTATATTTGGGGAATGCAGAGGTTGCACTCCCAGATGACCATATGGATGCATCAATATCCTTGGGATATCTGGGTTTCAGCTTGGTTTCTAGCTCTTTTGTGGCTGTCTGTCAAAAAGGCTGCAGCCATCAATCATTGGTATTTCAGCACAGGAAGTAGCTATCCAATACATTGTGTCTTTGCCAGTGCAAATAATCTTTTACTATTTAGCTACTCATAGCTTTTCAAAATCTGGAACTCTTTCATTAGATCTCCTGTCTCTGCTCGACAACATACAACCCTGGTTTTCAAAGCATTAATTGTCATCGCAGTGAATCTACATTGCATTCCATAGCTCCAATATCCTTTCTATAAGTAGGGTTTCAAAAACTGCATATAGTACTCCATCTATCTCCTAATCAATATTTTCTTCATCTGCTCCTGTTCCACCATAACTTTGCAGACATGCAGTCAAAATCGCATTTACAGATTTTTGGCACCCTGTTATAGGAAAGATATTGGAGCTACAGAAACGATGCAGTGTAAATTCACTAGGGTGACAAAGTCTGCAGAAATTCTTGGTTATTGTCATGTATAGATTTATCAACACCTTTAATTGTTTTGTTCCAAGGATATGGACAGCTGCTTATGCATGGCTGCATTTATTGCTCATCCCGGGTTGTAATAGTGATTGTTTTGATAATTGGGTTGCTAACTAAGCCACTGAGGGCCTTAAGAGGAAACCAAAGAGTGTAGGACTGGATTCTCGCAATACTACAGACGAGGCCTCACAAGGGTCAGATACAAATGTAACAACAGCAAATTTGATTTACAAATCACAGCCCTAGTTACACATTCATAAATTTTATTTGCTTTCCTCATTGCCTTCAAACATCAAACTTCATGTTTAATGACTTAACGACCAAATCCTCAAATCTCTTTCCAGCTCTGTCACCTCAAGCATGTTATCATTTAAAATGTAATCCATATTGTCACTTCTTTTACCTATTCTCATGAGATTACAATTCTTCCTGTTGAATTTGATTTCCCACTTCTCTGACTATTGCCCTTGCTTATTTGGCCCCCTTTGGAATATTGCACATTGATTCGCATCATTGGCTACTACTTAGTTGATTGAAATCATCTACAAGCTGAAACACTTTGAACATTATTCCATCCTCTAATTCATTTATAAAAATTATCAACAATTTTACCCCAACACCAACCCTTATAGGACACCACTGGCAACTGATGCCAAACTGACACCTTCTCATGCACCACCACTCTTTGTTGTATACTATTGAGTTGCGCATCAATCCATCCTAATTCTTCGCTATCTATCCCATATGAATAGGTCTGTTATGCAGGACAGTGTCAAATACCTTTCTGAAATTCAGATAGATAACATCCATTGCCTTGCCCTTATCTACAAGATTTGTGAACTCCTTCCATTTTATTGTTTTCATTCAGCATTTTATCTCCTCGAAATCTGCTCTCTTAAATTCCACATTCTTAATACTTTTTATTGTTTGTTCTGCCTTCCTTTCAACCTTAAAATTAAGAATTTTATGATTGCTGGACCCCAAATAAAGTAAGAAAATCTACCTACAATGCAGAGTATTAAATTCTTATTCTTGAGAAAATTGCTCTTTTTATGTACATGCAAGATTATTAACAGAGATCTTTTATTCACATTCTAGCATCAGCAGAAATGTCAATGATCATTATTGTCACAAAAGAGTGGACTGTCCATGAGAAACCCTCCAGTTTGCAGTTAAATATGCTTTCTACTAAACTTTCAGTTGAGAAAAATAGCACAGTCGACACCAAATAGAGCACGCACTTTCTAATCACTGGCAGTAATTTAATTCTAACAAAATCCTAGTGCTCCTTCATGTGCCAAGTTGCTAATTATTTAATGAATTAAGTAAATCAGCAGCACTTCTTTAATAGTTGTTCTGTGGCAAAACACTGATGAGCAAAAAATCATTATGCAAGTAGGAGCTTGTTGGCTGCTGAAGTCACGTATTCATTTGTGAAAAGAAGAGTTCTTTGTATTCATGTGGGCACCAAAAATATTTCATCCATATGTATAAGAGCCACATTTTACTGTGGCTAAACCCCATAAATCTATTGGTGGCTGGAAAAAGAACAAAAAAACTTAGCAATAAAACAGATCTTACTTGCTTTTACAATTTAATTTTGAAATTCTGCCTGGAAAGAGGACCTCAGCACAGAGCAAGGTTCAGCATCAGATGTGTTATCACACAATCTTCCAATAAATGTGAAGAGAATGATGGTGACACATTTTGCAAATACTCCATCTATTTTGTGATGTATTCATAACTCTGAATATCTAAATTTTAATCCCCAAAATGTGAAGATTACATTCTCTAGTTGAACACAATTGCAGTTTTCAAACTGAAAACTGGAATTTAAATCCTTTTAAATAACATGGCTTATTATCAACTGTCATCCATGAATAAATGAATCTGATGATGCACAGGTCTCAGCAAGATATGAAAAGATAGCTCTACAGAAAAGCTCAATACAATACAGAAACATAATATTACTGCAATACTAGAGATATTGGCTGAATTTTACTGACCCACCAACGTGGCAGGGGTGCCCGAAAAATATTTCTGGGAGAGGCCTGCCATGCTGCCCAATGCCAGGAAGGCCCTGCCCCATTTTACCGGCAGCGACGGGACCTTGGAGCAGCACCCCTGCCACTTGGCGGCGGCACCCCAATTACCACATGTAAAGCGCTATGAACCTTGCCTGATTATGCATCTCGCTGCCTGTCGCTCCACAGTTCTGCATGTTTCGCTATACAGGCAGCTGTCACGTGCTGTCCCATTCACGAATGAGAAAAGCTGATGGGACAGCAGCAGTGGGAGAGATCACACACAGTGCAAGTAAGTCTGGATATACCGGGGTCTCAACTCTGCATACTTGAAGGGAGGTGGGAGGGCTGATGGTATGACTGGGGGCACAGCTCGGCAGGCATGAAGGGAGGTGGGAGGGTATGGTATTACTGGGGGCACAGCTCGGCAGGCATGAAGGGAGGTACTGCATACCCTCCCTCCATAAAAGGTGGCCACTCTGCTCCATTGTTTGTGTGAGTGAAGGAGAAATGGCACTCCAGTCACCCTATGTGTGGGGAGGGTGCCAGAAATGGTAGGTGTGTAAAGGTCATCAGGCTTATAGGGCAATCAATGCAGCTGTTACAATCTTAATGTGGTCATGCTGTGCCACTCTTAGTGGGAGCTAAGATGGGCAATGCCATGCCACACTGCATAGTTGATGCATGAAAGCACCTGATGTACCAGTCAACATCAATGGCTGCTCTGTTAGGTACCTTCAAAGAAGTAAACGAACCGAGTTTAGTTGCTACTTAGAAATGGGGATGGTTCATCCTATATTATTTAATACACTTTGAATGAGGGTCCATATGTGCCGCAGACAAAACCAGCAGGCAGGTGCAGCACACGTAGAGGCCCCTGGTCATGAGCAGCAGCAGCCCCCAAGGAGACCTCACAGGTCGCCACGCATCTACAGGTCCCGCATTACTTACCTGCAGATATCTGAGCGCCAGTGTCAGGGACGACTGCGGAGGTCGAGAGAGGCGGTGACATATCTCTGCGCCCTGCTCAACAATGACCTGCAGCACATGGGTTTCAGTGGACATCCTCTGCCTGTGGCCCTCAAAGGCTCTTTACTTTTACACCTCTGCATCATTTCAGGGACCCACCGGAGACCTTTGTGGGGTCACACAGTCAGCAGTGCACCGTTGCATCAGAGAGGTCACCGATGCTTTGCACCGGAGGGCCAGTGACTATGTCTGCTTCACGATGGATCCTGAGAGCGAAGCCCAGAGGGCCATCGGTTTCAGCTCCATCGCAGGATTCCCATGGGTGCAAGGGGTCATAGACCGCAGCCATGTGGCTATCAAGGCTCCCGCTAGGTGACCAGCTGCATAAGTAAACTGTAAGGGCTTCCACTTGCTTAACATGCAGTTTGTATGTGATCACCATAAGCGCTTTATGCAAATCTGTGCCCACTTTCCAGGCAGCTGCCATGATACCTTCATCCTGCGCCAGTCCCAGCTGGTGCTGCTGCACACTGAATGGGCTCACATAGAGGGGTGCCTTCTTGGAGACAAGGGCTACCCCTTGCAGATATGGCTCCTGACACCAGCGAGACACCCCACCACTGCTGTCGAGGAGAGTTACAATGCCAGCTACGGAGCGACAGGAACCACCATTGAGCAGGCGATTGGCATGCTGAAAATGCGCTTCTGCTGCGTGCATAGATCGGGTGGTGCCCTGCAGTACGAGCTGGAAAGGGTAGCTCGTAAAGTTGCTGTCTGCTGTGCTCTGCACAAATACGCAGTCAATAGGGGAGAGGCCTTGCAGGATGAGGACAGACATGGTCAGGACTCCTCTTCGGATGATGAGGCCGCTGAGGACTTGCAGCAGGAAAGCGCATGGGAGGACAGAGAGCATCCAGGCACTACATGCAGGGCGAGCAGCGAGCAAGAGATGCATGGCAACACCTTATTGATCAAAGGTTCTCCATGCCATATGAACCACCATGTGCTCTGCAAGCCACACAGCACCCTCGTTCACCTGTTGTGCAGCAGTCCGCATCTGCAACATCTTTGTCTCCACCATTACTGGCAGCAGCAGACTGAGCCATTGTCCATGTTATTGCATCCGTGGAGACGTAAATTAGTAATACTGGCATGGCAATGATGTTATTCCATACATTGGCAGTTCTGAAAGGCCAATGAGGTATTGGGAGGAGACGCAATCGGTACATGCCGGAACACTTCATTCACACAGTAAACGCAACACATGTTAGTGAAGAAGATTGAGATTGTGTTGTGTCACCCGTGCAGACCCATTTGTGTCATGGTGGTTTTTGGAAACTCTTGCAGGTGCTCTTTTGTGGTGCCACTTCTGTACTAGCAGCCTGACTGGAGGAAGGTGCTGATCAGATTGCCTTTTGGCTGTGAATGACTTTGGTAGTCATTCGCTGTGCGCTTGAGGCCTGGAGGGCCCCGGCTGGCTGGGGGAATTATCGTTCATCCTCTTCTGGTATTGGACCCTTTCACGCTGGATGACCCCACAGCTACTTACCTCCTCTACCACCTCCAGCCAGACTGCCTTGGTCAGGTAGGAGGGTCTCTTCTTATGATTTCTGGGAAAAGGACCTCCCGCCTTGCCCACACAGCCTGGATGAAAGTGAGCAAGCAGGCATTGCTGAACCATGGGGCCACCCTGCAGTGCCCCTCTGCCATCTTCGGGTTTTGGTCTGGTCCTTTAAATGCAAAAATTATTCCACAGTGTAACTGTTCTAACTTCTGGCTGGAAGATTTTTTTTGCACATGTTTTAAAACTAATGCACATCTAGTGAGGAAATCTGTGCTGTTGTCCTGGTTGTCCTGACAGATAGACACAGACATAAACGTTCATGTACGCTTTGCTTCTGCATCAGTTGATCATAATTATTCAAGTCATATTTCAGGTTTGCAATGCAGCTAGAAGAGAAGCATAATTTCCTGGTTCTTTAATAAATAGTTTCAATTCCAGTTACACGTCTTTTCATATAACAGTTAGCTATGAAATGAATACAGATTCCAAATGCATATTAGTCTGCGGCTTTTCAGATTCAGGAAATTAAAGCCCAGAGCGTGTAGATATTCTTAAATGATGCTTTTATTTCTGAGAGTGTATTTGCCTCTTATGATACAACTTAGTTCCACTTTCTGGCATGTGCAAAAATAAGATTATTCACTCAGGTGCAGCAAGCCTACAAGAACAAATGTTACACTTGAATGGAAGAAGAGAATCTCAACTGCACAGGACACTGGAACAAAGCAGAATAAGTATGTTGCAGAAAAGCAGAAAGTGCTGGAGAAACTCAGCAGGTCTGGTAGCATCTAGAATCATAGAAGGTTTAAGGCACAGAAAGAGTCCACTTAGCCCATCATATCTGTGCCGGCCAAAAAACGATCCACCGATTCTAATCCCTATTCTATTTTAAGTATTGGATGTGATAAACATAGGGAGAGAGGAAGTATTAGTGGGATTAGCATCCTTGAAAGTTGATAAATCACCAGAGCCAGATGAAATGTATCCTAGACTGTTAAAAGAAGCAAGAGAAGAAATAGCAGAGGGTCTGACCATCATTTTTCAGTCCTCACCGGATACAGGTGTGGTGCCAGAGGATTGGAGAATTACTAACGTTGCATTTCTTTAAAAAGGAAGCAAAGGAGAGACCAAATAATTACAGGCCAGTCAGGCAAATTATTGGAATCTATTCTGAGAGACCGGATAAACTGTCATTTAGAAAGGCACAGGTTAATCAAGGTTAATCAAGGATAGTCAGCATGGATTTGTTAAGGGAAGATCTTGTTTGACCAAATTGATCAAATTTTTTGAAGAAGTAACAAGGAAGATAGATGAGGGTAGTGCAGTTGATGTGGTCTACATGGATTTTAGCAAGGCTTTTGAGAAGATGCCACATGGCAGACTGTTTAAAATAATAAAATCTCATGGGCTCCAGGGAAATACAGCAAGGTGGATACAAAATTGGCTCAGTGGCAGGAAACATAGGGTAATGGTTGACGGGTGTTTTAGCAACTGGAGAGCTGTTTCCAGTGGCATTCCGCAGGGCTCAGTACTGGGTCCCCTGCTTTTTGTGGTGTATATTAACGATTTGGACGTAAGTGTCAGGGGCATGATCAAGAAGCTTGCGGGTGACACAAAGATTGGCCGTGTGGTAGATAGCGAGTAGGATAGCTGTAGGCTGCAGGAAGATATTGATGGTCTGCTCAGATGGGCAGAAAAGTGGCAAATGGAATTCAACTTGGAGAAGTGTGAGGTGATGCATTTGGGAGGTCAAACAACGCAAAGGAATATATGATTAATGGGAAAATACTGAGAAGTGCAGAGGAAGTAAGGGACCTTGGAGTGAATGTCCACAGATCCCTGAAGGTAGCAGGACAGGTCGATAAGGTGGTTAAGAAGGCATATGGAATCCTTTCCTTTATTAGCCGAGGTATAGAATACAAGAGCAGGGAGGTTATGCTGGAACAGTATAACTCATTGGTTAGGCCACAACTTGAGTACTGTGTGCAGTTCTGGTCACTTCATTACAGGAAGGATGTAATTGCACTAGAGAGGGTACAGAGGAGAGTTAGGAGGATGTCGCCAGGACTGGAAAAATGCAGCTATAAGGAAAGATTGGATAGACTGGGGTTGTTCTCCTTGGAACAGAGAAGGCTGAGGGGAGATCTGATTGAAATGTACAACATTTTGAGGGGCCTGGATAGAGTGGAGGTGAAGGATCAATTCACCTTCGCAGAGGTCAGTGACAAGAGGGCATAGATTTATAGTGATTGGTAGAAAAATTAGAGGGGAGATGGGGAAAAACATTTTCACCCAGAGGGTGGTGATGGTCTGGAACTCACTGCCTGAAAGTGTAGTTGAGGCAGAGATCCTCAACTCATTCAAAAGGAGTTTGGATATGCACTTCAAGTGCCATAAGCTGCAGGGCTACGGACCAAATGCTGGAAGGTGGGATTAGAATAGGTGGATCATTTTTCAGCCGGCACAGACACGATGGGCCAAGTGGCCTCTTTCTGTGCCTTAAACTTTCGATGGTTTCTATGATCCCACCTTCCAGCTGTCCTGCCGTCCCCTCACGTTATTTGGGGGGAGGCGGTAAGTTGCCATGATCATAATGAGCTGCCGCGCTTAATATTGCAGCGGCTCCGTGATGGGCGGACCACCATCTTCAAAGCAGCTCACTTGTAAAATTCAGCACATGAAGTTCATTTGCTACTTTAATGGAAGGGTGAATCTGTTTAAAACAAGCCTTCATCAAATTCAAAGACAGAGGAATGTTGCAAGAATGCATTAGAATAGAATGGTTACAGCACAGAAGGAGGTTATTCAGCACATTGTGTCCGTGCCAACTCTCCACAAGGGCAACTCAACTAATCCCACTCCACCAGGCTTTACCTGCAGCCCTGAAAATTTTTTTCTCTTCAGCTGCTTATCCAATTCCTTTTTGAAACCCATGACTGAATCCACTGTCGTCATTGATACTTTTGATAATCACTTTAAATTGGTGTCCTTTAGTTCTCAACCCTTCTGCCAGTGGAAACAGTTTCTCTCTATCTACTCTGTCTAGATTCCTCATGATTTTGAGCACTTCAATCTGATCTTTTCTCAAACATCTTTTCTGTAAGGAGAACAACCCCAGCTTCTCCAATCTATCCATGTAACTTAAGCCCCTCATCCCTGGAATCATTCTCATTAATCTTTTCTGCACCCTCTCTAATGCCGCCATATCCTTCCGAGAGTGCGGTGTGTAGAATTGGATGCTGTACTCCAGTTAAGGCTGAACAAATGTTTTATAAAGGTTCATCATAACTTCCTTGTTTTTGTACTCTATGCCTCTCTTCATAAAGCCCAGGATCGGGTATGCCTTTTTAACTGCTTTCTCAACAGTGGCGCAGTGGTTAGCACCACAGCCTCACAGCTCCAGCGACCCGGGTTCAATTCTGGGTACTGCCGGTGTGGAGTTTGCAAGTTCTCCCTGTGTCTGCGTGGGTTTCCTCTGGGTGCTCCGGTTTCCTCCCACATGCCAAAGACTTGCTGGTTGATAGGTTAATTGGCCATTATAAATTGCCACTAGTATAGGTAGGTGGTAGGGAAATATAGGGACAGGTGGGGATGTGGTAGAAATATGGGATTAGTGTAGGATTAGTATAAATGGGTGGTTGATGGTCCTCAGTACCTTGCTCTACGGCAGCGAGGCCTGGACAACGTATGCCAGCCAAGAGCGACGTCTCAATTCATTCCATCTTCGCTGCCTTCGGAGAATACTTGGCATCAGGTGGCAGGACTATATCTCCAACACAGAAGTCCTTGAAGCGGCCAACACCCCCAGCTTATACACACTACTGAGTCAGCGGCGCTTGAGATGGCTTGGCCATGTGAGCCGCATGGAAGATGGCAGGATCCCCAAAGACCCATTGTACAGCGAGCTCGCCACTGGTATCAGACCCACCGGCCGTCCATGTCTCCGTTATAAAGACGTCTGCAAACGCGACATGAAATCGTGTGACATTGATCACAAGTCGTGGGAGTCAGTTGCCAGCATTCGCCAGAGCTGGCGGGCAGCCATAAAGACAGGGCTAAATTGTGGCGAGTCGAAGAGACTTAGTAGTTGGCAGGAAAAAAGACAGAGGCGCAAGGGGAGAGCCAACTGTGCAACAGCCCCAACAAACAAATTTCTCTGCAGCACCTGTGGAAGAGCCTGTCACTCCAGAATTGGCTTTTATAGCCACTCCAGGCGCTGCTTCACAAACCACTGACCACCTCCAGGCGCGTATCCATCGTCTCTCGAGATAAGGAGGCCCAAAAGAAAAGAAAAAGATGGTCAGCACAGACTCGGTGGGCCGAAGGGCCTGTTTCAGTGCTGTATCTCTAAAAACAAAAAAAAAAAAATTCCTGTTCAACGATTTGTACATACATACCCCTGGATTTCTCTATTCCTGCACTTCCTTTAGAATTGTACCCTTTAGTTTATTTTGCCTCTTATTGGTCTTCTGACCAAAATATATGACTTCACACTTATTTGCATTAAATTTCATCTGCTACGTATCCGCTCATTTCACCAGCTTGCCTATGTCCTCTTGATGTTGATCACTATCCTCCTCACAGTTCACAATACTTTCAAGTTTTGTGTCGTCTGTGAATTTTGAAATTGTGCCCTGTACACCCAAGTCTAGGTTAGTAATATCTTTCTTTTGGGCCTCCTTATCTCGAGAGACAATGGATACGCGCCTGGAGGTGGTCAGTGGTTTGTGAAGCAGCGCCTGGAGTGGCTATAAAGGCCAATTCTGGAGTAACAGGCTCTTCCACAGGTGCTGCAGAGAAATTTGTTTGTTGGGGCTGTTGCACAGTTGGCTCTCCCCTTGCGCCTCTGTCTTTTTTCCTGCCAACTACTAAGTCTCTTCGACTCGCCACAATTTAGCCCTGTCTTTATGGCTGCCCGCCAGCTCTGGCGAATGCTGGCAACTGACTCCCACGACTTGTGATCAATGTCACACGATTTCATGTCGCGTTTGCAGACGTCTTTATAACGGAGACATGGACGGCCGGTGGGTCTGATACCAGTGGCGAGCTCGCTGTACAATGTGTCTTTGGGGATCCTGCCATCTTCCATGCGGCTCACATGGCCAAGCCATCTCAAGCGCCGCTGACTCAGTAGTGTGTATAAGCTGGGGATGTTGGCCGCTTCAAGGACTTCTGTGTTGGAGATATAGTCCTGCCACCTGATGCCAAGTATTCTCCGAAGGCAGCGAAGATGGAATGAATTGAGACGTCGCTCTTGGCTGGCATACGTTGTCCAGGCCTCGCTGCCGTAGAGCAAGGTACTGAGGACACAGGCCTGATACACTCGGACTTTTGTGTTCCGTGTCAGTGCGCCATTTTCCCACACTCTCTTGGCCAGTCTGAACATAGCAGTGGAAGCCTTACCCATGCGCTTGTTGATTTCTGCATCTAGAGACAGGTTACTGGTGATAGTTGAGCCTAGGTAGGTGAACTCTTGAACCACTTCCAGAGCGTGGTCGCCAATATTGATGGATGGAGCATTTCTGACATCCTGCCCCATGATGTTCGTTTTCTTGAGGCTGATGGTTAGGCCAAATTCATTGCAGGCAGACGCAAACCTGTCGATGAGACTCTGCAGGCATTCTTCAGTGTGAGATGTTAAAGCAGCATCGTCAGCAAAGAGGAGTTCTCTGATGAGGACTTTCCGTACTTTGGACTTCGCTCTTAGACGGGCAAGGTTGAACAACCTGCCCCCTGATCTTGTGTGGAGGAAAATTCCTTCTTCAGAGGATTTGAACGCATGTGAAAGCAGCAGGGAGAAGAAAATCCCAAAAAGTGTGGGTGCGAGAACACAGCCCTGTTTCACACCACTCAGGATAGGAAAGGGCTCTGATGAGGAGCCACCATGTTGAATTGTGCCTTTCATATTGTCATGGAATGAGGTGATGATACTTAGTAGCTTTGGTGGACATCCGATCTTTTCTAGTAGTCTGAAGAGACCACGTCTGCTGACGAGGTCAAAGGCTTTGGTGAGATCAATGAAAGCAATGTAGAGGGGCATCTGCTGTTCACGGCATTTCTCCTGTATCTGACGAAGGGAGAACAGCATGTCAATAGTCGATCTCTCTGCACGAAAGCCACACTGTGCCTCAGGGTAGACGCGCTCGGCCAGCTTCTGGAGCCTGTTCAGAGCGACTCGAGCAAAGACTTTCCCCACTATGCTGAGCAGGGAGATTCCACGGTAGTTGTTGCAGTCACCGCGGTCACCTTTGTTTTTATAGAGGGTGATGATGTTGGCATCGCGCATGTCCTGGGGTACTGCTCCCTCGTCCCAGCACAGGCATAGCAGTTCATGTAGTGCTGAGAGTATAGCAGGCTTGGCACTCTTGATTATTTCAGGGGTAATGCTGTCCTTCCCAGGGGCTTTTCCGCTGGCTAGGGAATCAATGGCATCACTGAGTTCCGATTTGGTTGGCTGTATGTCCAGCTCATCCATGACTGGTAGAGGCTGGGCTGCATTGAGGGCAGTCTCAGTGACAGCATTCTCCCTGGAGTACAGTTCTAGGTAGTGCTCAACCCAGCGGTCCATCTGTTTGCGTTGGTCAGTGATTATGTCCCCCGATTTAGATTTGAGGGGGGTGATCTTCTTGATGGTTGGCCCAAGAGCTCTCTTCATGCCATCATACATTCCTCTGATGTTTCCGGTGTCTGAGGCCAGCTGAATATGACTGCATAGGTGTTGCCAGTAGTCGTTTGCGCAACGCCTAGCTGTTCTTTGTGCAGTACTTCTGGCTGCTTTAAGTGCTGCGGATGTTAAATCGCTGGGGGCTTTCTTGTAGTTCAAAAGTGCAATGCGCTTAGCGGCTATGACAGGTTCCAGCTCTTCATTATGAGATTGAAACCAGTCTGCATTTCTCTTCGCACTTTTGCCGTAGGTGGTCAAAGCTGACTCATAGATGGCGTCTCTGATGTGGGCCCACTTGGTCTCAGCATCCCCTGTGGGAGTGTTTTGAAGGGCTGTTACAAGTGAATTTAGAAATTTTTGTAACAGCTGTGGGTGAGAAATTCTGCTCGTGTTGATGCGCGGGTGGCCCTTCTGCTTGGAATGATGCAACTTCTTTGGTCTGAGTCTAACCTTGCTGCACACCAGGGAGTGGTCGGTGTCGCAGTCCGCACTGTGGAAGCTGCGTGTGATTTGAACACTGTTTAAGGCGGCTCGCCTTGTGACAATGAGGTCTAGCTGGTGCCAACGACGTGATCTTGGGTGCCTCCATGAAACCTGGTGACAGGGTTTAGTGTGAAAGAACGAGTTGGTGATGCAGAGGTTATGATAGGTACACAACTCAAGCAGTCTCTGCCCGTTCTCATTCATCCTTCCAACGCCATAGCGCCCAAGGCAGGAGGGCCATGAGTCATGGTCGGCCCCAACCCTGGCATTAAAGTCCCCCAGCAGGAATAGGTGTTCGGTGTTGGGGATGCTGCTAATGATGTTATGGAGTTGTTCATAGAACTGGTCTTTAGCTTCAGGTGCGGAACAGAGTGTTGGAGCATAGATGCTGAGTAGGTGTACTGGACCAGAGGTGGTGAGCAGTCGGATGGACAGTATGCGTTCCGAGCCATTTGAGGGAGGCTCTATCATGCTGAGCAAGGAGTTTCTGATGGCGAAGCCCACTCCATGCTGTCTTGGTTCTTCAGGATCCCTGCCCTGCCAGAAGAAGGTGTAGTCTTGCTCTGCTAGAGAGCCACTCGCGGGGAGGCGAGTCTCCTGAAGTGCTGCAATGTCCACATTGAGTCTACTGAGCTCGTTGTTAATGATGGCGGTCTTCCGAGAATCGTTGATTTGTGTAAGGTCTTCCGACAGGCCAGGACACATAGTTCTGACGTTCCAGCTTGCAAAGCGAAGGGCTGGTACCTTCTTTCCTTTTTTCATGTTGTTTGGTGCGGTGTATCAGTCCACCTTTCGGGCAATGACCCTGAGCTCCAAGCACCCATTGAAGCAGGCAGACTGTGGCGGGACAGAACCTTATTGACCGGGGGCTGCCCGGTTTGAGGCGGGCGGTAGCTGTCCAGTGAGGTGCAATGACCTCTCCCACCGACAAAGGCAACCCGTGGCGCCCAGTTTCTACGCCAATTTATCTGGACTTATAACCCGTAACTGCTGCCTTCCGTGTTGTTTCAGTCGCTGTGAGGCAACTATGGAGTGACCTCTCCATGGCGCATGCCTGGGCAAATTTATGGAGGTTGAGAGTTGCCCAGTCGTCAAAACCCCCCTCTCGGCCTTTCTGGTGGGGTCCAAAGGAGTGCAGGACACGACGTTTGGCACCAGTATGGCTGCAGGAACTGCCGGAAACATGCCAAAGGTGACACATGACCGCCTACGGGGTTCCGCTCCGGATTTTCTGTTAGGGTTTACTCCCTTAGCCTTGGTCTCTCCCGAGACGCCCACAAGGCAGTGGGGTTGTTGGGGCCCCTACACAGGTGTAGGATGGTGCCGGTGGGAGGAGGGGATGCAAGGGGGAGGGGTAGAGGGAGGAGGGGGGGGGTGCAGGGGAAGGGGGTGCGGGGTGAAGATGGTGCGAGGGGGGGGCGGGCTGGGACGGGGTTGTGAGGGGGTGAGCTGAGAGGGTGGAGCAGGGAAGGGGAGGGGGGTGGAAGGGGGGTAAAGGGGGGGGGAGGGGGGGTGGAATCTGGTGCAGGTAATAAGCCATTTCCTCAGTGCCCACCATCGACGTCCGGAAAGCTCATCCACGTCCTTCGGGAGGTGAAGCATCATTTGGCAGACTTAGAGGTGATTACATTTGCTAAGGGTTTTTTTTTTTGCAGTGGTTTAAATAAAGGCATGCAGCATTGCCGACAGTGCGCTGCAGATGCTCTCCGAGCCATCTCCCGC
This sequence comes from Heterodontus francisci, assembly GCF_036365525.1. NCBI lineage: Eukaryota > Metazoa > Chordata > Chondrichthyes > Heterodontiformes > Heterodontidae > Heterodontus > Heterodontus francisci. Next base: position 50,719,646 of record NC_090376.1, on the reverse strand, counting down.
GGGCGCTTTGAAGTTGCGGCCGGGGGGGCCGTTCGTGGATGTTTTGGGTGTTCGGGGCACCTTTTCTCAGGACTTCTCTCGGGTCCCGCAGCTCCTTCTTCACCTCAATGGACTTACCGCATGCCGTGGCTGCAGACACTCTGGACTGTGAAGGTTAGTAATATATATCAAGCAAAGTAGTGGTCCTATACCCGACTCCTGGGGAATCCCACTTTATACCATCCTCCGGTCCAAAAAGCAACCATTCACCTCTACTCTCTGTTTGCTGTCACTCAGCCAACTTTGTATCCATGTTGCCACTGTCCCTTGTATTCCATGGGCTTTAACTTTGCTGGCAAGCTTATTATGTGGCACTATGTCAAACGCCTTTTGGAAGAGGCCTGCTATCCAACCTGAACCCGACGGGACCCGACAACATGTGTCGGGTTTGGGTCGGGTCGGGCCCATCATCCGGGGCTGGGTTTCGGGCCCAGGTCAGGTTGGGCTGAGTCCAGATTGAGTCGGGTCGGGTCGGGTCAGGCCGGACACGCATGGTAAGTGCTCTGCTTGTAAGTATTAAAAATAAAAAAACTTACCTGAGCTGGGAGTCCGGGACGAAACTGAGTCTGTGCAGTGAGCGAGTGACATCACTATGACGTCTTGTGCATGCGCTGCAGCTTGTTACAGGTTCAATGTCAGGAACGTAAGTAAAGGGATGGTCGGGTCAGGCTCGGGTCGGGCCTACTAGTGGCGGGTTCGGGTTGGGTTGGGCTCTGGGCAAAATTGGAGGGACTCGGGCTGGGTTGGGCTCGGGCCCACTGTGGTTTGGTCAGGTTCAGGTCAGGTTCATTTTCCCGACCTAAAGCAGGCCTCTAAGTCCATGTACATCACATCGACTGCATTACCTTCATCAACCCTCTCTTTTATCTCATCAAAAAACTCAATCAACTTAGTTAAACACGATTTGCTTTTAACAGATCGATGCTCGCATTCCATGGTTAATCCACAATTGTCCAAGTGACTGTTAATTTTGTCCCAGATATTGCCTCTAAAAGCTTTCCCACCACCAAGGTTAAATTGACTAGCCTGTAGTTTTTGGGTTTATCCTTACACCTTTTTTGATCAAGGATGTAATATTTGCAATTCTCCAGTCCTCTGGCACCATCCCCATATCTAAAGACGATTGGAAGATTATAGCCAGTACCTCCGCAATTTCCACTCTTCTGTCCGCTTTCTCGGATGCATCCATCTGGTCCTGGGATGTTATCAATTTTAAGTAGAAACAGCATTTCTAATACCTCCTGTTTATCAATTTTTATCCCATCCAGTATCTCAACTATCTCCTCTTTCACCATGATTTAAGCAACATCTTCTTCCTTGGTAATGACAGTTGCAAAGTAATCATTTAGTACCTCAACCTCTTTGCGTAGATACCCTTTTTGGTTCCTAATAGGCTTTACTTTTTTACTATTTATATGCCACTGGAGACTTCTGAATTCTTTTTTTATGTTAGCTGCCAGTCTCTTCTCATACTTTCTCTTTGCCTCTCTTATGTTTGTCTATGTAACAGAAGACACTGGACTTCAAAATAATATTACATGTGAAGCACTTTGTGATGTTTATAAGAGACATCAAGCGGTGCTATATAAATGCACGTCTTTCTTTTTCACTTCTTTTAATTTTGCATTTGACTTGAATAGACTGATAATCAACCCAACAATTAATAATGGAGTGGCTAATATTTAAGCTCTATCACAACAGCTCAATGTCTTCGTGTGTGTCAGTGTGTGATCTTGGTGAGGAAGAATTACATTTATGAACATGGGTCAAATCATTGTTTGGATGAAAATTGACAGTATCACTTATATTTATCACTTTTGTTGATGCAGCAAGAAAGTACAATAAGTTATTCTAGCCATATTCAAAGAATGACATTATGAAAGTAGGGCAAATTGGCTAATAAATTACCTCATATATTTTCTCAATAACCATAAATAAAAGTGGAAAGGCTCCTATAATAACTGTAACTGAAACAATGGAAAAGGGATGAAAAATTGAAAATTAGATGAAACTGCATATCACAAACTTTTCCTTTTAATAAGAAACTCTCACAATGAATGCATTAGCAAACGTTTGAACAAGGGGGTGATTAATGACCGATGAAGAAATGATATGTTGAAGCAGCCTACTGTTTAATGTGGTTTCCTATTACCACTAACTATAACAGCTTTATCCCTTATTTTGAAAACTAAAACATTAACCAGTAGTTTAGGTAGTACATAATACTTTGGACCTTTAGCCAAATAATAGGCATTTGCTTTGTACTGTACAAAAGCAAAGATCCATATCAGAAACAAACATGAATAGGATCCCAGTTCACATCTTATTTACATAGGAGGTGGATAAAAATGAAAATGTAAGCTGACAATATTTCAACGTGAACTTTCATTGTTCATAGCAGTCTCCTGAATCAGAGAAGCCTTCAATGCAGGATTATAGTTTGACATAATAATATGATGAAGACAAAGATGGGATTTTGAAGCTGCTACGCTGAGGATAGAAACTAATGGGAGATTGTCAAGGACGGTGTGTGGCATTATGTGGAGGATATGTTATGGGCTGTAAGCTTTGGATGAGCTTGAGTTGATTTAGGGTGGATCTGAGAAAGTTGATGAGGAGACTGTTGGAGAAATTAAACTTTGCCATGATGAATGAATAGTAAAGGGTTTCACTGATGATAGGATGTGATAGGGGCAGAGGCTGGGAATGTTCCAGAAGTGGAAGCAAGCAGCTTAGCAATAAACATGATGTAGGATTTGAAGTTCAGTTAGGACGCTGAGGAACCAGTAGCAACAGCTGTAGATTAATTGGTTTTGGTTTATTCTAAGTAAGCAGCAAGTGAGGACATGGAATTTGTGTTTGAACAAAGAACAAAGAACAAAGAAAATTACAGCACAGGAACAGGCCCTTCGGCCCTCCAAGCCTGCGCCGATCCAGATCCTCTATCTAAACATGTCGCCTATTTTCTAAGGGTCTGTATCTCTTTGCTTCCTGCCCATTCATGTATCTGTCTAGATACATCTGAAAAGACGCTATCGTGCCCGCGTCTACCACCTCCGCTGGCAACGCGTTCCAGGCACCCACCACCCTCTGCGTAAAGAACTTTCCACGCATATCCCCCCTAAACTTTTCCCCTCTCACTTTGAACTCGTGACCCCGAGTAATTGAATCCCCCACTCTGGGAAAAAGCTTCTTGCTATCCACCCTATCCGGTTTCTTGCTATCCGGTTTCCTCCCACATGCCAAAGACTTGCAGGTTGATAAGGTTAATTGGCCATTATAAATTGCCCCTAGTATATTATAAATTGCCCCTAGTATAGGTAGGTGGTAGGGAAATATAGGGACAGGTGGGGATGTGGTAGTAATATGGAATTAATGTAGGGTTAGCATAGATGGGTGGTTGATGGTCGGCACAGACTCGGTGGGCCGAAGGGCCTGTTTCAGTGCTGTATCTCTAACTAACTAACTAACCCTGTCTATAGCTCTCATGATTTTGTACACCTCAATCAGGTCCCCCCTCAACTTCTGTCTTTCTAATGAAAATCATCCTAATCTGCTCAACCTCTCTTCATAGCTAGCACCCTCCATACCAGGCAACATCCTGGTGAACCTCCTCTGCACCCTCTCCAAAGCATCCACATCCTTTTGGTAATGTGGCGACCAGAACTGCACGCAGTATTCCAAATGTGGCCGAGCCAAAGTCTGATACAACTGTAACATGACCTGCCAACTCTTGTACTCAATACCCCGTCCGATGAAGGAAAGCATGCCGTATGCCTTCTTGACCACTCTATTGACCTGCGTTGCCACCTTCAGGGAACAATGGACCTGAACACCCAAATCTCTCTGTACATCAATTTTCCCCAGGACTTTTCCATTTACTGTATAGTTCACTCTTGAATTGGATCTTCCAAAATGCATCACCTTGCATTTGCCCTGATTGAACTCCATCTGCCATATCTCGGCCCAACTCTCCAATCTATCTATATTCTGCTGTATTCTCTGACAGTCCCCTTCACTATCTGCTACTCCACCAATCTTAGTGTCGTCTGCAAACTTGCTAATCAGACCACCTATACTTTCCTCCAAATCATTTATGTATATCACAAACAACAGTGGTCCCAGCACGGATCCCTGTGGAACCCCACTGGTCACACGTCTCCATTTTGAGAAACTCCCTTCCACTGCTACTCTCTGTCTCCTGTTGCCCAGCCAGTTCTTTATCCATCTAGCTAGTACACCCTGGACCCCATGCGACTTCACTTTCTCCATCAGCCTACCATGGGGAACCTTATCAAACGCCTTACTGAAGTCCATGTATATGACATCTACAGCCCTTCCCTCATCAATCAACTTTGTCACTTCCTCAAAGAATTCTATTAAGTTGGTAAGACATGACCTTCCCTGCACAAAACCATGTTGCCTATCACTGATAAGCCCATTTTCTTCCAAATGGGAATAGATCCTATCCCTCAGTATCTTCTCCAGCAGCTTCCCTACCACTGACGTCAGGCTCACCGGTCTATAATTACCTGGATTATCCCTGCTACCCTTCTTAAACAAGGGGACAACATTAACAATTCTCCAGTCCTCCAGGACCTCACCCGTGTTTAAGGATGCTGCAAAGATATCTGTTAAGGCCCCAGCTATTTCCTCTCTCGCTTCCCTCAGTAATCTGGGATAGATCCCATCCGGACCTGGGGACTTGTCCACCTTAATGCCTTTTAGACTACCCAACATTTCCTCCCTCCTTATGCCGACTTGACCTAGAGTAATCAAACATCTGTCCCTAACCTCAACATCCGTCATGTCCCTCTCCTCGGTGAATACCGATGCAAAGTACTCGTTTAGAATCTCACCCATTTTCTCTGACTCCACGCATAATTTTCCTCCTTTGTCCTTGAGTGGGCCAATCCTTTCTCTAGTTACCCTCTTGCTCCTTAGATATGAATAAAAGGCTTTGGGATTTTCCTTAACCCTGTTTGCTAAAGATATTTCATGACCCCTTTTAGCCCTCTTAATTCCTCGTTTCAGATTGGTCCTACATTCCCGATATTCTTTCAAAGCTTCGTCTTTCTTCAGCCTCCTAGACCTTATGTATGCTTCCTTTTTCCTCTTAGCTAGTCTCACAATTTCACCTGTCATCCATGGTTCCCTAATCTTGCCATTTCTACCCCTCATTTTCACAGGAACATGTCTCTCCTGCACGCTAATCAACCTCTCTTTAAAAGCCTCCCACATATCAAATGTGGATTTACCTTCAAACAGCTGCTCCCAATCTACATTCCCCAGCTCCTGCCGAATTTTGGTATAGTTGGCCTTCCCCCAATTTAGCACTCTTCCTTTGGGACCACTCTCGTCTTTGTCCATGAGTATTCTAAAACTTACGGAATTGTGATCACTATTCCCAAAGTAGTCCCCTACTGAAACTTCAACCACCTGGCCGGTCTCATTCCCCAACACCAGGTCCAGTATGGCCCCTTCCCGAGTTGGACTATTTACATACTGCTCTAGAAAACCCTCCTGGATGCTCCTTACAAATTCTGCTCCATCTAGACCTCTAACATTAAGTGAATCCCAGTCAATGTTGGGAAAATTAAAATCTCCTATCACCACCACCCTGTTGCTCCTACAGCTTTCCATAATCTGTTTACATATTTGTACCTCTATCTCACGCTCGCTGTTGGGAGGCCTGCAGTACAGCCCCAACATTGTTACCGCACCCTTCCTATTTCTGAGTTCTGCCCATATTGCCTCACTGCTCGAGTCCTCCATAGTGCCCTCCTTCAGCACAGTTGTGATATCCTCATTGACCAGGACTGCAACTCCTCCACCCCTTTTACCTCCTTCTCTATCCCGCCTGAAGCATCGATATCCTGGGATATTTAGTTGCCAATCATGCCCTTCCCTCAACCAAGTCTCAGTAATAGCAATAACATCATACTCCCAGGTACTAATCCAAGCCCTAAGTTCATCTGCCTTACCTACTACACTTCTTGCATTAAAACAAATGCACCTCAGACCACCAGTCCCTTTGCGTTCATCATCTGCTCCCTGTCTACTCTTTCCCTTAGTCACGCTGACTTCATTATCTAGTTCCTTACAGGCTTTAGTTACTACCTCCTTACTGTCCACTGACCTCATTTGGTTCCCATCCCCCTGCCACATTAGTTTAAACCCTCCCCAACAGCGTTAGCAAAAGCACCCCCAAGGACATTGGTTCCAGTCCGGCCCAGGTGTAGACCATCCAATTTGTAATAGTCCCACCTCCCCCAGAACCGGTCCCAATGTCCCAAAAATCTGAACCCCTCCCTCCTGCACCATCTCTCAAGCCACGGATTCATCCTGACTATTCTTTCATTTCTACTCTGACTATCATGTGGCACTGGTAGCAATCCTGAGATTACTACCTCTGAGGTCCTACTTTTTAACTTGGCTCCTAACTCCCTAAATTCTGCTTGTAGGACCTCATCCCGTTTTTTACCTATATCATTGGTGCCTATGTGCACAACGACAACTGGCTGTTCACCCTCCCCTTTCAGAATGTTCTGCAGCCGATCTGAGACATCCCTGACCCGTGCACCTGGGAGGCAACATACCATTCGGGAGTCTCGTTTTCGACCACAGAACCGCCTATCTACTCCCCTTACAATCGAATCCCCGATGACTATAGCCCTTCCACTCTTTTTCCCGCCCTTCCGAACAGCAGAGCCAGCCACGGTGCCATGAACCTGGCTACTGCTGCCTTCCCCTGGTGAGGCATCTCCCTCAACAGTATCCAAAACGGTATATCTGTTGTGGAGGGAGATGACCGCAGGGGACACCTGTGCTGCCTTCCTGCTCTTTCTCTGCCTTTTGGTCACTCATTCCCTTTCTCCCTCAGCAATCCTAATCTGCGGTGTGACCAATTCGCTAAACGTGCTATCCACGACCTCCTCAGCATCGCGGATGCTCCAAAGTGAGTCCATCCGCAGCTCCAGAGCCGTCATGCGGTCTAACAAGAGCTGCAGCTGGACACACTTCCAGCACGTGAAGGAGTCAGGGACATCAGCCGTGTCCCTGAGCTCCCACATTGAGCAAGAGGAGCATAACACGGGTCTGAGATCTCCTGACATTTTCAATCTTAAGCTTAAGTTAGTCTTAACTTAGATAAATGAAAAAGGAACAAAAAGTTTTTACCAATCACACGAAAAAAAATAAATAGAAAAAGCCTTACCTTATCTGCACAGTTTCTGGCAGAAACCAAACACATTGGGACATAAGAACAGGATAGGCCATTTAGCCCCTCAAGCCTGTTCTGCCAAACAATGAAATCATGGCTGATCTGTGACCTAACTCCATGTATCCACCTTTGCCCCATATCCTTGAATACCAATGGCTATCAAAAATCTACCACTCTTAGACTTAAAACTAACAATTGCCATTTGGGGAAGAGAGTTCCAAACTTTTACCACCCTTTGTATGTAGATGTGTTTCTTGATTTTACTCCTGAAAGATCTGGCTCTAATATTTAGATTATGCTTCCTAGTCCTAGACCCTTCAACTCATGGAAAAAGTTTCTCTCTATCTACCCTATTTTCTCCCCTTAATGGGGTAACTTTTATCAGGCAAGTGGAGGTGGGGTCAGGATTGTGTGAGGTGTTAAATCCACTAAAAGTGACGTTGGGGTGAGATCCTAGCATCATCCCACCCACTTTCGCATTTCACCTGGGCATGTTTGCAGATGAGGGGGGATCCCTTTGGAGCTGTTGGGTAAGTAAGTGTCATATGCAAATAGGTCATTAACTGCTGCTTTAACTGCTAGCACACCTATTTCACGAACTATCAGCAACTTATCAAGATCAACCAAGCAAGTGCACAGCAGGGGGTGCTTCTTCAATGAAACTGACAGGTTGGGAAGGCTTTGAACAGTGAAACTGAAGAATGCCAGCCATTACCAGGTGAGAGGCTGGTGCTCACAGCACTCCTTCTCAGAGAGTGTGCTTTCACTGCTTGACAGGTGATTGTCAACTTCTTGGAAGTCAGTTCACCTGTCTTGCACTTCACTCACCTTCAGCTGCACTCTCCTGCGTTCTGTCTTCATCATGGCATGGGAGCAGCTTATGCAGCTCTACACTGCACCTCGAACAAAGAGCGAGAAGCAACAACACCAATACCAACAACAGCAGAAGGAGCAGCACCAACCCTAGCACTAGCTGCCTTCTCCTCAGCCACATGCCACTCTACAGGACAGAAGGGATGTACACAAAGATCAAGCTTGAAGGAGGAGAGGCCCCCCAACACAAAGGTCTGCAGGCAGAGTATCAGCTTTCCCCCCACGTATGAGCACTCAGGAAGCTAAGGTTTTCACGGCAGTCTATTTCTGACATCTGCAGCCTGCTGGAGCAAGACCTCCAGATGGGCACATATTGCCAGTGTCCATCAAAATGCCTGTCACCGGAGGACCAAACCCCTCCCAGACTCCGGGTCTCTGCCTTTCCCCGAAGTTATGTACTCTTTTCTCCTGCAAGGAGAGAAAGCAGAGAGTAATGAGTGTGAGAAATGGATTGTGGAGCAGGCTCAAAAACCTGAGTGGCCTACTCCTGCTCCTAATTCGTATGTTCATATGTTTGTATGTTTGTGTAGAGAGGAGGGAAGGATAACATTTGAGGACGATGACTGTGAGACATAGATGCGAGAGGTCAATATGATGAGGGTGAGTATGAGTGATGGCTGCTCAGATGGAGATTTGAGGTCCCTGGAGACAGAGGAATGAGTGGGGCTGCAAGGTGTGTTGTCCTGAGGCATAGTGTGCAGGAGTATGCTGGGAAAGTCAGAGTGTGGAGCTTGGCACCTGAAATTGTTATGGTACTAACTTTTCCACCCTCCTGAGGTCTGTCTCCAGGTTGGAGGAAGCACACTCCTGTTGCTGATTTCCTCGGCCTCTTCCATCCACACCTGCTTGTTTGGAGAGGTTGACCTCTTCCTCCCATCTTGGGAAAATCATCTCACTGCTGTCCCTCAGATCCCAGAGCAGGACCTTCAGGTAAGAATGTGTGACCTGAGAAGCAGCCTTCCTTGCTTTATTCTCCATTCTTGTGGTTTCTGCAACCTCAGCAATCCATGTCCAGTAGAGCCTTTGCTGGGGTCCTTTAATTAGAAATCCTTCCTTTGAGAGATTTGGCACGTCATCTCGCCCCTCCCTTCACTGATTGGTTGGGAAACCCGGATGCAATCCCCAACTATTAATGTTCAATTTAGAAATATGTTAACCACTGAGACATCATGGGCAATAAGTTGTAGATGTTATGGATACAAAATTGACTGAATAACAGGAAACAGAAAGTAGTGGTTAATGGATGTTTTTGGACTGGAGAAAGGTTTGTAGTGGCGTTCTCCAGGGGTCAGTGTTGGGACCCTTGCTGTTCCTGATATATATCAATGACATAGACCTTGGTGTACAGGGCACAATTTCAAAATTTGTGGATGATACAAAACTTGGGAGCATTGTGAACTGTGAGGAGGGTAGTGTAGAACTTCAAAAGGACAGGGTGGAAGAGTCAGTTACTAGGGGACATAGGTTTAAGGTGCGAGGGGCAAAGTTTAGAGGGGATGTGCGAGGCATGTTTTTTACACAGAGGGTGGTGAGTGCCTGGAACTTGCTGCCAGGGGAGGTGGTGGAAGCAGATACGATAGCGACGTTTAAGAGACATCTTGACAAATATATGAATAAGAAGGGAATAGAGGGATATGGGCACCCGGAAGTGCAGAAGGTATTAGTTTCGGCAGGCAACAAGATCAGCGCTGGCTTGGAGGGCCGAATGGCCTGTGCATGTGCTGTACTGTTCTTTGTTCTTTGTTCTAGACAAGTTGGTGTAATGGGCTGACAAGTGGCAGATGAAGTTCAATGTGTAGAAATGTGAAGTGATTCATTTTGGTAGGAAGAACACAGAGACACAATATAAAATTAAGGGTACAATTCTAAAGGGAGTGCAGGAGCAGATGGACCTGGGGGTATATGTGCATAAATCATTGGAAGGTGGCAGGACAGGTTGAGAGCACGGTTAATAAAGCATACAGTATCCTAGGCTTTATTAATAGGGCCATAGAGTACAAGAGCAAGGAGGTTATGTTGAACTTGTATGAAACACTGGTTCAACCTCAGTTGGAGTATTGCATCCAGTTCTGGGCGCCGCATTTGAGGAAAAACGTGAAGGAATTGGAGAGCGTGCAGAAAAGATTCACGAGAATGGTTCCAGGATGAGGAACTTCATTTCTGAAGATAGATTGGAGAAATTGGGACTGTTTTCCTTGGAGAAGAGATGACTGAGATGAGGTTTGATAGAGGTGTTCAAAATCATGAGGGGTCTGGACAGGGTAGATAGGGAAAACAGTTCCCTCTCGCAAAAGGATCAAGAACGAGAGGGCACAGATTTAAAGTAATTGGCAAAAGTAGCAACGGCGACATGAGGAAAAACTCATGCAGTGAGTGGTTAGGATCTGGAATGCACTGCTAGAAATTGTGGTGCAGGTAGGTTCAATAGAGGCATTCAAAAGGGAATTAGACTGTTATCTGAAAAAACAAATGTGCAGGGTTACAGGGAGAAAACGTAGAAATGGCACTAAGTGACTTGCTCATTCAGAAAGCTGGTGCAGACACAATGGGCTGAATGGCCTCCTTCTACGCTGTAACAATTCTGTGATTCTGTTGTCAGGCAGATTAGTTTAGTGCAATCATTATATTTTTGGGACTGGAAACTATTTTGATTTGTATATTAGAGTTGTTCTATGGTATTGTTCATTATAGATGGCTAACCTTAAGGTATGGTTTTTATTTGACAACTGTGTTTACCGCTGATGAGTGTTCTTCTGGTCCACTGTGTCTTCCTGCTGATGTAGACTGAACAATTGGAATGTTCTACTTCTACACATGCCAGTCTGTGATTTCCACCCGTTAAGGTGAATGAATGGAAAGTCAAGGGTTGGCAAGTGCAAAAGAGGAAAATCTTGATTTCCATATTCTAGATGGTGCACCTTAAGTATTCCGCTGAACAAATCTTCTAGTGTGACATTTGCCATGACAGTTCAAGTTCTGCACATTATTGAGTTATTGGCCCTGATTTTAACTGTGGGCCAGGTTTTGACAGGTGTGTTTTGGTGTGCATTCAAAACTCACCACCTGCAGTAAAATAGAGGCCTGGGTTATTTTAACTCCCAGGCCTCATTTAAATGTTACTATCAGACATTCCACAGTGGAAAGTTGGTGGGAAGCAACGGAAGTTCACATGGTCCTGAAAGCACCCATCAAGACCAGGTAAGTGGCAGGATTGCTGCTGGGTCATACCATAGGTGTCTTTTCAATCAGAGTGGGGGTGGGGGGTGGGGGGGGGGACCTGCGAGATTGCAGCAGGAGAAGCCTAAGATTTTTGTTTGTTGGCATGACCGGAAAGTTACTGCTGTTTCTCACTTAGGTCTCCTCATAACAATTGCAGCCGGGTTCCATTGATGTTATTGAGACCCAACATGCATATGTTAAAAAGGATCCCTTTGGGTTTGGATGGGTGTCCTAGCAGCCTGTTCAGTGGAGCAGGTTAAAATAACAACAGGTCAGCTCCCGATGGCTCCAGGCTGGCTACATAACTTGGTGACTTTAAATGCCCACCTGCCTGGTTTCTGCCTGGGAATTTGGGTTAAATTGTCCCTACTGTCTCAAACTGATTGCATGTAACTTCTCAAGCTTCTCAATTTTCTTAGAGACTATTGAAATGTGCCTCAGTAGCTTTAATATGCCAATGATATTGACCTATTTTTGCACTAATTTAAGCTCGCATCTATTACATTATCTCCCCATTTCCGATAGGGCTACTTTTATCTGTGGGTCCTTTTTGGCCTTAGATTGCTGGATTTGCTTTGTGTGCTGCTACTGAGCCTCCACTTGAGCATTTTGTTTCGTTGTGCCTCTTCTAAGTTTGAGCATTGTTTTTTTCAAACTTGCTCCCTGACATCCAGCAGCAAGCTTGACTGAGTCCTGGAATGCACAATTATAATCACACCATCAACTATTATATTCAGATGAGTAACTTAATTGGTCAGCTGGAATAACAGAACTCAAGGCTGTAATTAACTAGTACATTCTGTAACTGAAATAAATAACTAACCGACCAATTTTTAGCAGTACAGTCATTAATTTAGCACAACTGCAGTAAACAACACACCACAACACACAGTTTGCTGCAAAATAACTATTGAATGGGGGTAAGTTGCATTCTGCAGCACAACTGTGGGGTTCAGTAAAACAGGGAAGCTGCTTTCCCATTTCTGACTACTCGAACCCGTTATTTGTGTTAAAATTTTGCAACGCAGTCCAAGCTATGTTTGTCAATTCTGATTGGGTTTCATCATGCGATCTTCTGCCCATGTGACACCTGATCACATACCAATCTAGAAGTTACTGATTTATCTTATGATGTTTGGGTCCCCTGTAGTTGAGTATTTTTGCTCATCAATTTGTGTTGGCAGCTGTTCTGAGATCCAGGAGGTCACCTGTAAGCAGGTAAAGAAGGGAAACTGAGAGCGAGGATATACAGAAGCTCTTATATATTGTTATCTTATTCAAAAGAGCTAGGAATTAATTAGCCAGGAACTAATTGTTATGTGTAAGTGATTCCAGGGTGCTACATTCACTGCTGAACTGGAGTCATGTGATGTATAACGCCAAACCACTCTACATCCTGTTCCTACCAAGCAGCATGTAGAGTTATACTAAAACATAAAGAGCTCCAGCCTTTCCAAGTCTAAAGTGTGATTATTTCTAACTTATGAGAACCAGAAGACATAATATGGTGGCAGAATGTGTCTGTGAGTAAGCTTAAAACATTTTAAACAAATTTAATGCTGCATTTGATTGAAGAAAATTGACCCAAATTTGTGCCACAGAGAGAGAGAAAAAACTGAGTGAGCAAGAACAAAATGGTTGCCATCACAGCAATGAATGCACAACAGCCCAGAATGAATTGGAAAGCTGATGACATCGTAGAGGCATTTGAGAAATTTAAAGTGCAGATTGACATTCAGTAGTTTTTTAAAAGGCACTAGCAAAGAGGAGAGGGTCAGCTATATCCTTCTGTGGGCAGGAGATAAAGGATTAAATTTGTTTAATAGCTGGGAGCTGAGTGAAGAGGACAGCAGAAACCCAGACAAAATATTTGAAAAATTCAGCACTCATCTCCAGCGAAAATCAAATCATCGGATTTGCTGATACGAATGTCAAGGCTTCAGACTGGAATTAAATGAGCCTATTGACAATTTTGTAACAAGATTGAAAAATGCAGCCAGAAAATGTAAATTGAAGGACACAGATGAAAGGCTGATAGATCAACTAATTTGGGGTTCTGCACACCCTGGAGTACAAAAAGCTCTAATTAAAAAGGACAAGCTCACAATATTGCAGGCTGTAGATACTGCCAGAGCACATGAAGCCATGAGCAGACAGATGAAGTCACTGACTATCCAAATGGCTCGGAGCTGTGGACAACAGAAGGAAATGTCCTAGCAGGATCAATCTGCAGAGCTTGTGGAAAGGCCATCACTGGGAAATAGTGCGCAGAACAAAAGGACAAGTCACCTGAGACAGGGAAACAGGGTGAATGAGTATGAAAAGAAACCAAAACATCCAGACCCTGGAAGATGACGATGGGTTTGAGAACATGATAGACATAGGAACCATGCAATTGCATGAAATGTCTGGATGTGACTGTTCCCAGAGAAAAGAAATTCACACGACCATTCAGATCAGGAAGAGACTGAGAAACAAGCCCACAACAATAAATCTGAAGGTGTAGATTGATACTGGAGCACAGAGTAACATCATCCCTGTCAGACTATACCAGAAGATCTTCCCTGAAAATTTGGAAGAAAATGGTTATCCAAGGAACAGTGTTCTGAAACCAAACAATATCATGCTAATGGCAGATGGGGGAACTGGGATTCAACAGCTAGGAACAACCCAAATCAGTGGGACACACAACGAAAATGATGTTAGCTATATGTTCTACACCACTGAAACAGATGGTCCAGCTATCCTGGGGTTGAGCAGTTGCGAAGAGCTGCAGATTATCTCAGTAAACAACGAGGTGAAGGAGGCGACACTGAGGGCTGAAGATAGTACACCCATTGAAAAGCGTCCTCTGATCGGAAGCAAAGAAGATCCGGTACAAATGTACCAAGAGTGTTTTGATGAGACAGAGTCACAGAGCCTACAGACTGGGTAAATTCATTTGTGGTCAGAGAGAAGCCAAATGGATGGGTAAGAATTTGCCTGGATGCCAAAGATCTTATTAAAGAGGAATCACTACCCTATTCTAACACTGGAAGAAATCACACCAGCACTGGCAGGGGCAAAAGTTTTCAGCAAACTTGATGCCAGAAATGGCTACTGGAATGTGAAGCTTGATGAGGAATCTTGCTGTTGACAACATTCAACACACCCTTTGGATGGTAAAATTCTTGTATCTTTGGCTTTAAACTGAGCCAGGATATGTTCCAGCAGGAAGTAGACAAGACATACAAAAGATGTAAAGGAGCAGTCAGCATTGCAGATGATATCCAGATATATGGTGCAGACGGAAAAAGGTCATGACAACCATCTACATGAAGCTATGAACAGAACCAGGAAAGCTGGGATCAAACTAAACATAGAAAAATGCATTGTGAAAGTGATAGAATGCCAGTTCTTCAGAATGGTGTACACACCTGGCAGAGTCAAGCCGAGTCCTGAAGGAATCCCAGCTATCTCTGGGATGGAAGCCCGAAGAGATAAGAGAGAGTTGAGAAGTTTCCTTGGCTTGATCCAATACATGATCTCCTTCATCCTGCATATGTCGGAACACACAGCAAACCTGCAGGAGCTGGTGAAAGAAGATGTAGAGTACCAGTGGTCAGTGTCACATGACAGGAGTTTCAACAAACGTAATAAGGTAGAATGCAAGGAGACGTCTGTCATACTATGACAGAAAGAAGCCTGTCACTTTGCAAGTAGATGCTTCCACAAAAGGACTGGGAGCAGCCCCGGTACAAGAGGGAAAGCCAATAGCATTCGCATCCAAAGCTCTGGCATCAGCTGAGACCAGGTATGTGAACATAGAAAGAGAGCTTTTGGCAGTCATGTACGGATGTGAGACATTCCACACATATCTCTATGGGAGAAAGTTGCTGGTGGAGAGTGATCATCATTCATTGGAGCAGATTTACAAGAAAAATCTGTGTAAAGCACCAGCAAGCCTGCAGAGGTTACTCTTGAGGTTTCAGAGTTATGATTTCACTCTGAAATACAAGCCAGGATGAGAAATGGTACTGGCAGATTCCCTATCTCAGTTGTTGTCACAGGAGAAACACGAGATAGAAGATCTAGGTATAAAGATTCATCACCTAGTGAATGTAACACCACCGAAACTTAGTCAAATTGGAGATGAGACCAGCAAAGATGAGGAGTTACAGATGCTATCTCAGCAAGTGATCCAGGGATGGCCTGATAAGATACAGCAAACACAACCAGCAATACGGCAATACCGGTCTATCAGAGATGACATCTCACGAGAAGATGGTGTTCTGTTAGCCGGATCCAGAATAATCATACCCAAACAAATGCAGGAAGACTTCTCCAGAAGATGCATGAAGGCCACATGGGAATGGAGAAGTGTAAGCTCAGAGCCAGATCAGCTGTGTACTGGATACAAGGACATTGAAAATATGGTGTCTACATGCAATGTATGCCAGAAGTACAGAAAGACAGCAGAAAGAGGAGATGAAGTACCACCCAGACCATGGCATATGGTAGGAGTCGATTTATTCACACCCTATCAAGAATGGTTCTCATAGTTGCATATTACGACTCAATGTTCTCTTTTATCTGGAAGGTGAAAGATTTGAGAGCCACAACAATCATCTCAGCAGTATGAGTTTTGTTTGCTGAGAAAGGGATTCCTGAAAGATTAGTATGTGACAATGGCAATTCACCTCCAGAGAATTTAAGGAATTCGCTGAACAATATGGGTTCAACACCATCACCTCATCACCACACTACCCATGGAGACACTGGTTTATAGAAAGACACGTCCAGATGGTCAAAAGAACCCTTGCGAAATGCTGAAAGACAAAGGAAGACCCAAACCTTTCCTTATTGTCACTCTGACCCACACCTCTGAAGGCTGACATGAAATTATCTGCAGAGCTGTTGAATGGAATAAAATATAAGATAACTCTGCCAAGCAAGGTACTTCCTTCAAGTGTCCGGGAGGAAGTGACACAACAACTCACTGAAGACCAGTAGAAGGAGGTCAACACTTCAAAAAGCATTTAAAATCCCTACCTGAGCTGTTGAAAGGATAAACTCTACATGTACAGGATCGATTCATGAAAACCTGAAGCCAGTAAAACGTGTTGGTGAAGCTGAGACTCTGAGGTCATACATCATTGAGAGCGAAACCGGTAAGCAAACGAGAAGGAACAGGGTCCATATTCGACCCAAACATGACCTGACCATCAACAATACCGGAAACATCACTATCCAGTGAGACAACATCAACAACAACATTAGCAACAGCAAGCACGACTCCTAGAACACCAGGAGAAACAAAACCAACTCATCACTGAGAGCAACGAATGGCAAGTCTACAAGATGGAGGCACAACATCTTATCACCTTAGCGATATCATGAATAATATTTCTAAAAAAGAAAACAAGCTATAAAAGATTCCAGAAGGGGTTCAGTTTATTTCTAAAAGTCAATTGTTAATATTCTTTAGTTTAGAAAAAAAATTTTAATGATTGGAACAGTTCTATGAATATAGAGGCATTATGTTTTTAAATAAAAAGGGATGTTATATGTTATATTATTTGTAAAGAACTAGGAACTAATTAGCTAGGAACTAATTGTTATGTGTAAGTCTGTTCCAGGGTGCTACATTCACTGCTGCACTGGAGTCAGGTGACATGTAAAGCTTAAAAACCAGTTCCTACCAAGCAGCATGTAGAGCTGTATTAAAACACAAAGAGCACCAGCCTTTCCAAGTCTAAAGTGTGATTATTTCTAACTTATGGGAACCAGAAGACAAAACAGAAACCGATGGCAGGAGTGGGGTTCATGGGGAAAAGCGGAGGTGTGAGCAACTTTGATTCCACCAGTAACTAATGGTAACTCACTGAAATTGTACCACTGAAAAACGGTAATACTGGTAATACTCAGTTTTCCCTCATAAACAGCAGTAATACAATAACTGGTAGAAATGGGTGTAATGCCCCGATATCCATCTTATAACTAAGAGTAATCCTATAACCCACTAATATTCACTCTATAACTGCAACCAGAATCTCCCTGCACTGCACAAGATCAGGCTCCCAAGCTGATGCCACTTTTAACAGGCCCCATATCTCTCGCTATCAGTTCCGAGGAAGGGTCACTGACTCGAAACGTTAACTCTGCTTCTCTCTCCACAGATGCTGCCAGACCTGCTGAGTATTTCCAGCATTTCTTGTTTTTATTTCAGATTTCCAGCATCTGCAGTATTTTGCTTTTATCTCTTGCTATCTCCTTGGACTCTGGTTTGGACCCTGGTTTTGTGTGAAACTAGCAACTCTGTACTGGGAGCATCTGTCAGAGCTGATCTGTACTTGGATTTCACATGTCAAAACTGGGTGACACAAACTGCCCTGAACCAAACTGAAAGTTCAGAATTAGGGCAGCAGGCTGAGTGTTTGACATACTTCATTCTAAACTCAGCACCAACTTTGTAAACCATTCCCTGAGCTCACACTCGATCAGGAGTAGATCATGTGACACCTCAAGTCTGCTCTGCCATTCAGTACAATCATGGCTGACCTTCTGCCTCAACTCCACTTTCCCTATCTATCTATCTATCCCAGCCTTGAATATACTCAATGATGGAGCATCCATAACCTGTTCTGATGAAAGGTCACAGATCTGAAGCGTTAACTCTGTTTCCCTCTCCACAGATGCTGCCACACCTGCTGTGTATTTCCAGCATTTTCTGTTTTTATTTACACTTCCAGCAGCCATGGTATTTTGCTTTTGTATTGGAGCATCCACAGCCATCTGGGGTAGAGAATTCCAAAGATTCACAACTTTGAGTGAAGAATTTTCTCCTTATCTCAGTCGTAAATAATTAACCGCTTATCCTGAGGCTGTGATCCTGCGTTCTAGATTTCCCCAGCCAGGGCATAAAACCTCTAAGTGATTACCCTGTTAAGCCTTTCCAGAATCTTGTATGTTTCAATAAGAACACCTCTCATTCTTCTAAACGCCAGAGAGTATAGGTCCAATTTACACAGCCTCTCATCATAGGACAACCCTCTCATCCCAGGAACCAATCTAGTGAACCTTTAATGTATCACCTCCAAGGCAATTATATCCTTCCTTAGCTATGGAGACCAAAACTGTGCACAGTACTCCAAGTGTGGTTTCTGTACAATTGTAGCAAGACTTCCTTGTTCTTGTATTCCAGTCTCCTTGCAATGAACGCCAGCATGCCATTTACCTTCCTAATTGCTTGCTGTACCTGCATGCTGAAGGGACACTGACCTGAAACGTTAACTCTGCTTCTCTCTCCAAAGTTGCTGCCAGACCTGCTGAGTATTTTCAACATTTCTTGTTTTTATTTCAGATTTCCAGCATCTGCAGTATTTTGCTTTTATTATTATGCGAACTTTCTGTGTTCCTTGTATGAGTACACCCAAGTCTCTCTGAACATCAACATTTAAAAGTTTCATGACTTTTAAAAAATATTCTACTTTTCTAGTCATGTTACCAAAGTAAATAACCTCACACTTCTCACATTATACTCCATCTGCCACCTAGTTGCCCATGCACTTAACCTGTCTATATCTCTTCACTGCCTCTTTTTGTCCTTCCGACAGCTTACATTCCCACCTAGCTTTGTATCATCAGCAAACATGGATACATTACTCTCAATCTCTTCATCTATGTCACTAATTTTAGATTGAAAATAGCTGAGGCCCCAGCACTGATCCTTGTGGCACTCCACAAGTTATAGCCTTACAACTTGAAAATGCCCTGTTTATCCCTACTATCTGCTTCCAGTCTGTTAACCAATTCCCCATCCTTGCTAATATATTATCCCAACCCCAACATCTTGCATATTAACTTTTTGTGTGGCACCTTATCAAATACCTTTTGGAAATCCAAGTGTATTACATATACCGGCTCCCGTTTATCTACCCTACTAGTTACATCCTCAAGTAATAAATTTGTCCAACACGATTTCCCTTTCATAAAACCGTGTTGACTCTGTCTAATCATACTATGATTTGCAAAGTGCATTATTAAGACTTCCTTAATAATAGATTCCAGCATTTTCCTGTTGATGGATGTCAGGCTAACTGGCCTGTAGTTAGCTGTTTTCTCTCTCCCTTTCTTGAGTAGCGGTGTTACATTTGCTGACTTCCAATCTGCTAGGACTGTCCTAGAATTGAGGGAATTTTGGAAAATCATAACCAGTGCATCCGCTATCTCTGCATTTACCTCCTTTAGAACCCAAGGATGTAGGTCTTGAGGTCCCGAAGATTTCACAGAATAATACAGTGCAGAAGAGGCCCTTCGACCCATCGAGTCTGTACCGATGCATTAAAGACACCTGACCTGTCTACCTAATCCCATTTGCCAGCACTTGGCCCATAGCCTTGAATGTTATGCTGTGCCAAGTGCTCATCCAGGTACTTTTTAAAGGATGTGAGGCAACCCGCCTCTACCACCCTCCCAGGCAGTGCATTCCAGACCGTCACCACCCTTTGGGTAAAAAAGTTCTTCCTCAAATCCCCCTTAAACCTCTTGCCCCTCACCTTAAACTTGTGTCCCCTTGTAACTGACCCTTCAACTAAGGGGAACAGCTGCTCCCTATCCACTCTGTCCATGCCCCTCATAATCTTGTACATCTCAATCAGGTCACCCCTCAGTCTTCTCTGCTGCAGCGAAAACAACCAAGCCTATCCAACCTCTCTTCATAGCTTAAATATTCCATCCCAGGCAACATCCTGGTGAATCACCTCTGCACCCCCTCCAGTGCAATCACATCCTTCCTATAATAAAAGCAAAATACTGCAGATGCTGGAAATCTGAAATAAAAATAAGAAATGCTGGAACCACTCAGCAGGTCTGGCAGCATCTGTGGAAAGAGAAGCAGAGTTAATGTTTCGGGTCAGTGACCCTTCTTCGGAACTGACAAATATTAAAAATGTCACAGGTTATAAGCAAGTGAAGTGCGGGTGGGGCAAGAGATAACAAAGGAGAAGGTGCAGATTGGACAAGGCCACATAGCTGACCAAAAGGTCATGGAGCAAAGGCAAACAATATGTTAATGGTGTGTTGAAAGACAAAGCATTAGTACAGAAAAGGTTTTAACGGACTGAATATTGAACAGCAGCAAGTGCAAATATGAATAAAAACAGTGGGTAAGCAAACTGAGCAAACTAAGATGAAATTAAATAAATGCAAAAAAAGGGTTGTAAAAAATGTAAAAAAGAAAAAAGAAGAAAAAAGAAAAAACAACTAAAAATGAAAGTAAAATGGGGGGCTGTCATGCTCTGAAATTATTGAACTCAATGTTCAGTCCGGCAGACTGTAGTGTGCCTAATCGGTAGATGTGATGCTGTTCCTCGAGCTTGCGTTGATGTTCACTGGAACACTGCAGCAATCCCAGGACAGAGATGTGAGCATGAGAGCAGGGGGGAGTGTTGAAATGGCAAGCAACCGGAAGCTCAGGGTCCTGCTTGCAGACCGAGCGGATGTGTTCCGCAAAACGGTCACCCAGTCTGCGCTTGGTCTCCCCAATGTAGAGGAGACCACATTGTGAGTAGCGAATACAGTATACTACATTGAAAGAAGTACAAGTAAATCGCTGCTTCACCTGAAAGGAGTGTTTGGGGCCTGGGATAGTGAGGAGAGAGGAGGTAAATGGGCAGGTATTACACCTCCTGCGATTGCAGGGGAAGGTACCATGGGATGGGGACGAGGCAGTGGGGGTAATGGAGGAGTGGACCAGGGTGTCGCGGAGGGAACGATCCCTTCGGAATGCTGACAGGGGAAGGGAGGGGAAGATGCGTTTGGTAGTGGCATCACGCTGGAGGTGGCGGAAATGGTGGAGGATGATCCTTTGGATATGGAGGCTGATGGGGTGGAAAGTGAGGACAAGGGGAACCCTGTCACGGTTCTGGGAGGGATGGGAAGCGTTGAGGACAGAGGTACGGGAAATGGGTCGGACACGGTTGAGGGCCCTGTCAACAACAGTGGGGGGGTATCCTCGGTTGAGGAAAAAGGAGGTCATACCAGAAGCACCGTCATGGAAGGTAGCATCATCAGAGCAGATGCGTCGAAGACAGAGAAACTGGGAGAATGGAATGGAGTCCTTACAGGAGGTAGGGTGTGAAGAAGTGTAGTCGAGGTAGCTATGGGAGTCGGTGGGCTTATAATGGATATTAGTAGACAACCTATCCCCAGAGATGGAGACAGAGAAGTCGAGGAAGGGAAGGGAAGTGTCAGAGATGGACCATGTAAAGGTGAGAGAAGGGTGGAAATTGAAAGCAAAGTTGATAAAGTTTTCCAGTTCGGGGCGGGAGCAGGAAACGGCACCGATACAGTCATCAATATACCGGAAAAAGAGTTGGGGGAGGGGGCCTGAGTAGGACTGGAACAAAGAATGCTCGACATATCCCACAAAAAGACAGGCATAACTAGGACCCATGTGGGTACCCATAGCGACACCTTTTACTTGAAGGAAGTGCGTGGAGTTGAAGGAGAAGTTGTTCAATGTGAGAACAAGTTCAGCCAGGTGGAGGAGGGTGGTGGTAGATGGGGACTGGTTGGGCCTCTGTTCTGGGAAGAAGCGGAGAGCCCTCAAACCATCCTGGTGGGGGATGGAGGTGTAGAGCGATTGGACGTCCATAGTGAAGAGGAGGCGGTTGGGACCAGGAAACTGGAAATTGTCAGAATGACGTAGGGCGTCAGAAGAGTCACGGATGTAGGTGGGAAGAGACTGGATCAGCGGAGAAAAGATGGAGTCAAGATAGGAAGAAATACGTTCAGTGGGGTAGGAGCAGGCTGACACAATGGGTCTGCCAGGACAGTCCCGTTTGTGGATTTTGGGAAGGAGGTAGAAGCGGGCTGTGCGGGGTTGTGGGACTATGAGGTTGGAAGCTGTAGAGGGAAGATCTCCAGAGGAGATGAGGTCAGTGACAGTCCTTTGGACGGTGGCTTGATGTTCGGTGGTGGGGTCATGGTTCAGAGGGAGGTAGGAAGAAGTGTCTGTGAGTTGGCATTGAGTTTCTGCAAGCTTGAGGTCGGTACGCCATACAACAACAGCACCACCCTTGTCTGCAGGTTTGATGACCATGTCGGGGTTAGACCTGAGAGAACGAAGTGCCTCAAGTTCAGAGGGGGACAGGTTAGAGTGAGTGAGGGGGACAGAGAAATTGAGATGACCAATGTCTTGCCGACAGTTTTCAATGAAGAGATCAAGAGCGGGTAAGTGGCCAGGGGGAGGGGTCCAGGTAGAGGGAGAATGCTGGAGGCGGGTGAATGGGTCTGCTGGTCGGGATGAGGACTCCTGGTCAAAGAAGTGAGCCCGGAAGAAGAGCTCAATGTCATGCCAAGCGCGAAATTAATTGAGGTGGGGGCGCAAGGGGATAAAACTGAGACCACATCCTTCCTATAATGTGGCAACCAGAATTGCACACAGTACTCCAGCTGTGGCCTTACTAAAGTTCTATACAACTCCAACGTGACCTCCCTGCTTTTGTAATCTATGCCTCGATTGATAAAGGCAAGTGTCCCACATGCCTTTTTCACCACCCTATTAACCTGGCCTTCTGCCTTCAGAGATCTATGGACAAACACGCCAAGGTCCCTTTGTTCCTCGGAACATCCCAGTGTCAGGCCATTCATTGAATACTTCCGTGTCACATTACTCCTTCCAAAGTGTATCACCTCACACTTTTCAGGGTTAAATTCCATCTGCCACTTTTCTGCCCATTTGACCATCCCGTCTATATCTTCCTGTAACCCAAGACACTCAACGTCACTGTTAACCACTCGGCCAATCTTTGTGTCATCCGCGAACTTACTGATCCTACCCCCCACATAGTCATCTATGTCATTTTTAAAAATGACAAACAATAAGGGACCCAGCACAGATCCCTGTGGTACGCCACTGGACACTGGCTTCCAGTCACTAAAACAGCCGTTTGTCATCACTCTCTGTCTCCTACAGCTAAGCCAATTTTGAATCCACCTTATCAAGTTACCCTGTATATCATGTGCATTTGCTTTCATGATAAGTCTCCCATGTGGGACCTTGTCAAAGGTTTTGCTGAAATCCATGTAAACTACATCAACCGCACTACCCTCATCTACACACCTGGTCACATGCTCAAAAAATTCAATCAAATTTGTTAGGCATGACCTCCCTCTGACAAAGCCATGCTGACTATTCCTAATCAAATTTTGTCTCTCCAATTGGAGAGTGCAGGTTTTCCCGGGGTGGGCCCTCCATGGGCCACAGATTGCCCACAGAGGAGAGGCTCAACCCCCCTCAAGCCCGCAGGGAGATCCCCTCGTTTTACTCGGCGACCTCCCTATGTGGCAGACACCCCTCTGCCGCTGGTTAAATCCCAGCGGGGGCAGGACGTGGCCTTTCAGTGGCCGTTAATAGGCCACTTAAGGGCTTTAATTAGCCTCTGTGTGGGAAGGCCGTCTTCGGCTTATCCCACCCCCGACAATACAACGTTGTGATGTGGAGGCCATGGGCCCCCTGCCTGAAAACCCATCTCGGTGCGCATAAAATTCAGCCCTTAAAGTTTTGGATTTTCCCTAAGGAGGCAGGAAACACAAGTCAGGACTGTTTCTGGCCCTGAATCTCCCCCACCCACACCCTGCAGTGGGGAAACACTCATTGGGATTTTCACGGAGGAGCCCCATTAGTTGGCATGGAGACAGCTTCCCTGTCCAATTAAGAGCTCTTAAAGCTGGAGGACCAATCAGAGGCCTTTGAGCTAGAGAGGAGCAGCAGGCTGTGATGGTAGGTTAAGTAACAGGGAGGTTGCTTCAACATGAAAGCACCCTCTCACCAACTTTTTTAAAACTTTAATTTAGAAATGATTCTTGCAGCCAGGCCACCACCGTGGGGGTTAGTGTCTCTATAGGGAAGCCTTAGGCTGCACCTGCACCCAGTCAGGCATAGAGGGCCTCTAGGTGTGCCTGGAATGCTTGGACCCCCAGCCTGCTGCTGGATGCCCACCTCCAGGCATCAAAACTGTCCCACACCAGTGTGGGAAACTGGAGGCAGACTGGAAAATTCCAGTCAACCGCCTTTAATTGGACTTAAAAAGGCTCTTAATAAGCCTATTGGCTACCTGCTATGTGGGGGTGTGTAGCCCTGTCAGTCTTGACCTTGCCTCTGCTAAAATGATTGGTGCTGGGACTGGTATTCTCGGGCCCCATCCATCTCTGTTCCTGCCCCCAGCGGGGCCTGAAAATCCTGTCTAAAATATTTGTTCAATGTCTCTGCCATTTCCTCATTCCTTATGAGAATTTCTCCTGTCTCTGCCTCTAAGGGACCAACATTTGTTTGAGCTGCTCTCCTCCTTTTTATATACTTGCAAAAGCTCTTGCAATCTGTTTCTATATTCCTGGCGAGCTTACTCTATTTTTCCCCCTTTTTATCAACTTTTTGGTTCCCATTCCCTTTTAAATGATGTCTGATATCTGCTTCAATAGCCATTTATGGTGAATCTTCCCATGATGTCTTCAATGCAAAATAAGCTTTCTTCTACCTTGGTTCTTTCAGTGATAATTCTCAGTCTCTGTCCCCTTGTTCCCAATTCACCTACCAGTGAAAATAATCTTTCAGTATTTCCCCACAGAGAAGTCCCCAGGTTTCACTCACTGTCTGCTCCTATCTCAGTGCTGCTCCCCTCCCACACATTGCTGCTGCTCTCAGCTCTGGAGGAACAGTGGGGCTCCACACGTGCCCCATTCCCCAGCATCCCACTCTCCCCTACTACTTGAACTCCAATCCCTTAGTCCCCATCCCTCCTTCCACTCTCATTCATTAGTCTTCCTTTCTGTCCCAAGCCCTTATCCTCGACCCCTATTCCCATTCTTCCTTTCTCCCCTCATGTTCCCACTCTTGACCCCAGTCCACTTTTACTCTCTTCCCCTGCCCAAAGCCAAAATCCTACCAGTCCTTCGTGACAGTCTAGGAGGACAAGACAGGCAGTGCAAAAGTCCCTTGAGTCCACCTTGCTTTTTGGAAACTGGTGAGGCCAAAGAAGAAGAAGAATTTAGTTTACTAACATCCTGTGTGGGACTTTATCAAAAGCTTTCTGAAAATCCAAATAAACCACATCCACTGGTTCTCCTTTATCTATGCTACAAGTAACAACCTCAAAATACTCCAACAGGTTTGTCAAATATAATTTCCCTTTCATAAATCCATGTTGACTCTACCCAATCATATCATTATTTTCTAAGTGTTTAGTTATCACAACCTTTATAATAGATTCTAACATTTTCCCTACTACTGACGTCAAACTAACAGGTTTCTTGTTCTCCGTTTTCTCTCTGGCTCCCTTCTTAAATAGTGGAGTTAGGCTTGCTACTTTCCAGTCTGCAGGAACCCTTCCAGAATCTATAGAATTTTGAAAGATAACCACCAATGCATCTACAATCTCTATAGCCACCTCTTTCAACACTCTGGAATATAGCTTATCTGGTCCGGGGATTTATCCAATTTTTCAATCCAATTACTGTTTTGAGTACTACCTCTTTATCACTTTATCAATTCTAATTTCTTTCAGTTCCTCATTTTTGCAAGTCCATTGGTTCCCTAGTATTTCTGGGAGATTTTCTGTATCTTCCTTCTTGCAGACATAAAGTCTCTCTGCCATTTCGCCATTCTTCACCACAAATTCTCCTGTCTCCACCTGTAATGGACCCACATTTGTCCATGCTAATCTTTTCCTTTTTACATACCTCAAAAAACTTTTACAGTCTGCCTTTATGTTTCTTGCTAGCTTGCATTCATATTCTCTTTTCCCTTTCTTTATCAGTTTCTTGGCCCTCCTTTGCTGGATTCGAAATTGCCCCCAATTCTTGTGCTTACCACTTTTTCTGGTGACCTTATAAGCCACTTCCTTTAATCTATTGCAATCTTTAACTTTCGTAAGCGAAATTAAAAGGCAGATGAAATTCAGCCCTGTGTGCTTAATTCTTAATGCACTTTTTGAATCACTGCTTCCAATGGCTCAGTGTAAAAATCTATGTAGAGGGACAGTATAGCCTTGGTGACTCTTTTAATATATCTATGAATGGGCTCACTCCTGTGAAGTTCCCCATGGCTGTTTAAAATACTGAAGAATTATATTTCATGGTTTCAGTCATTTTAAGGGCCACAGGCAGAATTATGCTCATGATGGATTGTTCCTCCAGCTGGGATGCCAAGAAGTGGCACAACTCAGTAATCACCTCCCTGGGTGGCCACAGGTGTTACCTACATTGTTCTGCAATTATATCGTAGGTAGATTTCTTCCTTCAGCGGTCCTTGTATTCCCATGAGTGTCTGATGCCAGTAGCTGTGAGAACTTTATGCAGTCCGTGATTCACTTCAATGCTCTGCCCTCTGTCCACATACTAAATACAAACACTGTCAATGCTGCTTATTGTATAATCTGTGCAACATTTGCTACAATCCTGTTATTTTTCTTCCAGATCAAAGTAAAGACAACAAGGACTGGAAGATGTGAGTGGAATTCAACAGAGAGCAGCACAGGTGGAGCCAGTAATGCAACAAACAGGTATTAATTGGCCTCAACAAGCTTGAAACCAGTTTTAAAAAATCCTGTTAAGAGTTTTTTTGCCTGAAATTTCCACAAGAGTTCTCCAGCGAGAGATTGGCGGAATCCCTAGAGAAATTACGTAAGGGGCTAAAAACAGCTATTTATGCCATTTCTCTGTAGGTTTTGCTGCTATCCCACTGAAGTTAAGGCAGGAGATCAAGAGAAACCCAAGCAAATCCAGGACCTTTAACTCCATTTTGGATCCAATGGAGAAATCAGACACCATTCTGGTGCAGTAGTATTCTGATATTTCGACTGAGTGATGCAAGTGACATTTCTGGGTTATTTGACCAATTTACCACAGAAAGGAGCTGGAAAAAGGAATGGCTTTTAATGCTGCATTTTTAAAAGTAATGTGCATTCCCACAAGTTTTTTTTTAAAAAGGGCTTTAAACGAAAGGTGGTTAACATGCTAATCGGAAGCTCCTTCTCCGAGAGAATACACAACTAGTAATTTGTTCGTTTGTCTGGCTATTTGGAAAGAAAGATAAAGGAAAATCTTTTGATCTTTTGTCTGAGAGAGACAGGCTTTTGACAGAGAGTGAGAGCTTTTAAGAACAGATCACATACATGAAGGAAGGCAGTGGTTTGTTTGGAAACAGGATGCTGTTTAGACATTCATGCAGTGAAGTCTGTAACAGTGCTATCCCTGACGTAGGAGGTTTTTTTTAATACTGACACTGAATGCCCTAAATGTGAAATTGCTTCATTCTCCAGCACTTAACAGCATTACACATTTTCAACACAAAAGAACATCCCCAAAATGCTAAGAAGAAAATGATTTATTCTTTCTTATAGACCCTTTTTCTGACAAAGAGAATAAGTAGAACAGAGGAGACTACTTGTTCTTCAGAGCAATAAAAAGCTGGGTCAGAGCACATGCTACTTGTTATCAGATGGGAAACAACCCAACTTGTTTTATTACTGTCAACAAATTCCATAAATCTATAATTTGCCAACTAGCAGTGGGGCTAGCACCAGAAAAAATGACTGTGACAAGCTATCGGTTATTGGAAAACCCACTTCCTAATGTTCTTCAGGGAAGAGAATCTGCCACCCCCACCCAGTCTGGTCTACACATGACTCCAGTCCACACTATGTGGTTCACTCTTAATCTGCTCTGAAGTGGTCTATCTAGCCAACTACTTGCACAAACAATCACTAGAAGAAGCAACCCCATAATTTTAAACATTGGCTGCAAAATTTGATTGCGAGCAGCCGTATTGTCAGTATTATGGGTGCCGTTTCGGCTTCTAAAAGGCTTGTGTGATGTATGCACACACTTCTGGTGCTGGCCATGTCAGACACCATTTTGGTAAGAGTATTAGTGCAGGGAGGATGTGCTGGAGAAATGCAGAGTAGGCAGATCATGACATCAGTCAGCGTGTAATTCTGATTTTATGCCAGCAGTGCCATTTTCGACCTCAACACTCCAACTAACGCCCAGTATTAACCTTGCAAAGCTGAACATGTTTTCAGCAGCAGGAAGGACATCGGTGCCAGTTCTATTTAAAGGGATCATTAACTACTTTCAGGTTAGTTGCGTGTTGATTCCTACTGGCTCTTGCTGAGTTTGTAGAAGTGTTTGGAGATTTGTACTGCTATTTAAAATTGCTGAAGTCTACAGGGAATGAGGTGACACATGCTGATGGCCTTGGTTCTGACTTCCAAGGTTCTGCTCAGATCACTGGTTCCCTGACATCAGACCAATAGTTTTTATCCCCTTGGTCTGCAGCATTACAGGGAGAATCAGCACAGGTGACATGGAGGAGGTCAAGCTACTCAAAGAGGAAGGAGGACGATGGGGAAAAGGGCTCTCAGCAGCAGACCACATCCACCCAGGGTCTTCAGAAAACAATTCTCCTACCTCAACATCACTGACGAACAGTATGTCAGATGCCTTTTGTCTTACCAAGGATATGCTCAGTAAAATCTGTCATCTGTTGCAGCCTGAACTGCAGGCTCAGGGAAGGGCAAGGATGGCATTGCTATGGGCTGTGAAGGTGATAGTGGCCATGAACCTTCCTTGCACGAACAAGTAATATTTGCACTATCTGCCAGGTTGCTATGTCCTGTTGTGATAGGGAAGTCACTGAAGCTCTTTATGCAAAGAGAGATGAATTGATTAATTAAGAGAAGCAAGCAGAGTGAGCACACAACTTTGCCAGGATAGTAGGCTTCCCATGGTGCAGGATGCCATTTACCACACAGACGTCGCTTTGTGAGAGCCACATGTCAAATCTGAGATGCACTGCATCCAGAAGGGATCCCACTCCCTCAATGTCCAGCTGGTGTGCAGCCATACTCAGCATATCGTGCAGGTTATTGTTTGGTATCCTAGCAGCAGTCATCATGCCTTTGCTTTGCGGCAGTCCATTGTACCATCAGCATTTGAGCCAGAACGAAAAACCAGAGTGCCTACAGGTGACAAGGACTATCCACTCACCACCTGACTCATAAATCCGGCATCCCAGGCACATGTCAGCAGAACACATATAATGAGAGCCATGCTGAAACATGAAATGTGATCAAGCAGACCATTGGGGTGCATAAACAACGCTTCCACTGCCTAGACGGCTCTGGCGGATCCCTGCAGTACTTACCACAGTGAGTGTCAAGATTCATCGTGGTCTGCTGTATGCTGCACAACCTCACCATCATGAAGGCACAGTCCTTGCCACCAAGTATATGGCAAGCAGCTGAGGAAGAAGAGGAGGAGGAGGAAGGGAGGAGGAAATCAGTACATACACTTTCTGGTCAGGTTGACGGTGAGTGACTGATCTGATTGTGATACCAATGAATGCCATCCCAACTCCCCATTCACCAACAGTCCCATACCTTACATTCGCTTTGTCATTGATCGTCACAGCATCCTCTTGGCCGCAATGCTGAAATAAAAGCCACCATTGTGTATTCCTTAGTGCCTGCCATTGACCATCCTGTATTCACTCTTCACGAGATTACCAACTTGCTGTCCATCTGGATAGACTTTCATGGGCAAGTGGTTTCAAACATAGGCCCCTGTGAAGAAAGATTACACATAAAAGATTATTGGCAAAAAGAACAGGTGTGTCCATTTAAAACAACACCCATATAGGACCTGTTTTCACCCTTTTCACACCAAAGAGTCATATAAGTTTGTAGATAACACTAATTTAGGGGGAAGTACGTTGTGTGGCTGGATCCCCAAAGACACATTGTACAGCGAGCTCGCCACTGGTATCAGACTCACTGGCCGTCCATGTCTCCGCTTTAAAGACGTCTGCAAACGCGACATGAAGTCCTGTGACATTGATCACAAGTCGTGGGAGTCAGTTGCCAGCGTTTGCCAGAGCTGACGGGCAGCCATAAAAACGGGGCTAAAGTGTGGCGAGTCGAAGAGGCTTAGCAGTTGGCAGGAAAAAAGACAGGAGCGCAAGGGGAGAACCAACTGTGTAACAGCCCCGACAAACAAATTTCTCTGCAGCACCTGTGGAAGAGCCTGTCACTCTAGAATTGGCTTTTATAGCCACTCCAGGCGCTGCTCCACACACCACTGACCACCTCCAGGCGCTTACCCATTGTCTCTCGAGATAAGGAGGCCAAAGAAGACGTTGTGTGGCTGGGAGAATGAAGTTACAAGCCCGAAATCTTCATGTCATTTGTGGACATTACGAGAGGTGGCTGGGCTGGCAGGAGGTGTTTGTGGCAGGAAGGTAATTAAGCTTGTTAAACAGGCAATTTACTCTGATCTTATGAGCTGTTTCACACAGGGTGCATGGGAAAAACCAGGTTTTAGAGCCTCGCCAGCTATAATGAGGCAGAAGCTCCCTGGAAGGTTGCAGTCAGTGAGTGGTAGCCTGGCTTGGTGGGGCTGGTTGTATTGGATGCATAGCAGCAGTAGCAGTTTGGTTCCAAGAAACACTTGGCTGGCACAGTGGAGGCACTCTGGTTGAGTGTCCTTGCTGACTTGGCACTTGTACGTGCAGAGTAGATGGGGTGGCATAGCCCTGAAAAGTGAGTTCAGCTACTTGATATGAGCCTCACTCAATCAGGCTTCGAGACCTGCAGGGAGCAGGAGGGAGAGAGATGCAACCACTGGGAGTAGGCCTTCAACACCCAGAGGGGCACCAGGAACATGAGCCTGGAAGGGGAAACAGATAAGCAGGGAGCATTGGGGTTCACAACCAGCCTCTTGCATGCAGAAGAGGCTACCCATCAGAGAGGGTCTACTGTCAAAGGCTCAGCTACCTACAAATATTGAAGACTGCGCCTTTCCAGGGAGGCTGTCACTGAGCAGTGTGCCATGATGGAGGAAGAGCTGAGCCTAATTGGAAGTGGTGGGCACCCAATGCCTGTGGCGCTAAAGGTCATCATGATCCTAACTTTCTATGCCTCAGAATCATTCCAGGGGTCTTCTGGAGATATCTGTGGGATCTCCCAGTCTGCAGCTCATCACTGCATCAAAGATGGTCACCAATGCCATGTTCAAGAGGGCCAGCCAATATTTGCACTTATGCACTGATCTAGACAGTTAGGCTGAGAGGGCGATAGGGTATGGGGCCATCGCTGGATTCCCCCAGGTGTAGGGTGTCATCGACTGCATGCATGTGGCCATCAAGAATGCCACAGACCAGGTAGCAGCCTTCATCAACAGGGAGGTATTCCACACACTAGTCATGGGCAACTGGTCTGTGATCACTGCAAATGGATCCTTCAGGTCTGTGCAAGGTTCCCGGGAGCTACCATGATGCCTACATACTAAGGTAATTCCAGGTGCCCAACATTTTTATTCCCCCTGTACGCATTCAAGGATGGATATTGACTGACAAGGGCTACGCACTGAGGACATGGCTAATGACACCTGTGTGGAACCCAAGCACAGATGCAAAGGAGAGATACAACAGCTGCCACGGTGAAACTCAAGCAACCATGAAGCAAGACATAGAGCTTCTGAAGATGCAGCTCAGATGCCTGGATATGCCGAGCAAGGGTCTTGCAAACTGTGGTGGTGTGCTGTGCACTGCACAACCTGGTGCTACCGAGGGGAGAAACTTTGAACAAGAGGACATCCTGGAGTGCAATGCCTCCTCCGAGGATGAAGATTTGGAGCGGGATGCTGACCAGGCATGAAGACCCTGAGGGACAGCAGGCATAGCACCGTTCATATTTTCCTTATTAATGTAGTCATTTAATCTAATAAAGCTCTGACATTCTGTAGCTCTGTTGCTGTTTCCTTGATTGCCCTTACCATTTACCTGCACCTGTAAATACAGTAAACAGACAAATTCAGCATGGAGAATGCATTGACCTCAGTCGGTGTGGTCCTTTCCATCACACCATTTGCAGGAGCCAGTAAGCTGTTACAGACCTAGTAGTGTGTAAGTAAGTAAAGGATTCCTCTTGTGTTGCACCGTTCCAGATTTAATTTAAAGCACATGCAGAGCAAGGTGACATCAATTCACAAAATATAACCCTGTGAATCCCAAGTGCAGCCAGGTGAACTTTTTAATATGCTTACGGGTGCTCCTATGTGGTGCTCACCGTGTGTTGTCAGTTGAGGTGGAAGCAGGCTGCTGACCTTCCTACTCCTTGGCTTTTGATGACCTTGGCTGTCTCCTCTGGTTGCCTGAGGTCTTGAGGACCCCGGCATACTGAGGGCCTGCCGCCTCTGTCATCATGGCCTCGTGAGAAGCTGTGTCATCGTCAGAGGGGACGAGGACCCGCCACCCATGCCAGGTGCTCCTTGAGAGATGCCACCCCCCCCTGAACCCCTGATGCTGCAGGAAACTGCTCTTCTACCCTTACAGGGAACTCTTGGCCATCTCTGCTCACCTGAGGAGTATGAGGACCTGTCAGTGACTCCAGGTGTCTCGCCCCCAACCATCCACCCTGCACACTCGCCCAACCGTTGCTGTACAGACCTCTCAGAGAGGTGATGGATGCAGGTCAGCGCACATCTCCAGCATCCACCGTGTGGTTTGCTGGATGTGGCTCTCCAAGAGGGTGACCAATCTCTCAATGGAGGATGCCAGAGACATGGCTGCACTCATGGCCTGGAAGGACTCTTCCATCATTCATACATTGGTGCGCAAAGCCTCTGGAAGCTCCGCCAGATGTTCCTGCACCTCATGCTCCAGCTCCAGCATGTACCACCTTGTTGATGACTCCAGTGGGATGTCATCAGCCTGAAGCTGAGCATTGCCGTGCCCTGCCACAGTCTTTTGAGCGTGAGTAGCTTCGATTGTCACTGCCTCCGTCAGCTGCACGGGCATATCTGTGCAGTGCTCACTAGATTGTGATCCTGTAGCTAATCCCTTGTGACTACCCACTGATAAGAGAGTATCTGTGTGGGTGGAGGGTGTGGGAGAACGATGTGACGGTGCGCACTCATGCTCCTCAGAGACGGATGGCTGTACCTTGGTCACTGCAGCTGGCTGCTCTTGTCATTGACCTGCGAGAGATGTCACGCACATGCAAGGAGAAATTATGAACTATAAAATGAACTGATGAATTGAACACAAGACCGACAACTTTTGCTGCAAAACAAGATGCAGTAAGAAGTCAGGTGACCTCTCTGTACTGTGAATGCGCATGGTAACTACCGGAACCCTGAACAAATCGTCATGTCTGGTAAATTGTTGAAGAGAGCATTAGAAATGTAAATAGCACATTCAATGTTAATGGCTACCTACTTTTCAACAAGTTGGGCTAAGAAGGACTTTGCAGACATATAGACTCCAGACTCAAACTCAGGATAATGGGTGTGATCAAGATGGCCTCGAGATGAGCAACATCCAGACCCATTGTCTAACAATGGTCACACCATCAAACATCATTTATGAAAACTCAATGGGAGAGAAACTTGGATCACTTGACAGAAGGAAAGTCTCTGATAAGGAGATTTTAATAAGAGACATTTTCTATGGAAAGCAAAAAGCCAGAAGCCAGAAGGAAGAGAGAACCATCCCAGCAAGAAGAAGGAGCCTGCCAGAATATCATCTTTAAACTGTGTGTGTGTGTGTGTGTGTGTGTGATGTTGCAGATACTTTCAGGTATTGTTTAATACACATTTGTCTTTCTTTAAATCTACGAGAAAACCTGTCATTTGTCTGCTTATTGACCACTAAAATGCTCTAGGGTTAAAAACACATTTCTAATAAAAATACTGACTTCAGTCAGTTGAGAGGTGAAAAGGGAAACCACCCCTATCATTTACGACCTGTCCGTAACAGAGAGAAGAGTGATTTGAGGATAATGCGCACTCCGTCATGTCCTTCTGACTACTCCTTCATGTGACCAGTGGTGGACATTATGCTCACCAGAGGGTATCTTGTGCCCTTCCACTATATCATTCACTCTCTCGGGCCTCCACTCCCTCTCACCATCAGCTATTGCCTGACCTGTCTTCAGGCCTCCCAGCTCCAGCGCCTCTTCCTCTATGGGCATCAGAATGGCGAGATATGGGACACCGCCACTCCTATTTGCTCTCTCCATCGTGCTCTGAGTTCACCTGTCCTGCAAGAACATAAATTTCCATTGTTAGTCACCCATCGAAGGCACATCCAAAGCAAATGCTGGTGGCAGCCTGACTGTCTATCATGGCATCACAGGGATGCCTCCATCATGCGGCCACTGAGTAGCAGCAGTGTAGGTCAATTCAGAGAGGCTGACATGCCTCTGACAGCCAATGTTGATGCCTGAGCATTGGAAGTGACTGGGTGGGGGTATGCCCTTTCTACCAGTTTCACATTCAACATTTGTGACATATAAGGCTGTAAGCTGAACATTGTGTGCTGCAAACAAAGAAAAAGAACAAAGAAAATTACAGCACAGGAACAGGCCCTTCGGCCCTCCAAGCCTGCGCCGATCCAGATCCTCTATCTAAACATGTTGCCTATTTTCTAAGGGTCTGTATCTCTTTGCTTCCTGCCCATTCATGTATCTGTCTAGATACATCTTAAAAGATGCTATCGTGCCCGTTTCTACCACCTCCGCTGGCAACGCGTTCCAGGCACCCACCACCCTCTGCATAAAGAACTTTCCACGCATATCCCCCCTAAACTTTTCCCCTCTCACTTGAACACCTGAACACCCAAATCTCTCTGTACATCAATTTTCCCCAGGACTTTTCCATTTACTGTATAGTTCACTCTTGAATTGGATCTTCCAAAATGCATCACCTCGCATTTGCCCTGATTGAACTCCATCTGCCATTTCTCTGCTCAACTCTCCAATCTATCTATATTCTGCTGTATTCTCTGACAGTCCCCTTCACTATCTGCTATTCCACCAATCTTAGTGTCGTCTGCAAACTTGCTAATCAGACCACCTATACTTTCCTCCAAATCATTTATATATATTACAAACAACAGTGGTCCCAGCACGGATCCCTGTGGAACACCACTGGTCACACGTCTCCCATTTGTCCCTAACCTGAACATCCGTCATGTCCCTCTCCTCGGTGAATACCGATGCAAAGTACTCGTTTAGAATCTCACCCATTTTCTCTGACTCCACGCATAACTTTCCTCCTTTGTCCTTTGTCCTTTGTCCTTGAGTGGGCCAATCCTTTCTCTAGTTACCCTCTTGCTCCTTATATATGAATAAAAGGCTTTGGGATTTTCCTTAACCCTGTTTGCTAAAGATATTTCAGACCCCTTTTAGCCCTCTTAATTCCTCGTTTCAGATTGGTCCTACATTCCCGATATTCTTTCAAAGCTTCGTCTTTCTTCAGCCTCCTAGACCTTATGTATGCTTCCTTTTTCCTCTTAGCTAGTCTCACAATTTCACCTGTCATCCATGGTTCCCTAATCTTGCCATTTCTATCCCTCATTTTCATGTCTCTCCTGCACGCTAATCAACCTCTCTTTAAAAGCCTCCCACATATCAAATGTGGATTTACCTTCAAACAGCTGCTCCCAATCCACATTCCCCAGCTCCTGCCGAATTTTGGTATAGTTGGCCTTCACTCACCTTGCACACATGCATAATGTCAATTATGTCAATAATCCATTTACGTCACTGCAGCCACATGCCAGGGCTGACCCCATGGCTGCTCACCTCCTCTGTGATCTCTGTCCAGGCTTGCTGGGCTAGTCTCATCCTCCTGTCCCTGGGAAGAGGGCCTCCTTCTTTGCTCGAGCCACCTGGGGGAGCACTTACAGGGAGGCATCCATAAACTGTGGGGCCACCCTTGATCTCTCTTCTGCATTTCTGGACATATTTTGGTTGCCAAGGCTCCCTCTCTGGTTTTTCCGGCGCCACTGCCTTTGCAACTACTGCTGGACGCCATGTAAAATGGCGCCAGCATTGACTAAGCAGGCTCTCCCCACATCATGACCACTTCAGTGGGCGGCTCCCCCGCCTGCTGGACATTAGTTAGCCAAAAGATTTGGAATACAACCCTGCACCCCCTTGTAGCAACGGCACCAACCTCTGGTCCTGCAGTCGGGGCTTCCAAGACAATCCCAGAATTAAGTTCAAATCCACCATGGCAGCTGAGGGATTTAGATTCAGTTAATTAACAATGTTGCCCATGAACTACCAGTTTGTGTAAAAACACATCTGCTTAACTGACGTCCTTACCCAGTCTGGCCTATATGTGATGCCACACCCACAGCAATGTGACTGATATTTAACTACACTCTGAAATGGCCATGTATATATATTCGGTTATATCAAACTGCTACGAAAAACAATAAGAGTAAAACCGATGGACCACCAGACATTGACCATGACACAACAAAGTCACATTCAGTCCAGTTGACTCTGCAAAGTCCTCCTCACTAACATCTGGGGACTGTGCCAAAATTATAAGAAGTGTTCCACAGACCAGTCAAGCAACAGCCTGACATAGTCGTACTCACAGAATCATACCTTTCAGCTAATGTCCCAGACTCCTCCATCACCATCCCTGTGTCTGTCCTGTCTCACTGGCAGATGGACCCATCAGAGGTGGTGACAAAGTGGTATACAGGCAGGAGGATGTTTCCCCGGGCTTCCTTAACATTGACTCAGGCCCCATAAACTCTCATGGCATCAGGTCAAAAATGGGCAGGGAAACCTCCTGCTGATTACCATCTGCCAGCCTCTCTCTGCTGATGTATCAGTACTCCTCCACATTGAAAACCACTTGGAAGAGGATAGAAAGGGAACAGAATGTACTCTGGGTGGGAGAACTTCAACTCAGAAGCACCATTGCTGGCTGAGTTCTGAGGGACATATCTGCCAGACTGAATCTGCAGCAGGTGGTGAGAGAACCAACAAGAGGGGAAGAAAAAAATGACTGGACCTCATCCTCACCAATCTACCTGTCATGACATAAAGGTATTGGTAGGAATGATCATCACACACCACCATGCTCAAAGGGAAAGACTCAGAACAAATCTAGCAACTGAAAACTGGGCATTCATGAGGCGCTGTGGGCCATTAACAGCAACAGAATTGTATTCCACCACAATCTGTAACCTCATGGCCTGGCATATCCCTCATTCTACCATTACCATCAAGCTAGGGGACCAAACCTAGTTCAATGAGGAGTGCCGGAGGGCATGCCAGAAACAGCACCAGGTATACCTAAAATTGAGGTGCCAAACTGGTAAGGCTACAAAACAGGAGTACATACATGTCAAACAGTGCAAGCAGTATGCTATAGACAGAGCTTGTGATCCCACACCAACAGACCAGATCAAAGCTTTGCAGTCCTTGCAGTCATGAATGGTGGTGGACAATAAACAACTATACGAAGCAGGATGTTGCATCAACATCCCCATCCTTAATGATGGGGGAGCCCAGCATGTGGGTGCAAAAGAAAAGGCCGAAGCATTTGCAGTGATCATCAGCCAGAAGTGCTGAGTGGATGATCCATCTCAGCATCCTGCTGAGGTCACTACCATCACAGGTACCAGTCTTCAGCCAATTCGTTTCACTACACATCAAGGCCAGAATTTTACACACCTTCACCCCCACCTGGGAGTGGGCTAGGAGGTGGGGGGAGCATAAAATTGTGTGGGATGGTGAGGGGTGCTGTGCCCATCACCTACCCATCTCCGCTGGTATTTTACCAGCAGTGGATAAGGTGTCAGAAGCCTGCCTGCCCGCCCTTGAGTCAATTAAGGCCCTCAAGTGACGAATTAATTAGCCACTTAATGGCCTCTTCCCGCCGCCACTGGTTTTTTACCGGAAGCGGATTGGCACTTCGCCTCCTGGGGAGGTTGGCCAGTAAAACCGGGCAGCCTCCCTGCAGACTCAATGAGGGAGGTCCCTCCCGATTGGGCAGCCTGTACCCGACGGAGGGCCCTTCTAGTGGCAAGTGCTGCCCCTGCAGGAAGACACCCCTTTCCTCGCTGGGGCTTGCCTGATTGCCCCCAGAGATCGCCAATCCCATTTACTTGAACTCTGGGCCTCCTCGATGGCTGCTGCTCTGGGGTCTGCTG
The DNA here is from genome assembly GCF_036365525.1 of Heterodontus francisci. Taxonomy (NCBI): domain Eukaryota; kingdom Metazoa; phylum Chordata; class Chondrichthyes; order Heterodontiformes; family Heterodontidae; genus Heterodontus; species Heterodontus francisci. The sequence goes on along the minus strand of NC_090376.1, from coordinate 50,681,292 downwards.
CAATCCCAGCAGTGGCCACCACTCCCAGTGGCACTGCCAGGACTGAAGAACTGTTGACTGGCCTCTGATTGGCTGACAGCTCTTGGAGGCAGTACATCCTGGCTTAGAGGCTATGGGCTCCAACAACATCCCAGTTATAGTACTGAAGACCTGTGCTCCAGAACTAGCCACGCCCCTAGCCAAGCTGTTCCAGTACAGCTACAACACTGGCATCTACCCAACAATGTGGAAAAATGCCCAGGTATGTCATGTCCACAAAAAAGCTGGACAAATCTAATTTGCCAATTACCATCTCATCAGTCTACCCTGAGTCATCAGCAAAGTGATGGATGATGTCTTCAACAGTGCTATTAAGTGGCACTTACTCAGACATAACCTGTGCTCAGTTTGGGTTCTGCCAGGACCATTCAGCTCCAGACTGCATTATAGCCTTGGTCCAAATGTGGACAAAAGAGTTGAATTTCAGAGGTGAGGTGACATCAAGGCAGTATTTAACCGAGTGTGGCAACAAGGAACCTGAGCAAAATTGAAGTCAGTGGGAATCAGGGGAAAACTCTCCACTGGCTGGAGTCATACCTAGCACAAAGAACAATGATTGTAATCAGTAGTGGTAGTGATGTGCAGAGTATAAATCAGAAAATTAGAGGTTCATGCCAAAAGGCAAATACAGTAATCATGGGTACTTTAATCTTCATATAGTCTGGGCAAACCAAATGTAAGACAGAAATGAGGAAGAATTTCTTCTCTAAGAGGGTCATTAATCTTTTGAATTCTCTTCCCCACAGAGCAGTGGAGGCTGGGTCATTGAATATAATCAAGGCTCAGACAGATTTTTGATCTACAAGGGAGTCAAGGGTTATGCGGGTGGGGGGGGGGGGGGGGGAGGGGGCAGGCAGGAAGGAGGAGTTAAGGCCACAACCAAATCAACCATGATCTTATTGAATTGAGGGGCCAATGGCCAGCTCCTGCTCCTATTTCTTATGCTTTTATTTTCTTAAATATGCAGTAATAGTTTGGAGGACAAGTTCATGGAATATATACAAGATAGTTTTCTAGATCAGTATGTCAAGAAACCAATTAGGGAACCATTTATTTTAGATCTAGTATTGTGCAATGAGATGAGCTGCAAAATTCGTTTGTTCAGCCCCTGTATTTTCAGTGCTACAGGTGCTGTTTGGGTCCAAATAGGTTTCCACACTGCGTACGCACACTTTGGGAATGGGCTGTTCCGGATGCCATTTTGATTAGGGTGTTGGCACAAATGCTGGGCAAGTGCAATGGATGTATGACAAATAGGCAGATTGTGATGTTAGTCAGTCTGCTGATTTGACTCTGGCGGTGCCATTTCTAACCTCAATGCTCCAGCTAACTTCTCTTAATCTTGCTCAGCTAAACATACATTCAGCAGCAGGAAGGACCTCACCCCCACCACCATCACCCGCACCAGGGCTAATTAAAGGGATCATCAATCACTTTCAGGTTAGTTGCTGATTCATTTCTACTGGTTGTTGCTGAGTTCATAGAAGCGTTTGGTGGTCTATACTACTTTCTAAATTTGCTGAAGTCTCCAGAGAGTGAAGTTGCATGTGGTGAAGGACTTGATTCTCATTTCAATGGTTCTGCTAAGACTATTTGCTTCCAGATATCAATGCAATTGTTTTTATCCTTCTTGGCCTGCAATAGGACAGAGAGAACAAGTAGATGTGACACAGAGGAGGACAAGCTGCTTGAAGAGGAAGAAGGGGGAGAAGGGCTCTCAGCAGGAGGCCATGTCCAGCCAGGATCTTGAGGGAGCAATTCTCCTACCTCGACATCAGTGAGAAAGAGTATGCATATTGTCTCTGTTCCACTAAGGAGGTGGGCACTGAAATTTGTTTCAGGCAGACCTGCAACCTCAGAGCAGGGTAAGGATGGCATTGCCAGTGGCTGTAAAGGTGACCATTGCCTTGAATTTCTTGGTGACGGGCTCGTTCCAGACTGGAGCAGGTGACATTTCCAAACAGTTTCAGTTCGCTGTCCACTGTTGTAAAAGGGAGGTCATTGATGCTCTGTATGCAAAGAGCAGGAAGTACATTGCATTCTCTCTTTCCAGAGAGAAGCAGGTGAGTGACAATGTGGCTTTGCCAGGATAGCGGACTTCCCCAGGGTGCAGGGTGCCATTGGCTGCACATATCATTTTGCAAGTGTTGCAGGTAAATTCAGAGATGCACTGCAAATGAAAGTGATTCACTTCCTCAATGTTCAGCTGGTGTGCCACCATACTGAATTCATCATGCAGGTAATTGACTGGTATCCTGGCAGCAATCATAATGTTTTAATTGGCACCAGCCCACTGTACCATCAACATTTGAGAAAGCAGACTACCGGGCTACTGGGTGACAAGGGCTATCCGCTGATCACATGGCTCTTGACTCAGTGTGCAACCCATGCCCGCGTGGGCAGCATCTGTATAATAAGAGCCATACCATTGAGCAGACCATGGGGTGCCTAAGCAGTGCTTTTGCAGTCTGGACTGCTCTAGAGGAGCCCTGCAGTACTCTCCAGAGTATGTGTCATAATTCATCGTGGTCTTTTCTATCCTAAACATCCTTGCCAATCCCGCCCTTGCATGACAAGCAGCAAAGGAGGAGTAAGTGGAGGAAGAGGAAAAGGATGAGGATGGGAGGAGGGCAACCAAAACAGCCACTTTCCAGCAGTATCTGACTGTGGTACCATTGAACACAACCCCAATTCCCCATTCACTCCATTCAACAAAAGTCCCACAAATTATCTTCTCTGTGATACTGACCATCATAGCATCCTCTTGGCCACAATGCTGAAATAAAAGCCACCACAAAACAAACATTCCAAACAAACTTTATCAATCAAACCAATAATCCAATATTCCATACAAAAGTCAACTAATCACCCTTGGTTCTTGCCTTCTGCGTGCCTTTGCTTTTACTAGTGCTGCTATGCAGTGCTACCTCAGTGGCAGTAGCATGGCTGGTGGAAGGCTGCTGACTTTCAGTGGAGGAGACTGCAGGTGGCCTTGGAGGATGAAATGTCCAGTGAAAATGAGGAATGTAAAGAAATCAGTATCAGTAATGAAATAGTACTGGAGAAATTAATGGGATTGAAAGCCAACAAATCTCCTGGCCTACATCCTTGGGTTTTAAAAAGGTGGCTACAGAGATAGTGGATGCACTGGTTTTGATTTTCCAGAATTTCCTAGATTTTATAATGGTCCTCATGGATTGGAAAGTAGCAAACTTAACTCCACTATTCAAGAAAGGAACTATACAACAGTAAGCATAACATCAGTAGTAGGGAAAATGCTAGAATCTATTATTAGGGACATCGTAACAGGGCACTTAAAAAATCATAATATGGTTGGGCAGAGGCAACATGAATTTATGAAAGGGAAATCGCATTTGACAAAGCTGTTAAAACTTTTGAGTCCTTAACTAGCAGGGTAGATACGGGGGAAACTCGTGGATTTAATGTATTTGGATTTTCAAAAAGGTGCCCCAGAGGGTATTATATAAAATTAAGGCTCATGGGATTGGGGGTAATATATTAGCATGGATTGAGGATTGGTTAACAGACAGAAAACAGAGATAGAAACAAATGGTCATTTTCGGGTTGGCAGGTTGTAACTAGATGGGTACCACAAAGATCAAAATAAAAGCAAAATACTGCGGATGCTGGAAATCTGAAACAAAAACAAGAAATGCTGGATTCACTCAGCAGGTCTGGCAGCATCTGTTCCGAAGAAGGGTCACTGACCCGAAACGTTAACTCTGCTTCTCTTTCCACAGATGCTGCCAGACCTGCTGAGTGAATCCAGCATTTCTTGTTTTTGGACCACAAAGATCAATGCTTGGACCTCAACTATTCACAGTCTAACTCAATGATTTAGATGAGGGGATGGAGTGTAAGATGTCCAAGTTTGCTGATGATACAAAGCTAGGTGGGAATGTAAGCTATGAGGAAGATGCAAAGAGGCTGAAAATCGATACAGACATGTTAAATGAATGGACAAGAATGTGGCAGATGGAATATAATGTGGAGAAATGTGAAGTTGTCCACTTTGGTAGGAAAAATAGAAAAGCAGAATTATTTTTGAAATGGCCACTGTGAATTCTTGGCATTCAGAGGGACTTATCTCATTTCCTTTTAAATTATGTTCTTGCCTCTGCCTCAATAGCCTCTGATGGCAAAGCATCCCATTATCTAATGACCCTCATTTCAAGAACCTTCCTTCCCTTTGACTCTTCCCATGAGTATCCTTGGTCTCCGTCCCTTTTTCCCCATTTTCCCACCAGTGGAAATAATTTTTCACTATTTACTCATAGTACAGTTGGAGGTTTCACTTACCTCTTCACTAGATGCTCCTCTCACAGCACTGCTCCCACTCATCACATTGCTGCTGCTGCTCCTAACACTGCAGAAAATGCTAAACCCCAACCCCCCAACCCCCAATCCCAGTCTCCTTCCTCATTGACCCCCATTCCACATCCTCCCACTCTCCCCACTGAGATCTCATCCCCAACACTCTGTTCCCAACTTACATTCTGCACTCCATTCCTTTATTTTCTGACCCCAGTCCTCTGTTCCCCCCTTTCCTCAGACCACCATTCCATTGTCACTCTCTTCCCCAGCCCCAGACTCTTGGCTCAACCCACCAAATCCCTCCCCCTAGTCCATGTCCACCCTAGCCTTGTACCTCTCCCCACTCCATCTCTCTGATCTTACTCAATTCAACTGAACTCCTGTCTCTCTCTATCTTTTTCTCTCTCTCTCCCCATCTTTTTCTCTCTCTCTCCCCATTAGTTGCTCTATGTCTAGTCACATCTCAGCAGATGTTGCCTCTCTGCTGCACCTGGGGTGACATCACACATCTGAACACAGTCTTTGAGTACCAACCGTTGATATCACAGAATGGGGGGGTAATGGGGTTGTGGGGAGTGCTGCTGAAGTAGGAAATTTAAGGTATTTAGATCTCACAGGCTGCTAGCAGCAGCACCTGGGAGATCCATGCCGCATCCCAATCAATTTGGGAGAGTTTGCAACTCTAGAGAATAATTTTGTAGAGAGGTCCTTCAACAGGTATTAGGCCCCTAATGAACATATTCACGTGGCCTACTGGCTGTCTTAGGCATCTACCCAGGATTAATGCTTGCACAGATTGTACGCAGCTCGTCCCACTGCTAAATTGGTCTGTTTTTGTACCCTTCATACGACCGAAAAATGAGCACAATGCTTACCAACTTCTACCGCATTGACTTCATAACATTTCAACCAGTCACTTTGAAATATCTATAAATAAGCAGGGAACTTGTCCTCACAACTCACCTTAATCTTATTGTTTATTGAGTCAATTTTAGTCTCTGATCTATTCCTTCAACCTCATTTACTCCATTAATTGAGATTTTTTGGATGAGTATTTGGGACAAACACATAGCATAAGGCTTTAAAGATTTTATGTAAAGTATTAATGTATCAAGCTCATGCTGTTACAGTGTGTGTATTGTGTGTATTGGGGGGTGAAGAACAAAGGGAGAAGTAATTGTCAGGGTGAAATTGGGGAGCTCTCCCTGGCTTGTACTACAACTGTGTAAGAGTCTTCAACCATGTCCAAATACAAAACTCAGGACAATGAATATTCTAGTTTATACCACAAGTAATGAGTGATGGCATTTCATCAGTAAAATATGAAATCATATTTTCACTGCCAAAACACTGTCAAAGTTCCTTGTGGTAATATTTCTATTTTAGTCCCACTTTGTGGACTATCACATGTTTTCTGTCCCTGGCAATCTAAGCAATCACCTTGGCAAGCACAAAATATATTAAACAAATAAACAAGCTTTAAGTACAAGCTTGACTCAGTAGTAGCATTCCTGCTTCTAAGCCAGAAGATTGTGGGTTCAAGTCCCACTGCAGGATTTGAGTACACATCCATCTTGGCCCACACTTCAGTGCAGTATTCAAGGAGAAATGCTACCTTTCAGATGAGATGTTAAACCCAGATGCCTTCCACCTGTTCAGGTGGATGTGAAAGATTCTATGACACTATTTAAAGAAGAGCAGGGGAGTTCTGGTGTCCTGGTAAACATTCATCTCTCAATCAACGCCATCAAAACAGATTAACTGGCCATTTATCTTATTCTTCTTTGTGGGACCCTGTTGTGTGCATATTCCTTTTTATTTTTATTTATTTTATTTAGAGATACCGCACTGAAACAGGCCCTTTGGCCCACTGAGTCTGTGCCGACCATCAATCACCCATTTATACTAATCCTACATTAATCCCATATTCCTACCACATCCCCTCAATTTCCCTACCACCTACCTACACTAGGGACAATTTACCATAGCCAATTTACCTATCAACCTGCAAGTCTTTGGCTGTGGAGCACCTGGCAGAAACCCACGCAGTCACAGGGAGAACTTGCAAACTCCGCACAGGCAGTACCCAGAATCGAACCCGGGTTGCTGGAGCTGTGAAGCTGCAGTGCTAACCACTGCGCGCCCATTCCATGCCACATTTGCCTATAATATGTCCCGAGGGCATGAAAGGAATGATTACAGATGCAAGTTCTTTCTTTTAAACTGCAACCAAATAAAATCTGGCATTGTTTAATTTACACATGAACTTGCCAGCAAAATGGGTATATAGACCTTTCCCCGGCTCTGTACTTGCTTAAGAACTAGTAATCTGTAACATCTTCGAGTTCTAATGAAAGGTCATCAACATGAAACAGTGGCTCTGATATTGACAGGTGATTTTAAAAGTGGAGGGAGGAGTTTCGGTTGGAAAACTGGAAGTCCAGGTTTCCCCGAATGCTGAAGCGTATTAACTCCGCAGAGTGTGTCTTTTCTTCCCCCACAGGATCCCTGCCTGGAAGTCAGCCTGATTGGCAGGCTTGGCTCCCTGTTGGACGGGGTGCACTCCGGAGCAGGCGCAGGAGCAAGTAAGGAACCAGCTACTGTGCTGTTGGGAGTGTGGTGGGGTGGTGGAGGGGAGGGGAGGGGGGGGGTGAGGGGTGGTGGTGGTCCAATCCTCAATCCCAGTGGGGTCTTTGGATTGGTGGGGGGTGGGGTGATCTGATGAGGAGGGAGGGTATCTGATGGCAGAGGATCCAATCCTGGTGGGGTATCCGATTCCTGACCCAGGACAGGGGGCAATCATGGGGGTGTCTGAGCCCTGGTTATGGGGGGGGATGGTGATGGGGGTGGGGTGGGGAGATGTGCATGGTGTCCAATCCTTGATCCCGATGGAGTCTTTGGACTGAAAGGGGTCGGATGGCAGACTGGGGTACAATGGCGATGGTGGGGGCACTAATGGCAGGGAAGAAGCACTGCCACTCCTCCTGGCCTACAAGCAGTGCAGCAAAGGCGTTTAACCCTTTCCCAAAACTGTCCTCACCTCCCTTGAGCTGTCATGTTTCCACTGAGTATTTCCTGCTGAGTATTTCCAGCATTTTCTGCTTTTATTTGAAGTTTCCAGCATCAGTATTTCGCATTGTTTCAGGTATAAAGACCACCTCTGTTGTGCAACAACCAGAACAAGCAGAGAGATAAGAAAAAGCCAAAGCTAGTTTTTAACCAGATGCCAATGTAATGGAGCCTCAGGACAGCAACACCAATTCTCCATCATTATTGTTTTCCCAGAATTTTACTTTCTATCCTTAATATTCTTGGACTTGAAGCTTTTTGAAATCAAAAACACACAGATCAAGTCTAGTGTGAGGTAACTGCTGTAAACATTTATGATTAACACATGTTTGGAATTGTGCATCAAGCAAAGAGCTAACGAGAAATATCAGCTATTTTACAGGCTGCCAAACATGGTTGGTATTAGAACATTCCTTCATTCTGCAGCCCTCCTTTCATGTGTGAGGCTGGGCAGTGACATTGAGCACCAGTTCAACTCAATCATTTTTAACTTGTTGCATACTTATCTTGAATGTGTTGCAAAGTTTAATAACATAATAAACCATTGTGTCTGTCTATGTATGCTTACAGCTGCATTTAATGAGAGATATGAATTATCATGCTTATTCAGTAGCTAATATATACTGTTATATTGATAGATTTATTTCTACTTTGAGCATTTATGGCCACCACACATTAAGAAGGATATATTGGCCTTGAAGGGAATGCAATGTAAATTTACTAGAATAATACCTGGACTCCAAGGGTTAAATTAAGAGGAGCGATTACACAAACTAGGGTTGTATTCCCTGCAATTTAGAAGGTTTAGGGCAATTTGATCAAAGTTTTCAAGTTATCGAGAGGAACAGATCGGATAGATGGAAAGAAACTATTTCCGTTGGTTGGTGAGTCTAGAAGTAAGGGGCATAATCTAAAAATTAGAGCCAGATTTTTCAGGAGTGAAGTTAGGAAACACTTCCACGCACAAAGTCCTGAATTTTACCGATTGGCTGGATGACCCGATGTCGGGACAATATCTGGGTCAGTGGTATGCACGGATGAGCGACAGGGCTTCCTTGTGATTTTACAAGGAAGAGCCAGTTAAGGGCGGGCATGAGGGAGACCCAGCCAATTAAAGGCAGATCATAGTGCCGGCAGTTAGCTGTGAGATGCCATTTTTAAAGGGACATGTGCAGCATTCAGGGAGGCTGCAGACACAGGCCAGAAAGAAGGGTGTCTACACGAACAGAGGCAGTGGAGGAATGGCTTCAGCATGCAGAAGGGTCACTCCAAGCATCAGTGATGCCTCCCTTCCAAGTAGCACAGTACTGCACATTTACAATGCCCCAAAGTGACCAGCACAGATGGGCCATGAGACAGGAGTGGCACTGCATATGTCTGCTTGCAGGAGAAATGCACTCATAATGCCAGGGAGCGTCAACGCATGGGAGGTGGAGTGCCTTACATCACCATGGTGACACCAATAGAGGAAGAGGCTGTGGACATCAGATGGGTCACAGCAGGGCAGTTTGTCACTGAGGATGAGGCAGGTATGGAGGCAATGGACAGTGAGAAAAGTGATGGTTACATCCTTCATTCCCTAGACCATGGACTGAATTTTATGAGTCCCCTCAGGAAGGGAATGGAGGCCGTGGTGGGGTGGAGGTGGAACCATAAAATTGCACCAGAAGGTGGGGGTCAGAGTGCCCCTCGCCTTCCAGATGCCTTCCAATTTAGTCCGGGGCATGGAAGGCCGATGATGGCCTTCCTGCCAGGGGTCAGCAGCGTGTCTGTACACGGACACTAGTGTCTGTGGTAAAGAATTTTGAGGTCCATGACTGGTAATTTCAGGGGCGAGAAATTTCCCGTTGGCTTCTTCGGACCAGCTTTTAAAAAAATTGCAAGTCAGTTTCACGGCTGAGAGATGCTGGGAACGGAAACAGCAGTTTCTGAACTTCGGACAGATTCAGGGATTTCCAGCAGGTTCCGGTTTTTTTTTAAAACCTCCCCGGAAAAGCCCGAATCTGTCCAAAGTTGAGAAACTACTGTTCCCACTCTCAGCAATAGTCAGAGAAAGAGAAGGGGAGAGAGAAATAGAGAGAGTGAGGAGAAGAAGGGCGAGACAGAGAGGGGAGGAGAGAGGGAGGGGGGAGAGAAGGAAGGGAGAGAGTGGGGGAGAAAGAGAGAGGGAGGAGAGAGAGAAAGGAGGAGGGGGGAGAGAGAGGGGCAAGGGAGACAGGGAGATCAAGATCACTCCTGACAGATGGACATCTATCCGATTCTCCGTATCGCTACATCAAGTATGCGGGCTGACATTGACTACTTGTGCAAGCAAAAACAATGCCAAGTATCTCACTAAATAGGGAGAAATGCTTTTTAAATCGGACTGTGTCTTGATGGCATTGGTTAGCTATGCACTTTATATAGATTAGTTGCCCCCATGTCCGTGGCGAAGTCAATAATTTTGTCAAAATTCTGTGGTGCAACATGTTGGTGCCTATCCCTGCTTCCTACCCCAGCCAATTGAGGCCCTTAAGTGGCCAATTAATGGCTGAGGGGCACACCACTGTGTGGAGACACTGCCAGGTAAAACCTGCTGGCCTTCTAGCGGGCACGGGTGAAGGTCTTTCCTTTGGGGGCAATCCAGGGCCCCCGAAGGGCTCCCCCTGGTGACATTTGTCAGTGGCGCTGCTGGTACTGCAGAGCTGCCAGGCCGTCTGATTGACCAGCAGCTCTGGAGACACGAGCTTGTCCCTCAAAGGAAGGGTGTCCCCGACGATGGGCAGTTAATTGCCTGCCTGCCGTGGAATTGCAATGGGGGTCCAATGGAGGGCCGAGGTGGGGCCTCCTCCCACCTTCTGGCCTGCCACAAGGACCCCTGTCTTCAGAACAAAATTCAACCTCGTGTGGGCTGTGGCACCTGTGTAGGCCTTCAATGCCACTGGAATCTTATGATTGAGGGAAGGCACCAGAGTTTGGTTGAAGGAGCAATTGTATCACTTAAGTCGTGTCTCTCCAGGTGGTAATGGAGGCAGTGACAGCTGCAGTCACTTCCCCTTGGAGGAGTGAGGAGAGACCCAGCGATGCTCAGCTTCATGTAGCTGGCAAGCCTCGGGTGTCATCAGCAATGCGGCAGTTGCTTCAGCAGCAGCGTGAAATATGTGAACATCTGTTGGAGTTTCCAGAAGCAGTAACATCCCATATTTAAATGATGGAGGAGTCCATCCATACCATGAGTGGTGCCATTTCTTTGGCATGTGAGTGCATGACGTCCTCTGTTGAGAGACTGGTGGCTGTCATGGAGAGACAAACAACGCAAAGCACCGAGTGGATGCAGGGAGTGTGCATCGACCACCATAGCATAGGCTCATACATGAGATGTATGGAGCGATAGGTGGGCGAGATGGGCCAGTCATACACCTTCTTTTTGACAGGAGCTGAACTACAGGCAACCACAGGAGTGCATGTGAGGCCTGAAAGGGTTGAGGAGGGGCAGGCTGAAGGCAATGGGGGTTCCTCTCAAGGTGCTTCGATCGCTGAAGGCAGATCTTCGGCCCCTTTGACCGTGACAATGACACTGCATGCTCCTCTGATGAATGAGGTGGGTCGTGCACAGAAAGGTGGCCCTAAATGTGCCCAACCCCAGTAGGGCTCAGGCACCCAGAGGACACAATCCACAGCCAGCTAATACACCAGAGCAAGAAAGGCAGCAGCCTGCCCCCACATCAACTCCAGGTTCAGTGGGGCACGCCATAGAAGTGATCATAAGCGAGCACCTAAATGCTTGGACTAGCACTTGGGGTTTCACTGGGTGATAACTATTTGTTAAATTCAGAAGCCTTAAATGTTTTATGAGAGATAAAGTTCTTGACATTCAATGTATAATGGCCCGTGTGTTTATTTTTGTGCACCAATTGCCAATCATCAGATGGGGAATCAAATACATGGATGGTCTGTAAAAGTGAGCGCCTCATGAACACCTGTGTTGACAGATGGGATTAGCATATAGTTTTAATCAGCACAGCCTCTTGTGAAAGGCCAGCAAAGCTGCCTCTGGGAGAGAACTTCTTGGTTTGGTGACCCCTTTCACTTGTCCTCACATGAAGCATCTGCTGATCAGAGAGTCACGAGTTTCCCTGCCATGCATGCCACTGCCTGGTGAACTGGGCACCACAACAACATATTCATCGGCTGGAACCTCTTGAGGCCTCAAGGTCATCCTTCTCTTTTGAGGATGCGCCTTGCTCTTCCTCTCCTCCAGTTCTACTCCCCTCTGGAGTGCCAGATTGTGCACTGCGCAGCAGACGACAATGATATGGGATACCCTTGGGGGCGTGTATTGAAGGGCTCCCCCAGATCTATCAAGGCATCTAAACCTCATCCTCAAAAGACCAATGGCCTGCTCAATGGTGGCCCTTGTAGTCAAATGGCAGCGGTTGTATGTGCCCTCTGCCTGTATGTTGGGGTTGCGTACAGGGGTCACAAGCCATGACTTAACTGGATACGCCTTGTTCCCCCAAGATCCAACCACAAAAGTGCTTGGGTGACCTGAAGAACTGAGGCAATTGGGATAATCTAAGGATGTAGGAGTCGCCGCAGCTTCCTGGAAACCTCATGCACACTTGCATGATCTGCTTATGGTGGTCGCAAACAACTTGAAGATTGAGGGAGTGGAACCCTTTCCTTTTCACAAAGGCACCTGGCTGCTCTGAGGGAGCCTCAGTAGCCACATGAGTACAGACAATGACCTCCCCTGCTCCTGGGGAAATCCAGCCATGGCCTTGAAGTGACTGCTCTCTTGGCCTGACTGGCCCAATTGGTTGTGAACTTGATGAACAGATTTTTGATTTATTTGGTTTCTTGGTCTTCAAGTAATCAAGGGATGTGGGGAGTGGGTGGGAAGGTGGAGTTGAAGCCCAAGATCAGCCATGATCATACTGAACAGCAGAGCAGGCTCAATGGGCCACAATGGTCTACTCCCACTCCTATTTCTTATGTTCTTATGATACATTGGCCAGCCCGATGGTATGTGGCATTTGTGACTTCCTTTGTTCAGCAATGGGCCCGTGACTGAGATTCCCACTGGTATCAACTCCTACTCCAGCATACTCCACGGCTCTGCGTTGAGACATGCAGTCTTTGTAGTGTTACAACCAAGGTGGGGGGAGTGCACTGGCTTTTCTAGTCTTACTTCTCCACAGGTCACAACATATATTTTGAAAAATGTTTACCCAGTTACCGATTCAGTCAATCATATACTCTTTATCCCAGAATAAAATACACCAACCAGTTTCTTTAATAAACAACAAAATTATCAGTACATTGTCAAACAAGACTTATTCAGTAATGAAACAAAGCATTAACACACAGATTGAAATATGAAAGTTCCCTTTTTAAAATTCCCCCCCACACACACACACACTGAAAAAAATACAGAAATTCTCTCTGCAGAGGTATGTTACAAAAAAAGAGACAGAAAAAGAATACTTTGGCCAAATACTTGCTAATTTATTTATTTATTTTTTATTTATTTAGAGATACAGCACTGAAACAGGCCCTTCGGCCCACCGAGTCTATGCCGACCAACAACCACCCATTTATACTAACCCTACAGTAATCCCATATTCCCTACCACCTACCTACACTAGGGGCAATTTACAATGGCCAATTTACCTATCACCTGCAAGTCTTTGGCTGTGGGAGGAAACCAGAGCACCTGGCGAAAACCCACGCGGTCACAGGGAGAACTTGCAAACTCCGCACAGGCAGTACCCAGAATCGAACCCGGGTCCCTGGAGCTGTGAGGCTGCGGTGGAAGGAAGTCAGTTGTCTCTTTTGGTCTGGCATCCTGATATACGGAGACGAGTCACTGGGATCTTTTCTAAAACAGTTCTTTTCAGGTGGCATTGAGAATTAATCTGGCAGGTTTTACCAGCTTCTCAGGAGAGATGCAGCACCAGGGAGTTTAGCTCTCCAACACCGGATCTTTGCAGGGTTTCTTTAAAAAGGTAGAGAAATAGGTGAGCTAGATGTTTTTTCTTGGCAAGGTGATCTCCAACTGTCTTCAAAACAGTTCACAACCCAAACAGAAAGTCAAGCTCCTGACCTGCATAAACCTTTACATGTGGCTTCTCTATAAACACCTTCCCCTGGTCACCAAGGTTTCTGTTGTTTATTGAGGTTAACTCACATGATTTCCAGCACAGGTTGTTTTCAAACAACATCTCAAGTGTCTTTTTCGTAAACTTTATTAAAAAAACACATTAATGGAATCTTTTCAGTTTTAACACAAGTCCTCAAAAAATAAAATATTAAAAAATGGAATCACTTTCGTAACTGTAGATATTGGTGCTCAGACATCTCCATGAAGCTGATCATCTGATGGTATAACCCTTTGTGCTGGGTAGTGCCTTCCGTGACCATGAGGCTGACCTTTTTCCCCTATGTGCCCTAATCGCCCAGGTTGAATAGTTTCCTTAACCCACTGGAGCTCCCTTGGTTGCTGTACAGGCAGTCCATGTGGCTGCATTCCCATCTCTGTGCCATTCTCCTCATTGCTGAGGAATTAAACTCTGAAAGCATTGACCCCATAGCCCAATGAAGCCTCCATTGTGATGAGCCTCTCAAGAACCTCCTCCTGCCTTCAGTGGCTGCTGTGGACCTGGGAGATACCCTTCCACTAGCAGTACTTGACTTTGGCCCCACTCTCTGCAGTGCCTCCAAACTTGAAGGTGTCATTTCTCGAACACACAGCCCGCAGGCAACTTCACAGTATGGCCATCAGTTCCCTCCACAACTCAACTGCTGCTCAGATCTTGTCTCCTTTGAGCAGGCTAGACATTGAGCCTCGGTGTATCCCATGCCTGTTGGTAAAATTAGAAAAGATCAGAAAATACCTGACAATTGGTTGTTTGACAGTTTAAATTATCTGTCTGCCGCTGATGAGTCTGCCACTGATCCGTCCCGCCGCTGCCTGTGTCTCAGCATCCCGCTCAGCAGCAGGATGACGTCAAGGAGCCAGCCCGACACGGGCCCATACCATATTACTGCCCCCCCCCCGCCCATCTCTGTTCTCGTCACCATGGGGTAGGTTGTGCCCAAAGGGTGGCAAAAGTTTGGAACACTTTTACACAAATGGCAATTGATGCTGGATTAATTGTTAATTTTCAACCTAAAATTTACAGATTTTTGTTAACTAAAGGTATTCAAAGATATGGGGCAAAGGCAGACATATGGAGTTAGGTCACAGATCAGCTATGATCTCATTGAATAGCAGAACAGGCTCGAGGGGGTAAATGGCCTACTTCTATTCCTATGTTCCTACATTCCCATCAAGTTTGATTGCTATCACTATATCGTACAGTTCAGACAAGAGTCGGAATTATTTAAGCTCTGTCCCAGCTCACAGTATGGAATATCATAAGCCACTGAGTATTCAAAGAGAACAGTTGAGTAATGCATGACCATAAGGATCATTTTCACTCTGTCAGATTGCAATCGTCACTGTAGCTTGAAAGGGTCCATCCAATTAGCAATTAGACCCAGAGCCTGGGAGTGCTGTAAATGCCTGAAGAACGCCATCAGGCTGATTATAATCAAATGTGCTCTTATGCCAACTCATTATGGGTCAATACGAATTAATGCAAATTAGTCAGCTGTTTCACATTTTAATGCAAATTTTCAATTGACTATTTATTTTCAAAAGGATATTTATTTTACAATACATTACATACTGCTCCTGGTAATCGCAATCATGCGATTGCCTGCAGTATTTGCCATTTCAAATAATCAAGCACAAGCATTTTTCCTTGAAGTGCTTTCATACAATTGGAACAGTGTTGGCAGTTGACGAGATGCCAGTTTGAGCAACAGCTCCAGGTGAGATGATCGCAGTGCAATAAATTCTCTGATCAACCAACAGCCAAGAAATAGATGTAATCTGGCTTTAAAAATACCTTTATTTGTGCTTCACTGCCTATTTTAAATGGTGTTGCTTCTATTCTAAGAATTTCTTTGAAGTATTTAGCCACAACATTGTTTTTCCCACCAAAAAAGCTATTGATAACGTATTGACCGATCATTTCCTCTAACCGGAATTTCTGTAGAGCCTATCCTGGGGTTGCATCCCAATCAGAAGTCACTAAACAAGTTCCTTGTGACAAACCCCATCTGTCAAATGGCAGGCTTTGAATTACCACGGCGAGAGTAGTCTTTGCTTAACAGGTTCAGGACAAGCCAGGGCCCCTGTGCAGACAACCTCCACCCCTGAGGCCTCAGTAAAAACTCCTTATGCATTTGTGGAGAGACACAAACAATGCTGCACATTACTGAGGAGTGTCTTCTCTACAGACTAAGTGGCAGACTAATCACCTTAAATTCAGCAAATGAGGAGGCTTGTCTCCGGGGATTTGGATTTGCTAAATAAATAAATAATTCCAATCGGTGTTCCCTGCTTATAATGGTAACCTGAATATCATCTGTATTTGATTTGCAAATCACTGTTTAACACTGTTTTGGCGTTGAAATATCTTGAAATTTGTGGGTTTGCTTAAATGGGGTAAAAAGCTAATGTGTGCGAATGGGCATAATATGGAAGATATGTTTTTGATCAGTCCATCTAAATTAATTATTGTCATGAATTTCTTTGTGTTATCTTAAGCAACACAATGAGATACGTAGATTCCAGTTCGTTGAAGATCTCTAGAAGGTTTATTAACAGCTAAACTAATACACATCATACACAGCAAACTATATACAGAACCTTTGTCCAGGATGTTACAGTGCAGAGTGACTATGGCTTCTAGTCACATGGCTACATCCTGATACTTAGCTCATTAGCATACTGAGTTCTTAAAGGGACATTACTCTTAAAGCGATCATACAACATCCCCTTTCTTACCAAAGATAAGTCTTGTACGCTATAATTAAAAACACATTATACTGGACAATATCAAAATTATTTATACAGGGATAGAGATTATGAGATTTATGAGTGCAGAAGCTTAAGAGTCCATACATTGTTTCGGTGGTTTGACAACTCTTCCGGATCTTGTTACGTATAACCTTCTGGGGATGTGGATTTCACCCTTGGCTGTTTTTGGTTTGCAGACATGGAACTTTCACTATCTAAATTTGGGTCTTCATTCTCTTGGTGTGGTGTCTCTGAGAAAGGGCTGATACTCTCCAAGCCAAAGCCACTGATATCCTGGAAGAACTGTGACTCGATGTCAAACATCAGGGGGCTGGACACAGGTAGTACATCATGTCTGTGGTGCAGTACAGCATCACCTTTGAAATCGCCTATGGCATCGAACCTGTCTGGGTGCATTTGTTGTAGGTCATGGACTGACTCAATGTGGGTACCCTTGGTCTCTTCTGCTGTAATGGGTACCTTGGTGATCTCATGGGTAGTCACAATGTTGAAGTCCTTACATGCTGGTAGTCCTGTCACTGCTGGTCCGCTCGTGTCTACCAGGTAAAATATTATTGGTTTCCATGCTGACTTTCCATAGCTGCATTGCAGTTAACTTTGCAGTTGTCAGTTCTATCATTAATTTCCAATGACCCCGGTACATATCCTTCAGGATACAGGCTGGTAGGATATTTGCACTAGCTCCCGTGTCAATCTTAGTCCTGAGTGTGTGTTTGCCAACTTTCTTTGGGCACATGATATTATTAGTAGCAAAAGTTGTATGTCTTCATCAACACAATGGGCTGGATTTTATCAGCTCCCCGACATCGGAGGTCGTGGCGGGGGTGCTGGAAAATGCCTCTGGAAGAGGCCCACCATGCTCCCTGTGTGGCCTTGGGACGGCACCCCACCCCCCCCCCCCCCGCCGCTCGGCGATAGGAACCCCATTTCAATATTCAATGCACTACTTACCTTGCCGCATTATGCATCCCACTGCCTCTTAGTCAACAGTTCCGCATATTCAGGTGAACGGGAGTCACTCACATGCTGTCCTGTTCCTGACTAATAAAAGCTAGCAGGACAGAGGTTGCAGTGCTCGGAGCCTGTGAAGGTAAGTCTTGCGAGATGGGTCTCAACTCTGGATACGTGTGCAGGGAGGTGGAAGGGGGATGGTGTTACTGGGGGCACAACTCTGCAGGCATCAAAGGACATGGGAGGGGGGATGGTATGACTGGGGGCACAACAGGGCAGGCATCAAGGGAGGTGGGAGTGGGGGATGGTATTACTGGGGGCATAATTCTGCAGGCATGAAGGGAGGTGGGAGGAGGGAGAGGGGATGGTATTATTGGGGGCACAACTCTGCAGGCATCAAAGGACGTGGGAGGGAGGATGGTATTACTGGGGGCACAACAGGGCAGGCATCAAGGGAGATGGGAGGGGGAGTGCATTAAATGGGGCACAACTCTGCAGGCATAAAGGGATCTGCTGCGTACCCTCCCTCCGTAAAGGGGAGCACTCTGCGTGATTGAATGTTTGTGTGAGTGAAGGAGCAATGGCACTCTGGGAACCCTGTGTGTGAGGAGGGTGCCATAAATGGTAGGTGCTCAAAAGATAATCTGGCTGGTGGGCCAATCGATGCAACTGATACAATCTGAATGTGGTCATACTGTGCCACTCTTAGTGGAAGCTAAGACAGGCAATGCACTGCAACGCCACATAGTTGATGCCTGCACATGATGTACCAGTCAACATCCTTCTTTGCCCAGTTCAAAGAAGAGAAGGAACCGGGTTTCATTGCAACTTGGAGATGGGGATGGTTCACCCTATATTCATTGATCCGCTTATCATGAAGAGCCATATGCACTGCAGGCAAAATCAACAGACAGGTACAGCTCATGTGGAAGCCCTGGTCATTAGCAGCAGCCCCCAAGGAGAGCTCGCCACTACAGATCGCTGTGCATCTACAGGTCCCGAATGACATACCTGCAGATGTCAGAGTGCCAGTGTCAGAGGTGATTGCAGATATCGAGAGAGGCAGTGGTACATCTCTGTGCCTTGCTCAACGATGACCTGCTTTGGTGGACATCCTATGCCTGTGGCCCTCAAAGTGACAGCAGCTCTTAACTTCTACGCCTCTGCATCATTTCAGGGATCTACCGGAGACCTTTGTGGGGTCACATAGTCAGCAGTTCACTGCTGCATCAAGGAAATTACTGATGCCCTGTATTGAATAGATTGAGTGAGGAGAACAATCTTAAATATTAATTCACAGGTTTAAAAATCATTTTAATTGGCCAATGTGAAGGACCATGTTTAGGTTTCAGAAAACTATATAGTCTTTGTATGAGCCCAATATTGGGAATGAAGGCACTGAACACTTTCCAGAATCAAACCATACAGTTTGTATACTCAGAGCTTATCATCTGCTTCAATGCACTAACCCCTTTCACAGAGTCATAGAGTCATATACAGCACAGAATGAGGCCATTTGCCTCATCGAATCCATGCTGGCTCTCCACAGAGCTAAGCAGTCAGTCTCATTCCCCTGCTCGATTCTGGTAGCCCTGCACGTCTATTTCCTTCAAGTGGTCATCCAACTTCCTCTTGAAGTCATTGTTCATCTCCTCTTCCACCACCCTAGTGGGCAGCGAGTTCCAGGTCATTATCATCCGCTGCGTAAAAAAGTTCTTCCTCATATTCCCCCTGCATTTCTTGCCCAAAACCTACAATCTGTGTCCTTGTACTATTAGTTAATGGAAACAGTTTTTCCTTGTATAACTTATCTAAGCCTGTCATTATCTTGTACACTTCTATTAAATCTCCCCTCAATCTCCTTTGTTCTAAGGAGAACAACCCCAGTTTTTCCAACCTAACCTTGTAACTAAAGTTCCCCATCCCAGGTATCATTCTGGTAAATCTCCTCTGCATACTCTCAAGGACCCTCACATCCTTCCTAAAGTGTAGTGATCAGAACTGGATGCAATACTCCAGTTGGGGTCTAACTAGAGCTTTATGAAGGTTCAGCATAACTTCCCTGCTTTTGTAATCAATGCCTCTGTTTATGAAGGCCAAGATCCCATATGCTTTACTAACCATTCTCTCAATATGTCCTGCCACATACAAAGATTGATCCACATGCACCCCCAGGTTTCCCCACACTCTTTAGAACTGTGTCATTAAGTATATATTGCCTCTCCCACTTCCTTTTGCCAAAATGCATCATCTCACACTTATCAGTATTAAATTCCATCTGCCACCTGTCTATCCATTGTGCTAGCCTATTTATGTCCTGTTGCAGGCAGTTCATATCATTTTTACTGCCACACCTCCAAGTTTGGTGTCATCGGCACATTTTGAAATTGTTCTCTGTATTCCAAGATCCAAGTCATTTATATATAGAAAAAAACTGTGGACTGAACACAGACCTTTGGGGAATACCATTGTCTCTCATTCTCCAGTCTGAAAAACAACCATTTACTATGACTCGTTGTTTTCTGTCCTGATGCCAATTTTTCATCCAATTGGACACTGACCCTCATATTCCATGAGCCTCAGTTTTGCTAATCAACCTTTTATGTGGCACCTTATTAAATGCATTCTTAAAATCCAGATAAACAACATCCACCACATTCCCTTCATCAATCTTCTCTGTTACTTCATCAAGAAATTCAGTTAGATTAGTCAAGCATGAACTGCCTTTTACAAATCTGTGCTGGCTATCCTTAATTCAAACCTCTCCAAGTGTCTGTTGATTTTTTCCCTGATTATTGTTTCTAAAACCTTACCCACCACTGATGTTACACTAACTGGCCTGTAGTTGCTTACACCCTTACACCCTTTCTTGTAAAAGGTGTTACATTTGCCACTTGCCAATCCTCTGTCACCTCCCCCATATCCATGGAAGTTTGGAAGATTATGGAAAGCCCTTCCACTATCTCCATTCCCACATCCTTTAGCAACCTGGGATGCAAGCCATCTGGACCAGGTGGCTTATCTATGCTAAGTATAGCCAGCCTTTCCAGTACCTCTCTCCCCTCTCAATTTTTATTTATTTCATGTGATGTGGGTGTCACTGGCAAGGCCAGCATTTGTTGCCCATTCCTAATTGCCTTTGACAACTGACAACATTTTAGAGGGCAGTTAAGAATCAACCACATTTCTGTGGGTCTGGAGTCACATGTAGGCCTTCCCTAAAGGACATTAGTGAACCAGATGGGTTTTACTACAATCACTTATAGTTTCATGGTACCATTACTGAGAATAACTTTCAATTCCAGATTTTTTAACTTGCGTTAGTGGTCATCCAAGCAGGCCCTACAGTCATCCCTCCAAGTGCTGTAAGCCTGGTTGAGCTCAAGACATTGCCATTTGACACAAACCAAGTCAGAGATGAGGAATTAAATTTCATCCTGAGAATTCCCTCCCAATCCCTGCCCTATGCCTTCTGACATCTTTGAGCAGATGGAAGTTTTACCCTGAAATAGGTTCCCAGGAAATGTAGAGCTGAAGCTGAGACCTGTGGCATATCTGGGTACAGCCCAATTTATGGACCCTCAAATGCAATCCTGGTGGACATAGGCCAGGAGTGCAGCCAAAACCCTTGCAGATTTTTGGGGCAGTTGGAAAATCGCTTGAGAGGAGACAATTTGAAATCTGAGAGAAGCAACTAGTCAGCACCAATCCATTTGAGCTATTTTATATTCCTTAAAGAAAGGGGAACTATTGTGTAGATTTCATAAGTTTTTGCAAAGATTAGCTTAATTCTTAGAACTACATGCTATTTATTATTTTGTCAATTTCAAAATTTAGGTGGAAGGAGTCTATTTCTGCAAATACATAGTGCAATTAGATACAGAGTCCAGAGATTATCCATACAAGTAAATGCTCTGCTGGAACGTGGCAGAACTTTAACCTAGAAGGATGTGGCTAATGAACCAAAAGGGAATGACCAGATGGAGTGGTGTCGCTAGCAGATTGAGCATAGGTGGCATAGACTTCAATCAGCAGGCTTGTGAGGAAGGCATCATGCCGGCTCAGGCTTGCCACCTGGCCACTAAGCCAGCCAAACCTGTCTTGACTGCACTTTATAGTTGGCATAGGCAAGGAATAGGTGCCTGTAAGCCCAATCCAATGCCTTGCAACTGGTGCCATACCAGTGGCACCAGCGCCAAACAACTTTACTGGACTTTTTGAAAAGCTCATTAATGAGGATGTCATCTTTTGCTGAATTAGATTGATGCTGGCTTGAAGAACAATTAGTATGTGATACTAAGATTATCCTGTGTGAAAATAGACAGGAAGATAGAATTTAGCTTGCCTTATTAGCTTGGCATCTTCATGCTGTGCAGGAAATTTCCACTCAACATTGCATGAACTGCCATACGGAAGTAATTTATGCTGTCACAAGGGAAAACCTGAACATTGTATCTGTGAAAATATTGCCTATTATGTTAATAGAATGGTGAGTCATATGTATCATTAAATTAACATAAAAATAAATTCATTTTATTGTGAACTTACCACATATCAATTTCAATTAAAGATACTCTGGAGAAGTGGAGAATACAGAATTAATTAGGAATGAATAAGACTTAATGCATAAGACTTAGGGATAGTAAAGCCACTATTGCATTAAGAAAATGTTCCTCATGGGTGGAAACAAATCTACTGCACAGTCCTGCACTATTCATTCTGCTTAAACAGAACTTTTAATGGACTGTTGGGGCAAACATATACAAACTCTTCTCATCACCATTTTATTTTGACCACATTAGATAATGCTATATTTCACATGTGTGAGATGATGTAAGTTTTGGCAGATCATATATGCTGTGTGAAATTTTTTTTCTATATGACAATGTTCATTATCACACATGAATGTGGTATGAATGTATCCTACAAATAATGATGTATGAATGTAAGATTTAAAAAATCATACATAAATGGGATAATAAACAATCAGGGTCAGACCTATGTATATATTTCTCCCTTATATTTTGACAGCTTGACTTTACACCCCACCCCACACAGCACTGCTCTTCTTCACTTCTCTAAATATTAGCATTGTTGGGTTTCAGCTTGACTGACAAAAAAGGTTCCACAACTAGAGGCCTTCAGATTCCTATCTTGCTGCAGGCGACTGTTCACAAACACACGTTATAAAAGCAACAACACAATGGAACATAAATTGTATTTTTACATTGCTGGTTCGAATTTGGCATTAAATATAACACCCACATAATAGTGCAGACACCATCATAGAGGCCCAGGTTTTCCTTGGGACTGGAAACAGCGTGCAATGGGGCATCCACCCAGGATGATTGTTTCCTTCTGAACGTATGGGTTTGGTCTTCATTAGGTATTCATTGCAAACTCTTGCCCATACTATGGGATGCCTCAGGGAGCTCACATGCTAGGAGGTAGGATTTCTCACATGGTTACTATTAATTGTATAGTAATTGCATTTAATTGTATGCAGGTGGTGAGTATTAACTGGAGATTCACTTGAGCACCTATAAATAGACACAGAATAAAATTGTGGTAGTTGGGGCTTATGAGGTGTATCCTTGTAATATATAACTCTGTAAATAAATATAAAAGTGCATAAAGAGTGGCTCCAGTTCTATCTTTCACTAACTGGCCTTCTGCAAAAGAACGTGGTAGCAGAGGATGGTTGCCTAAAGGTGAAGTGAAGAAAATTTTTTCAAAAAACTACAGTCCTTGCAGCCATTGTGAAAAATAGCAGAATAAGTGTGAAGCGCCAGAGTGTGATTACCCATTGATGCTCTCAGAATATGAACCATATGATCATTGGAAGAATGAAGTGGATATGAGGACATGGGTTATGTCCCTACTAAGAGGAAAGAAGGTATGGCCTTGGCATTGTCACTTCTTACAAGAAGTAAAATCAGAAGTAAAATTGAATAGTGATGAAGGTTTGGACCTTCTATTAGAGTACTTGTATGAAATTTACAAGAAAGATGATCTGATATATGCCAATGAGGGATGATCAGACATTAATAGGTTTCATGAAACAGATGGTCACTCCATGGAGGAATATATCATAGACTTTAGCAAATTGTATAAAAGATTGACAAAATTCTACTTGGGGATCCCTGGATCAGTACTAGTGTTTAAATTTTTGCGTTGTGCTAAGGTGTCTCATATGGATAGTGTTTTGATTATAACTGGTGTTCAGTTTTCAGAGACTGAGACGCTATTGGATCAAATGTCTGCTGAACTAGATCCTGGGGAATCAATCATTTCCTTCAGCCTTCATAGAACAAATAAGACTTTCTGTGGTGACATGAAGAATAGAGGATTCGATGATTGTCAGATTTTGAAAAGGTCCAGATACTGGACACAGATGCCAATATAATGGAAGGGTTAAAGACAGGCAGAATAAGGATGAAAGTATGTTTAGCAGATCTGGCCATTATGCAAGAAGACAGAATTGGAATAGCAATAATAGATGAATGAATCCCAGGAATGCCCAAGGAACAGTTAATAGGTGCTTCAGGTGTGACGCGACTAATTATGCGAAGAACCTCTCAATATGGGAAGGCAGGGTCTTTGAAATAACACATGATGCAGGGAATTCTAAGGAAGAGTATGAAGATAATGATGAATCTGAACAAATTATACTGCTCACAAGGAGTTTTAGTTCTATGATGAATGGGTTAATCATAGACTCATTTAACTGTGCAATGCTAAATAGTACTTGCACTTCAACAGTATGTGGAACAGATTGGTTAAAATATTACCTTGTTTCACCAAATAGTGAGGATCAATGTAAGGTTAATGAACATAAAAGTACTACTTGCTTTTGGTTTGGTGATGACCATACATTGAGGTCACTAAAGCGAGTTGTAATTCCATGTAAAATAGCTGGAATAAACTATTTTATAAATACTGATATAGTCTCTAAAGGGATACCTACGCTGTTGAGTAAATCTTCTATGCAAAAGGCACAAATGAAATTTGACCTGGAGCATGATAAAGCTATTATTTTTGCAAAGTCAGTGGATCTGCAGTTTACCCAGTCAGGACATTATTATATCCCCTTAACAAAACCTGATGTTTCTCATCAGAGTGTTATACAAGTATCAGGTGTTAGGAATTAGAGACAAAAAAGCAAATTGTCTTAAAGTTACATGGACAATTTGCTCACCCTACTTGTCAAAAGTTTAAAATTCTGCTAAAGGATGCAGTTGTGGAAGATGAAGAGTATATGGGTTTAATAGAAGAGATTAGTGAGAAGTGTGAAATCTGTAAAAAGTATCAGAGGGCGCCGACATGTCCTATTGTAAGCCTTCAAATGGCACATCACTTTAATGAGGTAGTTGCCATAGATGTAAAGGTATGGGACAAAGACAGAAAAGACAAAGATCTGGCAATTAGATTTAGTCTTTCTACGAAAATACTTAGGACAGAAGAGTCATTATAGTCAAAATCACAGAGAAATGGATAGGGACTGGACTTGTGGCACCAGCGAAGCTTCTGGCTGATAATGGGGGGGAATTTGTCAATGACAAGTTCAAGGATATGTGTAAAAATGTGAACCATATGGTCATTAATACCGCAGCTGAAAGTCCTTTCAGCAATGGGGTCTGTGAAAGGAATCATGCGGTGATCAATGAAATGCTGCATAAAATTTTAGCTGATCAACCACACTTCAAGTTGACAGCTGCCCTGGCATGGGCAGTTCATGCAAACAATTCACTCCAGATGCTTGGAGGGTATGGTCCCTATCTATTAGTCTATGGATGAAATCCCAAATTGCTTTCTGTGCTGTACAATAGTCCTCCTGCTCTAGAATGTACCACAATTAGTTTCATTTTTTTCTGCACATTTGAATGCTTTATGTGCAAGGAGATGGGCTTTCATTAAGGCTCAGGTTTCAGACAAAAATTTGAGAGCTCTGAGGCATTGTATAAGACCATTTGAGACAGAATTTAATTTGGGAAATTTTGTGTATTATAAAAGAGAGGGTCATAGGGAACGGAAAGACTCTGGTAAGGCAATAAGTTGTGAAAGTAAGACAGTAGTTATCAAGCATGGAAATCAAACTGCTAAGGTTCATTTCTCACAATGAATCGGAATTAATTACAAAATCCCATACTAGGAGCAGCTGATAGAAGTTAACAAGGCACTTTGGACCTCAAGTGCTCATGTGTTTTGTGATGAAGGTCCTGAAGAGCAGAATATTATAGATCAAGAGTTAGATTGTGGTGATCTGAGTGACTATGACATACAGGATGAAGCTACCACATCTACTCGGGTACTCGGGTGACATATATTCCCGAGGGGTCTAATGAATGGAGGGATGTAACAATTGTGGGATCTGCAGGAAAAGCTACTAGCACATTTAAATATTGGTTGAATGTTCGGGGTGATGGTCAAGAAGTGAGGCCCACGAATTGGCAGAATGGGATGAAAGAGTGGAGAGTAAGAAAGCGCAGTGCAAGTACTGATTTGGAAATAACCCTGGCAGCAGAAAACAATCATGTAATGAATAAAGATCCTCCAGTAGAGCAAGAGGGTGATCTTACAGTAGTAGTCCCAACAGATATAAAAGTGGAAGTAGAGCCCATAGCTTGAATAGATTGCACAATGAAATAAAGGCCATAGAACAGTCCCGCAATCAAATAGAAGCAGAAGGATTGTGAAGTTTTGTTTGCTGCCAATAAACTTGAGAATAAATGAATAAGAGAGGCAAAACAAAGGGAATTAGTTAGTTAGAGGGAGTTTGGAGTTGATTTAGATGTACCAGATAAGTGACAACCAGCCTTGTCACATAAATGGATTTGTACTGAAAAAGTCCTTGCAGACGGGACCTTTAAGGCTAAAGCAAGGTTAGTTGCTAGGGGTTTTGAAGAGTGACTGTGTGATACAGATGTTAGAGTGGAGTCTCCCATAGCTGGAAAAGTAATCTTGAAAATCTTTTTAGCTCTTTTGACTACATATTCATAGTAGTATAGATCAATCCACATAAGAGCCGCATTTCTACAGGGTGATACTTTGAGGCAGCAGATGCAGAAGGAAAACTATTGAAACTAAACAAATGCATCTATGACCTGAATGATGCTTCCAGGGTGTGGGATATGTTGGTGAGATCTGTTTTGCTGAAAATCGGTTGTGTTCAACTAAAAGCAGATTCTGCAATGTTTGATTAGTATCATAAAGGAAAACTTTCAGGCATCTTCAAATGATGCATGTTGATGATTTCTTATAGGGTGGTACTGCAGAATTTTTAGAAATGTATTAGTAATAAGATTAGAGAAGAATTAAAGATTGGGAGTTAGGCTTCTGGGGCCTTTAAATATTTTGGTTTAGACATTAAGCAGATAGATTTGGAATAATTGTAAACCAACAATCCTATTATAGTGTTATTACCATCCTGATTAATTGTACTAGGCCATCACAGAAAGACAAAGCTATATTTAAAGAGACAGATCAATTGATTGGTCAGTTGAACTGGTTGGGCACTCAGACTAGACCAGATGCTGGTTTTGATGGATAGGAGTTAACTACTACAATGAAACACCCTAAAGTAGAGAATGTTTTATGGGCAATTAAAACTGAAAAAAAATTATATCTGGAGAAATGTAAACTTAAGTTCCCATTCTTTGGTGACCTAAAGAACATGAAACTAGTCATTTTTAGTGATGCTTCACATGCTAAGATTCCCGATGCGTATTTTAGTGCAGCTGGTTTCATAATATTTCTTCTAGGTGAAATTGGGAATTATTTTCCTTTAGCTTAGGAACCTAAGAAACTAAAAAGGGTTGTTAAAAGCACTTTAGAAGCTGAAAATGGGCTGGATTTTATCCGGCCCTTGGAGGTGGGCTGGGAGGCAGGGGAACAAACAAAATGGTGTGGGTTGGCATCATGCGGCTTGCCCGACATTGTCCTGCCCCCATGCCATTTTGCCATTTTTTCCGTGGTGGGCTTGTGGCGGATGGGAAGTCCACGGGAGGCCAATTAAGCCACTTAAGCCACCTCTCACCTCCACTGGCATTTAGCCAGCATTGGAGGGGTCCGCTGTTCCGTGGAGACACGGCCAGGTGAAACCTGGCAGCATCCTAGCAGGCTCGGCTGGCCCTCCTCAGGGGGAAATCCATGGGCCATGGAGGGCCCTCCCCCGGCATGATGGCCGCCCACATGGCAAAAACCCCACCCCCTTCCCCCGCCCTCACCAACCACACCCCACTTCCTCACAAGGCTTGCCTGACTGGCTCTGGCCTCCTGCATCTTTGCTGCTCCAGGCCTCTATAGTACCAGCAGTGGCCACTTCTCCCAGTGGCGCTGATGGGACTGCTGAGCTGACAGCCCTCTGGTTGGCTGACGGCACTTGGGGTGGGATCTTGTCCCTGAAAGGGGATGGCTTCTTCGACAGCGGGCAGTTAATTGCCTGCCCACCGTTAAATTCATCTGGGGGTCTGGTCATCCCCCTGTCTTCCAGCCTGTTGCTAGGACCCCATCACCCAACTGAATCCAACTGGTTCTTGTGGAGTCAATGAATATGGGTTCCTATTTGTCAAATATTTTAAGTGTAATTCTGTAAGAGGGGCATACTGATGATTGCATACCCATTGAATGTTATGCATTCAATCATTCATTGTGGGATAACGTGCACTCTACAAAAAGTGCAAGTGAAAAAAGGTTACGAATTGATGTTACTGACTTGAAACAAATGCTGAAGAGAAAGGAAATCTCTAAAATGAAATGGGTGGATGCAAGTCATCAACTGAATGATTGTTTTACAACAAAGAAATGCTTGCATGAAGAAGTTGTTAGGGCTGCTGGAGGAGGGGTGTTTCACAATGTGATGCTTTTTATAGAATATGAGGTATTTGATTTAACTTTTTTTGAAATTTTCTTGTGCATATTATCTCTAATTTTTACTTAAAAAGAGACAAGGGAATCTGTTAAAAACTGTATCCAAAGTAAAGACCAGGATCAACTTCATTCACAATTTAGGTGGGGCCATCCAGGAAGCAGATGCTCAAAGCCTACAGACTGCCACCTTGGCCCTTATTTTCTCTGTAGCTCTGTATTGCACACCAGCATGAGCAGGAAGTGCAGCTGAACATTACAGGGGTACTGAAACCAAAACCTGCAGTCGGTGTCCCTTTTCCTCACAAAGATCTTGCCACCAATTCTCAGAAGCGAAATAGCAATAATCAGAGAATATACCAAGCTTCAGCAACACAGACCTGCCTATTAATGAGGACCTCCTGAAGTTCAAGGAGTGCTACTTAGTGAGCACCTTCTGGTTAGCGGGCAAAACTCTCATTATCTTGGCACCCCCACCTAAGGATTTGGTGCAGGATGAGAAGCAGGACCTGCTCATGGACCTTGTTCAAATACCTGATTTCCTTATGCCACTGCAAACGACATTAGAACTTCATATGGGTGCTGCT
Source organism: Heterodontus francisci (assembly GCF_036365525.1). NCBI lineage: Eukaryota > Metazoa > Chordata > Chondrichthyes > Heterodontiformes > Heterodontidae > Heterodontus > Heterodontus francisci. The sequence goes on along the minus strand of NC_090376.1, from coordinate 50,652,534 downwards.
ACCACCTGCTACATAAATGAAAAATGAAGGATAGCCTGATGAATGAGTGTGAAGAGGCTGTCCAAACCATGGAACATCTTGTGAAGCGTTACTCGCTAAGATCCTTCCCTGGTGACTAGCTTCTTATTCACCCTGGAACATCAGAGACCAGACAGTGGATGACCAACTTGGATGTTAACCTTTAATGTTGCTTTATAAGCTGCCATTCAGTAGAAGACATAGGCACAGCACAGCAGCACTGCATGCAGTATGTTGCCAAGGCAGCATTTTTCAAAGGGTTTCTTGCAGCCAGTGTTGTAATATACGTTCCTTTTTTCAATTTTGTCAGCTTGCTGCAAGAGCCTGCCAGCAGTTCAAGTGCCATAGAAACAAGCAGCAATTCATAACACTCTGCTTTACTCACAACATCTGTCACACACACCTGCACAGCCACATATATCCAAGAGAATTTAGATAACTGACTTGAGGAGGTAACACTGGGTAGGTCACAGTCCATGTTAAACTCCAGAAAGTTTGTTCTGAAGGATAATGCTGAGCTTATCTTTATTCAGTTTCACATTTATTGTACTGAGTGTTACGACTGAGGTGGGAGGAGTGCACTGTCGTTTCTAGTTCCACTTCCCCACAGGTCACAACATATATTTAAATGTTTACACAGTCAATCATAGACTCTATTTTTATCCCAGAATAAAATACACCAACCAGGTTTCTTTAATAAACAACAAAATTATCAGTTTATTATAAAACAAGTCATAACCAGTAATGAAACAAAGCATTAACACTAGGATTGAAATATAAAAGTTCCCTTTTACCTTAGCCCTCTCTCTCTCTCTCTCACACACACACACACACACACACACACACACACACACACACACGCAAACAAAAACACAAACAGGTTAACTGGAAAATAAAGAGATTTTCTCTTTAGAGCTTTATTACAAAAAAAAAGAAAAAGAATACTTTGGCCAAATACTTGCTAATTCTTGAAGAAAAAAGAGAAGATATGGAAAGATGTCAGTTGTCCATTTTTATCGGTTTGGAGTCCCAAATTTGTGTAGATGGCTGTCACTGGGATCTTTCTATGGGGCAATTTGGTCAGGCAGCATCGAAGATTTATCCGGCAGGTTTTTCCCATGTCTCAGGAGAAATGCAGCAACTGGTGTTTCAAGCAGGCCTTTCAGGAGGAATGCATTATCAATTTATTTATTTCTTACACTTGCTTCTAAGAGTTTCTGAAAGAGATGGAAAAACTGGCAGGCGTTTAAAAGATCTGGGAAAGGCTGAGTTGCGGTTCTGTCCTTTAGGTTGATTTTTAAAACTCCAGCTGACTGTCCAAAGTGAAACCAAAAACAATCTCAAGAGTCAAGCCTCCTGACCCCTATAAATCTTGACCCGCCATTTCTCTGTAAACATCTTCTCCAAGACAAAAAACCCCTGCTGGGTATTTATCTGAATACAGATGACTTCCAGTACTTATTGTTTGCAAACAAGTCCAAAAGACCTTATGATCAACTTTTTTTTTAAAAAAAGAAACACAAATTGCAGCAAGTATGGAATCCTTTTTTCAGTTTCAAACACAAGTCCTCAAAATTTAACAAAAAATGGAAGTACTTTCGTAACAAGAGTAAAAGGATTACAGACATGTAACTCTTCACTCAAAACCCTCTACCAGTCTCAGTAAGTGTCTGCTTAAAAGTGATCAAGTAAGACCCCAATTAACACCCTCCACTTGTATAAATTCAAACAATTAATACACAATTAACAGATTAACAGATTCCCTTCTTTCTTTTATAATATGCTCAAACAACATTTTAAAACAAATTCCATATTGTGTACAAATTATTAACATGCTCAAATAATATTTCAGAATAAATTCCATATTGGGTACAAAGTATTACATTGTGAGATGCCGTCCTCTAGCACCTCTGACAATTTCTTTGCACTAACATTTCTTATTGTAAAACAATCGGATAGTTGATGATTTGCATATACCCATTTAAGTTTGGAGATTTCCTTTCTCTCCAGCATTTGTTTCAATCCAGCGAGGTCAATACGTAGTCTTTTCTCACTCATACCTTTTGTAGCGTGTACATTGTTCCACAAAGAACGATTATCCACATAACATTCAATGGGTATCCTATCTTCAGGATGTCCCTTGTTCAGAATTTCACCCAAAATATTCGACAAATAGCATCCCATATCCCTGCCTGCCGAAGCCCAGTGTTTCCGCAGTTAAAGTGCTTTTAACGACCTATTTTATTTCCTTAGCCTCCCAAGCTGAAGGGCAACATTTCCTATTTTCATCCATCAGAAATATTATGAAACCGGCTGCACTCGAAAATCCATCAGCAAGATTAGTATGTGAAGCATCGCTAATAATTATTCGCTTCATGTTCTTTGGGTCACCTAAGGATGGGAACTTCAGATTTTTTTAACGTTTTATTTGTCCTCAAAATGTTCTCAACTTTTGGATGTTTCATCATCCTGCTTAACTCCAGCACATCAAAACTAACGTCAGGTCTAGTCTGAGAGCCCAGTTTAATTGACCCACCAGGTTTCGCAATCGCTCAATCTCTGCTTTATTATATATCATCATCTTTCTGTGATGACCTAATACGATTAACCAGGATGGGAGTAACACTCTCTAAATGGGATTGTTTATTTAAAGTTATTTCAGACTTATTCTGCTTCAAGTCTAAACCAATATATTTAAAGGCCCCACAAGCCTGACTCCCAATCTTAAATTCAACTTGAATCTTATATTTCTCAAAACCTGCAGTACCACCCCATAAGAAGTCATCAACGTGCATCATGAAGATGCCTGAAAGTTTCCCTTTATGATACCAATAAAACATCGCAGGATCTGTTTTCAGTTGAACACAACCGATGTTCAACAAAACAGATCTCACCGAGAAATACCACACCCTGGAAGCATCATTGAGGCCATAGATGCATTTGTTCAGCTTCCATAGTTTTCCTTCTGCATCTGCTGCCTCTTTGGGTAGTTTCAGAACACTTGGCTCTAAAAAGTATCACCCCGCAAAAATGCAGCTTTTATTCTAATGGATCTACACTCCCATGAATATGTGGCCAAAAGAGCCAAAAAGATTTTCAAGATTACTTTTCCAGCTGTGGAAGAGTCCACTCTAACATCGGTATCACCCAGTCGTTCTTCAAAACCCCTTGCAGTTAGCCTCGCTTTAGCCTTATAAGTTCCATCGGGAAGGACTTTTTCAGTACGAATCCATCTATGTGACAAGGCGGCTGTCCCCTATCTGGTACCTCAGAATAAACTCCAAACTCTCTCCAATTCTCTAATTCCTTATGTTTTACTTCTCTTATTAGTTTATCCTCAAGTTTACTTCACGGTCATGAGGACTTATGCTTCTAGTTCTATTCCAAGACTGCTCTCTAGCCTTTGTTTCATTGTAGAATCTGCTCAAACTACGGCCTCTATTAGCACTTTGATGTCTTTCGGGATTACTGCCAGAGGATCTCCCTTGCACATTATCGGAAGCTCTTTCTCCAGTACGTAATCGCTTCCTTATGCAAGAGTCACTTCCAGACCCACTATTAGAACTTGCACTGTGCTTCCCTACCCTCCAAACCTTCACCCCATTCTGCCAGTCCATGGACCTTGCTTCTTGGCCATCATCTTGAACATTTACCAATATTTAAACTTGTCTGTACATTTTCCTGCACACCCCACAATTGTTGCATCCCTCCATCTATTAGACCCCTCTGGAATATATGTCACCCGTGTACCTACCCGGGGCAATTGTCCTTTGGATGCGATAGCTCTTTCTTGAGCGTCATGATCGCTCACATTACCATCCAACCCTTGATCTACCGTATTCTGTTCTTCAGGACCTTCATCACAAAACACATGAGTATTTGAGGTACAGGGTACATCATTTCCCTCTATCAACTGCTCAGATTCTGTGATTTTGTCATCAACCCCGATCAATCGCAAGGAATGAACCTTAACAGTTTGATAACTACTGTCTTACCATCATGACCTATTACCTTACCAGGGCCCTTCCATTCCCTATGACCCTCTCTTTTATTTTTATTTTTTTTTTCTTTTTGGGCCTCCTTATCTCGAGAGACAATGGATACGCGCCTGGAGGTGGTCAGTGGTTTGTGAAGCAGCGCCTGGAGTGGCTATAAAGGCCAATTCTGGAGTGACAGGCTCTTCCACAGGTGCTGCAGAGAAATTTGTTTGTCGGGGCTGTTGCACAGTTGGCTCTCCCCTTGCGCCTCTGTCTTTTTTCCTGCCAACTACTAAGTCTCTTCGACTCGCCACAATTTAGCCCTGTCTTTATGGCTGCCCGCCAGCTCTGGCGAATGTTGGCAACTGACTCCCACGACTTGTGATCAATGTCACACGATTTCATGTCGCGTTTGCAGACGTCTTTATAGCGGAGACATGGACGGCCGGTGGGTCTGATACCAGTGGCGAGCTCGCTGTACAATGTGTCTTTGGGGATCCTGCCATCTTCCATGCGGCTCACATGGCCAAGCCATCTCAAGCGCCGCTGACTCAGTAGTGTGTATAAGCTGGGGGTGTTGGCCGCTTCAAGGACTTCTGTGTTGGAGATATAGTCCTGCCACCTGATGCCAAGTATTCTCCGAAGGCAGCGAAGATGGAATGAATTGAGACGTCGCTCTTGGCTGGCTTACATTCTCCAGGCCTCGCTGCCGTAGAGCAAGGTACTGAGGACACAGGCCTGATACACTCGGACTTTTGTGTTCCGTGTCAGTGCGCCATTTTCCCACACTCTCTTGGCCAGTCTGGACATAGCAGTGGAAGCCTTACCCATGCGCTTGTTGATTTCTGCACCTAGAGACAGGTTACTGGTGATAGTTGAGCCTAGGTAGGTGAACTCTTGAACCACTTCCAGAGCGTGGTCGCCAATATTGATGGATGGAGCATTTCTGACGTCCTGCCCCATGATGTTCGTTTTCTTGAGGCTGATGGTTAGGCCAAATTCATTGCAGGCAGCCGCAAACCTGTCGATGAGGCTCTGCAGGCACTCTTCAGTGTGAGATGTTAAAGCAGCATCGTCAGCAAAGAGGAGTTCTCTGATGAGGACTTTCCGTACTTTGGACTTCGCTCTTAGACGGGCAAGGTTGAACAACCTGCCCCCTCATCTTGTGTGGAGGAAAATTCCTTCTTCAGAGGATTTGAACGCATGTGAAAGCAGCAGGGAGAAGAAAATCCCAAAAAGTGTGGGTGCGAGAACACAGCCCTGTTTCACACCACTCAGGATAGGAAAGGGCTCTGATGAGGAGCCACCATGTTGAATTGTGCCTTTCATATTGTCATGGAATGAGGTGATGATACTTAGTAGCTTTGGTGGACATCCGATCTTTTCTAGTAGTCTGAAGAGACCACGTCTGCTGACGAGGTCAAAGGCTTTGGTGAGATCAATGAAAGCAATGTAGAGGGGCATCTGTTGTTCACGGCATTTCTCCTGTATCTGACGAAGGGAAAACAGCATGTCAATGGTCGATCTCTCTGCACGAAAGCCACACTGTGCCTCAGGGTAGACGCGCTCGGCCAGCTTCTGGAGCCTGTTCAGAGTGACTCGAGCAAAGACTTTCCCCACTATGCTGAGCAGGGAGATTCCACGGTAGTTGTTGCAGTCACCGCGGTCACCTTTGTTTTTATAGAGGCATCGCGCATGTCCTGGGGTACTGCTCCCTCGTCCCAGCACAGGCATAGCAGTTCATTTAGTGCTGAGAGTATAGCAGGCTTGGCACTCTTGATTATTTCAGGGGTAATGCTGTCCTTCCCAGGGGCTTTTCCGCTGGCTAGAGAATCAATGGCATCACTGAGTTCCGATTTGGTTGGCTGTATGTCCAGCTCATCCATGACTGGTAGAGGCTGGGCTGCATTGAGGGCAGTCTCAGTGACAGCATTCTCCCTGGAGTACAGTTCTAGGTAGTGCTCAACCCAGCAGTCCATCTGTTTGCATTGGTCAGTGATTATGTCCCCCGATTTTATAATACACCATATTTCCCGAATTAAATTCCACCTCAGATAGCCTTATACGATGCCTCAGAGCTCTCCAAATTTTTTCAGAGACCTCAGCCTTGATGAAATCCCATCTCCCTGCATGTAAAGCAGTCAAACGTGCAGAAAAAAATGGAACAATTGTAGTACCTTCCAGAGTAGGAGGACTGTCGCACAGTACAGAAGGCAATGTGGGATTCCGTTCATAGACCAACTGATAGGGACTATATCCTCCAGCCAACTGAAGCAAATTATTTGTATGAGCTGTCCATGCCAGGGCAGTTGTCACCTTGCAGTTTGGCTGGTCAGCTAAGATTTTATCCAACATTTCATCAACCACTGCGTGCTTCCTTTCACAGAGCCCATTTCTGAAACAACTTTCAACTGCACTATTCATACCATAATGTTCATGCTTTCACACATCTCTAAACTCGTCATTTGCAAATTCCCCTCAATTATCAGTCAGAAACTTCACTGATGACCCAAGTCCAGTCTCTATCAGTTTCTCCATAATTTTGTCTAAAATCACCCTTTTGTCCTTGCTATTTATTATTGTCGGAAGACTAAATTTGGTTGCTATGTCCATAAGATGTAGAATCAAAATATTCTTGTCTTTGTCTCACACCGTTAAATCTATAGCAACTACCTTGTTAAAGTCACGTGACAATGGAAGGCTGGTAAAAGGATGTGATGGCGTTCTCTGATACTTTTTACAGTGTCATGCAGACCCCCACCTGCCAAGAATGAGGCATATTAATTTTGTCATATGAACATTGATTTTAAGCTGTTGCTGGAGTGAAGAAAGGACTTGTAAAGAAAACCACCAGACACTTGGCTGGAAAAACATTTGCATACTAACAGAGAGTGCTCGGAGAGACAAAGGACTATTCCCTGGTCCACTTAACCCAAAATGGATTTTTATCACCAGACATTGAAGGTGAGGAAGCTCACATTCCAAGATGACTGCTAAGGTGGCAGAATCCATAAACAGAAGTGGTCAAATGAGCTAGTCACATGACTAACCTTCTGGGCAACCTGGGGTTTTTTGAATTGTGCCACAGAGAAAGAGGCAAAAGGCTGTGGAAGATCGAGGAGCCTGCCACCACATGGAGCTGCCGCCAGATGCGATCCCTTGGGGGCAATCCACTCACCTGAGTCCTGGGGTTTCTGATGTCCTCGGTACTGCAAGGCTTCCTGCAGTACTGGCAGTGGCCACTGCTCCTGGCGCTGATGGTACTACAGAGTTGCTGGCCCTCTGATTGACCAGCAGCTGTAGAGGCGAAAGCTCATCCCTTAAAGGGACAGAGTCCCCAACATCAGGCAGTTAATTGGCTGCCCGCCATTAAATTGCAACGAATGTCCGACGGAGGGCGAAGGCGGGTTATCCCCTGCCTTCCGGCCTGCTGCTGGGACCTGTGTCGCCGGAATAAAATCCGACTCTTAAATTCATTGCACTGGGGTAACCTGAGAAGGCCACTGGATTTTATTCACTAGATCTAAGTGTGGTAAAGAGTGATATGATAAAGGTTTTTAAGATTATCGAAGGTTATGATGAGGGAATTCTTTCCACTGGTAGACAAAAGGTAATGAGAGGGCACAGATTTAAGAAAATCAGAAAAATAATTCAATGGAAGTTTAGAAAAGAAGTCTTTTACACAGAGGGTGGTTAGAATTGCTAAAGCAGGGTCTATAAGTACTTTTAAAATGGAATGAGATAGTCGCTTGAAAAAGGGACTAATAAAGAGAATAGTGAGGGAACAGGAGAATGACATTAGACTGGAAGGCTCACATGGAGGAAAATATTGATTTAGAGTCACTGCACTATTTCAGGAACCAGCAGAACAGTATCATCCCAGTATCAAGAAGCAGCCAGTCACCTTCCAGCTTTCACTAAGGAGTCACTTAGAGAAATCACCAATTAGGATTACAAAGACACCTTGTGAATTTCTCAGGTATCCTGCCATAATTAATGGGGCGCTGGCAGAAACTCCAGGAAAGTAGTGGTGACCCAGTTGCACTGGGAGCTGTCATTTCTGGACGTTTCCTGGAAGCACTGTGAAAGGCAGCACCTCTGTCTTCCCCTTACAGGACAAATGACAGCCAGTGGGGTAAAGCCATGGGTGAGGACTCTTTAAACTAGGATATTCCGCTCCTTCTTCTCAACTGGGCCCTTGCTTTTCTGTGCTGCACAGTACACTGAATGAGTGGAGATATACCACAAGGGAGTGTATAGGTCTTATTGGTAGGATACAGGCCAGGCAAGCATCTGGCTCTCTGAAGAAATCAATTTGAATATAAAAAGAATCACCATGCTCAGGAAGCTGAGAAGAATGTGGCTGAAGTAAGGGGTTGAACCCCTTGCCAAGTTTTCATGGGACAGATGGGTACCAGATATGCACTTAGGGGCTCTTGATCTCACCTCATGACCCTTCAAACTATGGAAGAGTCAACTATTGGAACACACTGGGCAAGATCCTGGCAGAAGTGCTGAGATTGTGAGACAAGGAATTTGGGCCTTTCGCTGGGGAAAAAACATTAAAATTATGGATCATTAGCATAAGGAGAGAAGTAAAACAGTTTGAAAAGTAAAGTACTGTGGATACTGGAAAGCTGAAACAAAAAGAGAGAATGTTGGAAATACTCAACCAATCAGGCAGCATCTGTGGAGAGAGAAACAGAGTTAACGTTTCAGGTCGATGACCTTTTATCAGAAATAAATCAATTGCTTGATGGGTACAGTTACACAGTGCTGCTGCACTAGTAATGCAGAGGCCTGGATTAATGATCCAGAGAACATGTTTGTAAAACCCACCATGGTAGTTTGAGAATTTGAATTTTATTTTTATGAATCAAGAAATAAAAAACTGGTACAGTAAAAATAACAAGAAGCTGTCATAAAATAAAAACAGAAAATGCTGGAAATGCTTAGAGATCAGGCAGCATCTGTGGAAAGAGAAACAGAGTAAATATTTCAGGTGACTTGGTGTCATCCAACCGATAAGCATTGGTACTGAGAAACCGCTTGATTTGCTTTGGACCTGATACTGATGAAGCAAGTTTGTGGTCGCAATTTGGCAGTTTGATTCAAACCCAATCTCCAACTTTAAATTGTGATTCCCTTGCTCCTGTACTTTTGTCAAAGTATGCTTTTTTTTTAACCTTGTCAATGGTCAGTGGTGTGTGAAAGTTACTACCTATCGTACATTCAGCTGGTGCCCTTTAGGTCAGAGAGTGTGAGTTGGATTGATATGTGTGGAGTAGAATGTGAATGGATTGTTCAAATGTTCTCCCCTCCAACATACTAGCTTTCAGACATTCCTTTATCACCCTCTTGAATCGTTCAATGCCACCATTCGATTGCGGGTTGCAGTGTGATGTCAGATGGTGATGAATTCTGTAACTGGCTAGGAACTCCATGAATTGACTTGAAACAAACTGCGGCCCATTGTCTGTAGTGATAGTTTCCGGCAAACCTCATTTTGTAAACAACTTGTCCAGAATGTCAATGACGGGAGTGGTTGTAATGGAATTTGTTGTAGCAATTTCTGGCTATTTGCTATGGAGATCGTGAACGACAAGCAAAAAACATTGAATTCCAAGGGACTGCTTGCATTTCTCCAAAAATATCTATTTGAAGTCGTTGCCATGGTTTTGTTGGCCACGTGGTCAGTTGTAGAGGTGTGGAACATGGTTTAACAGATTTTTCACTGAGTGCACAAGCTACGCAGTTCCTAATAAACTCTTCTATACAGCGATCTATTCATGACCACCAGACTGCTTCACAGGATCATTGTTTCATCTTAACAACACCCGGATGTCCTTCATGGACAAGATGCCATACTGTTGCTGTAGTGCTTTGGGAGATAACTGCCCGAGTTCCACATGCAATACAGTTATCACCAAACAATGCAAGTTCATTGTGTACTCTGTAATACGGGATCAGTTCTTCCCCTATATCACGAAGCCACTCAGTTTTGAGTTACTCACTTACTTGCTGGAGTATGTCGTCTGCTGCTGACTCTGCCTGCAACTCCTCTCCTGTAACAAGATTCACGGTCACATGCGAAATCACTGCGACCACGTAGTATTTAATGTCACAAGTTGCTTCATTATCTCTAACACTATCTGTGACAGTATTATGGGTAAGCATATCAGCTACACGCTTGCGTGAATCTGCAAGATACTTGACTATGAAGTTATATTGATGAAGTTATACTGATGTAGTTATACTGATGTCCATTATCAAAGATTTTATAGCAGAGCACTTAGTGGTAGAATCAGGCAGAGTCAGCATGGATTTACGAAAGGAAAATCATGCTTGACAAATCTACTAGAATTATTGGAGGATGTAACCAGTAGAGTTGATGAGGGGGAAGCCAGTGGATGTGGTTTATTTGGACTTTCAGATGGCTTTCGACAAAGTCCCGCATAAGAGACTAGCGCGTAAAATTAAAGCGCATGGGATTGGGGGTAGTGTATTGCAATGGATAGAAAATTGTTTGGCGGACAGGAAACAAAGAGTAGGGATAAATGGGTCTTTTTCCGAATGGCAGGCAGTGACTAGTGGGGTACCGCAGGGATCAGTGCTAGGACCCCAGCTATTCACAATATATATATGATTTAGATGAGAGAACTAAATGTAATATCTCCAAATTTGCAGATGACACAAAACGGGGTGGGAGGGTGAGTTGTGAGGAGGATGCAGAGAGGCCTCAGGGTGATTTGGACAAGTTGAGTGAGTGGGCTAATGCATGGCAGATGCAGTATAATGTGGATAAATGTGAGGTTATCCACTTTGGTAGCAAAAACAGGAAGGCAGATTATTATCTCAACGGCTATAAACTGAGAGAGAGGAATATGCAGCGAGACCTGGGTGCTCTCGTACACCAGCCGCTGAAGGTAAGCATGCAGGTCCAACAGGCGGTAAAAAAGGCAAATGATATGTTGGCCTTCATAGCGAGAGGATTTGAGTACAGGAGCAAGGATGTCGTGCTGCAATTATACAGGGCCTTGGTGAGGTCACACCTGGAATATTGTGTGCAGTTTTGGTCTCCTTATCGGAGGAAGGATGTTTTTGCTATAGAGGGAGTGCAGCGAAGGTTTACCAGACTCATTCCTGGGATGGCGGGACTGACGTATGAGGAGAGATTGAGTTGGTTAGGATTATATTCGCTGGAGTTCAGAAGAGTAAGGGGGGATCTCATAGATACCTATAAAATTCTAACAGGACTTGACAGGGTAGATGCAGGAAGGATGTTCCGATGGTGGGGGAGTCCAGAACCAGGGGTCATAGTCTAAGGATACGGGGTAAACCTTTCAGAACTGAGATGAGGAGAAATTTCTTCACCCAGAGAGTGGTGAGCCTGTGGAATTCGTTACCGCAGAAAGCATTTGAGGCCAAAACATTGTATGTTTTCAAGAAGGAGTTAGATATAGCTCTTGGGCCTAAAGGGATCAAAGGGGATGGGGAGAAAGCAGGAACAGGTTACTGAGTTGGATGATCAGTCATGATCATAATGAATGGCAGAGCAGGCTCGAAGGGCCGAATGGCCTACTCCTGCTCCTCTTCTCTTCTCTTTGGCCTCCTTGTCTCGAGAGACAATGGGTAAGCGCCTGGAGGTGGTCAGTGGTTTGTGCGGCAGCGCCTGGAGTGGCTATAAAGGCCAATTCTAGAGTGACAGACTCTTCCACAGGCGCTGCAGATAAAATTGGTTGTCGGGGCTGTTACACAGTTGGCTCTCCCCTTGCACTCCTGTCTTTTTTCCTGCCAACTGCTAAGTCTCTTCGATCACTGGCAACTGACTCCCACGACTTGTGATCAATGTCACAGAACTTCATGTCGCATTTGCAGATGTCTTTAAACGGAGCAATGGACGGCCGGTGGGTCTGGTACCAGTGACGAGCTCGCAGTACAATGTGTCCTTGGGGATCCTGCCATCTTCCATGCGGCTCACATGGCCAAGCCATCTCAGGTGCCGCTGGCTTTGTAGGGTGTATATGCTGGGGATGTTGGCTGCCTCAAGGACTTCTGTGTTGGTAGTACGGTCCTGCCACCTGATGCCAAGGATTCTCCGGAGGCAGCGAAGATGGAATGAATTGAGACGTCGCTCTTGGCTGATGTACGTTGTCCAGGCCTCGCTGCCGTAGAGCAAGGTACTGAGGACACAGGCTTGATACACTTGGACTTTTGTGTTCTGTGTCAGTGCTCCTGCTCCTATTTTCTATGTTCCTATGTCTATGTTTCTGGACAATTTGACCATCTGTAGATGCCTAGAACTCGATGACCTGATCCTGACATAGCTAATAATGTAGTCAATGTTTGGTGATCGATGCGGAGAGTAAACTTTCTACCATAAAGATACATGTACCAATGTTCACATGCATAGATCCAGGCTAGTGCTTTGCGCTCTCCAGTAGAATATTTACGTTCAGTTTACGGGCATGACACATAAGCTGCTGGTTGTTCACACCAGTCAATGGACTGTGAGAATACAGCTCCAATTGCAGGCTCTGACGCACCTGTAGTGACATATGTTTCCGCATTTGGGCTTAAACGCGCAAGGACTGCTGGAGATGCTATCTTCACCTTTGCCGTTTCAAACGTTGAATGCTGTGCGATTGTCCATTCCCATTGAGCCTCTTTGCGCAGTAGCTTCCAAAGAGGCTCCGCAATTTCTGCGTACTTAGGAACAAATTTATGATAAAAGCTGGTAGTATCGAGAAACGATGCCAACTCTTTTATGTTAGACGGTGTTGGAAGCAAATGAAGGGCTTTGACATTGTCGTGTGTCGGCTTTACTCCAGTTGCTGTTACACTGTACCCTAGAAAGTCAATCTTGGGTGCCACAAATGTGCATTTGTCCTTGTTTAGTGTCAAATTGTGTTTCATAAGTCGAGTGAGCACCGCTGATAATCGTTGAGCATGTTCAGTTTTGTCCCTTCGATGGACAATGACATCATCAAGTAGGTTGAACGTTCCCTCAACATCCGACAAGACTGAAGAAATTATCTTCTAGAAGGTGCTAGATGCTGAACTTAGTCCATAGGGCATTTTGCAGTACTGAAACACACCTTCATGAGTAACAAAAGCTGTAAGATATGTAAAATTAAGTGAAGCATCGCTGGTCCTCTGGCCTGCTGCTGGGAAACTGTCTTCATCCATCTGAAGGGTTCAGTCTCAGCAGGGAGCCTATAAGCCATCTGGAGAATTCCAGATGGCATGTGAAGACTGCCCTCAATAGGCACTTTAATTGGCCACCCACCATTAATGAGCGGGTAGCTGTCACCCTTCCAGAACCAATAGAAGGCAATAACCCAGTTGGCATCATCCTCACCATTTACCCGCTGCAGATGCATCTGTCTATTACGGTATGGATGGGACTGACCATGCACAGTCCCTATGGAGACCAAGTCCTATCTTCACAGTGAGGACACACACCACTTAGTGGCACGACCATTATGCCGAAAACTGGGCACCGATGAGGTACAGTGTGCCATTAGCATCAGCAGAATTGTATATCCCCACAATTTATAACCTTGTGGTTCAGCATTTCTTACACGCTTCCAGCACCATCAAACCAGATGATCAACCCTGGTTGACTGAGGACTCTGCAAACGAATACTGGGAGTAGCACCAGGCATACTTGAAAGTGGCAACCTGGTGAAGCTACAGCACAAGACTACGTGTATGCTAACAGAGAAAACTATAGCCATAGCTAAGCTGTCACAACCAGTGGATCATGTCAAAGTTGTGCAACCCTGGCATTTTCAATTGTGAATGGTGGTGGCCTAATTAAGTAACTAATGGGAGGAGGAGGCTCCTTGAGCACTCGAATCCTGAATGATGGCAGGGCTCAACATGTGAATGGAAAAAAACAAGGCTGAATTGTTTGCAACCACCTGAAGCCAAAAAGGACTCTCTTCCACACAGAAACAAGGGCCTGGTGGTACACATTCACAGTGGGACTGGGCAACTTTACAACAAGGCGATTTTCCAGTTCCTGCTTGCAAGATTAACTGCAGTGGGACCATCCCACACTTTGGAATTTTTACCTTATAGGTTCAACTTTAGTTTTATAAAATATCAAAAACAAAACTTACCTTTGATTCTAAGTGCTCAAGGATGTGGCAGAATCTCTCTCCAGCCATAAAACATGTTCAAAAATATTTCAAACAACTTATATCCTTTAAAATTTCCTTGGTTATTTGAAAAATCTTTTCCAGTCTCCACAAATATTTCCATTGCCACCACTTTGCTTTTTCCATTTACTGACGTTCTCTTCCAGTCAAATTCATGCTGCCAAGTTTTTAACTACTCTATAATTTCCTCAGTCTGGGGTTACTGGTCCCATCACTGTTGGTCACATAGGCTACTGCTCTTTCCCACCACTACTGCTTTCTCATTAACTTGTTCCTTATCTAATCTTGTACTCAATTTCATTTTGAGTGTTTATTATTGTCCTTTTTCTTTTGTTACTGTTGTATTGCTAAAAATCTTTTAGAAATAGAAAGTATTTCTAAAGTGCCTATGCTCTTACTCATCAAGCAAAGATAGAGCTGAGATTCAAATTACAGTAATGTACATTTGGATATATGTGAATATGCTTTTGGATTTGAACTTAGGTGGCTGAATCTGATTCCAACATTTAAGTCTTAAATATAGAAGGAAAATACCAATGTTTTTAGGAAAGACAGAGTCAGTAAGATCATTTCAGACGCAAATGATGCAGTAATATTTACCAAAATGAATTTCTCTATTGGAGCAGTTGTGGGGGGTGATTTTCCACATTCAACCATATCACCTGCCTGATACCAGTATTGTGAGGCCCAAACCATTTTCAAAGTCAGGCCTTATTTGCATTAGGTCAGCAAGCTGCTGATCACTCACAATCTCAGTGCCTTGCTTGGACCTGAGATGAACTTCAAGTCCTGCATCTCATCTATCACCAAAGACCACCTTTTTGCATCAATGGAGCATTTGATGCATCTATCTCTATCTTACCCCCATCATCATTGAACTGTTCATTCATACTTCTGGACTTGACTTTTCCAGTGCTCTCTTTGCTTGTCTTTCATGCTTCATCTGACAGAGCTCTACTATCTGCATCCTGTGCAACCATCTCTTCCATCATCAACAAACCTGACTGGATCCTTGTCCCATTGAATTCAAAACTTTCATCCTTATTTACAAACCTCCTCCAGTTCTATGCATTCCCCTGCATCTGCGCTTCAATTAAGTCCTCCTGAGTGTCTGGAATTCTTTCCTTAAATCCTTCCTGCACCATTAGAAGTTTGCCTAAAATACACGTCTTCCCTCATCCTTTTTTTTCTAATCCTTGCTTCATGTCCTTTAACCCCCCCCACCGCCCCCCCCCCCCCCCCCCCCCCGCCTCTCCCCACCTTTTTTGTCAAACATCTTGGGATCTTTCACCATATTACGTAATGTATAAGTTGTGGTCCTTGTAATGTTGAAGTAGGTGACCATTTTTTTACTTTTCATATATTAATGGGTTTGGAATTTGAAGTTTTGCTTCGTGAAAACTGAAACTAAAACTGAGTACTGAAGAACCCTAAATTGTTTCCTATTGAACAATAGAAAGAGGAGGGAGTAGGAGGGAATAAAAACTGAAAGTGCTGGAAATACTCAGCAGGTCTGGCAGCATCTGTGGAGATAGAAGCAGAGCTAACGTTTCAGGTCTGTGACCTTTCATCAGAATTGGCAAAGGTTAGAAATGTAATAGGTTTTAAGCAAGTGAAGTGGGGGTGGGGGGAAAGAGAAAAAAAGGAAAGTTGTGTGATAGGACAGAGAGATTAACTGACAAGGTGGTCATGGGGCAAAGGCAAAGGGAGTGTACTAAGACATGGTGAAAGACAAAACATTAGTGCAGAGGGAGTGTTAATGACAGAATAATGAACAGCTCTGTCCAAAAGCACAAAATTGAAAAACTAAGTTTAAGGGAGGCACATGACAAAAAAATGATAAAACAAAATAAAATAAAATAATAATAAAAAGAACCATTCATGCTCTGAAATGATTGAACTTCATGTTCAGTCCGGAAGGCTATAGAGTGCCTAATCAGAAAATGAGATGTTGTCCCTCGAGCTTGCATTGATCTTCTCTGGAACACTGCAGGAGCCCAAGGACAGAAATGTGGGCATGGGTGCAGGGTGATGAATTGAAATGGTAAGCAACCGAAAGCTTGGCGTCATGCTTGCGGACTGAGCGGAGGTGTTCCGTAAAGCGGTAGCAGAGCAGGAGAGAGATGCATTTGTGCACATCCCCCAAAAGCCTATTCTTATTAGAATTTATATTGTATACATAGCCTGTATATTGGTAACTTACAGCGATGAGCTAATGTTTGATTGTATTTTGTGAACCATTTGCATTACATGATGGCCTAACACAATGAAAACATCAATGTGAACTATTAGTGCCTTGCAAACTTTAATGCACAAACCATTCTCATGACACAGCAGTGCCAAGTGGAAAAAGAGACACGACTTTTATGGTACAAGATCACCATCTAAACTTCAGCCTCCAACTGACAAGAGAGTATGTGAGATCACATTATCGGACCTCACAATGGTATTACTTCAGAGCCAAAGCAACATTTTAAACTAATTTAAACAACTTAAACAAGTTGTAAGTTACGGATCAATTATAAGATACAGACAGGTGGTTTACAGAAAACATGCTTCTTGTTCTGCAGCTGACATAATTCTTCTGTGCTTAAGACACTTGAGTTATGCAACTGACGCCATGGGGCTGAATTTTCCAGCGGGCATCGGGAGTCTGACGTTGAGTCTATATGCAGGCCCTGAGCCCACGCATGGCCTCAGTATCCCAGCTGGATTAACCTTGCGTGAGGTGACCTCCTAATCGGCCACCTCTGGGTTCGCCATCCAATTAAGGACAGTGGGTGGGATCACAACATGGGAGGACCAATGAGAGGGTTCACAGCACTGGGTGGCCGGCAGCCCCACCAAGAGAGGTGGGCGCTGCTGAGGGAGACAGGTGAGCGCGATGATACCTCAAAATGGAGGTGCTCTCAGATGTTAGCTGAACATGTTTAAAAAGAAGCCCAGAGGTATTGGGGTTATTAGTCCTGATGTCAGGAGGCCACCTCCATACAGTTTCTGGGATCTGGCCTCAGTGGGGGGTGAGGGAGGTGGGAGGGGAAGTCATCCGACGCTGGGAAAGTTCCGTCAGCGTGGGATAATGGCTCTTGATTGGGGCCTTAATTGGATCAATTGGCTGCCCGCCTCTGTGAAGCGGCTGCCGATTCTCCTGGCAGCCCACTCCTGGGAAAGCCGGCCAGAGGCAGGACATTGTCTGGGAGCAGTCCCAATAGGATTTCCCGCTACTTTCCCAGCCCCCTGGCCTCCAAACCTGTCTCCACAGGGCCAGGAAAATTTGGTTTTTGTTTTCCGAAAGGCATCACTCCATTATATTAACAAGATTTATTGTTCAGGAATTTTTCATATGACGGCGTTTCCTCCAGCTTCAATTACAGAACTGCAAGCTGCTCTTTTCTTAGATTTGGCATGATTTGTATATTTTATAATTTTCATTGGTAAATCTATCCGTTTTGCTTTTTCAAATATCCTAATGACACAAAGCACCCTCGTAGTTCCCCTTATTTTATTAGCATGTATACTGAATATAATATTCTGCATAATTTACATAGCAAGAGATTATTGGAATGGAAACATTTCAAATTATCCACCTAATAACAGTGTCAAGTATTGTAAAGAAGATCTACACTAACTAGATACAATCACACCATTCCGCCTCCCACATCGACCCATTAATGTTCCTAACTGACGTCTCAAACAAGTATCCCTTACTTTACCACAGTGATATTTCAGTTCCCACGGTTTCCACAGGCATCCTTTCAATTCTGAGATGGCTCAATTAGTTTTGATTCATGACAATTTTAAGTTTTGGCAGGGAAAATAATACAGAATGTCAAACTCAATTTCATTAGGACCCCTAAGGGGGCATTGCTGTATCATTGGTCAGTTTTAAGGTGGTTTAGTCCCTGGCAAAGCTCTGTTATAATGTGTTGGGCAAAGTTTTATTTGCATGACATGTTATATTTTCTACAATGTTATATCTTTTGGTTCTGTTTTGGATGGGCTTTTATTTATTGGCTCAGCTTTTTGTTTTAGTTTTCATCAGTAAAAATATTTTAGGTAGCAGTGATGCAGATTAACCCTTGTAGGATACAAGTCCCATTGTGCTTTTTTCCCTTTCAAACTACCATGTCTAGAGGCACAACTACGTCTAAAATTGTGGGGGTGGGAAAGATGGACCATTCTCAATGTGGAGTGGGGTGGGAGGAAGAAATTAAAGCCTATGCCAAAAAAATGTTGAGAGGATTTATTGCCCTTTTGTCCTTCCAGCGTCTGTACCTATGAAAATGCCCTTTAAAGGTGCAAAGAAAGAAATAACAAATTGTATTTATATAGCACATATGATATATTCAGGATGTTGTAAAATGGTTCACAATCCAGTAGTCACTTTTAAAGTGCAGTCAATATGTGATGTACGTAAATGTGTTTGCGAGAGTTGTCTACAGCAAGGTCCCACAAACAGAATATGAGACGAATGACCAATTAATCTGTTCTTGGTGATGCTGTTTTGGGGGTTTGGGAAGTAGGTTTGAGGACACCAGGAAAGCTGCCTAGTCTTCTTTGAACAATGTCATGGGGCAGTGGATATAAGATTTTTGCTTTCATCACTGGGCAGGAAACAGCTGACAGTGGATCAACTGTCATTATACACCGCACCCTATTTTCCTTTTGGAAAGCAAAATTGGGCAATGTGCAGAATGGGCGGTCGATCTGCTACCACCACCTTTTTGCCTGGTGGTGAAAGTTAAAATCGACTCCAGAATCTTTTAAATATATTGGACAAGGGCTCAGTTTAACATCTGATCTGAAAGGGAACACCTCTCACAATGCAATACTCTGTCAGTACTGCACTGAAGTGTCAAACCAGACTATGTGCTCAAATCCTGGACTGAAGCTTGAATTTACATATTTTTCTGTTTTAGAGTTGACTATGCTACTGACTGAGTCAAGCTGATACCAGAAATTATTATTTGTCCTTTTGACCATTGATTATTTGTTAAAGTGAGGGCTTCCCACCCATCCTCCTCCTCTAACCTAATAATAAGACCCTTTTTACCCTCCTCCTCTAACCAAAAAGGACTGAGCAGGTAAGCTATTTACTGTTTTTGTTAATATCTATAGTTGTACTTAACTAAGGGGTAATTGTATAAAAGAAATGGCAGCCAGTGTAGTGTATTGCTCCTCCTGCAGAATGTTCGAGGTGAGGGAAACCTCCGGTGGCCCTGCCGACTTCACCTGCTGGAAGTGCATCCGTCTCCAGCTCCTATCAGACCGTGTTAGGGAATTGGAGCTGGAGCTGGATGAACTGAGGATCATTCGGGAAGCTGAGGGGTTGATAGATAGAAGCTACACGGAGGTCGTTACTCCACAAATCAAAGGCAGCTGGGTAACAGTTAGAGGTGGGAAGAGGTCAGTGCAGGGATCTCCTGTGGTCGTTCCCCTCAACAACAAGTATACAGTTTTAGATACTGTTGGGGGGGACGGCCTATCGGGGGCAGGCTGCAGTGACCGGGCCTCTGGCACGGGGTCCTGCACTGTGGCTCAGAAGGGAAGGAGGGAGAATGGGAGAGCACTAGTCATCGGGGACTCGATGGTGAGGAGTACGGACAGGCGGTTCTGTGGGCGCAGGCGAGACGCACGGATGGTTTGTTGCCTCCCTGGTGCCAGGGTCCGTGATGTTTGTGATCGCGTCTTCAGGATCCTTAAAGGGGAGGGGGAGCAGCCAGAGGTCGTGGTGCACATTGGCACCAACGACGTAGGAAGGAAGGGTGGCACAGATGTTAGAAGTGAGTTTAGGGAGTTAGGCTGGAAGCTGAAAGCTCGGACGGACAGAGTTGTTATCTCTGGTTTGTTGCCGGCGCCACGTGATAGTGAGGCTAGGAATAGGGAGAGAGCACAGCTGAACACGTGGCTGCAGGAATGGTGTAGGAGGGAGGGCTTCCAGTTCTTGGATAATTGGACTGCATTCTGGGGAAGATGGGACCTGTTCAAACAGGACGGGCTGCATCTGAACCAGAGGGGCACCAATATCCTGGGAGGGAGGTTTGCTAGTACTGTTCGGGAGGGTTTAAACTAGTTTGGGAGGGGGATGGGAACCGGACTTGTAATCCAGGGACCAGTGGGTCCACTCAGAAAGACAAAGAGTGTAGTGAGGTATTGGGGAAGGTAGCACTGTCACAGAGGACAGATGGGCACGGAGAAGGGTTAAAGTGCGTATACTTCAACGCAAGAAGCATCAGGAATAAGGTGAGTGAATTGAAGGCGTGGATGGGCACTTGGGACTACGATGTTGTGGCCATCACTGAAACGTGGATAGGTGAGGGGGAGGAATGGTTTTTGGAGGTACCTGGTTATAGATGTTTTCATAAGATTAGGAATGGTGGTAAAAGAGGTGGGGGGGTGGCATTGTTAGTTAGAAATAGTGTAACAACTGCTGAAAGAATTTTCGAGGAGGATCTGCCGACTGAGGCACTGTGGGTTGAGGTCAGGAACAGGAAAGGAGCAGTCACCTTGATGGGAGTTTTCTATAGGCCCCCCAATAGCAGCAGGGAGGTGGAAGAGCAGATTGGGAAACAGATTTTGGAAAGGAGCAGAAGTCACAGGGTAGTAATTATGGGGGATTTCAACTTCCCAAATATTGATTGGCAACTCTTTAGATCGAATAGTTTGGATGGGGTAGTGTTTGTGCAGTATGTCCAGGAAGCTTTTCTGACTCAGTATGTAGACTGCCCGACCAGAGGGGAGGCAATATTGGATTTGGTACTAGGTAATGAACCAGGGCAAGTGATAGAGCTGTTGGTGGGCGAGCACTTTGGAGATAGTGATCACAATTCTGTAGCATTCACTGTGGTAATGGAGAGGGATAGGTATGTGCAACAGGGCAAGGTTTACAATTGGGGGAAGGGTAGATATGATGCTGTCAGGCAGGAACTGAGGAGCATAAGTTGGGAGCATATGCTGGCAGGGAAGGGCACGGTCGAAATGTGGAACTTTTTCAAGGAGCAGATAGTAGGGGCCATTGATAAGCATGTCCCTGTCAGACAGGGAAGGGATGGTCATGTGAGGGAACCGTGGTTGACAAGAGAGGTTGAGAGTCTTGTTAGGAAGAAGAAGGATGCGTATATAAAGTTGAGGAAAAAGGGCACAGGCATAGCTCTGGAGGGATACAAGATGGCCAGGAAGGATCTGAAGAAAGGGATTAGGAGAGCTAAGAGAGGGCATGAAAAATGCTTGGCGGGTAGGATAAAAGAAAACCCCAAGGCCTTTTACGCGTATGTCAGAAATATGAGGATGACTAGGGGGACCATAGGTCCGGTCAAGGACAATAGCGGGAGACTGTGTGTTGAGCCGGAAGAGATAAGTGAGGTTTTGAATGAGTACTTCTCTTCGGTATTTACGAATGAGAAGGGGTGTATTACTGAAGAGGACGGTGGGAAGCAGACTGGTAAGCTCGAGGAAGTGCTCGTTAGGAGGGAAGATGTGTTGGGGTTTTTGAATAACTTGAAGATAGACAAGTCTCCCGGGCCTGACGGGGTATATCCAAGGATGTTATGGGAAGCAAGGGATGAAATTGCAGAGCCGCTGGCAATGATCTTTTCATCTTCTCTGCTGACGGGGGTGGTACCAGGTGATTGGAGGGTGGCAAATGTTGTGCCCCTGTTCAAGAAAGGGAATAGGAACAACCCTGGGAATTACAGGCCAGTTAGTCTTACTTCGGTGGTAGGCAAGTTGATGGAAAAGGTGCTGAGGGATAGGATTTCTGAGCATCTGGAAAGACACTGCTTGATTCGGGACAGTCAGCACGGTTTTGTGAGGGGTAGGTCTTGCCTCACAAGCCTGATTGAATTCTTTGAGCAGGTGACCAAGCAAGTGGATGAGGGTAAACCAGTGGATGTGGTGTACATGGATTTTAGTAAGGCATTTGATAAGGTCCCCCATGGTAGACTTATGGAGAAAGTCAGGAGGCATGGGATAGTGGGGAATGTGGCCAGTTGGATTAAGAATTGGCTAACTGATAGAAGGCAGAGAGTGGTCTTAGATGGTAAATACTCAGCCTGGAGCCCAGTTACCAGTGGCGTGCCGCAGGGATCAGTTCTGGGTCCTCTCCTGTTTGTGATTTTTATTAACGACTTGGATGAGGAAGTCGAAGGGTGGGTCAGTAAATTTGCAGATGATACAAAGGTTGGTGGAGTTGTGGATACCGAGGAGGGCTATTGTCGTCTGCAAAGGGACTTGGATAGGTTGCAGTGCTGGGCTGAAAAGTGGCAGATGGAGTTTAACCCTGAAAAGTGTGAGGTCGTCCATTTTGGAAGGACAAACATGAATGCAAAATACTGGGTTAACGGTAGGGTTCTTGGGCATGTGGAGGAGCAGAGAGACCTTGGGGTCTATGTGCATAGATCATTGAAAGTTGCAACTCAAGTGGATAGGGCTGTGAAGAAGGCATATGGGGTGTTAGCGTTCATTAGCAGAGGGATTGAATTTAAGAGCCGTGAGGTGATGATGCAGCTGTACAGGACCTTGGTAAGGCCTCATTTGGAGTACTGTGTGCAGTTCTGGTCGCCTCATTTTAGGAAGGATGTGGAAGCCTTGGAGAGGGTGCAGAGGAGATTTACCAGGATGTTGCCTGGAATGGAGAATAAGTCTTACGAGGAAAGGCTGAACATTCTAGGCCTCTTCTCATTAGAAAGGAGAAGGATGAGGGGTGACATGATAGAGGTTTATAAGATGATCAGGGGAATAGATAGGGTAGACAGTCAGAAACTTTTTCCCCGGGTGGAGCAAAGCGTTACAAGGGGTCATAAATTTAAGGTGAAGGGTGGGAGATATAAGGGGGATGTCAGGGGAAGGTTCTTTACCCAGAGAGTGGTCGAGGCATGGAATGCCTTGCCCGGGGAAGTTGTTGAGTCAGAAACTTTAGGGACTTTCAAAAGGCTTTTGGATAGGTATATGGATAAAGGAGAATGATGGGGTATAGATTAAATTGTCCTTGACAGAGGACAAAGGATCGGCACAACATTGTGGGCCGAAGGGCCTGTTCTGTGCTGTATGTTCTATGTTCTATGTTCTGCCTTTTGAAAGCCATTCTTTTTGAAACATTGACCTGGCCCAAAAATCCATGGCTATTTGTCATACTCCCATTGTAACTTCAGCAAGAGTAGGCTGGAATGGCAGCAGTTTAGGACCGAACCCAAATAGGCTAGGTCCTGAAATTGTGGCCATCTTTACAGGTAGACCTTTTAGGGACAGAGCTCTGCCCACCCCTAATAAGGCTACCATTGCTAGGGAGAGGCAGGCCAGAGCTGGGGTGTGAAGACTCCCTGCATTGAGAGTTCCCCTGAATTTGGCCCTTAAAACACCCCAATGTATGGTCGATGAAGGTATGGCTGATCCAGTGGTGTATGTGAAGACCACCTGGAGGTTCCAGACCAGTAGTGTGACCTATACCTCTGAAGATCTGACACCTTTTTTTTGCTTTAATATTTATGGTGACTACGTTACAAACGTGACTGTGGAGATAAAAACCTCATTTCAAGAAGAACCCTCAATATCCTGCCCACTTGAGTACTTATGTCAGACTTTCTGGGCCAGCTTATATGGCTGTTATCCTAAAAATACCATTTTAATGAAAATTCTGGCAGGCGCGACCCTGGTATAAGCACCAAACCACTGGCCCATGGGTCTTTGGGGCTATATCTCTTCTCAATCAGGTGCTGACAGAACTGGTGTGCATTGCTGATATTTTCTGTGACTCTTTTTTTCAAATTTCCAGCATTTGCAGGATTTTTTTCATGTCTTAATCTCTAACATCAGAACTAAATCTGTACTCTCACAGGGCAATTGTACAGTTGATGCTTTACCTTATTCTCTCATCATTCCAGACTGGTGTTTGAATTATGGACTATCTTTTAATTTCATCTTTATCCCATGAGTGTTTAATACATTCTAAGATGCATCCTGTAAACAAAATCCACTGCTATTTATGTAACATTATTTATTGGTGTATATTATGATGCATTATCCATATTACTGTCAGTTGCTTCCATTTCTCTATATGATAGCCGAGCTGTTAAAGTATCTGCCTTGAAAATGTATTTCAAATATTATGACATTATACAAGATAAACGTGCCTTAAGTTACAATTTTATTTTTGAATCTTAAAATCTTCTTCTTCTTCTTTGGCTTCCTTGTCTCGGGAGACAATGGGTAAGCGCCTGGAGGTGGTCAGTGGTTTGTGGAGCAGCGCCTGGAGTGGCTATAAAGGCCAATACTAGAGTGACAGACTCTTCCACAGGTGCTACAGATAAAATTGGTTGTCAGGGCTGTTTCACAGTTGGCTCTCCCCTTGCACTTCTGTCTTTTTTCCTGCCAACTGCTAAGTCTCTTCAATTCGCCACACTTTAGCCCCACCTTTATGGCTGCCCGCCAGCTCTGGCGATCGCTGGCAACTGACTCCCATGACTTGTGATCAATGTCACAGGACTTCATGTCACGTTTGCAGACAAAGCGGAGACATGGACGGCCGGTGGGTCTGATACCAGTGACTAGCTCACTGTACAATGTGTCCTTGGGGATCCTGCCATCTTCCATACGGCTCACATGGCCAAACCATCTCAAGCACCGCTGACTCAGTAGGGCGTATAAGCTGGTATAAGCAGTACCTTGCTCAATCTTAAAATAATATTGTAAAAAAAAGTATGCTTTCAGCAAATAAAATGATGTTTTTTTGAGGTTGAGTCTGTGGAAATCGTGGTAATATTTCCAGCCAGAGTGATGGTTTCGTTCAACAATACACTTTCATAAAAACTAATATTTCTGACTGTGCTGCATACCTGTCTGTCTGGTCAAAGTTTGACACAGCCCTTCCCTGAAACAGAAAAATCTTATAACAAATACAAACTATTGGCACCAGACCGCAGTGTAAGTGTGGGACGGAATACTTGTGCAGAACCAGCGTCAAAAATAAAACTTAAAAAATATAACTGGGAGTTTTTTATTATTTAGCTAAATATTTAGCTTTTACCAATGTGTCATAGAATAATCCTTTGCCTTAATCGCCTTGCCAGTGCTATTATACAAAGTAAGAAACTTATTACTGCCAAAGAATAGGCCTGAGGGGAAACAGTTAACTATTCGTGCTACTTCAATTCTGGACCATTTCACCAACCCAAATAATCATTACTTATTTATCTGACTGTTCAGGTTTTGTTCTGTGCTGATTTCCATAATGATTCCCCAATGTGGCCAAACTCACAAGATTTCTTGTCAGAAACACTTCTGGGGTTTGATTCTAATCAACACCCAGTGACTGTGCCAGAGTATTTGTGTTAGGACAAGAATTTTCCAGTATTGCTGCAACACTCGTGCATTAAGATGCATAAAGCATTGACTCACTTATTGGACCAGTGGTAATTTATGTTGTGTCAGTTATAAACCAATCTGAATTATTCCATGATCAGAATGGAACTCCAGGGTATGATTACCTCATACAATTATAGTGAAAACCGTTTAGGATCATTTAAAATCATCCATTTAAGGGCAGCTTAGAAACTTCTGTAATATGTTATTTAAATACAGTTTTATCAGTTACAATGCATAATTTCTGTTCAAATAACCATCTCCAGCATACTTTGCGTAAACTTACGAAGGTTTTATACTACTGTGATGTTGTTTTAGGTGAGAGAATAGTCAAAAGCTGAGGAAGATTACATTAACATGAGAGAAATAAGTAGTGTGATAATTATTTGGATAAATAACAGGCAACTGATTTCAGAAAAGTAAATTGATGCTAAACAAGATTTTACAGTCACTTAGGTTCTGAAGGAATATTTGGTATTATCTGATTTTAGTATTAGTGCATATTCCTTCTGCCTTGGAATAACACAGCCTGGCAGAAGGTGTGTAAAGTCTAATTACCTGAATTGACCATTAAATTTAGCCAGCCAAACAACAGCCCTAGGGGAAAACTCAGTTTGTCGATTCAGTATATTGATTCTCAAGAAGAGACCTTCCATTCCCATATTAGACTCTTACAGTCTAAGGGAACCATATTAAGTTAAAAGTCTCAGTTGATTTGGATTGACCTATGTCATTTGTTCAGGTTTTTTGACAATTTTTCCACAGTAAAGATCTGAAATGAGCAATATTAAAGTGTAAATGAAGGCTTGTTTCAATGGGGTTAAGTTCACAGGGCAGCAGACCTGGCAGGTATTCAGTTTCAGATGGTGCATCTGAGCCTAACGTCCTGGAGAAATGATAAGTAATGTAACATCACAGTGGCTGTTTAAAAAGAAAGACATGCATTTATTTGGCACCATTCATGACTCCAGGGTCATGTCACAAAGTGATTTAAGCAAATAAAGTACTTTTAAAGTGTAGTCACAGTTGTAATGTAGGAACATTAATACTCATTGCTGTTAATTTGAACTCAGTAGGGGTCTCTGCCAAGTTTAAATGGTGGAGGAAAGGAGAGGGGAGGAATAGTCAGTTTTGAGTAAAAACTGACACCCCAGTCAAGTTTTTAAAACATAAGAAACACAAACAGCAAAAAGGCAAATATGCTGAGAGAAGATTGAAAAAGAGAGGAGATTGCAAAGAGAGGAGGCTCAATGTTAGCTGTAGGACACAATGCAAAGTACTATTCTGTTTATGTTAAGTAAGACAACATGCCAAAATGGGTTAGAGCAATGTTTTTTTAATCATTATGCAAAGCCAAGTTGCACTGATTGAACTAAGAAAATCTGATTACATTATTGCATTGTTACAAATAAAGCAGCTTGCAATTTAAACCAAACTTCAGTTCATTGAGCATTAACTGTCTCCAGAGAAAATGAAGAAATATACCTACAAGAGATGCAAATATTCAGTCCAGGTCACAAAGAGCTTCTATTGTTAGTATCTCAGGTTATGCTACCATACAAGTTGATATAGATATAAAGCAAAATACTGAAATTCTGAAACAGAAGGAAAAAGTACTGGAAACTCTTGGCAAGTCCATCAGGAGGGAACAGAGAATTACCTTTACAGGCAATTATCTGCACGGCCTTCAATCCAAAACCAAAATTACTCCAACCTCAGTTGTTGAGTTTCAGTATGCGGATGATGCTGGCCTGAGTGCTCACTCTGAAACTGAGCTCCAGATCATTGCCGACTCCTTCTCTGAAGCATATGAGAAAATGGGTCTTTCACTAAACATTCAGAAAATGAAAGTCCTCTTCCAATCAGGTCCCACAGCACAACACTGTCAATCAAGATCAATGACGAGATCCTGCAAAATGTAGACAATTTCCATATCTTGGGAACCTCCTCTTGGCAAAGGCAAACATAGACAACGAGGTTCATCATTGCCTCCAATGTGCCAGCGCAGCCTTCGACCGATTAAGCAAGAAAGTATTTGAGGATCAGGATCTCAAACCCAAGACTAAGAACATGGTTTGCCAGGTATCAGTCATCCCTGCACTCCTATATGTGTTGGAGACTTGGACAACCTACAGCAGGCACCTCAAAGCACTGGAGAAGCACCACTAGATGTGCCTCCGCAAGATCTTCCAAATCCAGTGGCAAGAAAGGCGGTCCAACAGCAGCGACCTCCCCAAGCCAACTTGCCCAGCATCGGGGCACGAATCACCCAAAACCAGCTCTGCTGGGCGGAACACCCAGGAGGACAGCAGAAACGCTTTAGAGAAGTCCTCAAAGCATCCCTGAAGAGATCAAACATCCCCATGGATTCGTGGGAGTCCCTGGCTCGTGACTGTCCAAGATGGAGAAAGCTCATCTGGGAAGGCATTGTACACCTTGAGGGACTTCTTTGGGAGCATCCGGAGGTGAAGTTGAGGCATTGAAGGGAACGCACAAACTTCTAAACTGATCATCTGTCAGACCCTTCAAGCACCAACTGCCCCTCATGTGGCAGAATCTGTAGATCACACATTAGACTTATCAGTCAGCTCAGAATCTATTGAACTGGAGTGGAAGCTAGTCATCCTCGATCCCAAAGGATTGCCTAAGAAGACCTTTACAGATATAACCCATTCTTCAGGAATGGAAGATATTACAGATTATGGGCAGAATTTTATAAACTCGCCCTTCAATAATGGCGGTCCACCCGTGCAAACTGGATGTCGCGGAGCCGTCGCGATAATCAGCGCGGTGGGCTCATTTAAATGGCCGGGGCAGACCGCTCCCACCAACCTGCCCCCCCCACCCCAATGACGTGGAGGGGGCAGGCGGTCCGTTCCCAGCAAAGGCGTCAGGCACCACTGCGCAGGCACCGACGCCATTTTAAAAGGATTTTGAGCCCTATATTGCAATTCAAAGTTTTAAAGCGATAGTGCATTAAAATTTATTTTAAAAAATTAAATAAATGTTGCTAACCCCTCTCTCATACACCCCCCTCCATAATCATACAATTCATTCCTTGCCCTCTCCCCCCAAAAACACTTACCTGTCTACCTGACCTTCCCCCCACCCCGCAAAGTTCACGTACTTTTAACTTTACCCCTTCCCACCTTTGCCTACACGAATCACATTAGTTTGACCTGGCTCCTCCCCCGTCCCGCACTGAAATACTTAGCTGCTCCTCCCTCCCCACCAATGTCCCACATCAAATCTCTGAATGGGTATCTGAATGCATGGGAGTGCCGCCACCAATATCGCCCCGGAACAGACAGAGGGAGCAGGTAAGTCATTAATTCATCTATGTTAATAAATTTGCCTATGTAAAGTTTGGTCCCATCGCCAAGCAGTGGGGGGAGGGGGGGTGGGTGGTGGCGCAATGAGGCCTCGCCACTGCTGGCAATATCGGGCTGGGCCTTCCTGGTGTCAAGGCCCATTGTGGGCCTCTGCCGGAGTCATCTTCCGGCCCCCCCACCCCTCCCCCCCACTACGACCCGTGACGTTCGGGATGCTGTAAAATCCAGCCTGATTTTTTTTATGAGGGCATTATGGGTACTAGATAGGAATGCCAATTGGACAGGATGAAAGATTAAATGGATCATTGTACTTATTCTATGCCAGTAGGATATAAAAGAAACATGACTATTGTTTGCTAATACTGTAATTTTATTTTGATGTCCTCTAAAAGATTAAATAGATCAACATTATAACTTTGGTCAGCACTGTGATAATAATCTTCTATTTTTCTTTCTGTAGTGCATAACAATGAATCAGCTAGAGCATAGCAAGATACACCTTAACCATGCCTAGTCTTCACACAATCATCAGGTGGTTGGACCATTCTTGGGTACACAAACTATTTTTAACTAATTAGCGCTGCATTCACTTTACACAAAATAATTTGCCAAACCTTTTATTTTACTTTAGGACGAAGGGGAGTCAGAAGAACCATGTAACATTTTCACTGTAAGTAATGCGACAATACATTTTGTTGTAATTTCTACCACTTTATTGATAGGAAAAGAAAAATATCTTGTCAAACATTTTTTTTCTGAAAGATGATAACCCTTTAAAGTTAAGATGTAAGCATTTCAATAATCCCTGCAGACAGCTTAAGCAGTGTTACACAGACTCTCCAATGCACAGCAGGAATAGAAATAGAACAGGGTACTTTCTAAATCGTGAAAAGCCGGAGACAGTAGAGGTCCAAAGAGCCCAGAGGCTAAATTTTACTAGCCCCTTGCGCCTCGGGTTGTGGCAGGGAGGCCCATAAAATGCTAGCGGGGGCAGCCCACCATGACCCACAACGTTGAGAAGGCCCCGCCGGATGTAAGCGGTGGCGGTGAGGCCTCGGTGCGCCCCCCCACCCAAGTGGCGGAGCCTTCATTAAAATATTGAAATTAGCCACATTAACATGCAAATGAACTCACCTGCCGGCCTGTCAAGACTGCCATTCAATACAATTATGGCTGATCTTCAGCTTCGACTTCACTTTCCTGCCTTGATTCCCTGAGAGACCAAAAATCTATCTATCTCATCCTTCAACATATTCAATGATGGAGCATCTGCAACACTCTGAGGTAGAGAATTCCAAAGATTCACAACACTTTGAATTAAAAAATTTCTCCTCATCTCAGTCCTAAATGATTGGCCCATTATCCTGAAACTGTGCTCCCATGTTCTAGGTTCCTCAGCCTGGGGAAACAACCTCTCAGCAACTATCCTGTCAAACTCCTTCAGAATCATGTATGTTTCAATTAGATCACCTCTCATTCTTCTAAACTCCAGAGAATATAGACCCAAGGTACTCAGCCTCTCATCATAGGACCCTCTCATCCCAGGTACCAATCTCGTGAACCTTTGCTGCACTGCCTCCAACGCAAGTCTATCCTTCCATAAATTTGGAGACTAAAACTGCGCAGAGTACTCCAGGTGTTGTCTTACTAAAGCCCTGCACAATTGTAGCAAGGCCTCTTTATTCTTGTACTCCAAGATACAAGAGGGTAGAAATAAGCAAAGCCTTGGTTAGACCACACCTGGAGTACTGTGAGCAGTTCTAGGCATCACACCTTAGGAAGGTTATATTGGCCTTGAAGGTAGTGCAGCATAGATTTACCAGAATTATACCTCGACTCCAAGGGCTAAATTATGAGGAGAGATTACACAAAGTAGGTTTATAGTCTCTGGAATTCAGAAGGTTAACGGGTGATTTGATTGATGTTTTCAAAATATTAAGGGGAACAGATAGGATAGATAGAGAGAAACTGTTTCCACTGTTTGGGAAGTCTAGGACTAAGGGGCATAATCTAAAGATCAGAGACAGACCTTTTGGGATTGAAATTAGGGAAGACCTTGACACACAAGAGTAGTAGAGGTTTGGAACTCTCTTCCACAAACAGCAATCGATGCTGGATCAATTGTTTATTTTAATTCTGAGATTGATAGATTTTTGTTAAACAAAGGTATTAAGGGATAAAGGCAGGTGTATGGAGTTAGGTCACAAATCAACCATGATTTCATTGAATTGTGGAACAGGTTCGAAGGGCTGAGTGGCCTACCCGTGCTCAAACTTTCCCAAGGAGCATACAACATTGAGCTGTATACAGTCTTTACCACCCCACTCCCCACCCCCATCTTTTGGTGGATATGCAATGTTATTATGAGTATGAAAAAACTAATAACACTTCATTTTCTCATTGACACTGAAAAATTTAATTTAAAAAAGTTTGCCCCAACTTTTGGGGAAGGCATGAAACTCAAGTAGGCATTAAAGTTAAGAATATAGATGATTTGTGTATTTTGTTTAACATATTCATTCTAGGCTAAAGACGAGATAAAATGAAAAATGTAAGAACCCCACCATTATGAACCATTCAGTATATTTTGTTATATTGCTCTGAGTTTGTTTTTGCAGGTGTGATTAATGCAATAGACAGAGGAATAGGCAGGTTTCAAGAGGCAAAGCTCAGTCTCTAAACTTAATTACTGTTATCATGGTAGCAGTTCTCAGTATTTGAATGGTCTGAAAAAGTTACCTAATCATCAATTTGAAAGATCTTTTATTTATATTTTAGCAGTATTTTGCTTAAATGATCCAGTCCCAGTGAAGAACTCATTCCTTCAAAGTATGTCTCACTTCCTTTTGTGATGTATTTGTTACAAAAAGCCAAGGTTCTTAGCCTGTGCTGTTTGTGCTGGCAACACTTCAAAAGACTGCAACTGCTGTACAGCCATGCCAACTGCTGTTTGTGGTAGCGAATAAGAAGTTCTCTCATCAGTTCACTTATATCAATTTAACCTTTTAATATAAATCTATTTCAACACTTCTCAAAATTCAGCAGTATGATTTTAGAAAGCGTGGATGTTGCAGATTGTTGAAATATGTAGAAGTGCTCCCTCTAGTGAAATATAGTTATTTGTTTTCTGGCAAATTACATCCAATTTTAAAATGCTGAAAGGGATGTTATATCTTTATTTAAATATGTGAATTTTTTTTGGTTTATCATAATTCTTGTTTGCGCTAGAGCCTGAGCTCTTTTATAACAACAGCAACTTTTGAACATTATTCATTTATGCTTTGAACAGGGATAAACTTCTAAGTCATTTCTGAATCCATACTTGATATTGTGTAAATTTGAATTTAAGTATATTTGATCACAATTCTCTCCCTTCATATCCTTCCCAGCTCTATCCTGGATTTAGACTAAGGTGGGAAACAGGAGCATGCAGCCATCTCACAATGTGCATGGAATGCCATGGGTATGAAAGAGCATTCCAGGTTAGAACTGTTGCCAGTTTTACTCTTTTTGCTTGGCTATACACCTTTACCAGCACAACATAGTATACTAACCCACTACAAACCTGTAAAACTGACTTGCTGATGACAAAAGTTACCACCTTATATGAAATTTTGTAATGCTAAGGAAACTGGATTTAAATTTAAAGCAGGAAAGAAAATATGAGTCACCCAGAACCACCCTGAAAAGTTCTGTATTGACCGTCCACCTCACCTGAGCAAAAATTATTATTCTCCAGTATCTTCTACTAAATGTGGTAAAGTTTGGTGTATTTTAGTTATTTTGTCAGATCCTGTCAGTAATACGATGACATTAAAAAATGGGTCACGAGAGTTATGGATTGGAGACTATGGTGATTCATTGGGAGGAAATGTTCATCTCCCTGAAATTCCTTCTGGTAGACTGGTGTAAATGTTGATTTCATTATGCTTATCTGCAGTGGAAAGAATGGCAGGTCTTAGATTGGGTGGATTGGCACTTATGTTGACCTCTTTTGTGCTCCTGGTTCACAATGCAGCAGTATTAAATCCAAGATTTGCTAAACTTTACTTCAATTAGGAGAGTTTTAAATAAAAGAAACTCTTATTAAAAAGTAAAGTCCATCATTAATAACACCAAAGCCCACCATTAGTATGGAATCAATGTTTGTTAGAGCCTGGAATGTTTATTAAGAAAAGTATGGAGAACTAACTTGGAAAGTAACTATGTCAATAACTGTGTCTAACTTCAGTTAGACAAAAGCCAATATTAATTTGTAACTGAGGAAGATTGTGGTGGAAGTATAGAATGCCAGTTGTGGAGTTTGGAGTTCATGTTGACAGAACTGAAGCATCAGGTCTGGAATGTCTATTG
Source organism: Heterodontus francisci (assembly GCF_036365525.1). NCBI lineage: Eukaryota > Metazoa > Chordata > Chondrichthyes > Heterodontiformes > Heterodontidae > Heterodontus > Heterodontus francisci. Next base: position 50,619,333 of record NC_090376.1, on the reverse strand, counting down.
GGTTAAATTAAAGATGGAGGAAGCTATCACTGGAGAATCATGCAGTGGAGATGCATAGATTAAAGTGTTTGTGGGAAGGGGATCCACTCTGAGCTACAGTACTATCTCAATTAATTATGCTGTTCCAACAGCAACTATGCTGGCATTTTGGAATATTTTAAATAGCAGTAGTGAGAAGGATTGTGAAAAGCATGTTGAAGAGATTTTGAATAGTTTCACACAGGTACAACTGTGTCTTAAACCTGTGCCTACTTCTTCATTTGAGCACACATTGAAATTCATTTGATTTGAACAGCAGTGAGGAGTAAAACTATCATAACAAGACCACAAGAGAAATCTTGGATTATATGGTATACACAATCAATTTCTCTTGAGGTCTCCAGCACCAAGCTGATTTAGGATCGTCCAAAATAGCTATTGTAATCAATGAGAAAGAGACCATATTGATGGCTGTCACACTGCAACCATATATCACAATGAATTGCTGCATGAATGATGAAGAACAGTTATATTTAACTCAATAGTGGGCAAACTTGTATTGAATCAATAGTCCCAATCAGTATTTTGGTAACCAAAAAGTTGTAATTTATACATGCTGTGTTATTTTCTGGTAACTAAGGTTACTTTTGAGGTTACTTTTTTTATTTATTCATGGGATGTAGGCATCACTAGCAAGGCCAAGATTTATTGCCGCCCCCTAAGTGCTTTTGAGAAGGTGATGGTGAACCAACTTCTTGAACTGATACACCCACAGTGCTGTTATGGAGGGAGTTCCAGGATTTTGATACAGCGACGAGGATGGAATGGTGATATATTTCCAAGTCAGGATGGTGTGTGACTTGGAGGGGAAATTTCAGGTGGTGGTGTTCCCATGCGCCTGCTGCACTTGTTCTTCTAGGTGGTAGAGGTCGTGGGTCGGAAGGTGTTGTCAAAGAAGCCTTGGTGAGTTGCTGCAGCGCATCTTGTAGATGGTACACACGCTACAGACATGATGCGCCACTGGTGGAGGGATTGAATGCTTAAACTGGTGGAAGGGGCACCAATCAAGTGAGTTGCTTTCTCCTGGATAGACAAAGATGGACTAACCTTTCATCATAGAAGCTGTCCATTTCACATCAGAAACTGATGTGGGTTAAATTTCTCTGCCAAAGTTGCAAAAAGAAATGCTTCCGAACAACTTTACAGTTTGTATACACTCATTACTAATTCTCATACTTTGACTTAATGTTAGTTCCCACACTCAAGTCAGGGGTCAGGGCAGGGGGAGGGGGGCTGGAAGATGCCTCCGGGAGAGGGCCGCCACGCATCCCAATGCTGTGAGGACCTGGCCCGATATTGCCGGTGATGGCGAGGCCTCGTGGTTGCCCTCCCACCACTCAGAGACAGGATCACTATTAACATATGTAAATACATTTAAATCACTGAATTAATTACCTTTACGTTTCCGCCATCTGTCCTGGTCCGATATTTGTGCCAATGGCTGGCCCTCCCATGCCTTCGAATCCCTGTCTGGGGAACTGAGGCGTAACACGGGTGGGGAGGGAGAAGCAGGTAGGTTTCTCAGTGCAGGGACGGGGGGAAGGAAGCGGGGTCAAAACACTATCATTGCTTTAGGGGATGGTGGGAAGGGATATATGTAAAATTTATGTACTTGGTGGGGGGGGGAAGGTCAGGTGGACGAGGTAAATGTAGATGTCACATACATGGACTTCAGTAAGGTGTTTGATAAGGTTCCCCATGGTAGGCTGATGGAGAAAGTGAAGGCGCATGGGATCCAGGGTGTACTAGCTAGATGGATAAAGAACTGGCTGGGCAACAGGAGACAGAGAGTAGCAGTGGAAGGGAGTTTCTCAAAATGGAGATGGGTGACCAGTGGTGTTCCACAGGGATCCGTGCTGGGACCACTGTTGTTTGTGATATACATAAATGATTTGGAGGAAAGTATAGGTGGTCTGATTAGCAAGTTTGCAGACGACACTAAGATTGGTGGAGTAGCAGATAGTGAAGGGGACTGCCAGAGAATACAGCAGAATATAGATAGATTGGAGAGTTGGGCAGAGAAATGGCAGATGGAGTTCAATCAGGGCAAATGCAAGGTGATGCATTTTGGAAGATCCAATTCAAGAGTGAACTATGCAGTAAATGGAAAAGTCCTGGGGAAAATTGATGTGCAGAGAGATTTGGGTGTTCAGGTCCATTGTTCCCTGAAGGTGGCAACGCAGGTCAATAGAGTGGTCAAGAAGGCATACGGCATGCTTTCCTTCATCGGACGGGGTATTGAGTACAAGGGTTGGCAGGTCATGTTGCAGTTGTATAAGACTTTGGTTCGGCCACATTTGGAATACTGCGTGCAGTTCTGGTCGCCACATTACCAAAAGGATGTAGATACTTTGGAGAGGGTGCAGAGGATGTTCACCAGGATGTTGCCTGGTATGGAGGGCGCTAGCTATGAAGAGAGGTTGAGTAGATTAGGATTATTTTCATTAGAAAGACGGAGGTTGAGGGGGGACCTGATTGAGGTGTACAAAATCATGAGAGGTATAGACAGGGTGGATAGCAAGAAGCTTTTTCCCAGAGTGGGGGATTCAATTACAAGGGGAAAAGTTTAGGGGGGATATGTGTGCAAAGTTCTTTATGCAGAGGGTGGTGGGTGCCTGGAATGCGTTGCCAGCGGAGGTGGTAGATGCGGGCACGATAGCATCTTTTAAGATGTATCTAGACAGATAAATGAATGGGCAGGAAGCAAAGAGATACAGACCCTTAGAAAATAGGCGACATGTTTAGATAGAGGATCTGGATCGGCGCAGGCTTGGAGGGCCGAAGGGCCTGTTCCTGTGCTGTAATTTTCTTTGTTCTTTGTTCTTTGTTCTTTTAGGGGGGTGGAGAGGGCAAGTAATTAGTTCTATGGTTGTTGGGGGGGGGGTGTGGGAAAAGGGCAAATGAAATGTATTTAAATTATTTTATTATCTGTTTCTTTAAATATTTAAATTGTAAGGTAGGGCTCAAAGCCCTTTAAAAATGGCATCAGCGCCTATGCAAAGGCAGCTGATGCCATTGCTGGGGACGGAGAGCCCATCCCCGTCACGTCAGCGGGGTGGGTGGTCCTCCCCGGCTATTTAAATGAGCCGCTGCACTCAATATTGCAGCAGCTCTGCGACATGCGGCCCACACGGGTGGGTCACCATTGTTTTCCCCCACCGCCAATTTCGGCAGCAGGAGTATAAATTCTGGCCCAAGTAATTCTCTGTATTCGTGCTGTTAACCTTATCTGCCCTGGTCTGCGATGTTTATTTCTTAGTTAACTGAATTAAATCGTTACAATATAAATGTGAATAAGTAACATGTTTATCTGTTAGCTGACCAGATATGTGTCATCAAAAAAACTGTTGATTTTAGTTATTAAGATATTGATTATTGCCAAAACGTCCCAACAACTGATGTACAGGTTGAGCCAGAAAGTTGTATGCCACAAGCTATTTATCATTTAGATTAGTGACTGATTTCCATGTGTTGTCAAAACCAAGTGCACAGCAGCAGCCATTTTTTGTTCATATGTGATAAATTTTCTTAAATTTTTAACGAGCAATGAATAAAACCACCACTAAGCTGAATGGGTGAGTTAGTTTACAAACTTATTGACACAAATTAGTCACATCACAGAAATTCCATGCAAATAGGACCAGGAGTTCAGTGATAATCTGTTTTTTGATCTAATTCTTATTCTTAAATGGGTTGTTAACTTTGTTAAAATTGCAAAATTGGAACCTTAAGCAATATAGTAAAAATAATACCCAGTGAAATTTCAACACCAAAATGAATTTTAACTGAAAAAATTTGTGGGTTTCGGTCAAGTGGAGGTTTAAAGAAAGAAAATCTGCTTCCCTGTTGTGTTTTCTTCTTGTGTTAGTGTTGACTATACACAAGTAGCAACCATGCACAAGGGATCGGTTGACACATAAAGTAGGTTCTTTATTTATGACTATTCTGCACATGTACAACTAGCAGTTATCTTACAATGGCCAGGTCCAGACAACTACTCTCTACAGACTCACATACATTTCCCTTACACTGTTGTACATCGAAAACATAACCACAACTTCTTAAAGGTGTACCACAACATCCCCCTTTTTTCTAAATAAAAATTATCTCCCTTAAATAAATAAACCATAACTATGTACAATTCAGCAAACAGCAGCAAATTACAAATATACATGGTACAAAGCTGTAAACACAGCACTCATAGACTCAGATGTCTCGATAATGCAGTGGTGGTTTAATCATACGCCCTGACTTGGTAACTGTATATCTGCTCCCAGAGTGCTGAACAGTTTCACATGGACTCTTCTCCTCAGAAGTAGTGTGCGTAGACTTTGCTTGAGACTTATTTTAGATATCGTCCTGTCCGCAATGGAATCATGCAGTGATCCACAATTGTGAACTTCTCTGATCTGATCTCTGTTTCGTCTCACTGTCATACCATTGGGTATAATAACTTCATATGAATGTGGTTCCTGACATATCTTGGAAACTTCTGCTGGACTCCACGCACCATTTATAGGATGTTGTATTCTGACTTGCTGTCCTACTGACAGATTGGATAACTTTCCACCTGCATGGCTGTCGTGTTTGACCTTCATCCTCCCCTGTTTGTTCAAAAGTACTTCTCGGACTTCCAGAGTGATGGTTGCTAGGTAGACCTGCGCGTCCCTGTCTTCAAATATTAATTCTGCAGGCGATGGAATGGTAGAACTTAGAGGAGTTGCTTTCAGGTGCAGCATAGCTACATGTACATCTTGATTAGTCTGTCTGCACATAAGAGAACATTTACTGTGCAAATCATATGTTCAGCTAAGCCATTAATCGTAGGTAATGAGATGAAGAAGTAGTGTGATCTATGCTCCATTTCTGACACATATCACAGAATGGCTTTCTGGTATATTGAGGCCCATTGTTGGAGATTACCTCTTTGGATGCTCCAAACAGACTGAAGATTGCACTTAGTGGTAGAACTAGACGTGTCATGCAATTGACGAAAAATGGAAAATTTTGAAAAATAATCGGTTGCAACCAGAAAATCACCACCATGAATGTGGAAGAGGTCAGTGGCTATTTTGGCCCACGGATACTTAGGAATTCGTGTGGTAGGCGTGGTTCCCAACAATATTGGATTGACGTGACTGACATTTCTTTACAATGGATTTGATGTCATCATTCATTCCAGGCCAATACACTGTCTCTCTGGCTAGTCTTCTGGTCCCCAATTCCCAGGTTTGACTGGTGCAATTGCTGTAATACGTCAGCTCACAACGATTTTGGAATAAGAACCTGTTTGCCCTTGAAGATGACCCCTCGGGAAATCCTAAGTTCATCCCTATGGGCCCAGAATGGTCTGACATTCTCATTCATGTCATGGATAGAGTCTGGCCATCCTTCTATAATAGTCCTCCACAGCTCTTGAAAAGATGTATCTTTTGCCATTTCAGCTTGCATTCTGTCAAGCTCAATTTTGAGTTTGCTCCGTATGTGCATGCTGCACTTGTGAGGTGGTTCAATTGATGGTGTTGCATCATCATGTAGATGCAATGTGGCGTCCCCTTTGAAACTGCCAATTCTATTGAAGCAGACAGGATACTGTGAAGTAAGATCACCGATGGAACTGATCGGTCTGTCTTCCACTATTGGTCTGCTTCCCTGTTGATGGCTAATGCCATGTATCATGACTATGGTTAAGTCCCTACACGCCTGTAGGCCTGCAATTGCTAGTCCAGTAGTCTGAACTTGTGACGTCCATTCGGACTGATTATATTGACTGTCTAGTATGATGGAACCCAAACATGGAATTGCTGACCAATTATAAGGTGTAAACTGGGAGCTTGTAGGCGTTATCATGGCTTGCCACGTCTTCAGGTACATATTCTTGAGAATTCGCAGAGGGAGTATTTTCACACTCACCCCTATATCAACATTTGCTGGTAGCATATGTTTGCCTTCTTTCCTAGGACATATAATCTGTGGATGGAAATGCTTCTAATGGTGTGATGGAATCAATACATTCAGTCACATTCACTGTGTGAATAGTGTGTTCCTCATGTCCTGTGGAACCCTGATCACTATCATCATCATCTCTATGGCTATTTCCATTTGCTACCTCATGGATTTGTCTTCTTTTGTATCCTGCATGGATATCCTGTATCCCTATGCTAATCAGGGTGTGGTACCTTTTTCTTGTCTGTTTGACTTTTGTCATGAATCTTGTTCACCCCATCAGGTTTGGCTTTCCTACCCTGTCGCTTCCAGTGGCCTTTTGTGCCACATGCTTTGCACACCTTATAGAATGCTGGACAGCTCTTTGGCGCATTTAAGAATCCTCATTTCTTACATGTTTTTCCAGACGTAGAACCTTTGGCCAATGTACCAATCGTTGGGGTAGAACACAAAGATTGCAAACTTTGTTGGCCTGCAACAATCGCTTTGTGCTTGCACCCATCCTTAACTAGCGAATCAATAGAGTAATCTTTAGGTTTCTCCAAGAGATTCTTCTGGTATCCCTTAATCAGCATTGATGCAATGACTAATTCAGTGATTCGCTCTAGAGTTCTGCTTCTGGTAAGTCGCAATCACATCCCTTGTCTCGACACCTACTCACAAATGATCAATAGATTTGTGTGATTGCTGATGAAAAGATATGAACTCAGGATGGAATATGGAAATAAAACTTGATCCTCAGTTGATCTTCCAGCGTTGACCAAATCTTGCCAGGATCTTTTAGTTCCTCTTCTGTGACCCCAGATGTGTTCAGACGGTGCAAACCTTTGTTGCCAATAGCGATGCAAATCTTCATAGCTTGTGTGTCTGGCTTAGATACTGCCAAGTCGACGAATTCGTGTTGAAACAATTTGAACTTGGAGACAGCATCAACAACTTTCCTTAATGTTCAGGAAATAAATATTACTGCAGCAGTAATTGCCTGAAGTTCCACAAGTTGCCACAGCCCAGTAGAAAAGTATTGTAAGCCTTGGAGTACGTGCCACTGTCTCAAGGTTCATATGCTTTATGATGGTCCGGCCCACGATGGATGGTTTTGGCATGAAACAGTTCAACGTCCAAAAAGACAGTAATGGTGCTATATTTTCTTACAGCCCTTGGAGCTCACCTGTTACTCTAGTTTGATCACTCGACTGTGGCACAATCAAAGCTATGGCTTGCTTTGTCCCGCTGCTGATCCAGTGACCCGATGGTCTCTGCCCATGTACCATTTTGGCTCAACGCCTTTTGACACAACTTATAGATTCCCTTTTTAGGTCCAGAATTACCTGGGTGTACTCCAATAACTCAACTCCCTATTGGAACTGAACACTCTACTCAAATCTGTGACAGCCTAATTTCACAGCTAAAGTCAAAAAATCTTACCCTACAAAAATGCAGAGCTGCCTACACAGGCTGCCATGGTGTCGCAAATGATGCAGTCAAATATCAGGACCCTGTCAGTTTTGGAGGATCTTCCGATGTCTGTGAACTGACACCACATTGGAGATGGTGGAATTTAAAATCAGAAAATCTCCACTGCTCCCACCATATTGTGTTTTCATTTCCTTGTGTTAATGTTGATTATACACAAATAGCAACCACTCATAAGGATTGGTTAACACTTAAAGTAGGTTCTTTATTTGTGGTCACCCATTTAAGATGGAGATGAGGAGAAATCTTTTCTTTCAGAGGGTTGTGAGTCTTTGGAACTCTCTTCCCACAAAGTGGTGGAGGTCACTGAATATTTTTAAGGCAGAGGTAGATAAATTCTTGACTAACAAGGGAGTCAAAGAGTATCGGGGGTAGGTGGGAAAGTGGAGTTGAGGCCACAATCAGGTCAACCATGATCTTATTAAATGGCAGAGCAGGCCCAAAGGGCCGAATGACCTACTCCTGCGCCGAATTCGTATGTTCATATGTACATAGGTCTGGACTACTACTCTCTACAGACTCACACAGAGTAGAAGTCACATGGTATATTACATAATTTCCCTTACACTGTTGTACATCGAAGCTATAACCACACGTTCTTAAAGGTGTATCACAGCAAAACCCACCCAATTCCAGCTTTAACAGAGGACAGAAGTTGTCCAAGGAGACACTTCAACCCTAGGAGGCAGGTCAAATCTTTAAAGATGATAATGAGACTCACAGTGTCATTGTCAGTCTGCTTTTGACTTTTTTACAGCTGTCGGCGGGGTTTCCCAAGCCGTGGGGAATACGACTGGCAGTTTCCTCAAGGTGAGGACGTGGTGGATTCAGGGAGTAAGTGCCTTCACACTTGTTCTCCGGATCTAGCTGTCTGCCTGAGGAGGTTCCGTGATCTGGGAGCATCCTCTAAATGCCTTTTGCCCGAGGCATCCAACCTATCCCAGCTCCCCCACCAGGACCCAATTTCACCCCGCCAGGCCTCTGCTTCCTCTCCATCCCTGAATCAGGGCCAATCTCCCCCTCCCAACAGGACCTGAACTCCTTCCACCCATCAGGCCCTGATCTCCATCCAATTTCCTCACTAGGCCCCGATTTGCCCCCTGACTGAAGCAGGCCCCAATCCACCCCCACCCATCCCCCGCACCCCCCCACGCCGGGTCGGAGGCGTCCGATCCCATATTGCACGGTTCAGGACTCGGCCTCTCTAATTCCTGGAATCCGTTTGACCAGCCCGGCCCATTTGCCCTCCTACCCTGATTGATGCCCTCCACCCCTCCCGAATCGAACCATCCCTCTTCCAGACCCTGATTGAGCCTCAGCACAATCGAATGGCCCCACCCCATGGATCGAAACCCAGTCCCGGCACGGTCTTACCTACTGCTGCGATAGTCAGGAACCACCTGACTGAAGGCCCAGTTATCAATCATGCTGGCTTTCTGGGTAGGGAACAGATCACTGACATCACCAACATGTTATGCAGTTAAAACCCCACAGTGTTGGCAGCAATCCCAAATAATGGGCTCACCCCCCCCACCCCCCAACCACAACATTCCAACCGACCCGCTCCATGCAAGTCAGGAGAAGGGAAATTCTGCCCAGCATGTCTGAGAATCAATTGTGGCAGTGCACTGCACTCTAAAATGGTGAAGGGGGCTGAAATATGTCATTGGACCTCGGCATATTCATTTGGCTCCTGCCTGTTGCCGGCAAGTGCGCGGGCCACCTAGATCGTGGACTTCTGGAAATTGCATTGGGTAGGCCTCAGGCGATAAGTCCCCGCTTAACTAATGAGATTTTCATTCTGCTACTGCTCCAGTCACACTGAAAAATATGGCAAAAGGGAGACCGAAATTACCCCAATGTTTTTTTGCTAAGGAGCAAAGCATGCAAAACATATTTAACAGCTTGTAACAAATGGAAACTTTTGCCTTTCAGTTGCGAAGTATTTTTTCTACTCCCTGTAAGTAACATAATTAGAGACAGACCTGTACTAGATAGTATCTGGCTAGTAAAAGTATGTGGGACTAAGCCAGCATCTGTAATAGTAGACACAGGTACTAAGCAGCAAACCTGGGAAATACCAGACTGCACAGAATTCCTATTATATATTGTCACATATCACCTGTAGTCTTTCAGTGGGAATTAGTCACAACAAAAGGAGCAATTGTTTATGTGTACTATAATAATCTATGTATTTGCAAAGGCTTAGAATATTGAAAAAAAACTTTCACATAAAAAGGGGGAGAGTTTCCTCTGTCTGCAGCCAAGTGCCCTGGATTGCCTGGGTGCAATGTATATTGGGAAATTGGTCAAGTCGGAGTGTACGCTATAAAACAATCTACTTAATTGTCATTTTACTCATTCAAATAGAAGAACATTTGGGCGGTTTCTTTTACAGGAATGAGCCGTAGCTATCCAATTTTTCAATTGTCACTGTGCCCAGGTCATCCAGTGTACCTGGACATATGCAGGAAAGTCTCCCTGAATGACTGCCAAATGATCTTAGCAATCTAATTAAATGGCCTCACGTTAATATAGAAATTCAAATTAAGATTAAATTGTTTATCCCACATAAATTTTATATTCATTGATACATTCAATGAGTTACTTCAAATGGAAATTATGAAGTAAACTCACTTTAATATTTTCTTTCCATCTGTCTTAAATTTCTCTGTAAGAAACATAAACAAAAAAAGGACCAGAATGTCATTAAAATGAATGGGGGAGAGTTTTTAAAGCTGAATCTGCAAATTAACAAATATAAAATACAATTGAACGGATTTAGCTCTATTTAATTTGTCCACCAGAAGAATTGTAAGTTATTCAGCCACATCTCTAGGCCATACAAGTGCATTTGTATTTCTTTCATGAAGGAGCTCATCTCCATTGTGTCACCTACAGTGGAGCAAATAACATTAGTGGAGGTAAAATAAAGTTGATACTTTGGAAATGTGTCACTTGAGGGGAAAATGATGACCGGGGGTAGATCTTTATTTAAAGGGTTCAATTATTTTTGCTGTAATAGCGACAATGGCAGTATTACATGTTAAAGCCTAATAAGATTGCTCCTTATACACCATCTCGACTCACCTTATTACAATATCTCACTCTTCCCTCTTTCTATAGAAACACAGCGACTGTGAGTCCCACTGTCGGGAGCAAATGCGCATCCTGAGCCTGCATGGGCAAACAGTGGGAAAATGGAGGGGATTTTGCTGCTGGTGGCCAATTAAGGATGGTGGCCCGCCTCTCCAAGCTACTGGCCCAACCAGAGGGCCAGCAGTTCGGCAGCCTCAGCAGTTCCACCAATAGACGTGGCTGCTGCTGATGCTGCAGAGAGAAGGAGAGGGCACCTCCATGTTGAGGCACGCTCGAAGGGCCAGTAAGATTTTTTTCAATGTGCTGGAGCCAAGCAGGCAGATCCCAGTGATCAGAGAGTGAACCCTCCAGCGGCAGCGTCGGAGCTGCAGAGACAGCCATTGCCAGTAAGGGCCTCCTTTCATGGAAAATGGAGGCTCTGGGAAGGAAGACCTTTCCCAGGAACCAACTGAGAAGTCGCCTTGATGAAGCTGGCAGTCTCCCCACGCGACAGGAGACGATTCCAATGCCAATAAAATGGCAGTTAATTGGACTAATTGGTAACCCACCTCCAGTTGGTGGGCAGCTGAGCTGCTGCCTTTCTCACCTTTGGAAATATCCCGTGACGGCAGTAAGACATCAGGCTTCCCTCCCGATGCCTTCCACCTCCATTTTACAAACCCCACCCACCTCCCAGCCTGTCTCCAATTACTCAAAATGCCCATTGCCCACTGTGAAAATAGCCCTTCTTGAATTGCCCATATACTTCTAATTTATGAATTATCTCTGTAGTTTTCATTAATGGCTTTTATTATCCTGAAGACGTGCATTAAATAACTTTGTGAAGTTTCCTTTCCAATAACAACACTCCTAAAACTTTTCCCATGATCTATAATTCCTGAGTTCTGGTACGACTTTGATTCATTTTTATTTATTTAGAGATACAGCACTGAAACAGGCCCTTCGGCCCACCGAGTCTGTGCCGACCATCAACCACCCATTTATAGTAATCCTACACTAACCCCATATTCCTACCACATTCCCACACCCACTTGCAAACTCCGCACAGGCAGTACCCAGAATTGAACCCGGGTTGCTGGAGCTATGAGGCTGCAGTGCTAACCACTGCGCCACTGTGCCACCCCGATTCCTCCATCTTCTACACACTGTAATATTTTCCCTATGACATGGTGGTAAGTATTGCACACATTCCATTGATGGCAGTTTGTAGCTTCCTTTCTCTTCTTTAAAGGGGAGTGGAGGTTCCAAACCGATTCCAAGAGATATCCTGGCACTTCATGGCTTTATATTTTGAGTCATTCATTGACCTTGCTTCAGTCACTTATTCTTTGAATGTTTTTGCTTGTTATTTATGATTTTATTTTGATTGGCTGGCATTATGGTATTATAAATATGCAGTAATAAATATATGTCTCAATCACGGGATGCTAACTTGGTGGATTTACAACCCAAAAAATGAACAGTCACTGACAGGACACCTTTAACAAGAGTATGTCAGTATATTTGTAATTAAAGAAAAGTCATGTTGAGGAATGAATTGACTTGGTATAAATGTGAATCCAGTACATTATGTACAAAGTCATCTTACTAAGCTAAAGTTATGTGCAATTAGAAAAAATCTTCTTTTGATTTGTTTCTTTGGCTATACCTAATATATTTCCTAATATTCATTTTTATCTCCAGCTTAGTGTACACTATTTTCTTTCGCCTTATAAAGCACTTTGAGACGTTTATCCGTACTTCTGAGCACTGCATAAATATAAGTTGCAAAACCTTCACTGTCTCCCATCTTCATTTCTTCTGGTATGGCCCTAATTTACTGCCTCAAATCCAAGGGGTGTACACTTGAACATATCTGACATAAAACTTGTTTAGTAATCCATTGCCAGAATTGGCTGATCAAGCTCCAACAGGCATTACTCTCCTCTGCAAAAACCACTCTCCAATCTAGGGTCATCCTGAAGAACAAAAGTCAACTCAGCTTCTTTCTCTACCACTAAGGCTGGAATTTTATGCAGCCACGGGGGTCCTGATGCCAGGCCAGAAAGGCAAGGGGAACCTTCTCTCAGCCATTTGGAGGACCCCCAGCTGCATTTCATGGTGCTCAGGAAATTAACTGCCTGGGCCATGGTCCCTGTCCCTTTAAGGACAGGGATCCCACCTCCAAGAGCTGCTGGCCAATCAGGGGGCCAGCAACTCAGCTGTCCCTGCAGTGCCACTGGGAGCAGTGACCATACTAGAATTGCAGTAGTCACCAGACCCGGAGAAGCCATGGAGCCCCGGATTGCAGGCAAGTGGAGCCGGCTCGCTAGGACCAGTCAGGCAGGCCCTGGAAAGGGGTGGGGGTGGATGGGCTGTTGAGGGCAGAGGTGGGTGGTGGCACAGGGATGGCCTTTGCCACCAGGGCCCTCCGTGGGCCACAGATTGCTGAAGAAGGTGGCCCACCTCCCAACCAGCCCACACGGAGGCCACCCAGTGTTTGGGAGCAGCCTCCACACATGGTGGAGGGCACCCCCCCACCCCTCCCACCATTGGGGAAATGCCAACACATGGTGGGCCTCTGGGTGGGAAGGCCATCCTTGACCTTCCCCACCCCTGACTAAATTGAATAGCGTCAGGAAGGTGGTGGGGACTCCCCCCTCCCCCCTCCCACCTTCCCTCGCAATTTTATGGGCCCCTATGCCGCCCTGCCCATCTCTAGAGGGCTCATAAAATGAATGTCTCCTTTAACTCCTTTTTCTACCATCTCCACTTTCATCTCTAACAACAAATGCAAAAATGTCATTGCCTTCTTTGTCACCATGATAGAAACCATCTGTCCAGCTTCCTCTGTACACCCCACCCCTTCCCCCTTTGCCACATAGTCACATATCTCCCCAGGAACCCACTGCTCGAGCTCTGAACCACTTTCACTACTTTCTATCTATCTTCCCCCACACCCACTCTGAGCACAGATTGTCTTTGAGACCCACTTCATGCTCTCTTGAACTGATTACCACTAAACTGCTGACCACCCAACTTCTCTTCCTGGACCCATGGTAGTTGACATTGTAAGTGTTCCTTCTCCTCAGGCTGTGTTCCCCTACCTTTCAAATTGGTTGTCTTCAACCTGTCCTCAACAAAACCTTGACCCGTCTGTCCTTGCAAACCATTGTTCCATCTTCAACTTTCCTTTCCTCGGTAAACTCCTTGAACATATAGTTACCTTCCAAATCTCTGCCAATGTCTCTAGCAACTTCCTTTCGAATGCCTCTAATAGGTTTTTACCTCCCACAACACAAAACAATCCTCATCAAAGTTACAGACAACATTGTCGAGGGCTGTGGTACATTGTCCCTCCATACCTCTTTGCAAACTTTGACATGGTCCAGCACACCATCCTCCTCCAACACTTCTCCACTGTTCAGCTCAGTGAGACTGCTTTCATTTCTTTCTACCCTTCTCTGATTATAGCTAGCACATCTCCAGGAATGTACTCTATTCCTGCCTCCACGCTGTCACCTCGGGATTCATCCCCAGCTACCTCTTCTTCCTCATCTATATGTTACATCATTGGTTGGTTTTCAAATGTACTCCAATGACACCCTGCTGAAACTCTCCACCAAATTGCTCAAACCTTTCATTGCCCCTAGCCAGTCCTGGATGAGATGCTCAACACTGAGAAAAGCAAACCTATTGTCTTTAGGTCCTGCCACAAGCTCCATAGCCTTGCTGTCAACTCCATCTGCCTCCACAACCACTGTCTCAATATGAATTCAGAACATTTGCAACTTAGATGTTCTATTTGACCCTAACCTACCTTTGAAAATCACATCACTCGTCTCAAAAAGATTGTTTACTTCTACTTCTGTAGCATAGTCTGCCTCCAAGAACATGCCTCAGCTATAACAACAACTTGCATTCAGTAGCACCTTTAACATAGAAAAATGCTACAAAGGAACTTCACAGGACAGTAATCTGACATAAATTGATATTGATCCAAAGAAGAAGATATGAAGAGGGGTAAATAAAAGAGTGATCAAAGAGAAGGGCTTTAAGGAGATTCTAAAGGGTGGAAAGGGAGGTGAAGAGGCAGAGAGGATTAGTGAGGATTAGGAATTCCAGACGTGCCTTGACACTGGTTGAACTAAAGCAGTGGAGGTTGCACAAGAGGCTAGAGTTAGAAGATCATACAGTTCTTGGAGAGTTGTCGGGCTGGAGAAGGTGACAGCAATAGTAAGTGATGAGACCATGAAAAGATTTAAACATGTGATTGAGAAATTTAAATTTGAGACATTGGGGAACTAGGTCCCAATATTGGTCAGCAAGTGCAAAGCTAATGAGCGAATAGAATTTGGTTTGGGATAGGATATTGGCAGCAGAGTTTTGGATAAACTGAAGGTTATAGAAAGTGTAGGAAGGGAGGCTGGGCAGAAAAGCATTGGAATAGTTAAGTCTGGAGATATACCAGTTCAAATGGGCAGAATGAGAAAATCACAAATAAAGATTTCAATTTTGCAGTTTTTCCTCATTCGTCAATGTTCTTTCATATAACGAATACAAAAAGACTAATCACAATGATGCAAAAGACTCATTAAATTGCTGGCCGTTAGCGTTCACTTTCTGCCAGTGTAATCTTTCACTTTAACAGCAAGGTCCAGGCTATAATCTAGAAATTGGCTCTGCCTTGATATCACAGAGACACAAAGTTGTTTAAAATTATGGCAGGAAAATGTTGCAGAAGAGAATTATGTTGTGTGCATTACTGAAATATAATAAATTCTTTACTCATGAGACATGATGAACTAAGTCAGAACATAACTCTTGCAAAATATCATAATCAGTAATTCACTGGAGGGAGCTATTCATCATAACTAGTCTATTTATTAGCATAACAACATTTTATGCATGATTTTATAGGGTACTTTTTTGAAAATAATGTTAGCTATGCTAGAGATATTTGAATATATCTGTATGAGGTTAATCTTACAGGTGGGTGCGTGAGATTAACATGAGCACTTTAAAATGTGAAAGGTTCTTTATTATGGTTGTTTCTCCAATTTTTTGCAATAGTCTCAGTGCCAGTTTGTGACATTTTTAATGTATGCTTTGTGTATGAGATGCACTTAATAGTGCAGCCATGTCCTGTATGTGTGTTGGTTTTGCCTGAAGTGTAGCTTATGTTTTGCTTCACCTGTGTGGATAGATTTGTATAGCTATTCCAGGCTCTATTGTTCAAGTTTGCTTTCTGTGTAGGTTTATATTACCCTACGAAGGTGCCTGTAAAACTGTTTCCCTCGATGTGGGACTGCAATAAATATATGGCGATTACTACCGTATTTCTAAAATCTGCCTTAGCTTTCATATCAATGACAAATAAAAGGGAGTAAGTAATTTTGCTGAGTGGCAATATTCTGATTTGTAATTTATTAGCAGATGTTTGTATAAAAGCAAAGCACTGATATAATAGCCTGGATTTTGTAGTCAGTGGCAAAAAGACAATACATGCCGCTACCCACAAAGATTTAGTGGGCTCGGGACTGGTGATTTCCCCTATTCTGATGTGACTTTCAATCTGGCTCCATAGGGGATCTATGGTGTCCAGTAAAAGTAATGTCATCAAGCAGGCTGAACAACCAATCATATTGAAATATTCTTAAACAGCAAACCAGGAAATAAAAAGCCTGTATTATAATTCAGTTTTTAATCATCTTGCAGAAAGTGAAATAAAGATTGAGACATACACATGGGATTAAGGTAGAAGCTGAAATATCATAAACAAACTTTAATTTTTAAAATTATTTTAAAAATCATAGAAATTTTATCATGTAATGGTTGGAATGATACTACATACTTATTAAATTAGTTTTTCAGGGACAGAGAGGTTGTTCAGCAGTAATTATGCCTTAGTATGCTGTAAAGAACTAACTTGCACCTCATTCAACAAGGCTTTACTTTTTCAATAAAAGCAAAATACTGCGAATGCTGGAAATCTGAAATAAAAACAAGAAATGCTGGAAATACTCAGCATGTCTGGCAGCATCCGTGGAGACAGAAGCAGAGTTAACGTTTTAGGTCAGTGACCCTGAAGAAGGGTCACTGACCTGAAACGTTAACTCTGCTTCTCTCTCCACAAATGCTGCCAGACCTGCTGAGTATTTCTAGCATTTCTTGTTTTTATTTCACTTTTTCAATGGTTTTTACAGCAAGAATAATGCATAAAAATTTGAAGTTCGTGCCAATTCATCAATCCTGTGTTGATTTCATCTGCGAAAACTACAACAACGCACACTGTGGAGGAGCTTGGTATCACTGTCAGCAACTTACGGATTTCTGCATTTAACTTTGCCTGCATGGCCGCCAGACGTTGATGTCATTTTTATGCAGTAATTAATAGCGATGCTGTTATTACAACATTATTACAACCACAAATTTCAGGCCAATAAGACTGATATCCAATAAAGTTTCAATATTTCTGATGACTTAGGCATTTCCAATGCAATTAAAACATTTATAATGATATATTTTGTAAGATACTGGCGTGACTTGCAATCAAAAATTGATTTTGTTTCATGTTTTTTTTTGCTTTCAATACAATCATTATGAGGAAGTTTTAAATTGTCATTCAATTTACAATGTAAGATCAGGAATTATGTTTCAGGGAGACCTTGAAATGTTATAATTGTTCGGTGGCCTAGATGTGGGTTCAATTTTCCCATGTATTTGAAAACACAGATTTTGGGAAAAGAAAGTTCCCAGCCACGCTTGTGTCAGCTGATAGGTTCCCACCAGCATCCCTATGCCAGCTGGGTTATGTATTCTTATACTCCTTGGCCAGCACTCAAGTAAAGCAGAAAATTTAAGCTGCAGGATTAACCTGCAGATTCTTACCAAAACCTCTGCATCTGGTTTTCAGGAATGGAAGGCTGGCATTTAATTAGTCCTTAATCAAATAAAAGGATTAGCTAGCTGTACTGTAATGAATTGGAGTTATGGCATAATAACAACTGAAGGTTTATGACTCTATACACCTGATTGGAGGTCTTACTAATGTGAGTCAAACAAAAAATTATGTAACATTTGTATAGTATTTCTTTTGCAGACGCGTTATTCCTAAGAAACGCAAACCAATGAAACTGAGCCCTTGCGGAATTAATTGACTTGCAGTATAAATAACAAGCTTCAAAGTTGTTCCCTTAAATAAGAAAAACCTGTTCTGTGAGAAAGGAATTCCTTTGGCAGTAAGTCTTTTAGCTTCCAATTTAATTTTGCCTCCAAGCACGAAAACAGCAGTAGTTAACTTTCTCAAAAATTTCATAGTCCACATCACTACAGTGTCTGTCTGTAATGTAGAAATGAAGACCATGTGTCTCCCATTCAAGTTGTACAGTGGAAGCCAGATGTTTGAACAAATTAATAACACAGGGACATCTCCAAAACAACTACCAGTGTTATCTGAAGGGATAGTTGAGTATTTTAGTGATTGGCTCGACTGTTTGCAGTGCATACTGATGTCGGGAAAACAATATTTTTTTTGAATGATAGATTACTCATAATCTTCATGCTACAGGTGTTACATAAATTTTATCGCTGAGCTCTGGTAGGTGCACAGGATTAAAATGCATATTTGGAATGCTAGTTATGATATCTTTTCCCACACATTATGAGATTTCAAATTTCCACAAAACAGTAAAACAAGGAAATAAAATATTTCTCTACGTCACTCATCAATGGCAATATATTCGTATTCAACCCTACAAAAGAATAATAATTGCAATTTTGGTTGAAGACACAATCTCATCTTTCTGGTGTTAATTAGGTACATGTTGGAGCTGACCAAATTACTACCTGCATGAGTGCCTGTTACATATTTTAATGAACACTTTCCTTCAAACATGTCCCTGGGTACCTCAAGAAAATTCCTTGACTTTGTTTGAAACAATAAGCCCATTATAAAAATAACAGTGTTGACATTTGACAATGCACAGTATTTCAACAAGGATACATCATCAAACCTAGTATGTGTGCGTGATAGATAACTGGTTAGTCATTAAAATATTGAGAATAATCAAATCTGATTTGTGTTATGGAACCAGATTTTAATACTTTTAAAAGAATCTGTTGCCTGTCGAATTCCTAGGGGTTGCACATGTGCAGAAGTAACCCAAGAAGATCTAGGTGTTTAATTACTTAAGTAACTGAGAAGTGCAAGGACTCACATACTCCTAATTCAATTAGAAAATATTGGGGCTAGAATTCAAAGATTCTTTTGGTGCAAAAGTGGTGTAGGTTTGGGGTAGGAGACAGAAATTTGGGGCGTAAGTCAGCCATGCCAGATTTACACCCCTTCTAAAATGCACACAAAATTCCAGTAGAATTCAATCTGGCAGAAGCTAACCCCATCCTGAAATTGGTGCATAAATATAAATGGCGAGATAATGAAGGTAAAGTTGCTCTTCCAGAAATTCTGCCATTTATAGCAAATTGCACCTGTCTTAAGTTTGTAGAAATGAGGGGCTGAATTTTATCAGCCCTCTACAGACAGGCAGAGAGCTGAGGGGGCCCATACAATTGCAAAGGAAGGCGGGGTACAGTGTCTGTCACCTTCCCGACACCATTCAAATTAGGCTGGGGTCGGAAAGGTCAAGGACAGCCTTTCCACCCAGAGGCCAATTGAGGCCCTTAAGTAATCACTTAATGGCCACTTACGGGCCTCATCCCTCTGCCACAGACATTTTACCAGTGGCAGAGGGGGGCCTTCCACCACATGTGGAGGTGGTGAGGGGGCGGGGGCGGCCTCCTGCTTGGGCAATCTGTGGCCCACAGAGGACTCCGAGTGGGAAAAGGCTGCCAGCACTCATCTCCCTGATCTCAACATCCCAGCCATCCCCACCCCTCACCGGGGCCTGCCTGACTGGCTCCAGCAAGCCCGCTCCCACTCACCTGCAGTTCGGGGCTCCATGGCTGCTTCTGGTCCAGTGACTGTTGCAGTTCCAGCAGTAGCCACCACGTCTGGTGCTGGTGCTGGGACCGCTAGCTGCCAGCCCTCTGATTGGCCGGCAACTCTTGAAGGTGGGGGTCCCCATCCTTAAAGGGACAGGGACCCCGGCGCCGGGCAGTTAATTGCCCGAGCGCCATGAAATGCAGCTGGAGGTCCCCGTAACAGCTGAGGCAGTGTTCCCTTTGCCTTTTTGGCCAGGCATTAGGATCCCCTGTATAAATTCAGCCTGTGGAGCAAATTACCAATAAGGTTTTCAACCCAGCAAGTGGCTGAAATAAAAACAGAAAATATTGGAAATACTCAGCAACATCTGTGGAGTGAGAAACAGAGTTAACGGTTCTGTTTGGTGACCCTTCATCAGGAAGTAGTTGAGTTCACAGGCAGAGCATGAGTAGGAGGAACAGGAAATGACAGAAACACATAGGCCACACGAACTGAGAGAAGAAAAGCACTTTGTAGGTACCCTTCCACCAGAGTCTACAGTCCACACTGCTCTCTTGAGGATGTCTCAAAAAAGATCTGCTTACGAAGGCAATGGTTCAACCATGCCTACCCAGGGACCTCTTAAATCCATTTTGGTGCTGTGTTGAGGTGACTCCTGAGAGCCAGGGTCTGCCAGTGGTGGTAGACTGCACTGTGGTACACTCATTAGCCTCTTTTGACCAAAAGGGCCTGGAGGTTCTGAGTTCTGGGAGGGCTTCTCACCAGGCTGCCCAGTCCTGTATCAGATGCAGCTGGCTAGAAAGGTCACAGAAGCTGCCATTAGGAGAGGCAAAGTATCATGAAGGAAAATTCTAACCCCCCCTTGTGCTGGTTTCTGGATCTGAGTGCCCACTGATCAGCAGTAGGGAAGATACGATGACACCAGTTTAGATCTTGCAGACACCTGCTCTGCAAAGAAGTCATGACTTTCAAGGAGTGGCATTCAATGCCACAACCATATCACTCCACAAAATGTATGCCACCTTCCTGGTGGATCTCTGGTCCCTGAGCAAAAGCAAAAAAAATCTCTCCTTCTGTCATGAGCCATTCAGGTCCAGATCCATGAAAGGTGTTGCTGATTTCTTCAATCCAGCTGCCTTCTTTCTTGTCCAGGTTGCCCAATTCCTCCAGTGCTACCATCACTCGCATTAACAGCAGCAGGTTGGATATCCTGCTGCCACACGTTGCAGAGCTGAAAACATGACAATGTATGCCGTTGTCCTACCAATGGTAGAATCATACAGCACAGTCAGAAGCCATACAGCGGCCACATCACCTGCTTGCAGAAACCCCCCCAGGTTAATATCAGAGACAAGTGGAAATGTTCGAGGTCTGAGCCTGTAAGTAACTTGAACTTGGTTTTTAAGCTGCCCACCCACCCGATCTTTGACAGGCAGGGTTAAAATCGACTTCAGTGTCTCCTATATAGAATCATGGAATCTTAAAGCATAGGATGCCATTCAGCCCATTGTACCTGTGCCGGTTCATTGAAAGATTTATCTATTTAGTCCCACTGCCCTTTTTTTAGAGTCCAGCAAACTTGATCTTTTTAAGAATATACACAATTTTGAAATTTTCTATTGAATCTGCTTCCACTACCCTTTCAGGCAGTGCATTCCTGATCTCAGCAACTCTCTGAGTGAAAACATTTCTCCTCATCTCCCCTTGAATTCAATTTCTCAATTTGCCATTGTGCAATTTGAACACAAAACCTCCAGATTCCAAGGACTGTAACCACTAACTACCGTGCCACCAAGTTCTCTTAGTTTTATTAACATACTGCAGTAAAATACAAAGAGCTAACTTTTCATCTTTGTTAGCAAGGATGATGAAAACCAGGCAATGACTCGCCTGTCATAATGTTCCTTTCACACTTGTCAAATAGCTGAATAGTTCCTTAACAGTTATATCTGACAAAACATTCTGTAATCCAGCTGTCCAATACACAATGTTTGTGTATAATGGTTCCAAAAAATGGAGAAAATGATGATTTAACACACGAGGCTCAGAGTTCAGGAAAAGAAAGTTCCAAGTATAGAAAAGATTTTGTATCCCAATGTAGACATACTGGCCGGGATTTTATACTGGCGACAGGGGTCTCCACATCTGGCTAAAGCAATGCCGAGAACTCTACATCGTCTCTTCTTTGGGAGGCCCACCAAATCAAGTGCCAATTAGGCACTTAACTGGACAGCGGCAGGCCTGCCATGGGATCAAGGACCCTGGCAACGGAAGTCACGCCCTCTGAGAGCTGCCGCCCAATCAGTGGCCAGCAGCTCTTTAACTGAGCAGCATCACTGCGGAGGCAGTGGCTGCTGCTGGAGAAGCACCCACCTGAGGCCGAGGAACGGTGCTGGACCCAGGCCACAGGTAGGTCAGTATGGGAGAGGTCTCTTGGGGGAGGGAGTGTCGGGGGGTCGGCAGCAAGGGCAGGGGGTGGACCCCCCCACCCCCCCACACAATGCCGGCTCCTTCATTCAGGCACTAAGTGCCTTTTAATGAGAGAGCCCCCCCCACGCAGCCCCTCCCCCCCTCCCCCCCCACTCAGAACAGGCAAGCAACCCACACAGTTTTTCCTGCCGTGGTCCCTGTGCATTAATTGCCCAGTTCAGTGCCTCAATTCACAGGCCTTCCCGTACAGACTTAATTTTGGCAGAGGCGGGAAGGTGGCAGGGTCTCCCCCCACCCCCACTATTCCACCCAATTATATGCTCTTCCTGCCTCCAAACCCGCCGCGGGGGACAGCATAACATTCCCCCCACTGTTCTACAGACTACAGCATCTAGTCCGAATCTGATTTTCACACATCAATCACCACATGTATACCTTTTCTTCTAAAAACCCATGTTTTGTTCTGATTGGTCCCGAGCTCATAGTGAAAGCCCATAATTTGCTATTAAATATGGTTGTCAATCTGCAATTAGATTCTCCTAGGGGTTAAATTACCTTGTATGTTGGGGTAATACTCATAGTAAACATGTATGAAGGAGCAGTAGTGTGTTGTGCTAACCAATAATCTTTCTTTATGCTTCTAAAATGATTCTAGTCAGTAAAGGACATTGTTAATGTGAAGCCCCTGTGTTATCCTCTGTTGCTTGTTAAGTAGTAATTAACTAGATTTACACGAAATGAGTCAGGCTTGACTTCAAATCTGAATTGTGGTACTGAAACCTGAATAAAGCTGATGTTCAAACAACACAGAGAGATTGTAGATGCTCGGCATGGAGTTGAGCAGGAGACCTTCAACACTTCAGTGCACACAGGAAGAAGTGAACAACAGTAAGCTCGCTATGCTGAACATGTTGGAGATATTGAAACTGGAGTAGCAGGGCATGAAGGCCAGGACGGTTCAAAGACATTGTAGGAGGACCAGCCTGCCTAAAACAGATAGCAAGACTACCATACCATCTAATGGATACAGTGTGAAAGAAGTTACACCTTACCAGGAATACCACTGAGAAATTGTGTCAACTGCTAGAGCTTGCATTTTTATAGCTCTCTTAGTGGAGAACAGAGGCATGAGGAAAAACAGATACTAAGCCAAAGATGGAGAGATAGGAAAGGTGACTCAAAGAGGTTTGTTTTAAGGAAGGTTTTAATGGAGGGGAAGAAGGTTGCGAGGCAGAGGGGTTTAGGAGGGGAATTGCAGAAACTGGGACCTAGGTGGCTGAAAACATGGCTGCCAGCGGTGGGTGAAGGGAAGGTGAAATGCACAAGAGGCTGAAGCTAGATGGGGGAAGAGGTTGTAGGGCTGGAGAAGGTTACAGCAATTGGGATAATGTAAGAGGATGGAATAAGCTTTCTCTTCTATATTTTAATAGCAAGTATTTAGCAAAATGTGTGTAAGAATAAACTGTCGTTTGTAAATTGTTTTGCAAAATACAAGAGGATACATCAAATGTAAACGAAACAGTTGATGCCTGCAAAATGCAGAGCTAAGGACAGATGTTTTCTGTTATGAACTAGTGTGAAATGAATGTCATGTGATATGAGAAGAGGTGTGTCCTCTTAAGTTATTGGATAAGATTATCATAGATTAATTTTCTAATAATGATTTTACTGATTCATTTGTTGTAAAGATAGGATTCAGTCTTTGATATTGCAGTAATCTGAGTAAATTTTAAAGGTGGAGTAACTCAAGGAGTTTGAGAAGGTCAGTAGTTTGCATAGTTTTAAAATGTAGGCTGCATGTTTGAACAGATCTCCTGTTAAAACAGGATGTGGTCTAAGAAAGTGCTGGTGATTAATGACTGAAACTTGTGATTTACATCAGCAATTGCTATTGTCTGTAAAGATTGATAATGTAACAATGGCTGGTTGATCATTCAAAAAGCAGCAAAAAACAGGATGCCTTTACAAAATGTTGAATAGGAGCAGGAAATGCCCATGTAAAGTGGGGGGTATTGTATGGGCCTGCAAGAGTGGTTTTTGTGATGGGCGGGGTAACATAATTAGGCGTGAGCTGAAATTTCAGATTCCCGATGGCGGGTTTTTTTTTTAGATTAAGTCAGCAGCGTGTTCACGACGAGTCGGGGATCACCCCATCCTGTGGTGGGTTCCAGCTTTCCATAGATTTGCATAGCATGAATACTCATGACCTTATCACTATTTCAAATTAAGTCCTACCTGCCAGAGTAAGTCAGCACTGCACAGGAATCTCGTGGCACCCGGTTCACATTCGTTTAAAGGTGGTGTGCACCTGTCAGCTTTGTGCAGTTGTGTCTGAGGTCAGTGGTTTTATTTCTTGAACTCTTCGGCACAATGGAAGAGCAACATTGGAATGGATGTTTTGCTCCAGGCTTGGGACCAGCAAGGGCAATTCTTTTGTGGTGGTGGCAGGGAAGGCATAGATGGGATCTACAGGGTAGGGTATTGGTTGGGTGGCACTGCAGGGGAGGGTAGGCGGGGAACACACAGGTTGCATTAGTGGGTGGGCGTAGGTGCGGGGGAGCGTATGGTCTAGCATTCAGGGTGCATACTAGGTGTTTTCTTTGCTGCTGTTGATGGGTGTGTGTGTATTTGGAGCAGATAATGAATGTGATGATCAAGACAGACCTGAAGGGAGGGTGAGTGCTGTTAATGGCAGGGTCCTGTGTTGCAAACTCAGGGTTCTCGCTGGCGGAGGGAACGGTCACAGTCACGAGGCAGTTGGATTCAGTAGGGGTGCAGGTCGAGACTTAGGGTAGGGCACTCGATGGTATCATAGGGAGGGAAATGGGACTCGGTACTAACATTAAGGTGGAGAACTGGAGGATCGAGAATGATAGTGGGCATATCAATGGTGATGGGTATAGGTACGGCGGGAGGGATGTCATGCATAAGTTTATAGTAATTCAATGAACAGCAATGGGGAGAGGATCAAGGGTCACGGCGGAACGTTTAAGGTAATGTTGGGTGGGTCAAGGGTTATGGGTGCAGGCTGGAAGGTGGCAGGAGGAGGTTGGAAGGTGGGAGATCTTGCCTGGAATGTAATCCAAATCATTTTTTAAAATGAGATTATAAACCACATGGCCAATCGAGAAATGAAAATTGAAGTGGGAGGATACCAGTGATGGGTGGGTGGATCATGGTCTGTGTACAATGTTATGCGCATGCAAGCTATCTGCTCATGTCTTCAATAGTTGTGCACCGTGACAAAACAAGGTTGACGTTTATTACTTGTCTCATTGCAATAGTTGCAAAGATGCAAAGAGAGGAGTCGCATACATCCAATATTTCTGCTATCTCGGGAAGAAGAGCAGAAGATGTGACTGAGGAGGATTCTTGTCACTCAGCAGCTGTTGCCACAACACCAGCAACAGGCAGCACAAGATGGGGAGGCTGCTCAGAATGGTGCCATCCAGGGAAGGCATTATAGAAGACGGGTGCTGGTGCATCAGCATATCCTCAGGACAAATTACCTTATTTGTAAGCTTCAAAGCGTGCCAGGTATAAGGCTTCCATAATCATTATCCTTCCCACCGCGGCAAAATAAGATGATAAAAGAGAATGTATCAAAGATTAAAGCAATTAAATGTATTGATACATAATCACATTTCTAGATGATACACACCCGTGCCACCTTCATGCTCATAATTCTTTTAGTTTGCATTTTCTACCATTGCAGCTTGGTGCTACCCCGCCATTAGCAGCTGAGGTAGAGGCAGTCTGCTCATTGCGCTGCCCCGTTACCCTGGATGACTGTGGCAGGTGTCCTTTGGAGGTATGGGGCCTTGAGGGCTCCATCCTACTGAGGGTCTCCAGGACTGATGCTTGAATATTCCATTTGGGCTTGCCTTCTGGAGGTAAGGGGGTCAATGTTGGGGGGGATGAGGAAACGCTGCTTACCCTGGGGGTGTCCTGAGAGGGAGGCCCCGGGCAACTGGCACGCACTCATCCTCTATCTGGCTGTACAATGGTACCTGCCTGTCTCCCTGAGGGGAAGGGGCACCCGGAGCGAGGTGCAGGTTCCTTGTCCCCCTCTAGCTTAGACACTGCTGCACACAGTCAATACTTATAATGATGGAGTGCAGGTCAGAATGCATTTGGTTCAAGTTCTCAACAAGACTTGCCATGGATCTTGCCAAACTCTCCACTGAGGAAGCCAAACGCTCATATGCCTGAGACATGGTGGACATCTTGGCTGGCATGGACTCCTCCATAACACGTGCAAGCACATGCATGACCTCAGGGAGCTCTGAAATATTTTCCCCATGATTTCTCTACACTTCCAGCAGACTTCTTGTAGCCTCAAACAGAGGATCATCATCAGTGTCGGGCTGAGCAGGGGCCTGGTCCCCAGCTGTCCTCTGAATGTCAGGGGACCCAGATAGCTCCCTCAGCTGCTGTACCGTGTCTGTGTCATGCCCACCAGATTGTGACCCTGACTCTAAATGCAAATACCCCGTGGACCATGTGGATGTATCTGTGCTGGCGGAGGTGTAAGTGGAGGCTGATGATGGTGCATCCTTTGGGGCATTGGTGGCTTCTTCCCCAGAGGCGGGGTCTTCAGCTTGATGGTGTCCGATCGCTTGAATACGGGCACCTGCAGTGGAAAATAAACAGACGCATCATCACACCATTTGATTGTCACTTCTTCACACTATCCTCCTCCTCTGTGCACATATAGCTGCAACATTACAGTTGAAACTTCATCCTTATAGCTTGACAATCTGCCTCACTGTCTGCGACTGCTCTTGGTCCCTCCTCGCCAGCTATTTGAGCTGCATCCTCCTCTGCTGGGGTCAGAATTCTAATGTCAGGGACATTACCCCCTGTTCTGGTCTGCTCACATTGACTATGGGTCTGCTTGTCCTGCAGGAGAAATTCCAGACTTAATGACTTGGCAAATGATGTCTATCACCCCTTGTCTACATGCATCGACATCACCTGTCACCTGTCACTCACAGGCAGCATCCAAGCACAAGCAGATGCCAGATTTACACATTCTCTCCAATCAGTTGCTATATGGCACCAAGGCTGAATACAAGGCATAGCTGGCCACTGCCAGATATGAAGTTTAATGGAGCCCCCAGGAGATCAACATTTGTATAGCCTCAGCCACATAACTTACCCTCGTTGATTTGAGCAAGTCATTGAACCTTTTTCAACACTGAACTCAGGTTCTCTGCATGTCACGAGAGACATAAAATACTGCCCAAGCTGTGTAAGCTTGCTGGGTAGGCAGAAAAACCAGAGTTTGAGATGGTATGGACACAAATGATTGAACTTATTGAGTCAGATGACTGGCGCTTTGAGGCATAAAAGAAAAGGGGCTGCGTACAGTTAGATACTGGAGTAGATGACAGGAAGACACCATGGCTTGTATGGGTGGACGTAATGCTTGCAGGAGCCAAACACTCATCTGACTAAAGAAGTCGTACAAGAAGAAGTAAACAACGCACACTACTCTGCCCAGTGACCGAACAGATGATAACTGTAAAATACTGCCCAGACACTGTAATGTGTTGATTTCTGCTGTGTGCCAATAAAAGGTTTGCTGTAACCAATTGGTCAAGTTTGAATTCTTTGAAATTCTAACAATAAAATGGACCTCCACTCAAGAAGCACCATCAACATTGACTGTTCATGGCATAGAATTCTTCCAAGCAACATAGGAGATCTCAAAGGGATCAGCCAGTTAGTGGTTCCCACACCCCCCCACACCCCAATATGCCACCCCATCACCCTCCCCCACAACCCTAGCGCCCCCTCCACCTTCTACTGCATTACCAAAGTTGATATTACTTTCAAAACTGGGATGCACTGGTAGCTGGAACCATATGACAGTCAAATAAAAGGAATACTACTCCTTGAATGTCTAGAGAACTCTCCCTGCTAATGCACCTTTCAAACAAATGGTCAAATTATCTGTATCTTGGGAATTTTGGGTTCATCATATATTTCATGATAATTGCAGAGTGATTGAGTTACCAGTTTGAAAGCTGACTCACGACATCATTGTGCAACCCCTCTCTCTTGAGAAGACACCAAAAGACAGAGGACTTTAGAAGAGCTTGTGACTGTTTTATGGGTGTGATACAAGACAAAATTAAAGGTTTAATAAAAGAAAATCTGCATTAATAAGATCTGAATGTTTCAGTATCCTACATTCTGTTTTTAAATTAAATATTTCAAACTGTGTAGCCTAGAAATTTGATTATGCTGCTCCCATTATTCAGACATGAAATAGATGGCTAGGTTTCCAATATGGCACCATGTCCTAGGCAAGCTCCAGAAGCAGGTAAAAATCTCATTATATTATTTAAAAGGGTGCTATACTGGTATTAGGAATCTATTGTGAAATTAGTCTGCCTAGCACCTGACTCACTATGTAATAAATTCACCCAGCAAATCTTGCTGCTGACACCCAGATTTCTCTTATTAACCCTGCAGAGGTGTTAGTTAAAGGGCTGATCCCCTGTAAACAGGTTAGCTGTTCAGCTTCTGGTCAACATCTGGGCCGCCTTTCTCAGTTATTCATTGGATTTTCAATTCTGGGAAGAACCTTTTGCAGGTTGCCTGCCTTGAAAATATTTTAATCTCCTCATGTGTGGGTTGCCGTTGGGGCTGGAGGAGGAGGTGGAACAGCAAAGAAGAATGGAGTGAACAGGAGCTCGGCACTGCACTGAAGTCCCTCCATACAGCCGGCCTTCATGAAGCACTTCTCATGACTCAATCTGATGGAGGAGGAATGTGTGAGGACCTACACTTCACCATGGAAGTTACAACAGAGCTCAGGGTCACCTACAGCAGTCATAGCTGTAGCACAAACTAGGGCATGGATAGAACACCCAGTGGTTGTCAAGGTCACCATGGCCCAGAATTTCTATGCCACTACCAGAAATCTTATTGAGCAGACCATTGACATACTCAAACAGTTGTTCTGCTGTCCAGATGCTCTGGAGGATTTCTGCAGTGCACCCCCAACCATAAGTAATTTGAAGGTATACGTGGTAAGTGTAGCAATGCTTCGGAGGAACAGGTGACTTTGAATCTATGGTTCCCAAAGTTCTCCAGCCCTGGGGTTTTCCTCACGTCATGTCTGGATCTGTCGTAGACTAATTAATAGAGATTGACTGTTACAATTAGACCACACTTCCATTATCGATGTATCATGGGACTACCAACATGGTAGAAGTTGAGCTCGATAGACCTTGGTCTTTTTTTTCCATCTAGCAATTCCTTGGTTCCTTTGTGAGGTGACGGTCTCACTCCTCTTGCTGAACACTTGAAGAAGAACCTCCAATGCTTCATCTGAGACTCAGAGGAGGCTATTTGCAGGTTTTCCAGCCATGTTTCCCAGTTACATGCCATTCCTGCTGCCTAAAGCCACAGTGCATCCCCTTTCTAAGAGTTTCAGGCTGGCTATTAGATGGCATCAGTGATACCTAATTTTCATCCACCCTCCACTACAAAAAGGCACTCAGCCAACAGGGAGTGCAAATAGTACTGGCTGAACACCTGTCTCAGAGCATTGTGGTGCCAGCATGATTTCCCCTAGTCTTTGCAACCTCTTGAACAGCCTGCATACCCACCTTCTACACACCTACCCCGCAACACCCACCCACTACACACCCATTTTCGGTTTTAATCAAATTTCTAGGTTTGTATGTTTGTTTAGGGTTGTTGGTGGGAGGAAGAATTAAAAAATAAAAGTCTTCAAAGCAGCTGTGTCTAGATGTTTCATGATCATTTTAGTGCATATCTCTTTTCTACGTCTTTCTGTGTGCAGTTACATCACCATTGATCTATTTGTTTTCTCACACTGAGACTGGGGCAGTTTGTGCAAAAGATACTTCCTTAGTTTATGGTACACCTTAGGATAGTTTGATCTTTATTTGCTCATAGCGCACTGACAGTGAATTGAATAGATTTTGTTTTTACTTCCTTTTATTTTAGCGGACAGGCAGGTCTGTGTACCTTTACTCAGTGCTCTTCCTGTGAGGTAGGATACATTGCAATCAGCACAGAAACGAACAGACAGAACGTGCCTGCAGGAAAACTGCTGAGCCACTTGTAGGACTGCTAATTATGCACTTAATGGTCTCAAACTTTCACAAGTTGGCTAATTTTCCTGTGTAGTGTGTAATCCTTTAAACACTTTGTGTTCTGACTGGCTCAGGTAAAAGTGTCAGGAGACCGATGTACCCAGAAGGCATTAGCTGATGCCCATAATGGTAATCATTCTGATTTTACTTATAAAAAACAGGTGCTGGGGTTGAAGTAACTATATCTAGGGCGCTACTTGCTGTCCTTTTCATACAACTTAACCAGTTTAAAAATACGTAGGCAGCAACATATAAATAAGGTTAATTTGCACACCCTCACAAGCACTTTCTAATTCCCCCAGGGTAAAGAATCTGAGTTGGTGCCTGGGAGTGAGAAAGTGGGTGCTGCATGTGATGAGTGGCTGGGAATTGGGAAAGACATATATCACCACTTCACATATCCTTCACTGTATTTGGGTCAAAATCATAGACTCCCTACATAATATTAATGAGGGGTCACCTTTACCACAGGGACAGCAGTGATTCAAGAAGAAGGCCCACCATTGGGTACTGGGCCTCATCTAAATAACCTGGATGAGCTGCCAATGCCTGTTGTGCCACCACAAGAAGAACAAGAAGGAAGGACTGTGATAGGACGGAGGGGGAGAGATTAAATGACAGATGTCATGGATCAGAATGTAAATGGAGTGCTAAATAGTTGTAGCAAAATACAAAGCATTGAGACCAGAGAGAGTGCTAATGGCAGAATAATGAGCAGCTCTGTATGAAAGCAAACACATGAAAAATAAGTTTAAGACTAGCACATGGCTAAAAAATAAATAATTAAAAAAGAAAATATATTAAAAAATAAAATTAAATTAAAAATAATAAATAAACAAAAAATAATGGGGCTCACGGTCTGAAATTATTGAACTCAATATTAAGTCTAGAAGGCTGTAGAGTGCCTAATCGGCAGATGAGGTGCTGTTCCTCGAGCTTGCGTTGATGTTCACTGGAACACCGCAATAAGCCGAGGACAAAAATGTGGGCATGAGAATAAGGTGGTGAATTAAAACTGCAAGCAACCGGAAGCTCGGGGTCATGCTTGCGGACCAAGTGGAGGTGTTCTGCAAAGTGGTCACCCAATCTGCGCTTGATCTCCCCAATGTAGAGGAGATCGCATTGTGAGCAGCGAATTGAAAGAAGTACAAGTAAATTGCTGCTTCACCTGGAAGGAGTGTTTGGGGCCTTTGATGGTGAGGAGAGAGGAGGTAAAAGGGCAGGTATTATACTTCCTGCGATTGCATAGGAAGGTGCCTTGGGAAAGGGACGAGGTGTTGGGAGTGATGGAGGAATGGACCAGGGTGTCACAGAGGGAATGATTCCTTCGGAATCCTAACAGGGGAGGCGAGGGTGTTTGGTGGTAGCATCGTCATGCTGGAGGTAGCAGAAATGGCGTAGGATGATCCTTTGGTTGTGGAGACTGGTGGGGTGGAAAGTGAGGACGAAGGGAATCCTGTTGCAGTTCTGGGAGGGAGGGGAAGGGGTGAGAACAGAAGTGCGGGAAATGGGTCGGACACGGTCTAGGGCCCTGTCAGGAATCATCGGTAGAGGAAAAAGGAAGTCATGTCAGAGGCGCTGTTCTGGAAGGTTGCATCATCCGAACAGTTGCATCGGTGACGGAGAATGGAGTTCTTACAGGGGGCAGGGTGTGAGGAAGTGCAGTCAAGGTAGCCGTGTCGGTGGGTTTATAATAAATACTAGTGGACAGCCTATCCCCAGATATGGAGACAGAGAAGTTAAGGAAGGGAAGGGAAGTGTCAGAGATGGACCATGTGAAGGTGAGAGAAGGGTGAAAATTGGAAGCAAAGTTGATAAAGTTTTCCAGTTCAGGGTGGGAGCAGGAAATGTTACCGATACAGTCATCAATGTACTGGAAAAAGAGATGGGGGAGGGGACCTGAGTAGGACTGGAACAAGGAATGCTCGACATATCCCACAAAATGACAGGCATAACTAGGACCCATAGCAACACCTTTTATTTGGAGGAAGTGAATGGAGTTGAATAAGAAGTTGTTCAATGTGAGAACAAGTTCAGCCAGGCAGAGGAGGGTGGTGGTGGATGGGGACTGGTTGGGCCTCTGATCAAGGAAGAAGTGGAGAGTCCTCAAACCGTCCTGGTGGGGGATGGAGGTGTAAAGAGATTGGATGTCCATAGTGAAGAAGAGGTGGTTAGGGCCAGGAAACTGGACAGACTCTTGATCGAGAATTTAAGCTTTGTGGCCCAAACCTTTCACACTGAATGTTAATATTTAAATGCTTGTTGGCAGTGCAGCCCCGTTATTTGGCTTTAAATCATGCTTTGTAAAATGGGCACACAACAAATTGGCCGCGCAACAAATTGATTTATCTTAGATTACAGCATTGTTTAGAATGAATGACAACATAGTAAATTACTTGAACACCATTCTGCATCGCCCATCGACAGGTCCAGGTCACAGTAATGTTTTGTGATGATTTGATATCCCTGTAGTCACGTTCCTGCTGGAGCGTGAGAACAATGCTCGACTCTGGTGACAACAGCCACCTCCAAACGACGCTCAGCCTTGGTGGCCCATGATCTAGCCAGACTAGACATTGATATAGCGGCCCTGAGTGAGGTCCACTTCTCGGAGCAAGGCAGCCTAACAGAACGCAATGCTGGCTACACCTTCTATTGGTCAGGTAGACCTCAAGGTGAACAACGCCTCTTCGGTGTCAGCTTCATGGTGAAGAAAACTATCGCCACTAAACTTTCAAGCATGAAAATCGGCCACTACGAACGCATCATGCCCCTGTGCCTGCCCCTCCAAGACCAGCAGCATGCAACCCTCATCAGTGTTTATGCTCCAACCCTGAAGGCTAACCCAGCTGACAAAGATAAGTTCTGCACAGATCTCCATGAACTCATCCAGAATGCACCTCCCAAGGACAAAATTATTGTCCTTTGCGATTTCAATGCCAGAGTGGGCTGTGACAGCCTGGCATGGAAGGGAGTGCTCAGAAACCATGGAGCTTGAAACTGTAATGAAAATGGATGTTTACTCTTGGAACTCTGTGCAGAAAAGCAGCTGTCCATAACCAACACCTTCTTTCAACAAAAAGATCGCTTCAAGACCACATGGATGCATCCCCGCTCTAAACACTGGCACCTGATAGATTACATCTTGGTGCACCAGTGTGACATAAAGGACGTCCTGTATACTAGAGTCATGCCCAGTGCTGACTGTCATACAGACCACCAGCTCATTTGTTCAAAGCTGAACTTCCACTTCAAGCCTAAACCCAAGAACAGGCCTAGAGACAACCCAAAGAAATTTCGAGTCAGCAACCTGCAAACCTCATCTTGCAGAGATAGATATCAAGCAACCTTACTGACTAGACTGGAACATCCTGATCTCACTGTTGATTCCACTCCAGCAGAACTCTGGGAACACATCAAAGCTGCAGTACTTCCAATGAGGTCATCGGACCCAGCACCAAGAAGAATAGGGATTGGTTTGATGAAAATGACGAGGAAATTCAAGTTCTGCTACAAATAAAAAGGTCAGTTCATCAGGCTCACCTGGCTCAGCTAGTCAGCCAAGAGAAAAAGACAGCCGATCGTCAAGCATGCAGCACCCTTCAATGTAAACTGAGGAACATCCAAAATGACTGGTGGATTGCACTTGCGGAAAAAACTCAACTGTACGCTGATACTGGCGACATAAGAAGTTTCTATGAAGCACTAAAATCTGTGTATGGACCCGCAAATCAAACCCAAAACCCCTTGAGGAGCGCCAATAGCAAGACCCTACACACCGACAAGGAATCAGTCCTGGATCACTGGTGGGAGCACTTTGAAACTCTCTTCAGCACCAAGTGCACAGTGCATGATACTGCCATCAATCGCATCCAACAACAGCCTGTCAAAGAAGAACTGGATGAGAGCCCAACTCTGGAGGAAACTGTGACTGCCATCAACCAGATGAAAAACAACAAAGCCCTGAGAGCTGATGGAATTCTACCCGAAGCCTTGAAGCATGGTGGCCCTGCCCTATACACCAAGCTGCATGAGTTTTTCATGGCCTTCGTGATGCCATTATCATCACCTTGTACAAAAACAAATGAGAAAAATTAGACTGCTCCTTTCTATTGCTGAGAAGATCCTGGCCAGAATACTTCTGAACAGGCTTGTGTCTACCATTGTGGAAGAAAACCACCCAGAGAGCCAGTGTGGTTTCAGAGCAAACAGAGGCACCATAGACATGGTATTTGCACTCAGACAATTACAAGAAAAGTGTTGTGAGCAAAACAAAGGCCTGTATGTCATTTTTGTAGACCTCACCAAGGCATTCAACACAGTGAGTAGAGATGGACTTCGGAAAATCCTTGAAAAACTTGGATGCCCACCCAGGTTCCTGGCCGCAATGAAGTAGTTTCATGAAAATCAGTACGGACAAGTCAAGCAAAACAGCGACCTCTCAAGTCTCTTCCATATCTCCAATGGTGTGAAGCAGGGATGTGTGCTGGCCCCGACCCTATTCACCATCTTTTTCAGCATGATGCTGCAGCAGGCAATGGAAGACTTTAAGGAGGGAGTTTACGTACGCTTCCGGACTGAGGGAGGTCTTTTCAACCTCAGGTGTCTTCAGGCTAACACGGAGACATAAGAAAAACTCATCAGTGAACTTCTTTTCTCCGGTGATTGTGCTCTCCTGGCCCACAGTCAGTCAGGCCTGCAACGTATAACGACACATTTTTGCGAGGCAGCACAACTCTTCAGACTAAAAATCAGCTTAAAGAAAACTGAAGTCCTGCGTCAGCCTGCACCCCAAGAGGAATATAGACCACCAAGCTTTGTCATCGAGGGAACCGAGCTGAATGCCGTCAAGCAATTTACTTATTTGGGGAGCGGCATCTCATTTGATGCCACCATAGACAAGGAAGTGGACCATAGATGCTTTGGAGAGGGTGCAGAGGAGGTTCACCAGGATGTTGCCTGGTATGGGGGGCGCTAGCTATGAAGAGAGGTTGAGTAGATTAGGATTATTTTCATTAGAAAGACGGAGGTTGAGGGGGGACCTGATTAATGTCTACAAAATCATGAGAGGTATAGACAGGGTGGATAGCAAGAAGCTTTTTCCCAGAGTGGGGGATTCAATTATGAGGGGTCACGAGTTCAAAGTGAAAGGGGAAAAGTTTAGGGGGGATATGCGTGGAAAGTTCTTTACGCAGAGGGTGGTGGGTGCCTGGAACGCGTTGCCAGCGGAGGTGGTAGACACGGGCACGATAGCGTCTTTTAAGATATATCTAGACAGATACATGAATGGGCAGGAAGCAAAGAGATACAGACCCTTAGACAATAGGCGACATGTTTAGCTCGAGGATCTGGATCGGCGCAGGCTTGGAGGGCCGAAGGGCCTGTTCCTGTGCTGTAATTTTCTTTGTTCTTTGTTCTTTGTTCATAGGCTCTCAAAAGCAAACAGAACATTCGGCAGACTATTCAAACGAGTGAGGAGCAACCACAGCCTCCGAGCACAGACCAAACTCAAAGTGTACAAAACCATAGTCCTCACCACCCTTCTGTACGGCAATCTGCTGGTCATGGATAGGCCTGACTAGCCACCAGCGGACCTGCAACCGATGACTACAACCTTCAAAACATCTTGGTCCATGAAGAAATGCCAAGAGAGAATCAGGAAGATGTGTGATAAGCAGTGAGTTCAATACTTTGACAACT
The DNA here is from genome assembly GCF_036365525.1 of Heterodontus francisci. Lineage (NCBI taxonomy): Eukaryota > Metazoa > Chordata > Chondrichthyes > Heterodontiformes > Heterodontidae > Heterodontus > Heterodontus francisci. Next base: position 50,583,585 of record NC_090376.1, on the reverse strand, counting down.
CTTTGTGGATTCACTTTACTGGTGGAAAAGTTGCAGGACCTGAACAGGCTGGCAAACCTATGTTATTGAAATGAGGCCTGGACCCTAATTTTGGGATAGTCACAGACCTCCCAGTTAGGGTGCTGGCTCCATGTATGCTGTCAATTATGGATCTGAAAACAGGCCATAATCAATTTCCACTCCATTACTATAACTCACCCCCATTTATAATTACAATCAGCCTTGTTGCTCTTTGCTCTCTTTGCCAAGTCTGGTATATATATTTTTGTGACCAGAATTGCACCTTGTTTGCTCCAACCAGTGTACATTGGAGCTGCTGCATGGCATTGGAGTGAGGGTATTGAAAATGGCCTTCTTTTCAAAATAACTCCAAAGTACAAGGCAAAGCAAATTCAACTGTGGGCCTGCTAATCCAAGCTTTGGAAATCAGTTCCAAAGGGAGCAGTCGTTAATCAGACCAAATGACTCCTTCTAAATGCTGTGGGAAATATGTTTGATTGATTGAACAGGTTTTTACACAAGGGTGCTCTAAAATGTAAGGAAAGCACTTAAGCCAGGCTGACACCTCCCCCTTGAATGTAGAAAAGGGAAAAAAGCTTATCTTTGATCTGCCTGCATCTTGAAAGTGGCCCCACGAAACACTTCTCTTTCTTCTTTGTTATGCACAGACGTTTTAAAATCCAAACTTTCAACTATACCTCATCCTTTTCCAATAATTAGAACAAAACTAGCACCTGGTTGCCTACAAACTAAATTATCAGCTTAGTCACAGACTGGGGGCTAGAAATTGGATAAGGCCCATTAGTGGGCCCAGGAATCACGCTGCAGATTAGCCCGTGCCTGATGGAAGTTATGAAGGCAACACACAAACTTCGTGCCGTCTGCTCATTTCCAATGATTGTGCTTTCAGCCCATCATTAGACGCGCTACTGAGTGGCTGTACACTCAGCAGGGGGCCCAGGTTCATGTAAGGCCAGCAACATTTAAAGCCAGCCTGCACGTCTTAAAGGGGAGGTGCATTTTCTGGCTGCAGCAGGGACTGGAAATGGCTGGGAAAGACTTTCAGAGCTGGAAGAAACCTGAGCAATGGAGCAGCAGGTCGGAGAAAGGGCTCCTACTTTCTTAGATGCAGCATTGGAGATCTTAGTGCAGGAGGTAGAAAGGAGTAGTGGTCATCTTTCTGTAGGGAGCCAAAAGGCCCTCCAGATATACACAGAGGTCAATGCCAGGAGTCTTTTTTTCACACAGAGAGTGGTGGGGATCTGGAACTAACTGCCAGATAGGATGGTAGAGGTAGAACCCTTCATCACAATGCACTTGGATATGCACTTGAAGTGCCATAACCTACAAAGCTACAGGCCAAGAGCTGAAAAATGGAATTAAGGCTGTATAGCACTTTTTCAGCTAGCACAGACACGATGGGCTGAATGACCTCCTTTTGTGCCATAAATCTTTATGATTCTATCATGCTGTGACTGTAACTGAGTGAAATAAAAAAAAACAATATTCACAATAAACCTCTGGAACTAATAATACACATTTTTACCTCTGTACACACTGACTGGCTACCACAAGAGGATTGTGCTAATTTTAAAGGAGGTGATTAAAGGGAGCCTGCCCTTAAACATTATAATCATGGTAGGAAATAAATTGCCAATCAGTGGGTAAGTAGGAAGTAGGAGGTAAGAAGATGTAAAGACAGGGAAAGAATTCAACAAATTTGGTTTCTGCTTTACTTGTATTTTCAGAGTACAGATGGATTATGACTCAACTGCTATTTGTTTAACAAGGCATATCTGTACAGCCGAAACAATGTTTAATTTTTTAACCTCCAAAGGGATTCTGAGCAGTCATAACAGAACTGCACAAATGAGCAGCCAGGATCATCTGATTCCTAACTCCTGCCCCACGGTCACTAATTCTATCATGGTAGCTAAGGTATTCCAGCACCAGCCCAGATACACCCTCATGGGAGGATTTAGTTAGCGAGAGACAGAGTGATTTACACTTGATGAAACTCTGAGTACAAGTGAGTAGGAGGACGAGGAAATGGAAGGTCATCAGAAATTTTCTTAAGGGGTTCTCCTGATGGTTCACTGTAACTTTGCTGAAGTGCCTATCCAGGGTTTCCCCTGATCTTTCACCAACGTTACGACAGCTGATCAGCAGAACACCTGAGGAAATTCTCCGTGAACCTAAGAATCATTCATTCTCACAGGCTGGAGAAATGACCATCCTTGGCTGAAGAGCCTGGGAATCCAGAACTCAGTGGCTTAGTCTTGAAAAAAAAACAATGATTTGGTTTCATCGATCTCATGGTCAGCCAGTTGATTCCATGTCTGCATTTGAGATGATGCTATAATCGAGCAGACTACATGCATCTACAGCACATGCAGGAGGTTTGTCATGGCTTGCAGAACACCCTGGAAAGTGTGGCAGACATAGAAACGTAGAAAAATAGGAGCAGGAGTTGGCCATTCGGCCCTTCGAGCTTGCACCACCATTCAATATGATCATGGCTGATTGTCCAAACTCAGTACCCTGTTCCCGCTTTCTCCCCGTATCCCTTGATTCCTTTAGCCCTAAGAAATACATCTAACTCTTTCTTGAATATATTTAATGATTTGGCCTCAACAGCTTTTTGTGGTAGAGTAGGTTCACCACTCCCTGGGTGAAGAAATCCCTCCTCATCTCAATCCTAAATGGCTTACCCCTTATCCTTAGACTGTGACCCCTGGTCCTGGACTACCCCCCCCCCTCCGCCATCCAGAACATTCTTCCTGTATCTAGTCTGTCCAGTCCTGTTAGAATTTTGTAGGTTTCTATGAGATTCCCTCTCATTCTTCTAAACTCCAGACCAGGAGGTATAATTGACAACACCTTGCTGGAGGAGATAATAAAGACAGTGGTAGCTTTTGGAACAGCAGCTACCACAGCTTCAATAGATGCTTCAAAGCAACAATTTCACGAGGTTTCCTGGAATAATTTGGACCACTTGGTCTGTTCTCACTCTGACCAATAGCACATGTGAGTCTGTGCCTTCCACCCAGTGGACTGTAAGGAGTGGTCATCATACATATTCTCATTTGCTGTGATTGGCGTTAACTCTTAGATCTAGGCTACTCTAACTCAGTGTGGCAGTGAGCAAACAATATCAGTTCATAAGAGACACAGAAGATGTTTAAAGAAGAAAAAGCACCATAATAGTCTGAGTGTGAGAGCAGTTCTGTTGAAGAGAAATGGAATACAATTGAAGGGCAACTTATTCAGTGGGATGGGAGAGAAAGCACATTTATATAGTGCCTTCCATGACCTGAGGACATCCCAAACTGCTTTACTGCCAATGAAGTACTTTTGGAGCGCTGTCTCTGTTCTGATGTAGGAAACGCGGCAGCAAATTCGCGAACAACAAGCTTCCATAAACAGCCACATGAAAATGACCAGATAATCTGCTCTTTGTGATGCTGATTGAGGAATAAATATTGGCCAGGGCACCAGGCATAACTTCCCTGCTCTTCTTTGAAATAGTGCCATGAGATCTTTTTGTCCACCTGAGAGAACAGACAGCACCTCGGTTGGGGTCTCATCTGAAAGACAACACCTCTGGCAGTGCAGTACTCCCTCAGTACTGCACCGAAATGTCAGCCTAAGTTTGTGTGCACAAGTCTTGGAATAGGATTTGAACCCACAGCCTTCTAACTCAGAGACAAGGGGGAGAATTTTCCAAGGCTTTAGGAGGCGGGTTCAATGGTGAGCAGGGTGGGAGAGTCCTGGACAGTGATGTCAGATTGGGATCCTGACATGATCCCGCCCTCTTCTGGTTTTCCCCAGAGCAGTATTGAAGAAGGGCAGGGAACCCGCCTTGTATCTGTCGGATAATTAATTAAGAGGTTGTTGAGATTGTTAAACCAATATGAGGTGCTTTAGTACTGAATCCTGGATTTCCCAGCTATGGGCTGGGATTTTACAGGGATGGCTGAGGTCCCACCACTGGGGCCGAAAGCAGGACATGAAGCCACTTCAGCTGGTGGCAGGACTCTGGGAGGCATATTGGTGGTGGTCAATTGAGTGGCGCCACTGGAGACACCATCCCAATTAAGGACAGCAGCCTGTCGCAAAGAGCTGCCGGCCCAATCAGGGGACTGGCAGCTCAGCAGCCTCAGCAGTGCCATCGCTAGCAGTGGCCATTGCTGAGGCTGCAACTCCAGGGAGAGGGCACCTCAATGGCCAAGGAGTGCTCAAAGTGGGGTTGGGTAGCTGGGGCCTGGCAGATAGGCCCTGGCAATCGGGGAGGGGGGGTTTGCTGAGAGAAGGTGGCTTCGTTGCACAGGGGCAACCATTCCCGCAGGGGCGCCCTGCTCGGGACATGGAGTGTCCCTAAAGGAGGCCCCCTAACCCCAGAGTCTGCTGGGAGGCTGCTAGGTTTCACTTGGTGGTCTCCCCATGCAACAGTGGACCTTCACCCCGACGTGGGCAAAACGCCTTAATTAGCTTTAATTAGCCACTTAAGTGGCTCAATTGGGGTCTGGGCAGGCGGCTGATCTACAAACCTTCCCGTCCCTGGCAAAATGGCATGGAAATGGGATGATGCTGGGCACCCCCCTCCCCCCTCCTTCACCATTTTGCCATCCCCCCCAGCTCCCAGTCCATCACCAGAGGCCTGGTAAAATTCCGGCCATGGAATTTGTTTCCTGACCTATCAGCAATGCGACAGTGCACAGGTGAGTATACAGTGGGAAGAACTTCATCTGTAAAACTGACAGGCTGGGAAACCCTTGATCAGTGAAACTGAAGAGCTCCAGTCATGGCCAGGTGAGAGACTACGATTCAAAACACATCTTCTCTCAGAGAATGTTTTCACTGTTTGACTGGTGAATGCTCTCTGCTTGGAAGGCACTTCATCTATCTAGCACTTCACTCATCTTCAGCTGCACTTCCCTGCTGCCTGCCTTCATCACAGCATGCGATCAGCTTATGCAGCTTCACCTTCCACCTCTGGTAAAAGTCAAGAGCAGAGGCTATACCACCACCGACTGCTCCAGCAGCAGCAGGAGCAACACCCCAGTAGCTGCACCAACTGCCTTCTCCTCAGCCACATGCCCCTCCACAGGACAGAGGGGATGGACACCGACATCCGGCTGGAAGGAGGCAAAACCCCAACATAGGATCTACAGGGACAGCTTTCGACATGTCTGAGCTCCAGTGCCTCGGGAAGCTCAAGTTCTCATGGCAGGTCATTGCTGCCATCTGCCATTTCCTTGAATAACCTCCTTCCAGATGGAGCAAGTGCCCATCACTGGAGGGCCACCCACTCCCACCCCACCTCACCCCCCCAGGTCTTTGCCTCTCGTGAAGTTGTGTGCTGTCTTCTGCAAAGAGACAGGTAGGGAGGTAAATTGGCCATTATAAATTGCCACTAGTATAGGTAGGTGGTAGGGAAATATAGGGACAGGTGGGGATGTGGTAGGAATATGGGATTAGTGTAGGATTAGTATAAATGGGTGGTTGATGGTCAGCACAGACTCGGTGGGCCGAAGAGCCTGTTTCAGTGCTGTATCTCTAAACTAAACTAAACTAGAGAAAGTGGAGGTGTGAGTGTTCATGATGGCTTGTATGCCAAGGAGGGAGGGACACCATTTGTAGAGGGTGACTGTGTGGCATGGGTGCGATAGGGCAATAGGCTGAAGCTGAGTGTGAGTGTTGGGTTCTCAGTTGGGGATGTGAAGTGCCTGCAGAGAGAGGAATGAGTGGAGCTAGAAGCTTGTTGTTCTGAGGCAAGCTGTGCAGGAGAATGCTGGGCAAGCCAGTGTGTGGGGGGTTGGCACCTGAATGTGTTATGCCACTCATCTTTCCTGTCCTATTGAGCTCTTGAGCCTCTTGGAGCACGGTCTCCTGGTGGGAGGGATCACACTCATGCTGCTGAATTCCTCGCTCACTCCAATCCATGCTTGCTTGGTTGAAGAGGTTATCCTCTTCCTCCCCTCCTTGAGAAAATCCCCTCACTGCAGTCTGTAGTGTTTGATCGATCAGGGTTTGATTGTAACAGTCTGTCCATTTTCTGTGTTCACTGTGTTGGATTCTTAAGCCTTTGGGTGGAGCTGCTGAGTGAAAGTGAAACTAAGACAGACAAACTGTTAGAAGCTTCCACAGAACATACTGCTCTGATTGTATTGAAATCCTATAAGAACCTCTACAGTTAAAGTCTTGTAAATGAACCTGTTGGTTATTTAACACAAGTGTGATATCTGCATTGCTCTGAGTTAAATCAGATATCACAAATTAAACCCAGTAATCCAGCATAAACATAACAAAAATGTGGCAACAAAGACGATTCAACAAAATCTAATGTTACCTGTTCCAGAACCTTTCCTTCCGACGCCAGTAAATCCTTCTTTGTGTTGAGACCAATGGATTTTGGGGTTCAAGACCTACTTGCTCGCTGTGGGGATGGAAAACCCAGATATAGCAGCAAACTGTAAGAAAGTGATATTTGAACATTGTCTAGGAGCAGAAGAACAGCGAGTCTTGGAGCAGCTCACAGAAGATACGTCTACGTTTGATGTGGCAATTAGTGCTCTCGAAAAATATTTTGGGCCAAAGAAAAGTGTGATGATAGAGCAATATGCATTCTGCCAGAGATCCCAGGGACATGGTGAGCCCATTAAACATGACAGCATTGCTGCAATTGGCAGCTACATGTAAATTTGGCACATTAACCAACGAACTAATTTGTGACCAATTAATTGAAAAGACTTCAATTCCACGAATTAGGGCACGTCTTCTCCTGGAGGAGGATGATTTAACCTTGGAAAAAACCACAACCTTAGCAGTCCAGATCGAATCTGCCATGTTAGATTCGAAGAGGTTACACACGCATGCACCCTTAGACTCAGGATTGCAGACAGAGCTTGCCCAATCGCTTCGGTGCAAGGGTTAAGGCCAAGAAGACTTCAGCTACCTCATCAAAATGTGCTGCATCACGGTCAGTTACCTTCAAAACTGTGCCCAAATTGTGGAAATCTTCATCAAGTCACAATGCCATGTCCAGATCGAGGGATAAAATGTAACTCATGTTTAAAGTGGAACCATTTTGCAAAGATGTGCAGGTCGTCAAAAGAAAAGACTTCATCAGTTCTTCCTGAGAGTGACGGACAACATGTATATTCCATCGTAAAAATTAAAGCACCAGGTCACTTTAAGGAGTGCTCAGTTGAGATTGCAGGCATCTCAGTGTCACTTCTTACTGAGGTTGGCCCAAAAGTATCAATTTTGAGTGAAAAAGTCTACCATCAGTATTTTTCACAATTTCCTCTCACTCCTGCAACAGACACTCTTCTATCTTACGACAACACTATCATTCCAGTTTCGGGGATGATCACAGTTCCAGTATGCTATAAAAAAGTCACCCTAGTTAGGTTCACTTTCTATGTAGCTAAAGGCTGAAGCCTTATGGGGGTAAACCTTTTCGATAGGCTTGGATTCAAACTTGAAGACTCCACCGGAGCACACATTAATGGGATTGATGATGCAGATTATACACGCCAGTATGCTTCCTTATTTACTGGATTTGGAGAGATCAGAGGGTACTGTCATGCTCCTCGCGTTGACACATTAATTCAACCACTTTCACAAAGTTTGAAACAGTTGCCGTTTGCAATCCATGCTCAAGTGTCACAGGAGTGAAAGGACTAGAAGCATATGGTATCATTGAATGAATCGACTCATCGCCATGGATATCAAATCTAGACATTGCACAACGAAAAAATGGTGAACTTAGACTATGCATTGACCTAAAGGCAGTCAACAAAGCTATCATACCGGACACATATCCACTTCCTACAATTTAAGAACTGTCAGCATCATTTCATGACTCCACAGTCTTCACAAAGCTTGATATGCGACGGACATATCTTCAGATACCTCTAGCAGAACAGAGTCGATATCTTACAGCTTTTGTTACTCATGAAGCTGTGTTTCAGTACTGCAGAGTACCATACAGACTAACTTCAGCACCTAGCGGATTCCAGAAGATAGTTTCTTCAGTCTTGTCGAATGTTGAGGGAACGTTCAACCTACTTGACGATGTTGTTGTCCACGGAAGGGGCAAACCTGAGCAGTGCTCACTTGACATGTAAAACACAATTTGACGCTCAACAAGGCCAAATACATATTTGCGGCACCCAAGATTGACTTTCTAGGTTACAGAGTGATAGCAGCTGGAGTAAAGCCTACACACGACAAGGTCAAAGCCCTTCATGCACTTCCAACACAGTCTAATGTGAAAGAATTGGCATCATTTCTAGGTACTACAAAATTCTATCATAAATTTGTTCCTAATTACGCAGAAATTGCAGAGCGTCTTCAGAAGCTACTTCGTAAAGAGGCTCAATGGGAATGGACTGTCGCACAGCAATCAGCAATTGAAATGTTAAAGGCAAAGATAGCATCTCCACCAGTCCTCGTGCATTTCAGCCCACATGCAGAAATGTATGTCACAACAGGTGTGTCGGGAACTGCAATTGGAGCTGTATTCTCACAGTCCATTGATGGACGCGAACGACCAGTAGCTTATGCGTCACGCCCGTTGTCGGACACGGAATGTAAATATTCTGCTGGAGAGCGGGAAGCACTAGCCTGGATCTATGCATGTGAACATTGTTACATGTATTTTTCTGGTAGAAAGTTTACTCTTCGCACCGATCACCAAGCGTTGACTACATTATTAGCTATGTCAGCATTAGGTCATCGACCTCTATGCACCTACAGATGGTCAGATCATCCACATCAGTATAACTTCGAGGTCGAGTACCTTGCGATTTCACCCAACTGAGTAACGGATATGCTTAGCCATAATTCTGTCGCAGATAGTGTTAGCGATAGTAAAGCAACTTGCGACGTTGAAGACTACGTGACTGCTGTGATTTCGCACGTGACCGCGAATCTTGTTACATGAGAGGAGTTGGAGACAGTCAGCAGCAAACGACATACTACAGCTAGTAAGTCAATACCTCAAATGTGAATGGCCTTGTGATATAGCGGAAGAACTAATCCCATTTTACAGAGTACGCAACTGTCATGTTAGGCCCCTGCCAAGAATGAGGCACATTAATTTTGTCATGAACATTGATTTTAAACTGTTACTAGAGTGAAGAAGACTCATTAAACAGATCAGCCGTGGCTGGAACATACATTTGCATATTAATAGACAGTGTTTGGAAGGACAAAGCAGCCATTCCCTGACTTTCAACCCACAATGGACTTTTGATCACCAGACGTTGAAGGTGAGGGAGCTCGCATTCCAGCCTGACTGCTAAGATGGCCGAATACACAAACAGACATGATCAAACCAGTTAATCATATAACTAACCTGCTGGGTAACCTGAGTTTTTTTGAATTTGTACAAATAATTTGGGCAGAAAGCAGAATGCTGCTGGATTGAAGCAGACCTCCTCTGCTGTTTGTCTGCTCCCATCTCTTTCTCACAAGCCTCTGAATCCACTGAAGACACATGAAACCCCAAGAGAGAAAAGACTCCTACAGCAAACAAAGTTTAAGAAGAATACTGGGCCCCAATGAAAAGCAAGATCTACCTACAATCAAGGACTCTACAGTGAGCTCGAAGGACCATAACAACAACTCTTCAGATATTGCCTCAAATTTTTCCACTTTATTTTTCTTCTGCTCTTTTAAGTTTAACAAATTTCAACTTTTCTTCTTTAAACCTAAGAATGCCTGATGTGCTGGTTTCTTTGCCTTATAATTGGAAAGCGGTGAACAAGGATTCACCAAGGGGGAGCTAAAAACACGGTGTGTTTAAAATTAAGCCCTGTTACCGCAAGACGAGGTGAAGGCTGAGAGGAACCCTTAGACACCTTTCTCACCGGGTCGTAACAGAAATTTGGGTGCTAGAGTCCATAATTGATCCACAGACAAATGAGAGAAATTGGAAGTGGGAAGCTAAATTGTTCCCAATCAAAAAAAGAGCAAGATTTCAATACAGGTTTTCTTGTGGTTGTGTGTGCTTGAATACTAACATGTCTGTGACTGAAGCTAGTAGCTCCCCAAGCCAGCGTGAAGTAACTTTGGATAAGTTAAAATCAATGTCTATGGAGGAGTTGAGAAAAATGACTTGGGAACTGTGGGATCACTATACATGGTAAGGCTAGGAAGTCTGAACTCCTAAGGCTAGTGGGCCACCATTTTTCCCTCGAATCTGAAGAAGCAGAAGCAGTGTTAGAAGCAGAACCAGACAGGGTAATACTAGAAAAGATACAATTGGAACAGAGGAAACTTGAATTAGAAGGGAGGGAAAGAGAAACAGAAAGGGAGAGACAGGAAAAAGGGAGAGGCAGGAGAGGGAGAAATAAAGAGCCTTCCCAAAGAAATGTGAAGAAAAAGAAAGACAGGAGAAGGAACGAGAGAGAGAGGAGAGAGAAAGAGAATGAATATTTTGGAAGGAATGCGAAGAAAGCGAGCTGAAGCGGCTTGAGTTAACTAGGGGGCAACAGAGTAACCCCAGTGAAAGCATGGCCAATATGGAGCAGCATAATTCAGGGCTGGGTACAGAATTGCTAAAACTAGCTCAGTTCATTCCAAAATTCAATGAGGAAGATGTAGAAGAACTTTTTGTGTCCTTCGAGAAACTGGCAAGGCAGCTAAAATGGCCAGCTGAGACCTGGCCTATTTTACTACAAAGCAAGCTAACTGGAAAGACCCATGAGGTTTATTCCCTGTTGCCAGATGAGAGTTCATCAAATTAAGAACAGATCAAAAATGCTATCATCGGGGCATATGAATTAGTACCTGAAGCCTATCGCCAAAAGTTTAGAACCCTCAATAAGCAAGCTAATCAAACTTATCTGGAGTTTGAAAGAAGTAAGCAGCTGATTTTTGACCAGTGGCTGAGGGCTCTTAAAGTACAGCTCAGCTATGAGAATCTCAGAGAAGTAATTCTGTTAGAGGAATTTAAACACTCTCTCCCACTCTCCATAAAGACCTAAGTAGAGGAGCAGCAGGTCCAGAGAGTCCAGCAAGCGGCCGTTCTGGCCGATGAGTTTGCTTTAATTTATAAGTCAGCTTCCCAGAGGAGAACCTTTCCTGGTCACCCCCACAAATCCGAAAAGGACAAAGTGTGGGAAGATGATAGAAGCCCAAACCCTGGAAGAGAAAGGAAAGTAGGAGACACAGGGGGCCCTCCTCTAGCCAAAAAGGAAGGCGCTGTGAGCAAGGCTGAGACCCAGAGACCTGAGTGCTTCCATTGTAATAAAGCAGGGCATTTAAAAGCAGACTGCTGGAAACTAAAGTGAAAAACTAAAGTGAAAAAAGGGTTAATCAGGGCACACCCGCTCAGTGAAGATGGGACCCTGATGGAAAGCACAGCAGAACAAGCTGTGGCTTTAACTGCAGTAAGAGTGTGACCCAGGAAGCTTATGGGTGCAAGTGCAGGAAAATTTAATAGGATTCCTGAAGGTTATCAGGGTTTTGTGTCCAAAGAGAAAGTATCCCCATACTCCAAGAGTGGGGCAAGCAAGCCCATAGTAATTCTCAGGGACACAGGGGCCACTAGATCCCTTTTACTGGGAAAAGGCCTGACCTTTCTCCCAGAGAGTGCGGTGAACACCAAAATGGTGGTGAATGGTATTGGAGGGCAGTGTATGCATGTACCTGTACACAGGGTGCACCTGGAGTGCGACCTAGTTTCGGGACTGGTGACTGTAGGGATTGCCCTAGTTTGCCTGTGGATGGGATTGACCTGCTCCTAGGTAATGATCTGGTGGGGGTGAAGGTGGTAGCCCCCCCAATAGTGAAAGACTGCAGGAGGTCAGAGAGACAGGGCAGTGGCAGGAGATAGACCCTTGCAGTTTCCCTGAATGTGTAGTGGATCAGGCCATGATCAAACCAGCTCCCCCAGAGGAGACTGCATTGGCACTGCAGGCAGATGACTATGAGATCTGCCTGTCCGAGACTTTCTTTGGAAAGTTAGGAGACCCAGGGAATGAATTAAATGGATTTTCCCTAACTGAGGCTCAGCGAGCTGACTGAGTATTGTGAGAGTTAGCACAGGCTGCCCAGTCTGAAAGTAAAGCAGAGGGAGGTCCTGATTGCTACTATTTAAAGAATGGGATACTGATGAGGAAATGGAGATCTCCTCACAGACCTGAGAGCAAGGAGTGGACAGTGATTCACCAGTTCATGGTGCCGCAGAGGTACCGAAGAGAAATTCTAAGAAGAGCACATGAGACTACAGTGGGTGTACATGCCGGTGTACGAAAGACCAAAGCCCACATAAGACAGCAGTTTGACTGGCCAAAACTACACAAAGATGCGGTGGAGTACTGCAGGAGTTGCCACATGTGCCAGGTTGAGGGGAAACCCCAACCTACAGTGAAACCTGCACCCCTAAGTCCTGTACTGGTGTTTGGAGGACCCTCCAGCAGAGGGCTGGTGAACTGTAAGGGACCCCCGCCGAGAACAAAAAGGGGCAGGCAGGCATGAGGCTGGCAAAAGGTTAAACAGAGAAGGGGAAAATGTAACCAAGAGGGCAGGTTATAGGAAGTCCAGGAGGAATCCCAGATGATATCTCTGACTGTCCGGTCAGCCAACCCTGAAAAAAATGAAAAATTAGACCCCACATCCTCCTACGTAAATGCAAACACTAGAAGTACCCCACCAGAGTTGCTAACAGCATTTACAGGAACCTGCAGAGACAAAGAATGATCTCTAGGAGGCAGAGAAACATGAGGGTGATGCCCCACCTAGCCAAAGTGCCACAGGGGAGTGCAGTAGAATCCGCACAAATACCTGCAGGCAGGAGTGTCCTCTGGGACAAAGGGGAGATTTGCAAAGTATCCTCCTCCGTAGTCAGAAAAAAAGCGAACCACCCATCCCCTGAAGTCAAAAGCCTTTGCATGACTCAGCAAAGCACTGAAAGAGTGTTCAGGATAGACCGCCCACTACTGACTTTTTTTAAAATTACCTCAGAAGGAACAAAGACCCTAGGCAGCCATGAAAATGGGCAAATGGAAGGGAAACTTCCCAAAAAAAACCCCACATTTTTATTGGGATGCCAAAAGGGGCCACTGGCATCAAGCGAAGACAGGCTGTAATAAGTTTTAGGATTTATGAATGAATGGGAATGAATGAGAGAAATGCATGGGTTTTTTTCTGTATCTTCCATTTTTCTCTCGACCCTTTTAATGAATTGCACCTTTTCTCAAATCGCATTTGATTACGTTGGGTGTGGAGATGTCATGCTAGGTCCTGCCAAGAATGAGGCACATTAATTTTGTCATAAACATTGATTTTAAACTGTTACTGGAGTGAAGAAGACTCATTAAACAGATCAGCCATGACTGGAAAAGACATTTTGCATATTAACAGACAATATTTGGAAGGACAAAACAGCCATTCCCTGACATTCAACCTACAATGAACTTTTGATCACCAGATGTTGAAGGTGGGGGAGCTCGCATTCCAGCCTGATTGCTAAGATGGCCAAATACACAAACGGACATGGTCAAACCAGCTAGTCACATGACTAACCTGCTGGGTAACCTGAGTTTTTTTGAAATTGTACAAACAGTTTGGGCAGAAAGCAGAATGCTCCAGGACTGAAGCAGACCTCCTCTGCTGTCTGTCTGCTCCCATCTCTTTCTCACAAGCCTTTGAATCCACTGAAGACACATGAAACCCTAAGACAGAAAAGTCTCCTGCAGCGAACATGTTTTAAGAAGAATACTGGGCCTCAATGAAAAACAAGTTCTATTTCCAATCGAGGACTCTACAGTGAGATCAAAGGACTGTAACACCAACTCTTCAGATATTGCCTCAAACTTTTCCACTTTATTTTTGTTCTGCTCTTTTTGCCTCTATTTGCATGTGTGTATTGCGTACGCATGCTAGCATGGGACGCGTCGTGTATCCGTAGGCCTTAAGTGGTTATTGACACCTCTGCTAAGGGAAAAAGTTTCTTCCTATCTGCCCTATCTATGCCCCTCATAATTTTGTATACCTCAATCAGGTCCCCCCTCAGCCTTCTCTGTTCTAAGGAAAACAACCCTAGCCTATCCAGTCTCTCTTCATAGCTGAAATGCTCCAGCCCAGGCAACACCCAAGTGAATCTCCTCTGCACCCTCTCCAGTGCAGTCACACCCTTCCTATAGTCTGGCGACTAGAACTGGACACAGTACTCCAGCTGTGGCCTAACTAGCGTTTTATACAGCTCAATCATATCCTCTCTGCTCTTATATGCTATGCCTCGGCTAATAAAGGCAAGTATCCCATATGCCTTCCTAACCACCTTATCTACCTGTGCTGCTGCCTTCCGTGATCTATGGACAAGTACACCAAGGTCTCTCTGACCCTCTGTACTTCCTAGGGTCCTACCTTCCATTGTATATTCCCTTGCCTTGTTAGTCCTCCCAAAATGCATCACCTCACACTTCTCAGGATTAAATTCAATCTGCCACTGTGCTGCCCATCTTACCATCTCTCAATGGATGTGATCTAGCATCCTCTTGCACTTGACCCTTGATAATGGTTCTATTTAGGAAGAAGCTGTGCAGTATGTAACAGACTACCAGGAGGTTTGATATTTTGGTGCATCTAAAAATCAACAACTCCCTGATCACTTCAAGCATCTTTGTTTCATTACTTCATTGATAGTTTCCACCATATTCCTGGTGGCTGCATGTGCTTCATTATATTACTGTTAATTTTATTGTGTGGCTGTCTCATGAGCCAGTGCTGAATTGGACATCCTTGGTCTTTGAGGAGGCACCTGGCCCTTTGAGTAGAGTGATAGCATAGACTGACGTAAATTAAAGGCATCATGACTATATCAGGTGGCTGGTATTCACATGAATAATGTTTGTGGCATAGTAATGAAATAAAATATCTTTATGTTCTTGAAGATTATGGGATTGGGGGTAGGAGCTTTACGACCACATTTATGCCATCAATAATTTGGGAAAACCTGCCACATGAAAAAGTGCAGTGTTCTGTCATGTTGTTGGCAGCTTTCTATGGGGAAAGTAATGAAGGAGTTTGCCTTGGCAAACAAGGCATTTGTTCCCTGACTTACGCATTGATACACTCTTCTGATTGAAAAATGTGGCATCTATCCCTTGGTGTTATTTGAAAGGATTCAGTAGGGAGAAAGACTTGGCCATCAGTAGAGCAGTCCTATAATGGAACTTACCTGAAAGTCTAGTTTGAGGTCACAGCATAATTCTATGACAGCCTCTCAGTGAAGCATAGATGGAGGAAACAGATTTCATCAGAACTATTTAAGTAGCTGTGCTTTCATCTACAGACATCAAGTGTGGTTGAGTAAGGGCGGGTGCAGGTAGTATACCTCAGCTGTAAATGGACCTCCCCATCATTCATCCCTCAGATACTCTTCCTTTTCCAAAAAAAAGTGGAAAAGCTATATACAATGAGGACTGCTGACCTTCTGAACTATGGTCATGCTCTTTACATTTCAGCTGCCGCCAAGCCAAAGGTAGAGAATAAAGGTCTGTAAATAAATTCAACAAAAGCAAAAACTAGTGCAAATAACAAATATAATTACACACGTCGTTCCAAAAGAGGTACTGCAGCAAACCAAACCTCTGCAGCTAATAATGGCATGTACTTTGAGTGCAATCTGGAAGAGGGCTGGGCATATCTTAAATCAGTGCTTATTTTAAATAAGTGCTCAACAACTTCAGTTTATTTCTGGTCTTAAAAAAAGTCTACCTATTGCAGATAACAGGTCATTTATAGGGTAGATTTTTCAAATTTACCCTTTGAGTTTCCTTCTTTAATAGTATGTGGCAGGATTTTGGGTAGGGTTTGGATTAATGGGTACCCAAAGATTTGCCTGTCCGTTACAGAAAATCCTGCAGAACCTGCTGATCTCATTGCCAAAACTTGCAAATTCATAATTCATAAATTCATAAAATCTGTGCTTACAAACATAGAATTTGAAGGTTCAATGAGACTATTGAATGAAATGAGTAACAGGCTTCAGGACATGAAATAGGGTTTGAGTAGAATATACCACCACAGCAGATGGTGGAATTTAAATTCAATTAATTAATAAATTCAGTTAATTAAAATAAAATTCTGCAATTGATAGCTAGTGTCAGTTTCATAGCACCACTACTTTCATTAATTGTTGTAAAAATCTATCTGGTTCACTCATGTCCTTTAGGGAAGGAAATCTGCTGTCCTTACCTGGTCTGGCCTACATGTGACTCCAGACCCACAGCAATGTGGTTGACTCTTAACTGCCCTCTGAAATGGCCTAGCAAACCATTCAATTGTCAAGGACAATTAGGGATGGGCGACAAATGCTGGCTTACCAGGGATGCCCACATCCAATGAAAGAATAATAAAAAAACTGCTCTCTGTGTATCAGGTGAGAAACAGGTCAAAGGATTGTTAAGCTGATTCTCTAACCTTGAGTTGCCCCATTGGGTAGCTACTCTCTGTGTACCTAATTGGGGAATTAACTCTATCAGATGAAATCTGTTCTTGTTAGTGTTGCTCTATAATCAATGGTGAGAAGATGATGCAACATGACTTGTTCTTAAATTCTCAGCCATTAATGTGAGGAAACTCTGAGGTTAATTTTAACCCTACCTGCTTAGCGTAAAGCAATTGGGTGGGCAGTTAAAAATTAGTAGATTACTTACCTGTTCCGACCTGACCATTTCTGATATTAACCTGTAGAGTTTGTAGATGGATAAGGTGCCTGCCTAAAGTATGTGGGCACTTCACAAATTTGTGATTGGGGTCGTATTATGCCAATTGTACCCTGATGCAGTTTTAACTGGGGCGGGAGCAGTTTTCCTGCTAGGCAGAAGCCGGACTGCAGCTGGTTTGTGGACAGAAGAGGCTCTTTGTGTTAGCTAGTGCTCTTCTGGGCCCCACAAGAAAGGTCATGGCCTTCCAACTCAAGGATCCTCCACCCAACTAGACCCTCCAAAAATCTCCTTCCTGCCCCTTAGCTGAAGGTTAGTGGGCGGCCAAACATCTGCTCGATCTTCGCCTGCTGACAGCCACACTACCCAGTTTGCACCCAAATTCTGTTGGGAAGCAGACTGGTGGCATTTAAACAGGCGTTTGCTGTTAAAATCATCACGGCCTCCTGCTGCTTCTGCTAGGTAGGAATCAACGTGCTAGATTTCCCAAGCACACAAACACCATACCATTCCTGAAGTTGTATCAGCTGTTTCTGTTAAAACTGTAAGTCAGTCTCAGATTGAACCTACAATGCTTTTCATGGTGCACAGCGACCATCCTCCCCACCCTGAGTCTTCCCCCAAAAATCTCACCTTTTTGAGGGTGCCACCTGTCATGAACACGTGCTACGCTGAATGATTTTTTTTTAATCCATCGGTCTGAAACCTGAATTAATTTTTTTTTTAAAAGAGAAAAGAACTGATAAAAGGTGCAGGCTAGCAGCTAAAATGGCCACCACAATTTGCATCAAAATACCCTACATTCCAATGTATCAAGGTGGAGACGTAAGGTCTGGTAAGTCCCCATCCAGAACAATGGCTTGGGAACTTTGAATGGACTACCTGTCCTGTCCTCATTAACAAGACATTAAAGGAAATCGTGGAACATTAACATTGGTGAAGACGGACCACTCAAAAGGTAATCACTGGAACAATGGGACCCTGAGAGAGATTGGAATTCTTAGACATGAACTAATTTAATTGCAAGAGAGGGAATACACACTGGGCCATCATGTGACAGATGCACCATCTGTGCATTTTAAGCTAGCTGCTCCCTCTCTCTGCAAGCAAACAAGCAACTAAGATTGACAGTAAGGACCCAAGCGGGGTGCCTCCCTTTTTCTCTCCAGACCACCTTGCAAGTTCAAACCATGCCTGCTGGCTGTAACCATTCAAGCCTATCATTACTGCAGACAGGGACCCCATGAAGAAAACCATCTGCATCACTGTCTCCAAGAAAACCCTGAACCAGCTGGCCACATCTACAAATCGGAAACCTCAGGACCACCAGGTTCATCTGGAAGACAACAGAGATACCAAACTCCACAGACTGTACACTTTTTTTAAAAATTGCTCCAGACTCTAATCCAACCAATCTATTTTTCCACACTCTGTAACCTATTTGTGTGTATGAATCTTGTGTGTGCATGAAAGTTGGAACGTAGTTTATTATTTTACTTAGATTGTTTTTTAGCTAACCTCTTGTTTAAATTCAAGAAAACTTGTCTAGTTCTTTAATGATCATAGCACGTATATAGTTAAACAGTCACTGAATTGATAAGCATATCCACTTTTTAGAAGAAATAAACCCTTTTGCAGTCAAACAAGGAGAGGGACAAGAGGGAGCCTTTCGACCCCTCCTCACCTGATCATAACATACCACTGAAGCACCGTCATCCTGGACTTGCAGTTTCAGCCCTGGCCACCACATGTGCTGAGTTGCTGGCCCCTTCATTAGGTTGGCAGCTCTTGGGGGTGGGCCACCATCCTCAATTGGACAGCGGTCCCAATGGCAGCCTGTTAATTGGCCGCCACCAGCAAAATACCACCCCAGGATCCCGCGACTGCCGGAGTGGGGGTCGCCTCCCATTTTTGGCCCTGGCGGTGGGACTTCAATGCCCCCCATCAGATTCAGCCCAATGTATTGGAAGGTAATCGTGCTAACAGGAAAATACCAGTGGATCAAGATTAATACTGATTGCCACAGCAAAGTGAGACTAGAAATTGCTTTGAGCTAAATGGACGTATTGGGCTCATTTTCACCAGCACAATCTGTTTCACACTGCACATGGTACAGTGTTAAATATTCACATTCTCTGCCAGTGAAAACTATTAGAGCTGTTCTTATCTGCAGTAATTTGTGGCATAATTTGCTGAATAGGAACAGGACATAAGGCACTTTCCTTTTGTAGATAAAAAGCTGCCTAAAAATATTGAAAGAATGAAGCAGCTATGCCTGAAAACATTTGATATTTTACAAAGTTAAAATATTAATGTTACATTATCACAGAAAATATTAAGTTATTTTTCAAGTGTTAATCAATTATTTGTCTTCTCTAACCTAACCACAGAGCTGCACTGTGATGCCTTCCCTCCCTCTCCTACATCCTTTTGCAGCAAGTATAATTGACTCAGCTAACCAGCTGCTCTCTGTGCCACTCGATGCTGGAATCACTGGTACGCACTCCCATTCTACCAGGCTGTGGCATTGTGTTTCACAGCACCCATGTTCTCTACCATTGGACAGTCACGTAAAGGCTGGCTATCTCTGCCAAATATATCAGTTCCAGTTCATTCAGATGTAGTGCCTGATTGATCAGGAACAAAGGAGTAGAAAGTACAAACTGTGCGACTTCATTGCAAACAGATATTAACTTGTGTTTTGTTTTCCTGTGCGCATGTGCCAAAAATCAACTCCTTTGTGCTGAAAATGTGTGCCACAATTATAACATATTAAATTGGGCCCACTGTGTGCAATGCTGATGCCCCTATGCAGCTACCAATTTATTTCTTGTCTGGCACTCGTATGCATATTATGTCATGGTAACAACACGCAAACAAACTGAGCAGCCAATTTCTGCACACAATAAAAGATCCAATCACTCCATACATCCCCCACTATGCTCAACACCTGGTGCATGAAGTCATCAAAATTGTAGACTTATTCCATTAGTGACAGATTGGTACCATGGTTGACTGCTCCAGTCTGTTCTGGTACATTTTATTTGTGGTATAAACAGGTTTTATATTGGCATTAGCCATGCATCAATCTACCTCCATTATATAGCCATGAAAGGACATTTCAGATGACCAATGCAAAAACTTAACATGCATGAAAGAAGAAAAAGGTAGGATTTGTGGAGCAATAACCCACTACCAGCATATCCAATACCAGAACCAGTGGAGCTCTTTAAATCTGTGCCAGCCACTATACTGGTGATATCAGATAAGAACATCGTGTGTGGCGAATCAATCAGCAACAAAAATACAGTTCCTTTGATCAATTGTATGTAATTTATTGAAGTAAACCTGTACAAGGGCTGTGGAAAGGTCCTTAATAAAGAAAAAATGAGTGATGTTAGAAAGGCAGCCTTATAATAACTTATGTATGAGGTAGATCTATACCAAGTTCCTTTAGTTATTGACAACGTAAGAGCAACAAAATATGACCGTGAGAGCTTGCAGGTAATTTTTTTGATAATTCAGGCTGAGTGGGTGATGAGGGTTAGCCAGTCTTTCAAGAAACACAGCAGGCAGGACCAACAATAGAACAGCAGAGCGGAGGCTGTGGAATTTTATGGAGCTTATTTGGCATGCACAAAAAACGGACCCACCAGGGACTTGGCATCACTCGCTGTTTTGTGTCTAAAATCATTTAATTAAAACAAAGATCATTAAATTGAAGGGCACAATTGCTTAAAATTGGCAAAGGCACAGCCACTAAAAGATTCGAGTTTCGTCTCGATTTATGATGTGGTAGAAGCTGCATAGTATTGTCACCCTCTGGATCTGTCACTTTGACCACGTTAACTAATTTATAACTCTAAGTGAAGTAGCCATTTATTGTAATGGAAGCACAATAAGTCAGGTTTTTATAACAATCATAATTAACAAAGAAAGGCACAGTAGCATTAAAAAAATCCTTAAAAAGCACTTTGGTCTCAATGTGTGTATAACTGTGTCAACAATCTGAAGATATTCCCTCAAGTTCTGTGAGATAAAATTCTTCATTGGCTTAAAATTACTGAAGTAACTTTCTGAATGAAAATAATTAAAAATAAACTGTTGCTGTATTATTTGCTAATTGATTTAATCATGATTCATTCACCTATAGACTCCTACATATACAACACAAAATAATGTAGGCAATTTGTGGATTCAATGGTGGCATTAAGCACTGAAGAAATAATCAGGCAAAGTCAATTTGAGATAAAGAAATCACATAAACCAGGCACTTACAGAAGTAAAACACATAGTTTCTTTCAAACAGATAGTATCAACTGAATAAAAGCAAAATACTGCAGATGCTGGAAATCTGAAATAAAAACAAGAAATGCTGGAAATAATCAGCAGATCTGGCAGCATCTGTGGAGAGAGAAGCAGAGTTAACGTTTCAGGTCAGTGACCCTTCTTCAGAACTGGCAAATATTAGAAATGTGAAAGGTTATAAGCAAGTAAAGCGGGGGTGGGGCAAGAGATAACAAAGGAGAAGGTGTAGATAGGACAAGGTCACAGAATAGCTGACCAGAAGGTCATGGAGGAAAGGCAAACAATATGTTAATGGTGTGTTGAAAGACAAAGCATTAGTACAGATAGGGTGGTAACGGACTGAAAATTGAACAGCCGCAAGTGCAAATATGAAAAAAACAGTTGGTAAGCAAACTGAACAAACTAAGATGAAATAAAATAAACACAAAAAAATGTATATATAAAAAAATAAAAAATAAAAATAACTAAAAATAAAAGTAAAATGGGGGGCCCGTCATGTTCTGAAATTATTGAACTCAATGTTCAGTCCGGCAGGCTGTAGTGTGCCTAATCGGTAAATGAGATGCTGTTCCTCAAGCTTGCTTTGATGTTCACTGGAACAATCCCAGGACAGAGGTGTGAGCATGAGAGCAGGGAGTTGTGTTGAAATGGCAAGGGACTGGAAAATCGGGGTCCTGCTTGCGGACTGAACGGAGGTGTTCCGCAAAGCGGTCACCCAGTCTGCATTTGGTCTCCCCAGTATAGAGGAGACCACATTGTGAGCAGCGAATTCGGTATACTACATTGAAAGAAGTGTAAGTAAATCACTGCTTCACCTGAAAGGAGTGTTTCGGGCCTGGGATAATGAGGAGAGAGGAGGTAAATGGGCAGGTATTACACCTCCTGCGATTGCAGAGGAAGGTGCCATGGGAAGGGGACGAGGTGGTGGGGGTAATGGAGGAGTGGACCAGGGTGTCACAGAGGGAACAATCCCTTCAGAATGCTGACAGGGGAAGGGAGGGGAAGATGCCTTTGGTAGTGACATCACGCTGGAGGTGGCAGAAATGGCGGAGGATGATCCTTTGGATATGGAGGCTGATGGGGTGGAACGTGAGGACAAGGGGAACCCTGTCGTGGTTCTGGGAGGGAGGGGAAGGTGTGAGGGTAGAGGTGCGGGAAATGGGCCGGATACGGTTGAGGGCCCTGTCAACCACAGTGGGGGGGAATCCTAGGTTGAGGAAAAAGGAAGACATATCAGAAGCGCTCTCATGGAAGGTAGCATCATCAGAGCAGATGCGACGGAGATGGAGAAACTGGGAGAATGGAATAGAGTCCATACAGGAGGCAGGGTGTGAAGAAATGTAGTCGAGGTAGCTGTGGGAGTTGGTGGGCTTATAATGGATATCAGTAGACAGCCTATCCCCAGAGATGGAGATTGAGAAGTCGAGGAAGGGAAGGGAAGTGTCGGAGATGGACCATGTAAAGGTGAGAGAAGGGTGGAAATTAGAAGCAAGGTTGATAAAGTATTCCATTTCGGGGTGGGAGCAGGAAACTGCACTGATACAGTCATCAATGTACCGGAAAAAGAGTTGGGGGAGGGGGCCCGAGTAGGACTGGAACAAGGAATGTTCGACATATCCCACAAAAAGACAGGCATAACTAGGACCCATGCGGGTACCCATAGGAACACATTTTACTTGAAGGAAGTGAGTGGAGTTGAAGGAGAAGTTATTCAATGTGGGAACAAGTTCAGCCAGGCGGAGGAGGGTGGTGGTGGATGGGGACTGGTTGGGCCTCTGTTCAAGGAAGAGGTGGAGAACCCTCAAACCATCCTGGTGGGGGATGGAGGTGTAGAGAGATTGGACGTCCATAGTGAAGAGGAGGTGTTTGGGGCAAGGAAACTGGAAATTGTCAAAATGACGTAGGGCGTCAGAAGAGTGATGGATGTAGGTGGGAAGAAACTGGACCAGCGGAGAAAAGATAGAGACAAGATAGGAAGAAATAAGTTCACTGGAGCAGGAGCAGTCTGACACAATGGGTCTGCCGGGACAGTCCTGTTTGTGCATTTTGGGAAGGAGGTAGAAATGGGCTATCGGGGGTTGTGGTATTATGAGGTTGGAAGCTGTAGAGGGAAGATCTCCAGAAGAGATGAGGTCAGTGACAGTCCTGTGGACAGCAGCTTGATGTTTGGTGGTGGGGTCATGGTCCAGAGGGAGGTAGGAAGAAGTATCTGAGAGTTGGCGCTGAGTCTCTGCAAGGTACAGTTCGGTACGCCATATAACAACAGCACCACCCTTGTCTGCAGGTTTGATGACCATGTCGGGGTTAGACCTGAGAGAACGGAGTGCCTCGTCCAGAGGGGGACAGGTTAGAGTGAGTGAGGGGGGCAGATAAATTGAGATGACCAATGTCTCGCTGACAGTTTTCAATGAAAAGATCAAGAGCGGGTAAGAGGCCAGGGGGAGGGGTCCAGGTAGAGGGAGAATGCTGGAGGTGGGTGAATGGGCCTACTGATCGGGGGAGGACTCCTGGTCAAAGAAGTGAGCATGGAGGCGGAGGCGACGGAAGAAGAGCTCAACGTCATGCTGAGCTTGAATTTCATTGAGGTGGGGGCGTAAGGGGATAAAACTGAGAACTTTGGTGAGTACAGAACATTCAGTGTCAGAGAGGGGGAGGTCAGAGGGTATAGTAAATACACGGCAAGTGGTCAGATCAGAAGGGGTGGGGTCAGAGGGAAGTGAAGGGGAAGAGGGATCTGGAGGGGCATTAGTCTCCATCAGCTGCTGGAGCTTGCATTCTTTAACACCCGAAAGGAAGAAAAAAAGATCTTTGTTAATGCGTCGGATCAGACGAAGGATGTAATTGAAACTGCGGAGTAGAACAGCTTTGAGATAAGGTGAGGCGGTGCTGCTGGAGATGTCCAGTGTGTACATATGGCGGCGCATAGCACTGAGTGTGGATCTCAGGATGCGGCAAGAATAGCAGTCCGAGGAATGTTATATTTCTCGGAGATACCTGTAACCCTGGGTGGATTCAAAACATGTATCAATTGAATGTTCCCGCTAATTGGTGACCACATGAAAATACCTGGCTGCAAATTTTGGATGCGTAGCACCACTACTGCCAGCATTACAGAAGCCTGAAATTCTAAACAATGTCGGGCGGAACGCATCTGGCCACTTCCAGCATGGCAAGCCCTAACTGTAAGGGCGCTAACATGGGCATGTCACATGGGCGGCAGAAGCATGCAGAGTGGGTGCATCATGCAGTCAAACAGCATCTAACACTAATTTGCTACGTGGCCTGCCATTTTGGACCTTGCAGATCCTGTTAACGCCCTCTACTAATAATTTCCAGTTGAACGTGTGTCCAGCTGCATGAGGAACTCCCTTACAAGAACTACTTCAAGGGAGCGCAATGAGAATTCGAGGTAAAGCACTTCAGACTTTCTTTTGCTGGTGCAGTGAGTGGAACTACTGTGTTCAGTGTTATTGAAGGATTTGGGAAACCTTTTGGATTCACAAGGGTGTGGTGATGGACTTTGACGAAGAGTTCAGAGGAGTTGGAAGGCCTGTCAGCAGAAAGCCTACTTTCTCTAATGGGGGCTATAGTTATAGTTCCTCTTGGGCTGCAACAAGTCAGGGACTTGAGCACAGACAGTAGAGAGGGAAACCTGTGCACAGAGGGAGGAGGGCTTTCAATAGAAGACGCTACTCATGAAGCATCTTCTCCTACTTCCACCTTGCATAGGAGCAATGTCTGAGGTGGTTCCACTTCACCTAGGAGGTGGTGACTGAACTGTGCCACCTCCTACAACTGAACATGCAGCCTCACAGCAGGGCAAGGACAGTGCTGCCAGTGGCCATGAAGATCACTGTGTCCTTCAACTTTTACACCAGAAGATCCATCCAGGTTGGAGCAGGTGCTATTTGCAACATTTCTCAGTTTGCTATGCATCAGGGAGGCGACAGAGGTCCTGCATGCCAGGAGAGGGAACTTCATAGTCTTCTCTCTCATGGGCACAAGCCTTTGCCAGGCTCGCGGGATTCTTAATGGTGCAGGGTGCCATCAATTGCATGCATGTGGCACTGCAGGCCCCATATATTAACAGGGAGATGTACCGGAACCGAAACGGCTACCACTCAATGAATGCGCAGTTGGTGCATAACCATGTTCAGGACATCCTGTTGGTGAATGCCCTCCGTACTGCCAGTAGCCTAGACACATTCATCCTGTGCCAGCCAGCTGTACCCACCAACTTTGCACCACATGAAGAACTGATGATGGGTGACAAGAAATACTCACTCTACACTGTCTCGTGAGTCCCCTCCAGCACCTGACACATGTGGGCAGCGCACCTATAATTAGAGCCATGCTGCCACCAGGAACAGCATACAGCATACCATCGGCATCCTTAAATAACGGTTCCGCTGCCTGGATCACTCGGTGGGGAGTTCTCCAGTACTCACCGGAGCGTGCCTCCAAGTTCATGATGATCTGCTGCGTGCTCCACAAACTTGTTCTTCTGAGGGCACAGCCCTTGCCACCAGGTCTTCAGAGAACAGCTCAGGAGGAAGAGGAGGAGCAGGAGCAGGAGGAGGAGGAGGTGGAGAGGGAAGGGAGGAGCATCCAAGACCCCCTTTGCTCCAGATGAGCTGTACATAAGCAAATACTTAGGCTCCGGTTCACCTAATATGTCATTCCAGCATCACAGTTGCTCCATAATTTTCGACCTTTCAATCCATCCGCCATTTACCATTACAGCCTCCTCCGCCTAAATCCTGAAATAAAAGCCACCACCAAAAAACGATTCAATAATACCTTTACCCAATAATACTTCCAATGATACATATAAAACTGAACTATTCACCCTTGTGCATTCCCTTAATCCCTCCCTTGCGGCTGCCGTTGCCTGTCTTAATGCTGCTATGCAGTCCTACCATAGTGGCTGCAGCATGGCTGGTGGAAGGCTGCTGACTTTCAGTGGCAGAGGCTGCAAATGGCCTGGCAGGATGACCTCAAACAGCTCTGGGCCATGCGGACCGCATTTAGACTGCACCACCTTGGCATGGGCGGCAGTAGTCTTGGCTGGCTGGCTGAAAGACAACAGCAAGGGCAATGGTGGATTGGCAGTGGTAGGAGCATGAATGCTGTCATCTTGAGAGAGGAGAGCAGGTTCATTCTCCATGGAGTCACTGCCACTCCCATAGGGTGGCACCTCAGCAATCCTAGTGTTCTCCTGGAGCACGGACTGCTGGTGCACTGTGAGAACCTACATGCCCCTTTGAGCATTGGTATCACAGCCTTGATGGTAGCAGTCTGAGCTTGCATGACATCAAGCTGAGCTTGCAAGGCAACAAGCATGGATCTTATGACCTCAGTGGCTTCTGCCTATTCTGCAAAGGAAGCTGAGTCATTGTTCACTAGACACTACATGATGGGCGGGCCCACAAATGCTGTCATGGAGTTGGCGACCACTGCCATGTTGGAAAGGATGGGCTCCAATTTCTGCATGAAACCCTGTGCCAAGTTGGAGCCGGATTCCCTCACACACTTTGACAGTGACAACAGGTTCTGTGAAAGGCCTGCCAATGCACCAAGCTTCTCGGCATGGAAGCCCATCAGCATTCCCCTGTCAACCGATCAAAGTCCACATTTGAGTTCTCTGCAGCAGACCTTGACCATGACCTCGTCCTCCGATGAGCTGGCACATGAACTATCCTTTCCCCCGGTCTGTCTGCAGCCCACTCTTGCCCGGTGGCTCACCACACGCTGATGCTGACTCTATACTACCCTCTAATGTATGGGTAGTGCCAGTATCTGAGCTGGTGGCTGAGATTGTCAGATCAAGTGACAGTGCTTCTTCATCAGAAATAAGGTGTTTAGCTCTTGCCCTTCATGGTGAGGCTGCGCTGGCTGACCAGTGGCAAATCCTGGGTATGAAAGCAAAAATGGAGATGGGGATGGTTGATGTCAGGGAAGGGATTGGGGTGGAAAGCCAGAAGTCCATGGTTACACCATCTGCAGCTTGCACTTCATAGCAGATCGCAGGATGAGGGTGAAGTGGGATTTAAGATTGGACATAAGGCAGGAAATCACTGCCATCCGGAATGTTCTGGATAACGCCAGATTCAACAGCATTATTCAAAGCTGGCCTCACAATGTGGAGCACCATCTCCTCCAAAGGCTCAGGAGATGAATGCGTGCCTGTTCCCCCTGGCCCAACTAATGGTTCATACCTCCTTACTCTTATATTCTATGCCTCGGCTAATAAAGGAAAGGATTCCATATGCCTTATTAACCACCATATTGAACTGTCCTGCTACCTTCAAGGATCTGTTGTCATTCACTCCAAGGTTCTTCACTTCCTTTACACCTCTCAGTAACCTTCCATTTATTGTGCATCCTTTTGTCTTATTTGACCTCCCCAAGTACATTACCTCACACTTCTCTGGGTTAAACTCCATTTGCCACTTTTCTGCCCACCTGACCAGTCGATTGATATTTTCCTGCTGTCATCCATGCAGCCAATTTCTGTGTTGTCTGCAAACTTCTTGATCATTCCCCCTACATTTTCATCCAAATTGTTAATATATGCTACAAAAAGCAGGGGACGTAGTACTGAGCTCTGCGGAATGCCACCGGAAATAGCCTTCCAGTCGCAATAACACCCAACAACAATTACTCTTTGTTTCCTGCCACAGAGCCAATTTTGTATCCAACTTGCAGCATTCCCCTGGATTCCATGGGCTTTTATTTCTTTAACCAGTCTGCTATGTGGGACCTTGTCAAAAGCCTTGCTAAAATCCATGTAGACCACATCAACTGCACTACCCTCATCAATCTTCCTTGTTACTACCTCAAAAAATTCAATCAAGTTAGTCAGCACTACCTTCCCTTAACAAATCCATGCTGACTCTCCTTAAAGAAATCTGTGCCTTTCTAAGTGACAGTTTATCCTGTCCCTCAGAATTGATTCCAATAATTTGCCCGCTACTGAGGTTAGACTGACTGGCCTGCAATTATTCAGTCTAACCCTTGCTCCCTTTTCAAACAAAGCTACAATGTTATCAGACCTCCAATCCTCTGGCACCACACCTGTATCCAGCGAGGATTGGAAAAGGATGGTCATACCTTTCATTATTTTCTCCCTGGTTTCTTTTAACTAGCGCTGGTGGTTTGTCCACTTCCAAGGATGCTAATTCCCTTAATACTTCCTCTCTGCCTATGGTTTTCACATCCAATACTTCACACTCCTCCTCTTTAACTACAATGTCTGCATCGTCCGCCTCTTTTGTGAAGACAGATGCTAAGTATTCATTTGGAAGCATACCCACATCTTCTGCCTCCACACATGGGTTACCTTTTTGGACTTTTATGGGTCCTACTCTTCCCTTAGTTATCCTCTTACTCTTAATGTATTGATAAAACATCTTTGGGTTCACCTTGATTTTGCTTGCCAATATTCTTTCATGGCCTCGCTTTGTTTTCCTCATTTCCTTTTTGATTTCACCCCTCCACCCCTCTCGGCTTTCTGTAGTATTGAGTTCTCGGTGTCTGACATAAGATTTCCTTTTCTGCCTTATCTTACCCTGTAAGCTCCTCGACATCCATGGGGCTCTAGATCTGGCCATCCCACCCTTTCTCTTTGTGGGAACATGTTTACTCTGAACCCCCTGAATCTTCCCTTTGAACGCCTCCCACTGCTCTGACACTGATTTATCTTCAAGTAGCTGTTTCCAGTCCATTTTTGCTAAATCACTTCTCAGCTTGGTAAAATGTGCTTTGCCCCAATTTAGAACTTTAATTTCTATCTCTGCTTTTTTCCATAATTATGTTAAAAACCAAAGGTCTTCTTAAAGAAGTCAGTTAGAGAAGCCATGAAATTCTCAGACACACATACAGATCTTGATAATCTATTATAGCTCGATGAGGGTAACATTTTTGTTAATTTTGAAATTATTTCTCCCATTTTCACTGTTTTTTTAAATCTCTGTGTCATACACTCCAATCCCAGCCTGCTCCCAGACACTTGCCCATGTTCTCTGGAAATAATCAAATGGAGGTTTGCGCGAAAGTAATCCACAGAAAATAGTCTCTTTCACTTTACCTCTTGTTGCTGTACTTGGCTTCTGCTTGGTGAGTCTTACAACAATACCTCAGAAGTTGGCAACTCTGCAACTGGTGGGACCCATATCCTACTGTTTCAGGTGACAGCATGGTATTTCAAACTTTGCCTTACTTTACAGCCTATACTGATGATTAAAGACAGGATGTATTTTAGATAAACACATACATTGCTCTGCACAAAGGATTAATTAAGACATAATCACCGTATGCGTTTTTCTTATTTCTCACATTTTCCAGCATTCTTTTAGTCCTGGATTTCAATTTATGTCAAAGATATCCCAGTCTCTTATCAGTCATATCAACATAAGTCTTCCAGAAAGTTCTCTGTGATATTCTTGGCATAAGAACTCTCTTTTCTGGAACTTTGGAGCAAGCTGCTTGATATATCAAGAAGCTCATACTTCACATACTTTACATGAAATAATGTCATTTGTCATCAGCAGTGGATAAAGAGGGGGAGAAGAGATAAGAACCCTTGCTTCATGCAGATAAGGTGTGTGTGGCATTGCTCATTTCTCCAGTGCCTGGTTCAACAGACTGTCAGCGATTGATAGATTTCAGCTGCTTGAATCCAGCATTAGTACAGCACTTTTGAATAAAGAATCTAGAAAAGAATATCTCTGAAGAGATTTAAACACAGATTACAAGAGCTGCATTTAAGGTGACAGAAAACTGCCAGTACTTAGGTACTAAACTAAAAGATTGGTTATATTAATTATGTGAAAACTATAGACTCATTTGATCAACTTTATCTAGTTCATATAATTAATGTGAAGAAAGCAATTGTTTTCACATTTTCTTTGGAGCCTTTTCTGCCTATCCCACAATACTTTCAAAATAAAAATGTACCTAAGGATAAGATGATTTCCCTTTTGTTATTCAAACGGGACTCTCAAACTTCCTTCATACCATTTTACTGAAACTTTTGAATTGTAGAATTATTTGTATCAAAGACAATCACTGATGTATGCATTTATCCCAAGGGATCATGGTCATTTGTCTAAATTCCAATCATATGACAGAGTTGTGTTGGAGAAATTACAATCATATAATCTGGTTCTTGTCTCTAATGCAGCATGATAACACTTCACCCAGGGCTGTCATGATCCAATTCAGCTAAAAAAAAAAGGAGGGTGAACTGGAAATCAAGTACACTGCAGAACATAACTAATAAATCTAAAACTGTAGAAATAAATATATGAAAAAAATCCCGACAAATAACAGAAACTAATCAACAAACAATATATTCATACACTGCTTTCAAATGCATTGGTCATAATCCACAGTGGTACAAGATAACTTCAGACGACTACTACCATAGCAACCACACCACAATGAATAATAACGTGGAAAAGGACAGAAGATAACACGGTTATGTTTTAGGTTCTCTTAACCCTTCTTACTCTAGATGTTCTTGGCTTATGTGTTTCAGACTTTTGTAGATAAGACCTTGCTCCATACAATCTTTTTTTTTATTCGTTCATGGGATGTGGGCATCGCTGGCTAGGACAGCATTTATTGCCCATCCCTAATTGTCCTTGGGAAGGTGGTGGTGAGGTGAGCTGCCTTCTTGAACCACTGCAGTTCATGTGGCGTAGGTACACCCATAGTGCTGTAAGGAAGGGAGTTCCAGGATTTTGACCCAGCAACAGTGAAGGAACAGCGATATAGTTCCAAGTCAGGATGGGGTGTGGCTTGGAGGGGAACTTGCAGGTGGTGATGATCCCATGCATCTGCTGTCGTGTCCTTCTAGGTGGTAAAGGTCGCGGGTTTGGAAGGTCCTGTCTAAGGAGCCTTGGTGCGTTGCTGCAGTGCATCTTGGAGATAGTACACACTGCTGCCACTGTGCATCGGTGGTGGAGGGAGTGAATGTTTGTGGGCTCAAGTGGGCTGCTTTGTCCTGGATGGTGTCGAGCTTCTTGAATGTTGTTGGAGTTGCACCCATCCTGGCAAGTGGAGAGTATTCCATCACACTCCTGACTTGTGCCTTGTAGATGGTGGACAGGCATTGGGGAGTCAAGAAGTGAGTTACTCGCCGCAGGATTCTTAGCCTCTGACCTGCTCTTGTAGCCACGGTATTTATATGGCTACTGGAGTTCAGTTTCTGGTCAATAATAACCCCCATGATGTTGATAGTGGGTGATTCAGTCATTGTAATGCCATTGAATGTCAAGGGGAGATGGTTGGATTCTCTTTTGTTTAAGATAGTCATTGCCTGGCACTTGTGTGGCACAAATGCTACTTGCCACCTATTAGCCCAAGCCTGGATATTGTCCAAGTCTTGCTGCATTTCTACACGGACTGCTTCAGTATCTGAGGAGTCACAAATGGTGCTGAACATTGTGCAATCATCAGCGAACATCCCCACTTTTGACCTCATGATTGAAGGAAGGTCATTGATGAAGTAGCTGAAGATGGTTGGGCCTAGGACACTACCGTGAGGAACTCCTGCAGTGATGTCCTGGAGCTGAGATGATTGACCTCCAACAACCACAACCATCTTCCATTGCACTAGGTATGACTCCAACCAGCGGAGAGTTTTCCCCCAATTCCCATTGACTCCAGTTTTGCTAGGGCTCTTTGATGCCATACTCGGTCAACTGCTGCCTTGATGTCAAGGGCAGTCACTCTCACTTCACCTCTTGAGTTCAGCTCTTTTGTCCTTGTTTGAACCAAGGCTGTAATGAGTTCAGGAGCTGAGTGGCCCTGGCAGAACCCAAACTGAGCATCAACATGAAATACTACAGGCTGCTGCTGGCCTGCTCATGCTGCCCTCCACTTTGCCTCCCTCACCCTGCTCCAGATCCTATCTGCAGGTTCAATGATGGGGGAGCCCAGCCCATCAGTGCAAAAGATCAGGCTGAAGCATTTGCAACAATAGGGAGAAATTCAACTCATGCCACAGCACTTATTTGCATTTACCAATTAGGCATCCTGATGCAGCTTGCCTGTCAGGGCCTGACTAATTCTGGCTAGCTCCGACCCGATGCCAGCTCCTGGTAGGTTCTGGGGCAGGGTGAGGGAGTCAAAGGGGAGGGCAGCATGAGCAGGCCAGCAGCAGCTTGTAGCATTTTTATGGAGGCAGGAGGAGGCCTCCTGTTCCACCAGGCTTCACAGAAATGAAACGATTAAAAAGTTTGCCTGCCTTTTCTGAGAGCCCCCTGTGATCTCTCCGCTTTACCTCTGGGGAACGTTCAATTCCTGGGAACAAGGCAGAGAAAAAGAGGTGGAGAGATATAAGGTTGGGCTCCAGCTTGTTTTCTGCCTGGGGATTGCCTGGTTACTTTTGGGTGCGATGAAGTGTTTGGGGTAGAGTTGTCGCTACGTTGTACTGGTTTTTCCAGTGCAACTCACCTGAAATTGGCAAAACCAGCGGAAAAGATCAAGGCATTTCAAGTGCAAGTTATGTTCAGTGCAAATCATGTTTCCACAATCTTTTGTGCTGGTTTAAAAAAATTGTGCCAGAAGCTGGCCCCGCCTATAAATAGTAATAATAAAGTGATAAAAGACATTTAAAAAATGTCTGTGAAAAGTAGGTATTCTTTAAAAGGTATTATATTTAAACTATGTGAGTAAAAAAAAAATGCAGTCTGTGAAACTCAGTAGAATTCCTGATCCTTTAACAGTCTGTTCAGTTGGAAACGCACATTTTTCCTGGTCACGCTCCCATATTGAATTAATCTCCGTGGCAGGTTTCCATTAATTACGCCTGTTCATGGCCTTTCAAGGAGACTCCTACAATTAACTTTTATTTTTAGGTGCAAGGACACTAATAGGCACCTTTTAAAAGCTTTTAAATATTAAAAACTATGTCATTTACTAGGAAACTGACTAGTGTATACCAATGAAACTAGTAAATAGTTCTGTATAGGTTTTTAAAGTTATTTTCAGTTATTTATTTACTCAGTTGGTGGACTAGATGCCTTTACAAAAAACTTGTTTTTGTGATCAACTCATTTTCAGCTGTATTAATGGGCTGAATTTTGTCAAGGTGGCAGAGTCAGGTTTGAAAGTTGGTGAGTTGGAAAATTTGTGCTGTAGTGCAGTGTGCCACCTTACCAGAGGTGGTGGGCAGTCAATTCATGTAGTTAAAAAGGCATTTGACAGGCAATTATTTGAGGCAGTGAAATTTTACCAGAGGTACAGGGGCCCATGCTGTGTGAGCATCTCATCCAAGAAGATGAGGCGGCTGCACAACGGGAAGCCCTTGATCGAAGTGGCAGACATTTAAAATTGTGTATAAAAAGATTAAACAGCGAGCAGAAGCTTTTGTACATCCACTTACCTGCCAATCATGAAGTGGAGCTGAATCATTAGGATTGGTGATGGAGAGGTAACATCTTGGAGAAATTATTCATCACAAAGGTGCAAGGGGATATTGGCAGCTGAGGTCCTAGTGCCAGACTCTGGCTCTGATAATGAGGGCCACTTACTCAGATGTGGGCTGGAGCAGCGGCGAGGAGCAGCAGCCCCAGCAACAAAAGCAGTCACATGGTGCCCATGGATACAGAGGTTCTGGTCAAGGGGCCAGAAGGTTTTACCTGCAGAATTGAGTGCATTACCAGAGTATCAGCTTCATAAGCATGTCGGAGCAGCAGTTTAATTGACGGCTTCGCCTATCTAGGCAGATGGTGGCTGAGTTGCGTGCATTCCTGGGAATTCCACCTAATGTCTCAAGGCTCAGTAGCTGTCAAGCTGACAGCGACCTTGAACCTTTCACCCTTGGGCTCATTTCAGGGGTTGGCAGCTGACCTATGTGGGATCTCACAATCTGCATACCTCAGGTGACAGATGCACTTTTTTTGAGGGCATCTGACTTCGTATCCTTCAGCACAGATGTGGCCAGTCAGATTCAGCGGGATGTGCAGTTTGCCTCGATGGCAGGATTCCTTCAGGTGCAGGGTGTGATCGACTGCACACGTGTGGCCATCAAAGCCCCCTCATTTCAGCCAGGATCATTCATCAACAAGAAGGGTTCCCCTCATTAAATGTTCAGCTGGTGTGTGACCATCGTAAGCTCTTACTTCATGTTTGCACAAGGTTTCCTGGCAGCTGTCATGACTCATTCATTCTGAGGCAGTCGTAGCTGTTGCAGCTGTTCCTTCCACCGCATAGAGAACATGGATGGCTCCTGGTGAACAAGGGGTACCTTGTGAAGAGATGGCTGTTGATCTCAGCACAAGAATAACCACTGAGAAGGCCAATGGCCTCCTCAAGATGCAATTCTGATGCCTTGATAGATCAGGGGGTGCCCGCAAGGGTTTCCCGCGCTCTGCACAACATGGCCATCCAAAGTGGAATGGAACTGGAGGAGATCCGTGGGGAAGAACATGATGCCTTGTCTGAGGATAAGGATCTCGAGGAGGATCAAGCAAAAGCTAAATTGGAGGGTAATGTAATATATTGCAACCCCTCTACAGAGTACAAGGAGAGATCCACTTCTGCCGAGGTTCATCACTCATGATGCAGAGAGTCTTCTGCAAGAACACATGGCCACATGGCTCTCTCAGAACTCACACTCAGGTAGGACCTACTGACTATGCTGCAATCTTCCACATCAAATGACATGACAAATTACACTTTTCCACCATAGCTTTTATACTCAGAATAAAGAGCGTTTCTTTAACAAAACATTCATATTGTGCACCCGGGTGAACCCATTTGTGATTTTAACACTGCTTTTCTGCCCTCTTGTGAGAGCTCCGACATGGTGTTCCCCCTGTGGCTGGAGCCGCTGTGGAGGCAGACTGCTTGAGGGGGTCTGCTGTGTGCTTAGATGTC
Source organism: Heterodontus francisci (assembly GCF_036365525.1). NCBI lineage: Eukaryota > Metazoa > Chordata > Chondrichthyes > Heterodontiformes > Heterodontidae > Heterodontus > Heterodontus francisci. Next base: position 50,548,699 of record NC_090376.1, on the reverse strand, counting down.
CATGGCAGCGTTCCTCAGCATTGCTGTGCATGTGATGGCACTGCGACAGGCTACATCAGCTGTATTTGTGCAGGGACAGCCTCGGTCATGGGGGCATGTGCCTTATCTTGTGTCTCAGTCAGAGGGGTGGAGGGATCAGCATCAGGGGTCCCTTGGGTGGGGTTCCCATCCACATCATTCCTTCCTCCCTCAGCCTTTCCATGGCCCATCTGCCTGTCTTCTCTTACCAGATGAGTGATAACACTGAATTGGGTGCTCATGCATCCTTGCACCATCAAAGCAACTGACCAGTCAAGACTGCAGAATGCATCATACATTCTGTTCATGCCAGTCCACTGTTATTGCATATCCTTGTTGGACTGCCACATCTGACTCTCCATGAGATTGGCCACACTTTCAGTGAAGGAACATATGCGCTCATATGCCTGAGACATTGCGGTGCTCATGTCATGAATGGATGCCTCCAGTTTCATCGCAAGGGACCACACTACCTCATGAATCTTTGCCAGATATCCACACATCTCCTGTGCTGCTTTATTAGTACCCACTTTATACATGACCACTGAGGACCTGCATCGCTGGCAGGGTAAGCCTAGCTGGAGCTGTCCTCCATCCGGGCGTTGCCCAAAATTGAAAAGTCAAAATTGAAGACAATGGGAATCAGGGAGAAATTTCTCCACTGGTTGGAGTCGTATCTAGTAGAAAGGAAAATGGTGTGGTTGTTGGAGGCCATACATCTAAGCCCCAGGACATCACAGCAGGCATTCCTCAGGGTAGTGACCTAGGCCCAACCATCTCCAGCTGCTTCATCAATGACCTTTCTTTCATCATAAGGTCAGAAGTGGGGATGTTCGCTGATGATTGCATAAAGTTCCGTGCCATACTGAAACAGTCCATGTTCACATGCAGCAAGAGCTGAACAACATTCATGTTTGGGCTGATAAGTGGCAAGTAACATTCACGCCACACAAGTGTCAGGCAATGACCATCTCCAACAAGAGATAATCTAACCATTTCCCCTTGATGTTCAATGGCATTACCATCACTGAATCCCTCAACATCAACATCCTGGGGGTTACCATTGATCAAAAACTTAACTGGACCAGCCATATAAATGCTACGGTTACAAGAGCAGGTCAGAGGCTGGGAATTATGTGACGAGTAACTCACCTCATGACTTCCCAAAACCTGTCATCCACCTATAAAGCACAAGTCAGGAGTGTGATGGAATACTCTCCACTTAACTGGATGGGTGCAGCTCCAACAACATTCAAGAAGCTCGACACCATCCAGGACAAAACAGCTCACTTGATCGGCACCCCATCCACAACCTTAACTATTCACTCCCTCAACCACTGGCAGTGGCAGCAGTGTGTAGCATATACAAGATATACTGCGTAACTCACCAAGCCTCTTTTGATAGCACCTTCCAAACCTGCAACCTCTACCATCGAGAAGGGAAATGGCAGCAGATACATGCAAACACCACCACCTGCAAGTTCCCCTCCAAGTCACAAATCATCCTGACTTAGAACTATATCACCATTCCTTCAATGTCCCTGGGTCAAAATCCTAACAGCACTGTGAGTGTACCTACACCAGTTGGACTGCAGCAGTTCAAGAATGCGGCTCACCATCACCTTCTCAAGGGCAATTAGGGATGGGCAATAAATGTTGTCTTTGCCAGCAATGCTCACATCCCATGAAAGAATTAATAAAATGCCTCCATTACCTGCTCCTACTCACACGTGCCATGCTGCTCACCTTGTGCCACCCGCCCTAAAATCGTCTGAGGTCCCACCGAGGTGTGTGTATCTGCGCTGGTGGATGGTGCAGCTGACTCCTATGATGGTGGTTCCTTGCAGTGCAAGTTGTCCTCTGAGGTTGCAGTGGCCTCCACACTCAGCTGCTGCTGATTCTCCGGCATCAGCCCTGTGCAAGAGAGTTTCCCATCAGTTTGTTGACCTCCTTCATCTCAGCTGGTTCGTCAGGGGATATTTTTCAACATATCAAGTGGCATCCACTGGAAAACACTTCACAGTGTTGGAAGCTGCTCCAAAATGTTTCCATGGATCATTCAATAAACTTTCACCCTCTCTCTGCCACACACCACTCTCGCCATCTCTGACTGCCTGCACTGCTGCCATCCTTGCAACGTCCAGTATCTCCTCTTCCATCGGTGTCAATATTGCCAGCTTGGCCACTCCAACTCCTGAACAACTCCTCTCTCGTGTGTTATGTGCTCATTTCTCCTGCAATATGAGGATAGAGAGGTCAGCTACACTGAACCTTCCCATTTGCACACCTTGATCCACTATCTGAAGTGATGCCCTTGTCATTGCATCTGCCCAGTGCTTATATTACTGTTACGACCAAGGCAGGAGTAATGCACTGTTAATTCAGTCCCTCTACTCCACAGGTCACAGGATATTAGTAAAGTTTCCCATCGACCGAAAAATAGCCAAATTAAACACTTTATTTATCCCCCAAAATAAAGCATACCAAACCAGCTTTCTTTAAACAATAACAAAGTTAACTATTTATTAATAAACCAAGTTTTAAACAACAGTGAGATAAATTTATATGTATGAAAAGATTTTATAACTTCATATTCTTCCTAACCCTCGTGCACACACATACGTTCAAAAACCAACAGTTAACCAGTTTTCAAAATGATGTTTTAAATTAGAACTGTTTCTTAGGAATAATAAAATAACTGGGTTGTAATTTCTAGTAGGATATTTTTTTATTTATTTAGAGATACAGCACTGAAACAGGCCCTTCGGCCCACCGAGTCTGTGCCAACCATCAACCACCCATTTATACTAATCTTACATTAATCCCATATTCCTACCCCATCCCCACCTTCCCTCAATTCCCCTACCACCTATCTATACTAGGGGCAATTTACAATGGCCAATTTACCTATCAACCTGCAAGTCTTTGGCTGTGGGAGGAAACCGGAGCACCTGGCGAAAACCCATGCGGTCACAGGGAGAACTTGCAAACTCTGCACAGGCAGTACCCAGAATTGAACCCGGGTTGCTGGAGTTGTGAGGCTGCGGTGCTAATCACTGCGCCACTGTGCCGCCCCATTTCCGGATCGGTGAGGTGTCCCAGAGTTGAATAGCTGGATGCCACTCGATGTCTCTCCAGGTGAATTTGATAAACAGTCTGTGATGGGTAGGCAGTCAAGGCAATTCATCTGCAGCAGGCATCACACAGAACTTTCAGCAAAAGGTTTTAGCAACAGGTCTACTTAAAGTTTAAAGTAGCAGTCTAATAGTAGAAACCTCCTTGAGATTTCAGGATCTTCCAAAAACACAAAAGGCAACAGGACTCACTCTTGATGCAGGGATTCTTGAGACTGAAGGCAACAGCAATCTGCCACACCTGAAACACTAGCCTTCCTTTCTCCAAAGCAGTGTTCCTCCACAGAGTATAGCAACTCCTCTTTTCCTGGGTCATTTCTTTCTCTTCTGGCAGGTCAAAACCTCACCCTAAATGTTGTATTGCTTCCTATGAGATGCAAAGCTTATTTTTCAGAGAGAATAGGTCTTTTTTCTGGTCTATTGGTAAATCATAACTCCCAGACAACTCACTGGTCTCTAGTCTCTTTCACACTGTCAAGACTGAAACTAAAAGCTTTCAACAACAACCAAGCCACAAGACAGTCGTAAATCTTCTTGTTGCTTGGAAACACGTTTTACAGCCTGCACTTCAAACACCAAGTATGAGCAGTCACTGTTCACAGAAAATCCTTTTTCTCAGTCTTAAAGGCACACAGACCTCTTAGTTTTTTAAAACAAAAACTCTTGTGACATTACCTTCATGCCAACCTTACATCACTTTGATCACTTCATTAGTATGAGGGTTGGCAATGGGCAATAATCTACCCGGTGCACCTATTCACTGCCTGGCTTGAGCACCTCTTCCTCAGTGGCATGTTGTCTCTGTAAGAGACTCAGGTCTGATAGCTTGGCTTTCCTTCACACTCAGCTTGCCAGAATGCATAACATTGTTGAAGCATTTCTGGCACTGGACCCAGGTCCTGCTCACCACGCTGCAGCTGCTGACCTCTCTGGCAACCTCCAGTCATGCCTCCTTTGTTTACCTGGCAGGCCTCCTCCTGCCACTCTCAGGAAACGAAGTGTAGCGCCTGGCTCGCACCTGCAGGGAGGTGTTGGAGAACTTTGGGACCACCCAGCCACGTCCCTTATCTGGTGTACTGTTCCTTCAGCGCTGCTTCTCTCCGACAGCATCCACTGTTAAGGCTGACTGACGCCCTCTAAATGGGGCCTGCCACTTCCAGCTCCTACTTCCTACTCGCGCCTGCTGTCCTTCGTTGGACATGTATTGCCAAGACAACCCATTAATTGGCTATGTCCCGCAAAATACCGCCGATTGGCCCAATCCAATCCCAATGGGGTCAAGACCAAGAAATTGTCCTGATGTTGGAATGCCACCAAGGCTGGCAAAATCCAGCCTAATGAAACTGCTTTAGGTTACCTCTCTTCAATATAGCAATAAATATTTGTTAATGCAAATGCAACTGAGTTTGAGTGGAAACTGAAACATAAGTAGCGCAATTTTGAGCACAATTTGAATGAGGATTACTGGTTGTGCACAAAGTGGAAACTCTATCCCTTTCTGTTTTGGCAAGGTTCAAACATGCAAATCACATATTAATGAGGCAAGATGGGCATAATTGTGCCTCCCACCTCAGATTCCTCTGAGAACAGCAGGTAGTTACCCATTTGGTAAAGCGCCCAAAAGATGCAGGCAGTAGACATTGTTCTAAAGACTTACTCAGATCAGAGGATCCGAGAGGGACCTTGGTACCACTGGTGGCCAGTCAGAAGGTAAGACTTTTCTTCCACAGAGCCAGCAGGATGAGGATTGGTGTTGCAGGCCACATGGTTGCTGTTTTTGGACAGCAGCTAGCTGGAACCCTCCAAAGCTATGGCCAATAACTGACAGACTACTTTCCCACGACGGCCTTTAAAGTCATAGGTAGATTTCAGTCTTCACCACCTGGGTGGTACTCTGGGAGAGCAGTTTGCCTGCTTGTTATAGACCCTACCAGAAATCAATATAATGAAAATCTGCCCCATGCATCCCTATTTTACGATGCAGTCATAGCCAGCATCAATCCATTTACAGAATAATTATAGACAAACATGATGGAGGGAGTCTAAAACCTCTTAGATGACCACTGCTCCAAGCTCTAACAAGCATGTGGACATCATGAGCAATCGACTTCCAGTAATGGCATGGCACAGAAGTAGTGGAATCACATTCATGAACAGCAGTTCTGGTCATTCCATAGCTCTTGTAGAGACAATAGGCATTGCATATGAAAGCAATGAGCCCTGAATAACTCCATCATTGAAGCAAGTGCATTTGGTTTAGTCACAGATCCAGAACATGGCCTTGTCCATTCACTGTAGCTCCACATATTGCTGTATAGTCATCTGCTAGTGCTATCCCCTTACTGCAGGGCTCACTTAGCAGAAAGGTTTGTGTGGAAGATGGAAGCATTAATTGCACATCATGATAAATGTGCCAAGTAAGCATATTCAACATGTACACCACAAGCACTGGAAAATAAATTATAGTGAATCCTTTGTAACCTAGTAAATGCATAGAAGTTAAAAAGAAAATACATAAATAAATCCGTGTCACTCAAGTAGCCCAGTTTTTTTTTCTTCATTCATGGGATGTGGGCGTTGCTGGCCAGGCCAGCATTTATTGCCCATCCCTAATTGCCCTTGAGAAGGTGGGGGTGAGCTGCCTTCTTGAACCGCTGCAGTCCATGTGGGGTAGGTACACCCACAGTACTGTTAGGAAGGGAGTTCCAGGATTTTGATCCGGTGACAGTGAAGGAACGGCGATATAGTTCCAAGTCAGGATGGTGTGTGACTTGGACAGGAACTTGCAGGTGGTGGTGTTCCCATGCATTTGCTGTCCTTGTCCTTCTAGTTGGTAGAGGTTGTGGGTTTGGAAGGTGCTATCTAAGGTGCGTTGCTGCAGTGCATCTTGTAGATGGTACACATTGCTGCCACGGTGCGTCGGTGGTGGAGGGAGTGAATGTTTGTGGATGGGGTGCCAATCAAGCGGGCTGCTTTGTCCTGGATGGTGTCGAGCTTCTTGAGTGTTGTTGGAGCTGCACCCATCCAGGCAAGTGGAGAGTATTCCATCACACTCCTGACTTGTGCCTTGTAGATGGTGGACAGACTTTGGGGAGTCAGGAGGTGAGTTACTCGCCGCAGGATTCCTAGCCTCTGACCTGCTCTTGTAGCCATGGTATTTATATAGCTACTCCAGTTCAGTTTCTGGTCAATAGTAGCCCTAGGATGTTGATAAGTTAAGTATGAGTAAATGTTCATTCATATCATTACAAAACTAAACACAAAATTAGATAGCAAATAAATATCAGCTTAGCTCAGTTGGAAATATTCTAATCTCTGACCAGGAAGGTTGTGGGTTTATAATCCAGCCATGATGTCTATGTTGACACTTCAGTGAGATGCTACACTGCCAGTTATACTCTTGGGAAGAAATTTTCTCATAATCATTCACTTTTGTAATTGCTGTACTGATACTTACAAATTTTTCTTTTCTGAGACCAGTTTTGACCTGCGGCTGAATTTTACCGAGATGGCTGAGGTCCCATCGTTGGGGCCAAAAGCACGTGGCGACCTTGCTTAGTCAGGCAGCAGGACCCAGAGAGGCATCTTCCTGGTGGTGGCCAATTAAGTAGCTGCCGCTGTGGCTGCCATCCCTATTAAGAACAGCAGCCCACCCTCAAAAGCTGCCCGCCCAATCAAACGGCTGGCAGCTCAGCAGCCTCAGAAGTGCCACTGCTAGCGGTGGCCATTGCTGGGGCTGTACCTGCAGAATAAGGGTGCATTGATATCCATACACCTTGGAAGAAACAGGCCCCGGCGATTGGGGTGGGCAGTGGTGTCACTGAGGACAGGTGGTGCCGTTGCCGTGGTGGAGGGGCATTGCTGCCAGGGGGCCCCTCCATGGGCCATGGAGTGCCCAAAAAGGAGGGATGCCACCCCCCCTTGGAGCCTGCTGGGAAGCCACCAGGTTCCACTGGATGGTCTTCCCACATGGCGGCCCCCCCCCACCCATCCTCCCGCTACCACTGGCAAAATGCCCACAGATGCGGGAAGAGGTCCTTAATTGGCCTCTTAAGTGGCTCAGTTGGGCTCCCTGTGGGCAGCATGTCTACCAGCTCACTTGCTGCTGGCAAAATGGCATGGCGGCAGGAAAACATCAGGCATGTCCCCCGACGCCTTCGCATGCCATTTTGTCAGCTTTCCTGCCTCCCAGGCTGTCGCCAATGGGGTGGTAAAATTCTGGCCCTGGAATATAACACGTGTTTGTTGATTTGATTCTGCAGCTTCTGAATGTGGCATGAGCCCATCAGTAACCACCTGTAATAAGCAAAAAAAATATTTTTTACATTCATTGCTTTATTGTTTGGTAACCCCTTTTTGGAGTGGTAGAACTCCTCAGATCAGAGCCAAATGCAGATTAATTCTAGAATGTTCTCTCGTACTTTTCACTTGCATCTAAAATTAGTGAAGAAGAACTAGGGCTACTTGCTAGGTAGGTTTTGGCTGTGGACTTGTGCGCATAAGAAATGGGGTTTTGACTGCCCACCCCTATTTCATTTTCAGAACCCTTTCATCTGGCAGAAAGAGAAGACTTTCAACATACCAGCCAATGATGGATTTAAGCTAACGTGCCAGAGTTGAATGAAAAGTGTGCTAACTCACTAACCTTGCGGTCTTTCACTTGCACAGTGATCAATTTAAAGAATCCTTGTAAACAGAAATGTGTAACTTGCAAACCATTGCTGAACAATTTGCTAATTTCAGAGTAACAGCAGCCTTCTATCTCTTCAATATCCTGCATGGTAAACATTTTTACACTATGTTCAAAATGTAATTGTCATTCCAACAGCAAAGGGAATGGTATAACCATCACACAGGTTTACCATGGTAATTTGCTTTTGGTGTGAGCAACATCTTTGATGAATGTGCTTGATTCAAGCACGTTTACACTGCAATTATGTGAAGAATGCTAGTAGGAGAAAGGTAATGAAAGAAGGGATTAACCAATGGTAAAAATAATGATGGTGCTGTTTCTCTTGATAGTGGTCCAACCAAAGATGCTGTACTTCCAGCAAGGAAAAGATAGTGCTGATTTTTAAAATGGGTCTGAAAGCCTGCAGTGATTCTTATCATTGGTTTATTATAATTAAAAGGCAGGGGTGGAGGTTGAGGTGAATGTATAGCAAGTGAAATATGTCAAAGGATAAAACCCATGCATCAAGGTTTTTTTAAAAATTTCCCCTTTATGTGTATGATCAGTTGCAGATGTTACTTTGCTAAGTATCTCAGCACCTTTTTTAAAGAGGCATTGCCATCAGTTTGCACTCAGCTCATAATTGGAATTTAACTGAATAAATGGACATTTATGTCGCAGCTTAAATCTTTTCGGCACTGTATTTCACTGTCAGAACAAGACTTTGGTCTGTTATCAAGCTGAAAGCTTTTTGGAATACCTTGACACTGTCAAGATCTAGTCAAATTTATTTCCCTTGGCTGGAAGAAAAGCTCTTTTGCACTCCCTGAGTGGAATTCCAGGACTTACAAGCTTGTTTTTTGCATGTACTTTTCCATTTTTAAGGATTCTCAAAACATTGAGTGAAACCATTTCAAAAGAAATTGGCATTCAGTGTTTTCATATGGTAATATATTACATTAGCCAAATATGCCACATGCTCAATAGCATATTGTTTACACTGCTTTAGCTGTAGATTGAAGTAGTACCTGACACCTTTAAATGAATCCTATTTCATGTTGCGTTTGTCACCTCATATCTAGGTGGAAGTGGGTTATGCAAACTATCCTCCTACACTGTAGATTTTGTCCTGCTTTAATCATGGCTCGTGATGGATGAGTCTTATGCACACACAGATTCATTGGAATCAGAATCATGGAGGTGTTTAGGGTGTGCTCATTATTAACTCCTCAAACTACTGCTATTCAGGATGGGAGTTATAAAAGAAAATATAGCATAGAAATATTAATTAAAACTAACTTTTATCAAAATAAGGTGCAGTACAGTCTGCTGTGACAGTTTACTAATCAGGGCAAGAGCTTTCACCAAAGGAGAAAAGCCCTTAGACCCAACAAGCCCATCTCTTTTTGATCAATTTAAGCCCCTCTAACTCTATTCCCACCAAATCCTTCAATCGTTTCACTTTCTAGAAATGCATCGATCTCTTGGATCCCACTAATACTGTAGATTCCAATGACCTTCCCTGGTAATTGGTTCAAAAAGTGTATTTTTTTTAGAATAAAAATTAGGTTGCCTGATCTCCCTACACGAGGTCCAAATGTGCAGGCTTGTCCATGGAGCTTTTGCAGTGCTCACAAATGGAATATTTAGAGAGGATGAGTTGAATAAATAATACTACAAACTTCAGAATCTGGATTTCAATTGGGAGAGGTGGACAGTGTAACAATGTGGTCACACAGGAGCTCTCCTACCTCACCTGTTGGGTGGAAATTTAAACTTGTATCCCATTGGCATGTGAAGCTTTCAACAATTATAAATAATTTGCCTGAATCACCTTTGACAGCTTTCCTCATAATCTTGAAACCTTCAATTAGGTCATTTCAGAGCCTCCGAACTTTTCAAGAAAATGAGCCCAGTTTGCATATTAGAAAATTACCATTGAAAGTAAACATTTGTTCAGCTGATTCACTCCCCCTACAGCTGACTGTCCCATAACATTTGTATTTTTGCCATGAAGGTGCTGCCTTTAAGAGGATTCAATGTGTTCCATCACTTCAGAATGGATGATCCATATAGTCAATTCTGAATGATTAATTATGAGAAAAAAAATGTTTGATTCTGGGAGCATACTAAAGAGTGATGCCACATAACCTATTTTTCTTAGTTCTGTCAGCATAGGGAGTCATTAATACATCATCATGTTCTAAATCAGGAATGTTATGTTGCAAAACACATACTATTGCAATGATCTGACATAATGAGTAAACTTTATACAGTGAACCCGATACTGTTTATTGCAGAATTGAATTTCTGACATTATCTTTTGCACCCGTCAGAGTGGCTCACTTAAGAGTTCTATGTACAAAAATGAATGAATTTTATAAATGGCAGCTCTACTTAGACCAGCTTTCAAAATAAGTTTGATGCTTTTATCAGTGCAATATACTGTTTTTAAAAATTCAGCCAAAAATAAACAAATACAATAATCTCCTAGCACCTTGGAGGTGTTGTTGATGAGTACACCTCTCTGGCCCGGAAAAGGAATTAGATTGTATGGTTTTCTCTGTATTGATTTCTACTACACCATGGTGTGGTACAGGAAGCTATCAGTTTTCATTTCTCATCTGTGTGGAATGAGTTAACTTCATCCGTGATGGAAATAAATTTACTACAATCGGCCTCAGCATCACTGGTTTAAAAAGGAGGAATATCAGGCAGGGTTCCTGGCCTTGATCGCTATTCAGTGATCCATGCTGGAATTCGCTTGCATTCATATTGGGTGACAACAAGTTCAAACTGAACTGTGAGCACCAACCCCCCACCCCCCTGACCATGGTCAAAAAGCTTCCTAATACTAACTGTGTAGGGTAACACAAGATTGTTCAGTTGAAGAATGCTCACTTGGACAAAGAAGAATCAGAGGATTGCTAGCAATGTAGAACCATACCCTAGTAAGAGTTGGAAATAAAACTAATCACTTTGCTAATCTCCTTAAAGCAAAGTGAAACCTCACGCCAGCTCACATTAAAAGTAGTGAGACTGTGGCTTCTTTTTCTCATTCTTGGCTTCAACTACAGAATGTGAGCTATTTATCTTTTGGAATCTCCTGACATTATTAGCATTTTCTCACTGAAATGCGTACTTGTTCATTTCCAGCTGTGAGTCGCTATGCTGACAATACATATAAGTGATAATACTGCTGCTAAAAAACAATCAGCGAGTAAAAGGTCCAGGACTACGTGCTGAGGGACGCACTAAAGCTTGGGGCAGCCGCAGCAAAGGCTCAATGGGGAAAGACCACTGTGTAAGGTCCCCCCACCAAGCTGAACAGAGGGGCTGGATCCATGGGATACCCCTCGAACTGTATTGGGAAAATTTTTGTTTGCTGTAAAATGTAAAAATGTATATGGCATGACAAATGAAATGGAAAGGTTGTGAGGCAACTCATGATTGTATTGAAGGAAACTGTTCTCCATTGCACTGTTTGTATTTTTTGACTTGGTGCTGTTTGAAACTGTTTGGTAATGCATTTTTTACAGATTTTTATGAATAAAGTATATTTTGGAAATAGAAAAAAAGTAAAAAAGAAATAGGATTTGATTACTTGTACCTGAATCTGATAAATTATTTGACAAATTGCAATTCCTTCAATCAGACTATTAAAACTCACATTTTTAATAAAAGCAAAATACTGCAGATGCTGGAAATCTGAAATAAAAACAAGAAATGCTGGAAATACTCAGCAGGTCTGGCAGCATCTGTGGAGAGAGAAGCAGGGTTAACGTTTCAGGCCAGTGATCCTTCATCAGAACGGACAAATATTAGAAATGTAAAAGCTTTTAAGTAAATAAAGCAGGGGTGGGGCAAGAGATAACACAAGAGGTGTTGGTAGGACAAGGTCACAGAGAATAACTGACCAGAAGGTCATGGAGCAAAGGCAAATGGTATGTTAATGGTGGGGTGAAAGACAAAGCATTAGTGCAGAGAGGGGGTTAAATGACAGAAAAATGAACAGCCCTGGCCCCAAGCACAAACATGAAAAAGAACAGTGGGAAGGCATAGTAGATACAAACTAAACAAACTAAATGAAAATAAACAAAGAAAAAAGAAAAAAATAACTAAAAATAAAAATAAAAAGAGGGGCCTGTCATGCTCTGAAATGATTGAACTCAATGTTCAGTCCGGCAGGCTGTAGCGTGCCTAATCGGTAAATGAGGTGCGGTTCCTCTATTATTAAAACTCACACATCAGGTGTGATATTTATGCATTTTGATGAGCTGCTATGCATTCTGACATGTATTTTAAAACTCACCTTACATCCATTCCAAATATGTTTAAAAGTCCTTGTTGACGTTAGATTGTAAATCAGTAAAATAAACACCAATGACCACCATTTTCCCAATGGCAGTAGCAGGAAATGGCATCAGAGGGAACTGAATTACATGTGAGTACCAGCAGTAACTCCACAATGTTACTAAGTACGGAACTTCCTCTGTTCTGACCATTGTTGCCATTGGATCGTGATGCACAGGTGGATTGTTTGTGCAATTCAGAGGATCACAAGATAGATGGAGTTGAGGCACCATAATTAACTTCAGTATAAATGAGATGGAAATCCTAAGGACTACTAGAGCTCAACAGAAACAAGTTCCCATAGATAGGCGATATTTTATTTATTTTTATTTAGAGATACAGCACTGAAACAGGCCCTTCGGCCCACCGAGTCGGTGCCGACCAACAACCACCCATTTATACTAACCCTACAGTAATCTCATATTCCCTACCTCCTAGCTACACTAGGGGCAATTTAGAATGGCCAATTTACCTATCACCTGCAAGTCTTTGGCGGTAGGAGGAAACCGGAGCACCCGGCGAAAACCCGCGCGGTCACAGGGAGAACTTGCAAACTCCACACAGGCAGTACCCAGAATCGAACCCGGGTCCCTGGAGCTGTGAGGCTGCAGTGGTAACCACTGCACCGCCCCGATATATATCTAACATTGCTGATAGGAACTCAATAACCTGTTGGGATGGCCCACTGCAAAGGATTATAGCCCATTGTCTGGCATGCAAGAGGACTATAGAAAGGGCCAGTGGCTATGTTCCTGCTGCAGGCGTGAGAGGCTAGGAAAAATATATCTTCTGTGCCACACTTACCATAGAGAAATAGGTAGGACATACCCAAAGCCGGGTGACATGCCTTTGAACTTTGGCATATGCTGGAAAACTTGTTTTTTTATCAGTGCTCAGGTTCACTAGAGCTGTGCAGCCACCTTCTTCCATACAGCTTGCATAGTTGTGGTTACAGGAGTGGGGGGTGGTTGGTGGGGAGGTGGTGCGGTAGGGGAGGTAGGGGGTGGCCCTTTGTCCTGAACAGAATGCACTCACCTTTTATGTACCTTCCTGAGCAGGACCTCTGATACTTTGTCAGTCTTAGGAATGTTCCTCACTTGCCAATATCAGCCAAGAGGCTTCATTCCTTTAAGGGCTATCACCCTCTCTTTAAGTGTAACTGGTTGGCCCAATTCAGTATTGCAATGTGCAGCCAACCAACTTACAGAACTGCCTTCCTGAACATATTTTACTTGTGCTAAAAGCCTAGCCCAATTAGGGGGCAGAACATATATCAGAAGATTGGGCAAGGATCTGTCTCTCTCTGCATTATTCAAATGACCCTGAAAACTCAAACAAAGTTGGGGTGTATCATTGCAGAAGTCCCCTGTCACATTATCATCAAGTGGAAGATCAAGGCTGTAATTTTTTATTATGTTACAAATCTTGTTTTGAGTTAGGGAGAAAAAGGGACATACAAAAATATTTTTAAAAATGTGTTATGGGTGACTTAATCAATAAGTTTCAGGGTGGTACATTTTTCTGAGTTTGCCTGAATCTGTACAGTTACAGAATTGTGATTCATTATGTTTATTTCAGTTAATTGAAAAGCATGATGCCAGAGTGTGACATGAAATTGTGATGCTAAGGTGTTGTAGGAAGTGTGAAGGCAGAGTGTTATGGAATGTGATCGGTCATCAGAGAATTTTTAATACAATAGATGATAGATAGATTAATAGATAGGTAGGTAATAAGTTGCTTCGACTTCACAATGAAACCTTTAAATAAAGTATATTATAAAAGCTCCAAATCCACTTACTTATACTATGTTCCCAAACACATAAATTTTCTGTCACTGTCATAATCCATGCCATTTTTAAAATATTATTTTAAAACAATTATCGCCATTTGCAAACCACTTGTAATTAAATTCGGGTCCTCAGTAGAACCTTAACATTCCAATTGGAAAACATCAAAATCCTGACTGTAGTAAAATCTAATTTTAAAAATGTAAATCTTCACTCTTATTAGCAGCTAGAACTCAAAGCCAAAGGCACCAACTCTCAGAGGCAGTGGGCTCAAAGATTTTCAAATACATCCCAGGATGATCCTGTCTAAACCTTAAGACCAACCAGCTTACCAGTAATGTAGACAATCGATCAAGTACTCCAGCTGGTAACCCCGGGAATGAGAATTACACCATATCCTGATCACAGGTGTCTCCACAGACAATTATCTCGGTCTTGCTGTGAAGTGATGATATTTATTTTGGAACAAGAAGCCAATCATTTAAGAAATAATACCCTCCTAAAGCAGTAATGTCGACTCTCGTGAAACAGCCAAAATAAATATTGAATTTATTTTGTGCTATGATAAACAAAAAAACCCAGAATGCTAATCTGTAGGTAGCTGTTTCAGTTCATTCTCGTTAAAGCTAATCATTCCCTTTTATTGATGTTCATAGTTTGAATGTACCTATGTGTTGATTAATTTAAGCCTTTATCACAGGAAAAGAACAATTTACTTAAACTATGCTTTGCATAGCTTTGTTGGAAACAAGTTGGGTTACTTCAAGAATTAAATTTCAGGTATTCAAATTAAACATTTTAGGCAATCTTCGATATATGAAAATTTACTCTAGTGTGATTTTGATTGGTCTGGGTTCTGCTATATTTTGCTACTGGCCAGTATTATCTACTCATAGAACATTTAAATAAACTACTAGAAGATTGCCTGAATATACCTACCTGACAAGGGAGAGACCATGATCCTGCCTTTGATCCTGTCCCAAATATGCTTTGAGTAAAATGGCTGTAACCAATTCTAGAGCTTCAGGCCAGGGAGTGTGTAACACCGTTCGGGTGGTGGTAAAGGACAAGGAAGGAGATACACCGGTTGACCGTACCTTCTTCATCAAGAAAATCCTCATTGATTGCTGTGGATTCCAAGCTATGGACATCTTCTGCCGACAGGACTTCCCCAGCAGTGGATATTTTGATGTGGCCTCCCTGTACATGGACGACGTCACCGTCTTCTGCTCGGATCCGCTGTCCGTTCGCAGACTAATTAGCATCTGCGATCAGTCCGAACTGGCCTCGGGAGCCAAAGTTAACCACGGCAAGAGCGAGGCCATGTTCTTTGAGAACTGGGCTGACCGATCCTTTGTCCCCTTCACCGTCAGGTCAGACTACCTGAAGGTGTTGGGGATATGGTTCGGAGGGGCTGGGGCGTACACCAAAACCTGGAGGGACCAAGTAGCCAAGGTACACCATGAGCTGAGCATGTGGGAGCAGCGATCTCTCTCCATTGTGGGTAAGAACCTGGTCATCAGGTGCGAGGCACTCACGTTGTTGCTGTACGTGGCGCAGGTCTGGCCCATACCCCACACCTGCGCCATGGCGGTCACCCGAGTCATTTTCCGCTTCATCTGGGGATCCAAAATGGACCGGGTCCGGAGGGACACGATGTTCAAACCTCTGGATAAGGGCGGGAAAAATGTACCCAACGTTGTCCTCATCCTGATGACCACCTTCGTGTGCGGCTGCATCAAGCTGTGCGTAGATCCCCAGTATGCAAACACCAAGTGTCACTACGTGCTGAGGTTCTATCTGTCCCTGGTATTGCCAAGGATGGGCCTAGTCACATTGCCGCGGAAGGCTCCATCCAGTTGGACTGTGCCGTACCACCTATCCTTCGTGGAAAAGTTTCTGCAGAAAAACACCTTTGACCACCAATCCATGGTAGTCTGCACGGAATGTCCTCAAGGCCCTACGGGAAAAGGAGATGGTGGATCCTGTCGGATGGTTCCCCGAGCAGACTGCCAAAGTCATTTGGCAGAATGCCTCGTCACCAGAACTATCAAACAAGCACCAAGATGTAGCTTGGCTGGTGGTGAGAAGAGCCTTCCCTGTCAGATCCTTCCTGCACGCCCGGAGTTTCACTCCCTCCACACAATGCCCTCCAGGTGGCTGTGGTGGGGAAGAGACAGTTGCCCACCTCCTTCCGGAATGTGTCTTTGCAAAGCAGGTGTGGAAAGAGATGCAGTGGTTTTTGTCAAGGTTCATCCCAAGCAGCTCTGTAACACAGGAGTCTGTGCTCTACGGGCTGTTCCCAGGGACACACACTGAGATAAACATCAACTGCTGCTGGAGGACCATCAATTCGGTGAAAGATACTCCTTGGTCTGCCCGAAACTTGCTGGTCTTCCAGCGCAAAGAGTTCTCCACGACCGAGTGTTGCAGAATGGCACATTCCAAGGTCCAGGACTACGTGCTGAGGGACGCATTACAGCTTGGGGCAGCCGTGGCAAAGGCTCAACGGGGAAAGACCACTGTGTAAGTTCCCCCTACCAAACTGAACTGAGGGGCTGGATCCATGGAAAACCCCTCGGGCTGGATCCAGGAAATATGGGTTTGCTGCAAAATATACATGGCATGTAAAATGAAATGGAAGGGTTGTGAGGCAACTCACTCTTGTATTGAAGGAAACTGATCTCCTTTGCACTCTTTGTATTGTCGACTTGGTGCTGTTTTTAACTGTTTTGTAATGTATTTTTTGCAAATTTTTATGAATAAAGTATATTTTGGAAAAAAAAACTAGAAGATTACCTCTGATGCTACTAATGCTGAGTTAGAGAATATGTTAAAGTTTGAAAAGTGGTGGCTGGAGTGTGACTAGACATAAGTGTGAAACCTACAGAAGAGTTTTAGGGATTTGCTACCCCACTGCACCATCCCCACCATAGGCAACCAGGGGAGGCCAGGTGCTTAGGTTTCTGATCCATTTCCCTCCAGTCCTGGGATCATGGAAGCCCAGGGTAGCACCAGGAATGGGCCCACGTGCATTGAAAGGAGGCTGAGGGCCTAGCAAATTTCTTCCCTGCTGAAGGTTTTGTTCATGTTAGAAGACTTCACTCATCATACTGGTCCAGTCTTCAGAGCCCCCAGGCCCTTTAATTCTGCCAGATTGTGAGCCCTGACCTAGAAAACTCAGGATGGCAGGGGGATATCCCAGTCTGTAGGGGTGGGATTAGGAAAAACCTACCCTTAATCTATCACCAGTAGATCCCTTGTGGCACATGATACACTGCAGTAAATTATTACTTTTGGTGATGGCAGAAATTGGAATGGACTGCCAGTTATACACTGGAATGAAGAATCAGGTAGGGTGTTTACCAGGCTATTGATCAGATACTGCTTGTTCTACGCCATCACCAAAAGTGAGAATCTACCCATTGTTTTATAACACTAGGGCCCTTTATGCCATATATATGGAATCATATCAGGGCCACTGATTTAAGGCATCAGAGTTCATCAGATTTCATTAAAAAAAATATATATATTCTAGGATTTTCATTGGTGTGTTGAGGGTTGAATTCACAACTTTATTCATTATTCTATGTAAACTGCAAATGGGTGGCCTTTGTTTTACATATATTCCTTTAATTTTTATCCCTTACAAAAAACATAGGTATGCAAAAGGCACCAATGGAGGTCTATATCTGGGCCTGGAAATTCCTGAGGGGTGCAACCCTGGCAGTTATGCTGCTGGGATTGTGCCTGGCACTGAATTCAACAGATGACCATGTTGAGGTTCACAGGGTCAAGGGAATGGGCCTTCAGTGAATCGGGGGACACCTGTGACAATGCCTCTCTGAAGAGACTGCCACAGCAGGAAGGTAGACATTTTGTGCTCCCCCTCCCTGGGGGCCACTTTAAAAATAATATTTTTTAAATTGCACCTCTGATCTATAGATCAAGTCAGAATCCTGCCTGGGCCCTAGGTAGGATCCCAATTGTGTCGGGTATTGTTAAGTACACCTGATGAGACAATGGGCTGAAATTTATGAGCGCACGCAAATCGCGATGGCACGTTCTGATGTCGGCGGTCTTCAGGTGCAGATGCGCCGTCGCTGAATCCCTGCGATATTTCGCGTGGGTGCTCATTTAAATGGAGGGGATAGAAGGCCCGTCCCCGATGACGTAGAGGGGGTGGCCATGCCGTCCCCGGCAACGGCATCCGGCGCCATCACGTGGGCACCCGCCATTTTTAAAGGGCTTCAAGCCCTTCATGTAAATTTACTTGTTTAAAGGTCGCACCACACTTATATTTGAAATAAAATTTTATTCAAACTTTGCATCCCCTCTCCCACCCCCTCAAGGAGCTCACAATAAATAAAATTACATATACCCGGGAAAACCAACTTTTCAAATAACGACCTTTAATCCCCCACCTTCAGAACATTGGACCCTGAACTCCTTCCCACCATCCCCACAACCAATTGGAGCAGTTTTCCCCACTCCCACACCCCTCCCGACCTGAAGATTTCACTGCTCTGTCCTTCTCACCAGTGTCACGCCTCAGAACTCCGAACGGAGTTCCGAAGGCACGGAACCTCCGGCCAGCGGCCGTAATATCGGTGTGGGATGGCTGCCGGGGACCAGGTAAATTGATTTGCATGTTTATTCATTAATTTTAATATTTAAATGAAGGCCCTGCCTCCAGTACAATGAGGCAGGGCCTTCTTGGTGTTGGAGAACGTGGTGGGCATCTCCCGGAAGAATTTTATGGCCCCCCGCCCCTGCCACGACGCCGGAGGCCTCATAAAATTCAGCCCAATGTATCAGTACTGATACCACACCGGGTCCTGACATAAGGCCAGATCACCCTAACCCAGCAACATCCCTCTTTGGTTGAATGTCTTGTTGGTTGGTTGCCGCATCAAGGCATTTACAGAAACTTGGAATTAAGGCAATATTGTCTGGGTCCTGGCTGCATATGAAGCCCTTGCAGCAGACTGCTGCCTTGCAGGCCATTCAATTCACTCCATGCCTGAGGAAATACAACTTTCAAAAAAAGGTCGTCTTGGCAGTACTACCCCGTGGGTTACCTGACTTGTTGTGTTGCTGCAGGTATTCAAGGCCTGCAGTAGCCATTTTACACCCATCACCTCATCTCCCCCTCAATGGGAATCTGTCTGAAAAATACTACTGAGCTCACACTGAAAAGATCACTGGGCTTAGCAGTGACAATATTGAATGGATACTAAGCAGCAGTTGTCAACTTTTCACGCTGTATTCGACAAAATGTAAAATATCAGCCATATCTATAATCTTGCTGTCTTTTTAATTTTATACATTACAGACTTTAACAAATATTGAATAAATTATAAAAATATAGGTGCACACGAAACAGAAAAAATGTCTTGAAATAGCTGAGGTTTGTTTGTTTTGCCACATATGTCATATTTTTGATGAGCAAATGTTGTAGTCAAGTCTTTTGAAGGTCAATGTAGTAACTTTAACATATGAAGTTATATTAACAGCACTGCAATATATTTTAAAACTCATGTGATAAGTAAGATCTAGTCAGAGGCATCTCAAAAAGCTACATTGTATTTCCTTCCTGCTGGTGCTGTAATTAGTTAATGATTTATACCAAATAATAGCTTACTTACATCAACATAATTTCTCTATTGGAGCTTTATATGCAGTACAACCATTATCTTTAACTACATTCATTTACATAATACCTTAAAAAGCCAAGGAAAATGACATGGAGGTGAGATATTTTATAGGCTTCAGATCTGTTTTCTTTAGATTAACAAAGTGCTATTGCTTCTTAAATAGATGAAAGTCTCTCGCTTTGTTCTGTTCCTTAACCCAAATTAACTATAACCTGAATTTTCACTTCTGACTCTGTAAACTGACTTATTATTCTTCCTAAAGGACTTATAGTTCCATGTTATGCTCTATAACAATCTATTTGACTGTCATCTATAACTTTAACTGCATTCTGGCAAAAGAATGTAGTTATTATCTCACCCATCATAATCCATTATTAATAAACTTTCTTTGTCACATGGTGCTTGTAGTGCATACCTGCTAACCTAAGAAAAGACCGTGTCAGCATTTAGTTTCAGCTCGAAACCATTTCAGCTCCTCAACTAAAATGGAAAATGATTTTCACTTAGCACTCTCAAACAGATCAGTACACTGTGGAAATGCAGGATTTCATACCAGAGATTCGTTGACAGATAAGTTACTCTGCTCATAACGATAATAAGAGGATTTATTTTTCTTGTTTCTGGTTCAGCAGAAACAAGGAAACCTTTTTATTTAACTTTCAAAATGACGAGGTTGCAGAATTAGTAGTAATGATATAAGTCATTACCAAAGAAGTATTTAACTGTTGTGGTCCAGTACCGTTCATTATAAGCCCTTGCATTATGGTTCACTTTGCAGTGCAAAAGCTAGGATGATACAGAGGGATTTTTACAAAATTATTGGTTGAAAGTGAAGTATTTGGATTGAGACTGTGCTAACAGTTTCCTTTCACAGAATCACAGAATTACAGAATTGTTACAGCGCAGAAAGAGGCCATTTGGCCCATCGTGTCCACACCGGCTGTCTGAAACAGCAACTCCCACAGTTCCATTCCCCTGCCTTCTCCCCAGAACCCTGCACACTCTTCCTTTTCACATAACTGTTTAATTCCCTTTTGAATGTTTCAATTGAACCTGCCTCCACCACACTCTCAGGCAGCGCATTCCAGACCTTAACCACTCGCAGCGTGAAAAAGCTTTTCCTCATGTTACTTTTGCTTCTCTTACCAAATACTTTAAATCTGTGCCCTCTCGTTCTCAATCCTTTCACGAGTGGGAACAGTTTCTCTCTATCTACGCTGTCCAGACCCCTCATGATTTTGAATACTTCTATCAAATCACCTCTCAGCCTTCTCTGCTCTTTGACAGGATTTAATCTATACTAATGATAAAAATAAGAAAGCAAATTTGTTGACTTTAACATTTCATCTCAAATTTGATTTCCCTTTCAAACCTAAGTTAGCCTCCATCTGCGTACTAGTCAGGCAGAGTGCAATCGAGCTAAAGTCTGCCTTACCTGAACCTGCAGGTTCAGCTAATATTAATGTTCCAAATGCTCCCTGAAAATAGGGTCACTGATCTTCTTTGAGGAAGGGAACCTGCTACCCCTACCTGACCCACATGTGACTCCAGTTCCACATGATTGACTCTTAATGTGCTCGGGGCACCTAGGATCAGTCAATAAATGCCCGTGTCACCTACAACCCACGAATAAAATAATTGAAGGCACTCTGTGGAATTGAAGGCACTTCTTGGTGCTTATTTGGCTACATAAGTCCAGTGGTGTGATGGATTCTGCATCTTTCAGCTCAGTCTTCATAAAAATAAGAGGTGATGTGTTGGACAAAAAAATCATAGTTGCTGAGTTTTTGAAATAAACAACAAAACATCCAATACTTTATATAGTGCGTGGTACCTGGTAGATCTGGTGACAACAGTTTAGTCAATTCAACTTAGTATGAACTGGTGAATGTAACAGGTGTGCCTAATTTGACTCATTCCCATTAACCAGTCTCTTAGGAAAGATTACGAGAACAATTTTCCGGTGGAACACCAACATTTAACAATGCCACTGATGACTGTTGTCAACTAATCAGCAATTGAACTTGTTTAATTGAAAGAAGCCCTGCAGCCAGGCACAAATTAGAGTAGAAATCTCATTCACATTAAGTTTGCTGACAGACCACAGTGATAGACATGGCCAAAGACGACATTAAAGACCTGAGTTACTATTCTCAAACCCTTTCTTTCATGCACTTATTCTGCCTACTATTGGCTGATATAAATTAGTATTTAGTATGCTTATTGACCAGGTTAAAACTCAAAATGTGACCTGGAGAGATAAGCCTGTTGTTGTAGGACAGGTGTTTTCGGAGGTGCGTGTTCAACAGTTTTCATGCGATCTTTAGTGCAATTGACAGTTGCAAATTAGTATAATTACTATGATTATTCCACAAGTTGCATTAATGTTTAGGCATGAGTGAAGCCTTTCAGCTTGGAGGAATAATTCAAGTCTTAAAAAATGTTTCACCTGCAAAATAAGGACAATGCAAGCTCAACGCCAGTTTTCTTGCCAGGTGTAAAGTTGAAAACATAACTCAAAATATTATTAAGACAGAAGAATTCCACCAGACCAATTAGAGTTCAGTTGTTATTTGGTGACTGAAAAATGTTTGTAGTTCCAGGTCAGCAACATCCAACATTAAGTGACTGGCTTTCTTCCTTTTTCATTTAAGACTGTTTTGCATAGGTAACGGAGTGTGATGTCTTGAGCATGGTGGATCAATCAGGAGGGCAGGGGGAGGTGCATTAGCAGGGGTGGCTTGTGCTGCTGGGGAGGCCCTTTGTGGGGCACAGGGGTGCTGATCAGGAGGGAACCCCACTGCTCCCTCGGGCCCGCAAGGAGGCCACCTAGTATTACAGGGCAGCCTCCTCAGCTGTTGAACTGCCCTGCTAACACTGGTAAAATATCAGTGACGGGGGAGAGGAGGCCCTTAAGTGGCAATTAATTGGTCACTTAAGAGCCTCAATTGGCCTGGGGCGGGCAGGTCATTTGCCACCACCTTCCCCGCTGCTGGTAAAATGGCAGCGGGGTGGGTAGGCGACGGGAATGGCACTCCCCACCTCCCACTAGATTTTATGCCTCGATCCCCCCGCCTTCAGCCCGCTTCCGGAGGGGCATAAAATTCTGCGCAAACACCTGCAGGTTTAACACTCATTGCTGATCAGACACAAATTTTTGTGAAACAGTATATGTGGACTCCTCACACCCACATCTACTGACGGTGCAGAGTGCTCTGGCTGGCACACAGCAGCACATTGCAGGATGGCTCGGGGACCAAGTGAGAGGATGCACAAATTCTTGGATGTGGCACTGCAGGTCCTGGTGGAGGAGTTCCAGAAGAAACGGTGTCTTGTACCTGCAGGAGGCAAGGATGCCACCTTGCCCTTCTGTCTTTCTGTCCTGCAGCAGATGGTGCTGTTCTGCCTGGCCCCGTAACCTCCACCAATATCTTGTCCAAAGCAAGGTGTACCCCGATCAAGACGTCCATGACCAAGAACTCCCTTTCGCTTGGTGACTCCTATAAGGTGTCCAATAAGGTTGAGTAGCACAACACTTGGTCATCTTAGATGAAGTCCTAAGAGAATTTCTGAAATAAATGTTGTTGAGTGTTGGCGAATTCTTGACAAAGTCTCCCAATGTGCTTCAGAGGTCCTCTTCACAGCTCCAGCAGCAATAACCATGAAATGGTGAGTATCCCTTTAAGTGTTGAGTATCCCTTTAAGTACTGCTTGAAATCAACATCAATGCTGTGTTTACTCTCAAACAGCTGACTGCTGTTAGGAAAGGGCATTTAGTTGAAGTGCTAGCAGTTATTTTAAGTGGTAATCAGCTGTTTAATGATCCTCGGGCGGCCATTCATAGTACTGACTTCTTCTCCTTTACCAAGATGGCGTCTTGCATTAAGCACCAGCGAAACCAGCATTTCACCTTAAGACCCCACCTTAGCCATCTCTTTAGCACTTCAAGTATTCGTCAAAAATCATCCCCTGATTATTTACACCCTGCTCAATTTTACTTTTCATTCAGTTCTGATTTGCTACTGTTCTGCTTTCAGCCAATCAGCAAATTCTGAAGGGAAAAACATGTTAGGAAATCTTTTACAGGAAGTGTGACACAGAATCTATACACAATACATCACATTTTTCATTTATTTTAAATAAGGCAATAGAAAGATGCAAAGTGTATGATTTATTGGCCTTGTTCAAATGAGAACTCCCACGACAGTAATGTCCAAAAAATAGTGGGGATTTACTTACTTCACTTACAACAGTGTGGCCAACCCAGCTGGAGCATCCCCCCAGTCAAGTGATAAAACCTTTTAAATGTGCAAATCAGGGTCATATAATGAACATAGGACTCTGATTGCCATCTTAGAAAAGTACTGGGTGTAATGTTCTCGGTGCATACTCCATGCAATATCATCTGATAATCTGGCCAACGACGAGGCCAGCAGGTAGTTTTCTTTTATTTCTGTGGGGCCAGGAGAGGCACGCCTCTGGTCATTTTCTGCTCGCAGACTGTCAATCCTATCCTAATGATGCCTGTCCCTCAAAATGGACCAGGTCTCCCATTAAAACCCTTGGACAGCAAGAGGGCCCTGTTCTGTCAGCTGGCCACTCGAAACCCACTTGCAGTCAAGATCAAGCCCAAGTGCTTAATTTCTGGGCATTTGATTTGAATATTATTGAAGTGTTCCTCCAGCAGTAGAGGGAGAATGTCCACATTATTATCACTGAGAAATAAAAACTACTGTGTTAATAAAAATAACACAGTAATTAAGCTTCACATCGTGAGACAGTTAAAGTTTCATTTCAAGGCAAGGACCATTCAGTGAAATCTCCACTTTCAAATATGCTTGCCAGGATTTCCAGGGTCTCCCTGTGCCATGAAGATCAGCATGGTAAAGGGTGGGGGCATGTCCCTGCTTAATCCTTCACAGTGTCTGATCTATAATTAAATGATAATGCACCTGTCCGTCAGATTCAATTTTCCATGCACAGTTCTGGTCTCCATATTACACAAAGGGATATAGAGACACAGGAGAGGGTCCAAAAAAAAACATTCACAGGGTTGACACCAGAACTGAGAGGTTAAAACTTAGTTGGAAAGGCTGAATAGGCTGTCCCTCTTTTCTGTAGAAGAGAGAAGGCTAAGGGGTTACCTGATAGAGGTCTGTAAAATTATGAAGGGGTTCGAAAGAGTAGACGTAGAGAAGATGCTTCCACTTGTGATGGAGACCAGAACTGGGGAATCATCAAAATAAGATTGCTACTGATAAATCCAATAGGGAATTCAGGAGAATCTTCTTTACCCAGAGAGAATGTGGAACTCGTTGCCACAAGGAGTGGTTGAGGTGAATAGCGTAGATGCATTTAAGGAGAAGCTGAATCAACACACAAGGGAGAAAGGAATAGAAGGCTATGCTAAAAGGATGAGATAAAGTAGGGTGGGAGAAGGCTGGTGTTGAGCATAAATATCAGTGTAGACCAGTTGGGCAGAATGGCCTGATTCTGTGCTGGAAATTGCATACATGCTGCATATAATGTAATCTTGCTGGGCAGAGATCAACGAGATTTTTGTACAAACAAATTTGTGTGTGGATCCAAAGTTTTGAAAACAAAAGAACTCCCTTTTTTTTGGAAAACAGTTCATTTGAAGTTAGAGTCTCATTTATATCTGTTGGTTGCAGCATTATACATCAGCGGCATTCTGAAGGCACATTTGGCAAATTGCGATACTTTGTGCTGCAGTAGTGGCAACTATGCATTATTGCAGGGATTGACAGAAAGGTAGGTCCAGTTGGTGAAATTAGCTGTAGTAGGTTGTCTTCTCATCACTACAGGCAAAAAGGGATGTATCAAAGAATAGACCCAGGAATTAATAGAAAGATCAAAAATAAACTGAAACTTAAAAAGAAGGCATATGAGAATGCAGGAAAGATCATCAGCAGTGACCCTTGAGTAATGGCAGGAGACCTCATCACCGGTGTTCTCCAGGGTTGACATTGTAGGATCAGTTGGATAGGGTCTCATTTGTATGTGGCTGGTAGGTGCTCACCTGCTTCATGCTACTGATAATTTGAGCACCCTGACACCATGGGGCTGGATTTTCAAAGGGCTGTGGGGTCAGGACCCAGTGCCGGTGGGATTTCAAAATTGCGGTCCTAGAGGTCATCTCGGGATCAAATGCTTCCGGGACAGTTTTGAACTTTCAAAGGGCGGGGGTGAGGGAGGGAACGGAAAATGCGCTCGCCACCAGTTAACAATTTGTCTCAATTAGAACTGTCCTGAAAGTTCATCTGAAAAAGTGCACATTCAGGTTGTATAGAAGGGCTACTCAACCTTATTCAAGTAGAGCTGAGGTAATTGTTTTTGTGCAATTGACTGTTGCGCATGGGCGTAAGCATGAAGTGTCATCAATAAGACTCTGCCTCATGCATCCTGCAGAGGGCAATGTTGGCTGTGTAGGTATCTCTTTAGTTTCCTGGTGAGGATCCTCTTTGGTCACTGGTTTGGCTTGCTTTGGAATCTGCTTCAAAGAAATGCCCCTTAATTGGTAGGGTGAATTTATGTAAGGCAAACGCACCACAATAATCTTGGAGACCGAGGCTGCTGTAGGTCCCCCGCAGATCTGTTAATACACTGGAACCTTCAATTGGCTGTCTATGCCTTCTTATACCTCACTTTAGATTATATGTTTCTCGAAGGGGTAATTAACCAGGGCAGCAGTGAATAGCCTTGGTCTTCCAGTTTCCTGTCCCTTCAAATAATGGTGGCAGCATTGTTTGCCACAAAATGAATGAATCAAGAGGGTAGCAAGTATTATCGTGAATGATTCTAAATCTGTGGTCATATACCAGCTGCACATAAATATAATGGAAGCCCCTTTTGTTTGTAAAAGAAGCTAGAATTGGGACCGGGGCTGATATGACCAGAAGTTCCATCAATAATATCTTGGACTTGGAGGAATCCTGCTAATCACCTTCTGAAGACAGAACCAGGCAATTTTCTTTCCTTGCTATTGTTTGCGTTTTTCCCTTCTGTCAAAATAATTACAAGGTCTGTGTGTTTTTCAAAAACTGACTCTGTCAAAGTTATTCCTTTTCTGGGTTCAAATTAACTTGCCATTCAATTGCCCCAGTAACTCAATGGCTGAATATGCCCTTTTTTTTTTTATCTATGGTGGGGATAGAGCATTGAATAGAGACTCTTACTTATTTTGTGAGCTGTACTTTCAGGTCGGATATCATTGTAAGCAAACATCTTGATCTATACCAATATAGTTCAGTCAGTTTTGCTTACCCTCACCTGAATTTAGGATTATCTTGTTACAGTATCAAGATGAGGATGTCCAAATTTGTTTTGCTGTCGGAAAGGGAGTGGTTCACTCTATGCTTTTGGACATGCTTGGAGTGGAAAACTTCCTTTCATTTAGTGATTTACAGACCAAATTTCAGCTGCAGGCTAAACACACCTTGTTATACTCTACTGTCAGCAGCTCTGAGAGGCGTTCAGGCTGATTCTATGTAATAAACCTTTGACCTTTTGTACACTCTTGCAGAGCGAGCAGTTTTTTGCATGTGAACCTTGAACAATTATATGCAGTGTATACTTTTGTTAAGGTTTAGTTCTAAGTTGCTTAAGGAATAAGTAATGATATGGCAGTGTCATTAACATCTATGCCAAGAAATTGGAGAGACTTCGATTAAAGGACATCAGTTTTCAGAAAACCACACAGCGAATATGTCCATTATTGGCATGCAATTTTTCAAAATGTAAAACTGGAGCTGCAGACTCCTCTCAAACAAAATGACTGCGGAAAGATGTAGTGTGTTATGATGCTGTTGGATTTAATTACTTTTCTATTCTTCATAGATTTACACTGCTAGTGCAAGTTGAGAGAACTTTATATAGCTTTACCAAAAAGCATGAAAATAAATCATGTGCTGCCTCAAGGTGCAGCTGAAAACTTTAATGGTGCTTAATTTACTGCTTACAATTTTTCACCATATAAAGAGATTTTATGAGTATGAAATTGGTTGGATTGTAATTATTTGGTCTCTGAATATTCTGGTAATAGCACATTTCCAGTTCCAAACTATAGTCTATAACTACTGGTGTACTAATATCATGCACAAACACTGAACAGCTTCTCGTACTGCAGATTCACAGGTTTTGTATATTGAGTAGTGAATACACATTTAAAATCCAGATATATCGATTGTGTTGCTTTTTGAATGGTAAGCTGTTGATCAGCATTTGATTGCATAATTGATGAAATTCGTTGTGCTGGAGCACTTAACCGACAGAACCAGATGAGATTTCTATCTTCCTTTCCAAGACTTGATCATGAACTCTACAAATCACCCACTCGGGTTCACCATGCCACATGAAATATGAGTCACTGTAATCAACTGCTATGTAAATGAAAGATGAAGGATGGCCTGGTAAGGCTATTCAAAACATTGAGCATCTTGTGAAACATTGATCACTTAGATCCTTCCTTGGAGCAATCGCTCTTGATGGTAACCCAGAGACAGAACTGAATGTGGAAGGCTGGATTTTTAAAGCCCAATGGGTGCTGGTGCGGAGACAAGCACGATTTGAATATTGCATTCATGGAGGTTGGCATTGGGTCCCACTGCCTCCAGAGCACAATGCCATTTTTAAAGGAACGCCAGGAAGGAGGACTGGGTTGAGCGCACACCTCCAATTAAATGCCTGAGGAGCTCATTGAGGAGCTCATAAACAGGCTTGTCAGCAGCAGTTTTTAATTTTCAAAGATTGGAAATGTGGAGGACACCAAATGAGAACATGGCAGGGTGTTAAACTCATGAACACTGTGGAACACAATGAGGGCTGTGGGAAAGGCTGACTAAAATATTGAAGAGGCACAAAGTAAAGCTCAGCTGCTTCAAAAGTGCCACAGAGTGGCCATTGCTGCATTGTCAGACTTTCTTTTCTCAGTGGTGAGTGGCAGGAATTCAGAGAGTGACATGAGGCCGCTGGCATCACTTGGGCACCTGGGGTTGGCAAGGGAAGGCCTGTTGCACACAGAAAGCCCAGCTGAGGGAGTTCAGATGGGAATAGACTACTCTGACATTGGACAGAGCAGCCATGATGAGCTTCAGCAGATGCAACCTTCTGGACAACAGGAGGTCAGAGGAGCACAGCGAGAGGCTGAAAGTGGAATAAGCCGCTACCCAAGACATTGAGTCTGCCACCCAAGAGCCAGCTACCTGCAAATGACAAAACACCAATGCTGTAGGAGGCTATGACTAGCCAGGCAGATGGTCTTGGACCTTTGTACTCTGATACACAATGACCTAAGGCCTCATAGCCTGCATGGCAGTCCCCTAACGGCAGCCGTCAAGGTCTCCGTCGCCTTAAACTTCAATACAACTGGGTCACTCCAGGGATCAGCTGTGTACCTAGGTGGCATCTCATAGTTGGCAACTCATCAGGCAAGAGATGGATGTCATTTTCAGGACAGTAGGGGACTACATTCACTTTGAAAAAGATAGGCCTTCACAGGGACAGACAGCATTGGGTTCTGCTTCCATTGCTGGATTCCCCCAGGTGCAGGGCATCATTGCTTGCGCCCATGTGGCCATCAAGGCACCCAGCAATCGGCCAGTGAGATCCATCAACAGAAAAGGCTTCCACTCCCTCAACATCCAACTGGTCTGCAATCACAAAAAGAGCTTCATATACGAACATACGAATTAGGAGCAGGAGTAGGTCACTCGGCCCCTCAAGCCTGCGCCCCATTCAATAAGATAATAGCTGATCTGATTGTAACCTCAATTCCACCTTCCTGCCAACTCCCAATAACCTTTCACCCCCTTGCTTATCAAGAATTTATCTACCTCCGCCTTAAAAATATTTAAAGACTCTGCTTCCACTGCCTTTTGAGGAAGAGAATTCCAAAGACTCACATCCTTCTGAGAGAAAAAGATTCTCCTCAACTCTGTCATAAATTGGTGACCCCTTATTTTTAAACAGTGACCCCGAGTTCTAGATTCTCCCACAAGGGGAAACATCCTTTCCACATCCACCTTGTCAAGACTCCTCAGAATCTTGTTTGTTTCAATCAACAGCTCCAGCGACCTGGGTTCAGTTCTGGGTACTGCCTGTGCTGAGTTTGCAAGTTCTCCCTGCGTCTGCATAGGTTTCCGCCGGGTGCTCCGGTTTCCTCCCACAGCCAAAAACCTGCAGGTTGATAGGTAAATTGGCCATTGTAAATTGCCCCTAGTGTAGACAGGTGGTAGGAGAATGGTGTGGATGTGGTAGAGAATATGGGGTTAATGTAGGATTAGTGTAAATGGGTGGTTGTTGGTCGGCACAGACTCAGTGGGCCGAAGGGCCTGTTTCAGTGCTGTATCTCTAAGTAAAGTCGCCTTTTACTCTTCTTAACTCCAGTGGATATGAGAAAGACAACCTGCCCATTCCAGTTATGAGTCTAGTAAACCTTCTCTGAAATGCTTCCAATGCATTTATATCCTTCCTTAAATAAGGAGACCAATACTGTACACTGTACTCCAGATGTGGTCTCACATAATTGAAGCATTAGCTCCCTATTTTTGTATTCAATTCCCTTCGCCACAAATGATAACATTCTTTTAGCTTTCCTAATTACTTGTTGAACCTGCACACTAACCTTTTGCGATTCATGCACTAGGACACCCAGATCCCTCTGTATCTCAGAGTTCTGCAATCTCTCACCATTTAGAAAATATGCTTTTTTATTCTTCCTGCCAAAATGGACAATTTCATATTTTCCCACATTATACTCTATGTGCCAGATTTTTGTCCTCTCACTTAACCTATCTATATCCCTTTGTAGCCTCCTTATGTCCTCTTCACAACTTACTTTCCTACCTATCTTTGTGTCATCAGCAAATTCAGCAACCATACCTTTGGTCCCTTCAACCAAGTCATTTATATTAATTGTAAAAAGTTGAGGTCCCAGCACTAATCCCTGCGGCTCACCACTGGTTACATCTTGTCAGCCAGAAAAATGACCCATTTATGTCTACTCTCTGTTTCCTGTTAGCTAGCCAATCTTCTATCCATGCTGTCATGCTAGGGCCCCATCTGCCAAGAATGAGGCACATTAATTTTGTGTGAACATTGATTTTAAACTGTTGCTGGAGTGAGAAAATGACTTGTTAAACAGATCAGCCATGGCTGGAAAAAAAATTACATACTAACAGACATTGAAGGTTAGAATGCGCATTCCAGGGCCTGCTAGGGAGAATACAATCCAAAAGGGCCAGGATTGGTTAGACCAGCTGGTCACATGATTAACTGGCTGTTCTAGCCTTTTGAACTAACCATAGAGAGTTTGAACTCAGAAAGACTGTTTGCTCCTGGACTTATCTCTCCTGTCTGCTCCCATCTCTTTCTCACAAGCCTCTGAATCCACTGAAGACACATGAACCCCAAGAGAGAAAAGCCTCCTACAGCGAACAAGGTTTAAGAATAACACTGGGCCCCAACGAAAAGCAAGGTCTACCCCAACCAAAGACTCTACAGTGAGCTCAAAGAACCGTAACAACAACTCTTTAGATATTGCCTCAAACTTTTCCACTTTAATTTTCTTCTGCTCTTTTCTGTCTCTATTTGCATGTGTGTATCATGTATGCATGCTAGCATAGATGTGTCATGTATCCGGAGGTGTCAACTGAATTAGAATTTAAGTTTAAGTTTAATAAATTTCAACTTTTCTTCTTTAAATCTAAGAAAACCTGTTTGTGCTGGTTTCTTTGTCTCATAATTGAAAAGCGGTGAACAAGGATTCACCAAGAGGTGCTAAAAACACGGTGTGTTTAAAATTAAACCCTGTTATGGTAAGACCAGGTGAAGGCTAAAAGGGAACCCTAGACCTCTTTCTCACCTGGTCGTAACAGAAATTTGGCTGCTCGCATCCGGAATTGACCCACAGACAAATGAGAGAAATTGGAAGTGGGAAGCCAAATTGTTCCCAATCAAAAAAGAGCAAGATTTCAATACAGGTTTTCTTGTGGTTGTGTGTGCTTGAATACTAACATGTCTGTGACTGAAGTTAGTACTCCCCAAGCCTGAGTGAAGTAACTTGGAATAAGTTAAAAGCACTGTCTATGCAGGAGTTGAGGAAAATGGCTGAGCAGTGTGGGATCACTGTACATGCCAAGGCTAGGAAGCCTGAACTCCTAAGACTAGTGGATAATCATTTTTCCCTTGAATCTGAAGAACCAGAAGGTGAGAAGTAGACCCCGACAGGGTATTGCTAGCAAAGCTACAATTGGAACAGAAGAAACTTGAATTAGAGGAGAAAGAAAGAGAGAGAGAGGGGATAAAGAGAGAGAGAGGCAGGAGAGGGAGAAAGAAAGTGCCTTCCAGAAGGAATGTGAATAAAATGAAAGGCAGGAGAGGAAGGGAGAAAGAATATTCCGGAAGGAATGTGAAGAGAGAGAGCTGAAGCATCTTGAGTTAACTAGGGGGCGACAGAGCAAACCCTGTGAAAGCATGGCCAATATGGAGGAGTGTAACTCAGGGTTGGATACAGATTGTTAAAACAAGCTCAACTAATCCCAAAATTCAATGAGGGAGATGTAGAAGCACTTTTTGTGTCCTTTGAGAAACCGGCAAGGCAGCTAAAATGGTTATCTGAGACCTGGCCTCTTTTACTACAAAGAAAGCGAACTGGAAAAGCCCTTGAGGTTTATTCTCTGTTGCCAGATAAGATTTCATCAAATTATGAACTGACAAAAAGTGTTATCCTCGGGGCATATGAATTAGTACACTAAGCCTATTGCCAAAAGTTTAGAACCCTCAAGAAGCAAGCTAATCAAACTTATCTGGATTTTGAAAGAAATAAGCAGCTGGCTTTTGACCAGTGTCTGAGGTCTCTTAAAGTAGAGCTCAGCTGTGAGAATTTCAGAAAAGCAATTCTGTTATAGGAATTTAAAAACTCTCTTCCACTCTCCGTAAAGACCCATGTAGAGGAGCAGTGGGTTTAGAGAGCCCGGCAAGTGGCCGTTCTGGCCAATGAGTTTGCCTTAATTTTTAAGTCAGTTTCCCAGGGGAAAACCTTTCCTAATCACCCCCATAAATCCAAAAAGGACAAAGGGTGGGAAGGTGATAGGAGCCCAAGCAGTCCTGGGAGAGAAAGAAAAGCAGGAGACACGGGGGAGGTCCTCCTCTAGCCAAAAAGGAAGGTGCTATGAGCAGGAGGGAGACTCAGAAACCTACGTGTTTCCATTGTAATAAAGCAGGGCATTTAAAAGCTGACTGCTGGAAACTAAAGGGAAAACCTGTAGAGTTAATCAGGGCACACCCATTCAATGAAGATGGGAACCTGATGGAAAGCACAGATTTATGATTTAGAGATACAGCACTGAAACAGGCCCTTCGGCCCACCGAGTCTGTGCCGACCATTATACTAATCCTACACTAATCCCATATTCCTATCACATCCTCACCTGTTCTTATATTCCCCTACCACCTACCTATACTAGGGGAAATTTATAATGGCCAATTTACCTATCAACCTGCAAGTCTTTTGGCTGTGGGAGGAAACCAGAGCACCCGGAGGAAACCCACGCAGACACAGGGAGAACTTGCAAACTCCACACAGGTAGTACCCAGAATTGAACTCGGGTCGCTGGAGTTGTGAGGCTGCGGTGCTAACCACTGTGCCACTGTGCCACCCCAGCTGTGGCTTTAACTGCAATAAGAGTGAGACCCAGCTTACGGCTGCAAGTGCAGGAAAATTTAATAGGATTCCTGAAGGTTATCAGGGTTTTGTGTCTGAAGGGAAAGTAACCCCATACCTCTCGAGTGGAGCAAGCAAGCCCATAGTAATTCTCAGGGACACAGGGGCCACTAGATCCCTTTTACTGGGAAAAGGCCTGACCTTTCCCCTAGAGAGTGCAGTGAATACCAGAATGGTGGTGAATGGTACTGGAGGGCAGTGTATGCCTGTACCTGTACAGTGGGTGCACCTGGAGTGCAACCTAGTTTTGGAACTGGTGACCACAGGGATTATCCCTAGTTGGCCTATTGACGGGGTTGACCTGCTCCTGGATAATGATCTGGCAGGGGTGAAGGTGGTAGCCCCCCCCAATAGTGAAAGAAAGACCAACGGAGGTCAAAGAGACAGGGCCGTGGCGGGAGATGGACTCCTGCAGTTTCCCTGAATGTGTAGTGCATCAGACCAGGTGATGGCTGAAAGGGAGCCCTAGACCTCTTTCTCACTGGGTCGTAACAATGCCGTTATGTTATCCCCTACACCATGAGTTTTTATTTTCCACAGTAACCTTTGATGTGGTACCTTATCAAATGCCTTCTGGAAATCTAAGTGCAGTCCATCCACCGATTCCCCTTTATCCACAGCACATGTTATTTCTTCAACAAACTCCAATAAATTGGTTAAACATGATGTCCTTTTTACAAAACCATGTTGACTCAGCCTGATTACCTTGAATTTTTCTAAGTGTCCTGCTTTAACGTCTTTAATAATAGCTTCTAACATTTTCCCTATGTGCACACTCACTTTCCTGCCAGCTGCCATGACTCCTTCATCCTCCACAGTCCAGGCTGCCTCAGAGCATCATTCTATCCCCCAAAGTGCGTGGATGGATTGTTCGGGACAAGGGAAGTCCCTTGAAGAGATGGCTCTTGATTCCTCTACGGGAACCCCAGACAGAGGCACAGAGGTGAAACATCTAATGCCACCTGCTCAGCAGGCCAACCACTGAGCATGCCATCGGGTTTCTGAGGATATGATTCCGGTGGCTAGACCAGTTGGTTGGCACCCTCCAATACCATTCTGCAAGGGTCTCTGTCATTGTGGTGATCTGTTGCGCTCTCCATAACATGGGACTCCAGAGAAGTGTAGACCTTGAGGACAGTGAGGCCCTGGAAGGAGACAGCTCATTGGGGGAGGAGCAGCAAGTAGGAGAGAGGAGGAAGAGGGGCAGAATGTGATAACACTAAACAGAGAGTTGCCCTTGCTGTACAACGAGGTGGCCTCCTCCTGCCACCTTCCAGGAAGAGGACTTTCCTCGTCTCCCTCATGGCCTGCAGCATTAGATCCAGGTGGGCATCACTGACACAATGAATCAATTTGGGCGGAGCTAAGAAACATCAAGGGGCAGCAAACTCCAATAAATTGGTTAAACATGATGTCCTTTTTACAAAACCATGTTGACTCAGCCTGATTACCTTGAATTTTTCTAAGTGTCCTGCTTTAACGTCTTGGGAGTTGTTTATAGGCCAGCAAACAGTAGTGGTGATGTTGGGCATGGTATAAATCAAGAAATTCAAGGTGCATGTAACATGGGCATCAGTTTCTTGGTCATCCTTTGCTGTATTCTAAATTGCTCCCAATCTTCAGGCTTACCACTTTTTTGGGTTTTTGTGTCCTAGAGGAATGCATATTTGTATAACATACCATTCCCAATCCTTAGGCATCTGCCTGATTCTTACCTTGCAGTAAGCACTGCATCCATCAGATGTACACTTTCTTCAATGCCACTCATAGTTCTGTCATACCACCCTTGCAGAAGAGAGCACAGAATGTCAGAAAGAGGGCCAGCACTGATGAAGGGCCACAAGAGATCGGAAACACTTCCTGGCAGAGGAGGAGACACTGGAGATCAATGGCAACACAAGAACCCTGAACATTGGAGAGACCAAGGCTGATAATCTGCCAGAGCAGGATGACAGCATTAGTCTTTCAGACATGCATCTCCCACAAAGCAACATCACCTTCAGTGAACTTTAGAACATTATCAAATCTGATCAAGTGTTTCATGTGCACAGCAACATTCATCTCCATCACTAAATATTGTCCTTATTTTCTATCGTCAGTGGTCATCACAAGAAGACCTTGAGCCCCTGCCTGGAGTGGATGAAAACTCCTCAGAAGAACTTATACCTGCTGAGGAGGCACCATCAAAGGAAGCAAGCATTGCAGACAGCAATGCAGATACCAGTGCATTAGTTAGGCCTGTTAGTCAGTTAGATGGGTCAGCACAGTTGAATACAAGCAGAGAATGGTGGCAGGTACAACTGAAGAGATTGTGTATTGGAGGGCGCTGCCGTCTCCAAGCTCTGCTGAACAGGATAGAGATGCAGAGGCCTTGGGGCCAGCAATAAAAAGGGAAATGCTGGCGGCATGGCAGTAACTGTGTAAGGTGTTGGCAGTCCTGCCAGGCACACTTGTCCACAGTGGCAGAGACGATGGAGGAGTCCAACTCTAGAATCTGTAGAGTGATGTCACAGGGTTTACAATTCTGCCGTCCACCATGGAGCACGTGGCGAACTCCATGGAAATTGTAGCTGGTGTTCACATGAATCACTGATACAGCTGTTGTGGCCTGCCTGAAGGATCCGAGGGTGGCTGTTCAGAAACTGGACGCAAACATCTCTATGGATTCGATAAGCTGGTAGACAGATTTTATAGGGGTTTCCAAATAATTGCTGATCATCTCCACTCTGCTGTCCTGCAGACAGGTAGAATGCTATGACTCTATGACTCTATAACTGATGTGCCACAACCCCAGGGGAGGGTGGATGGTGGAACTTGCAAGGCAAGTGCAGATTTTCTGCACGTCTGCTCCATTGCCATCGCTCAACCACAAAGAAACCAAGGTGCCCAAGCTACCCTTCCCTCTAGTAATCCATTGGTTACATAATGTTACATTCACAGAGTCCCCTACTGGCGCAGAATCATTGGAACGCTGAGGCCATTCAAGGTTTTCAATATATAATAGATAGATGTGCTTACGTAGTATAAGAATATTGCCACATAACAGCATATCATCCAATTTACCATCAGCAACAATGTGGGAGATCTGCATACATACACAAATTTTATATACGCAAGCAGTGTGCATGCATATTTGTGAAACCTAAGTAGGAAAGTATTGCATAGATTTCTAATCGAGATTTTTAGCTTCAACTAAGACATTGTCAATGGCATTTTCTAAATTACTATCAGAACTATTTAGCAAATTACTATAATTATTTTAACATATTCCAAACAAAAAGGGAAATGCAAGTGTTCCTGGTAATTACAGAGGCATTTGTTGACTCTGTAACCTGAGCTTACTGCCCTGACTCATTTTTCTCAACATAATGCTGCCGTGATTTAGACTTTTGTAAGCTGTATTTTATGTGAAACAATGCTTTGATGGCAGATAGTTCTTTCAAGAAAATATTATGTTGATGATTTCCGGTCGTCGAATCAATTGCTAAAAAGGATTGGTTTTGGACAACTAAAAATGTGCATGTGTTGGTGCTTGCAAAGATATAAGCAAGTGCTGTGTGGGAGATAGAGTTACAGCAGTAAACCAATAGGTTCCTTTTGGTATCAAGTAACTTTGTTGTCTTCCTTTCTTCCTTTTCATATGAATGTATACAGAATCAATATAAATTGCTCAGAAATCTTAGCATCAGCTTTGACACTGTTTATGAAACATAAAGACCTTTAGTGAACAACATTGAAAGAATGTAAATATCTTTACTGAACATCAGGGGCTGAATTTTGAAATCCTGCTAGGTACAGGCGTGATTTAAAACTCGTGTTCTCGGAGGTCGGCACTGCTTCCTGTCACCTCTGGTAAGTGAAGCAATATTTAAAGGGACACTGGGAGGGAGGGAACAAGAAGTAGTGACATCTCCAATTAATTGGCAGTTGAGCTCATTGTGAAGCTCAATGAAGGGCTTTTCAGGAGCTGTTTGCAAGTTTCAATAGGAGGGCATGGGGAAAACGTCATATCTGGAACACGGCAGGGTGTAGAACTCGTAAACACTGTGGGGGACCATAAGGAATATCGGACAGGCTGTATAACATAACAGAATAAATTCCAGCTGCTTAAGCAGTGCCACAGAGTAGCTATTGCTGGAGCTGAAAGACTTGCATTGAGCAGTGGTGAGTGGTAGGCAACTGGCATAATTTGGGCAGTTGGGGATGGTAGACGAAGGCCTGGTGAGCAAATGTGTGCCAGCTGAGGGAGGTCAGATGGGAAC
Source organism: Heterodontus francisci (assembly GCF_036365525.1). NCBI lineage: Eukaryota > Metazoa > Chordata > Chondrichthyes > Heterodontiformes > Heterodontidae > Heterodontus > Heterodontus francisci. Next base: position 50,511,075 of record NC_090376.1, on the reverse strand, counting down.
AGGCTATTGTTATCACCAAGTTTCTCTTGGGTGTCAAGATGGATGAAGATAGTAATGATGACGTCAACAAGAACAATTTGCATTTATGCAATGCCTCCTTTAATGTAGAGACACAATCAAAAATAGTTATAGAACCAAAGGACTAGAGGAAGTTACAGAGACAATGAGGTGTGGGGTCATGAAGGAATTGGCAGAGCAGGAGTCCATATAGATCAGCAAGGTACAGGATCATGGGTGACCAGGAATTTGTGTGGAATAGGCTAATTTTGGACGAACTAAAATTGATGGCGGGTAGTGGATGGGAGGCCCACTAGGATAGCATTAGTTGAATCTGGAAGTGACAAAGGCATGAATGAAGGTTTGTAGTGACTGATAAGCTGAGGTAGAGGTAGAGATAGGCAATCTTGTGGAGGTGAAAGTAGGTGATCTTTCAGATAGTGAGGATGTGAAATCAGAAGTTCAGTATGGGGTTTGCTACAAAAGTGCTTCCATTATTTGTAATATTTTTATTTTTTGAGGACTTGTGTTAAAACTGAAAATATTCCATGGATGTGTGTTTTTTTACCAAGTTCAACAACAGGACAAGATGTTCTTTGAAAGCCACCTGTGATTTGGGCTCAGAAAACAGCAGAACCCTTGGTGACTTGGGGAAAAATGCTTACAGAGAAGCCACATGTCAAGGTTTATGGAGGTCAGGAGGTCGACTCTCTGTTTGGGTTTGTACATTGTTTTCAGTTAGTTGTGGTGTGAACTGTTTGAAGACAGTTGGTGATTTCCTGCCAAGGATAAAGAAGTAACCCAGCTCACCATCTTCTCTACCTGTTTGAAGAAATCCTGCCAATATTCAGTGTGGGAGAGTTAAAATCCTTGGTGCTGTATAGCTCCTGGGAAGCTGAAAAAATCCTGCGATTCAAGTGTGCGCTGGTGAAAAAAACCTTAATGCCACATTTCTCCTAGGAAGCCTACTGGAATAATTCTCGACATCTCCAGACTGGACTGCTTCTAAAACGATCCCAGTGACCCATCTCCGTATATCCGGATGCCAGGTTAGAAAAGGGACAACTGATTTCCTTCCATATCTACTGTCTTTTTTTGTCAAGAATTAGCAAGAATTTGGCCAAAGTAGTTTTTTTGTCTTTTTTTGTAACAGACTTCTGCAGAGTGAATTTCTGCATTTTTTTCCAGTGTGTGTGTGTGAGTGTAATGGGGGAATTTTTTTAAAAGGGGAACTTTCATATTTTAATCGGTGTGTTAATGCTTTGCTTTGTTACTGATTGAGTCTTATTTTATGATAAATTGATAATTTTGTTGCTTGTTAAAGAAACCTGTTTGGTGTATTTTATTCTGGGATGAAAAAAAATATATGATTGGCTGTATTGGTAACTGGGTAAACATTTAAATAGATGTTGTGACCTGTGGAGAAGTGGAACTAGAAAAAGACAATTCACTCCTTCCACCTCGGTTGTAACAGGTTGAATATGATGTTGAGGTTGTGAAAAGTCTGGTTCAACCTGAGACAGTAATCAGGGACAGAAATGGAATTTGTGGCAACCGGATGGAATTTGTGGTGGAGGCTGATTGTTTCAGTCTTCCCAATGTTTAGCTGGAAGAAATTGTGGTGCATCCAAGATTAGATGTCAGATAAGCAATATGACAACACAGAGGCAATGGAGAAGTCAAGAGATGCATCTGAGACGTAAAACAGAGTACCATCAGCATACATGTGGAAGATAACCCCTGTCTGAAAATAGATGTAATTTTCTGTTATCTATCCTGGTGCTGCATCTAGATGACCCCACAGGATTAGTGTCATGAGATGTGGTTGGCTGCTGAATTTTGTATGAAGCTCTCTTGGGATTGACACAGCCCTCACCGCATGACAGTTGAGGCATGCTATGGACCCACTGTGCAACTCTTGAGCAACTGCCTATGTAACCTAGCTCAAGCTCCTACAAACCTTTAAATAGGCCTCTGAGGAACTAAGAAAGAACTCCTGTTACAAGTTTAGGTTCTGGCATGGATAACTTTCCAGGTTCAGTGACATCAAATACTTCCTTTAGCAATCTGAGCATCTTATTTTTGTGGGAGTTTGCTCACAATATGCTACATTTACCTACAAACTAGTTCACTGGATGCAGCTGACACCCCACATTGCACCCATTGCTCCATCTCATTCAGCCAAGCAGAACCCAGATGCATCGACTGGGTGGATGTAGTTAATCAGTTTGAGGGCAGCACTATTGATGGAACACACAGCACAGTTGATCAGGAGCCAGTGGAGTGAATGATAAAGGAGATGTCCAGATGGACTAACTGTAGCTCCCATGGCTGCTGAAGATGGAGATTCTATCCTCCAGGTTAAAAGGAAAACAAGTGCTTTTGAAATGTGAAAAATTCTGGAATTATTGGACAAACTGCCTAAGTGCTCCTATCACTTAGCAGTTGGCACGGAGGGGTTCATTGCCACATTTTTGGGGTTCTGATTTATGGCATAGAAACCTGGCCACCCACCTTGAAGTGCATGACTGCTGCAGTTCATTTCAGTCTCACTGTCCAGACCAGAATGCCAGTCTTTGCACCTTCCAGAATGTTATATTAAGGAAGGTAACTAGCACAGCATTAATAGCGTGTGTTGATACTCTGAACTTTTGCTTAAATTGGGAACAGGGAGAAACTTTGCAGAACATTTCCTCAGGAGATGAAGTCCAAATAGCTCCGAATGTACATGGTCAATGGAAGGAAAAGGGTTTACTGTGTCAAATGACTTTTACTTGTTCTATGCTTTCTTTATGTTTCTGCTTAAATTGGCAAGTTCTATTTTCACTTATTATCACTGATTCCAAAGAGATGGAAAATAGGCAACCACTACATCTAAAATTTTAGTTCACACACGTGGATGGATAGCTGTTATTGAGACTGGGAGATTATTTTACCTAGAGACCTCTGTTGCCACAAGGAAAAGCACTGGAACATGAAATGATTATAGACACCCTGAATGGCAGGTCATACTCAGATATAAATTATTTTTCTTTTAAATGTTGCTGGGGCATATTTTTCCAATCAATAAAATTTCATGCTACCTAATGACACTGTAAATTCTATGATGTTTGTTTGCTGAAAGGTTTATTTAAAGTTAGCTCCTCAGTCCATTACATTTTATACTGCATATAACTGCTGCCACTTGTTACGAGTGCTTCCATTTTATTTGTTAATTATTTTTTGAGGACTTGGGTTTTAAAACTGAAAAGGATTCCATAGATGCTGGAATTTTTTTTTAAAAGAAGGTCTTTTGGACTGAACTTGGTTTGAAAACAATTACTGGAAGAATCAAGGAGTGCTAAAAACAAGCCCTTACCCAGCAGGGATTTTTTTGACTTGGGAAAAGGTGTTTACAAAGAAGTGACAAGTTAGGATTTATAGGGGTCAGGAGGCTTGACTCCTGTGACGTTTTTGGTTTCACTTTGGACAGTGAGTTGGTGATATGGACAGTGTTAAAAAAAGACAGTGGAGAAAACTTGCCAAGGGAGCAAACCCCAACTCAGCTTGTTCCTCTGTTTAAAAAATCCTGCCAACTTTTCCATCTCTTTAAGAAGTGCTGAGAAGCAAGTGTAAGAAACTGCCTGAAACCCCTGTGACAGAAGCCACACCTGACAATTTTGTCATATGGAACATTATTTTTGAACTGTGCCTGGACTTGAAATAACTTATTTAAAAGGAGCACAACAGTGGCTGAAAACATGGCTGTACATTTGCATCCTAAAAGACAGTTGCATGAAGAAGACAATGGGAGCACCCCCTGATTCAATTAGTCAGATCAGCAAGAGACATTGAATGTGTGAGAACCAGCATTCCACATCCCCACGCCCCCCCCCCACCCCCCCCACTGAGAATGTGTCTGGAGCTTGAAGGAATCCACAAACCTCACAGGAGAGGCTGTTCCAAATAAGGAGCTAGTCACATGACTAGCCTGCTGGCCAACCTGGGGTTATTTTTGAATTGTGCCTGCTCACAGAACAATTTTGGGAAGAGACAGGAACTGAACTTCAAGAAGAGAGCATTTCTCTCTCACACACAAAGTTCCATGGACCCACGGAAGTAACTTAAGCCTCAAGACAGAAGACCAGTGAAACAAGTTTGAAAGTGTGCACTGAGCCCCATGAAAGCTGCAAGACTTAACTTCAGTCAAAGACTTTACATCCAATGCAAAACCAGGAACTGAACTCCAGCTATTAATTCAAACCTTTCCCCTTCTTTTTCCTCCTCTGTCTCTCTTTGCGAATGTGTTTATCGTGTATGCATGCTAGCTTGGCTGCATTGCATAATTTTAGTAGTTTTCACTGAGCTAGAGTTTTTAAGGTTTAAATCTGAGAAAACTTGTCTGATTGATTTCTTTGCAATCACAATTAGAGAGCAGTGAGCAGGGACTCACTGAGGGGAAGCTAAAAACACAGTGTTTTAAAAATTAAACCCTGTTATGGCCAAACCAGTAAAAGGCTGACAGGGGAGCCCCAGACCTCTTTCTCAACTGGTCATAACACCCCTGTTGCTGCAATTTTCCTGGAAAACCTGCCCAAACTGATCTTCAACACTACCTGACAAGAACTGTTCTAGGATTATCCCAGTGACAGCCATCTACACGTATTTGGGACACCAAACCAAAATAAAAAATATCTGACATTTTCCCAAATCTTCTCTGTTTTCTTCAAGAATTAGCAGGTTTTTGGCCAAAGCATTCTTTTTGTTGGTTTTTTTTGTAATAGAGCTCGAAAGAGTAAATCTCTTTTTTTCAGTTTACTGGTATATGTGTGTGTATGTGTGTGAGGGGCTAAGGTAAAAAGGGAACTTTTATATTTCAATCTGTGTGTTAATTCTTTGAATCATTACTTCTTAAGACTTGCTTTATAATAAACTGATAATTTTGTTGTTTATTAAAGAATCCTGGTTGGTGTATTTTATTCTGGGATAAAAATAGAGTCTATGATTGACCGTATCGGTTACTGGGAAAAATTTAAATAGATGTTGTGACCTGTGGAGAAGTGGAACTAGAAAAACAGTGCAGTCCTCCTGCCTTGGTCAAACTATAAATAATTTAATGGAAGTAATTTTGACTTTGCGAGATAGTACAAAATGGGTGGTATCAGATCAGCCGCTTACTATACATTACTCCCAATATTAATTTCCATTGAAGTCTTACTGGATCCACGAGTTCTTCATCTCGAGCCTCTGCAGCAGGGATGGGATGCGAGGTCACCCTCTAGTGACATGCTTCCAAGGCCATCCTATCCACCTGCGCCTGCTCCTGTGCACTGGAGCACGGTGGATCTCCCAGTGCAGACTTCTCCACTGTAGCCTTTAAATTAAATTAGGTGCCAGTCTCTGAGCTGGTGTTTGCTTGGCTAAGGTTGAGTGCTGCTGCATCTTCTAGAGGGATGTCCTCCTGTTCTTTCAGTCCTGCTGTGCCCTCTAGAGTTTCAGGATCTGAAAGGGAAGACAGGGACAAGGGTTAGCAATTAGTGGCAAGGGTAAACAGGAACAGATGAGTAGCTACTGAAAGCAACAGCCCTTGTCACACATAGAGGGCTGAATTTTATGGGCCCCTGGAAGATCGGATGGGAGGCAGGGGTGGGCCCATAAAATAGCGACGGAAGGCGGTGAGGGGGGGAGGGGGGTGCGGTAGAGTGCCCTACGATTAAGTCGGGTAACGGGAAAGGCCAAAGATGGCCTCCCTGCCTAGAGGTCAATTGAAGTCCTTAAGTGCCCAATTATTAGGCACTTAAGGGCCTCATTCCACCACCGCTGGTATTACACCACTGGTGGGGATGGGGGGGCGGGGGGTGCATTTCAGCCACATGGGAAGTCTACCTGGTAAAGCAAGGGAGCCTCCCTGCAGGCTTGGTGGGGGAGCCTCCTCTGTGGGCAATCTGTGACCCATAGAGGGACTCTGGCAGCAAAGCCGCTCCTCCGTTAAGACCCCCCCCCCCACACCCTCACGTCCGCCGTTCCCACCCTCTTTCGGGGCTTGCTGGACTGGCCTTGGCAACCCTGCCACACTTACCTGGGGTCCAGGGCTCCAACGCTGTTCCTGTTCCCAGGCGTCCTGTAGTACCAGCAGTGGCCAACACTCTCGGAGGTGCTGCCAAAATTACTGAGCTGCTGGCCCTCTGATTGGCCGGCAGCTCTGGGAGGCAGGATCCCCACCTTAAAGGGACAGAGAGTGAATTGCCTGAGTGCTGTTAAATTGAGCCAGGGGATCTGCAAAGAGCTGAGACGGTGTGAGGAGGAGATTTCAATGAGAAGGGAAGGAGCAGGAGATGGCCAAAAACCCTCTCTGACATTTTCTCCAGCCTCTCCAGAGGCCATGCTACCAATGCACCCCCTGCCCACAGTATTCATGATAGGACATATATAGATGGTGAGCTTTCTCTTGTCTGCTCCGTGTTATTTGCAGTTATCTGTATGGAATTGAACACATGTATGGGCTTTACTTCCGCACAGCATCAAATAATTAATAAGTTGCATTTCATTATTTTACTTCCATCCATGTATGGAGCTAAAGCTTCACACAGTACCCTCTGCCGAACTGAGTTATATGTGAAGCAAAATGGCCTTTGAAAGTAACATTCAAATCCTGCTTTGAAGGATTTCAAGGTTGAAAATAAATCACCTTTTGAAAAGTAGGGAGCAGCTCATGCGGTCTTGTGAGGAGTGCTAACATACAAAATATACAAAAATTGATTACAAATTCATTTAAAATATAATAGGCCACTGGTGAAATACATCTGTACACCAATCCATGGTGGGACATTGTGTTCGCACACGTTCATAGACATGAATCATAGAACCATAGAAGCATAGAAAAGTTACAGCACAGAAGGAGGCCATTCAGCCCATCTTGTCTGCGCTGGCTGAATAAACTAGCCACCTAACCTAATCCAACTTCCAGCTCTTGGTCCATAGCCTTGCCGGTTACAGCACTTCAGGTGCATGCCCAGGTACCTTTTAAATGAGTTAAGGGTTTCTGCCTTCACCACCAATCCGGGCAGTGAATTCCAGACACCCACCACCATCTTGGTGGAAAAGTTTTTTCTCATGTCCCCTCTAATCCTTCTACCAATCACCTTAAATCTGTGCCCCCTGGTAATTGACCTCTCCACTAGGGGAAACAGGTTCTTCCTGTCTACTCTATCTGGGCCCCTCATAATTTTGTACACCTCAATTAAGTCACCCCTCAGCCTCCTCTGTTCTAAGGAAAACAACCCTAGCCGATCCAACTTTTCCTCATAGCTGCAACTTTCAAGCCCTGGCAACATTTTTGTAAATATTCTCTGTACTGTCTCCAGAGCAATTATGTCCTTCCTGTAATGTGGTAACCAGAACTGTACGCAATACTCCAGCTGTGGCCTAAACAGCGTTTTATACAATTCCAGCATTACATCCCTGCTTTTGTATTCTATACCTCGGACAATAAAGGAACACATTCCATATGCCTTCTTCAACACTTTATCTACCTGTCCTGCCACATTCAGGGACCTGTGGACATGCACTCCAAGGTCTCTCATTTCTTCTACCCCTCTCAATATCTTCCCGTTTATTGTGTATTCCCTTGCTTTGCTTGCTCTCCCCTTTTCCATTGTGGTGAGTTGCCAAATTACCTGGGTTGTCAAGGCAGGTCCAAATGTACCCTAAGTTCTACACAACAATGAAGTGCCTTACCTAACTTCACCTGGCGATACAAACTGCATGAAATTCTACATGCTGCATCATTAATCTGGTCTGGGTATAATATGGTGTTGTGGCACACACCTGTCACTGTAGATGTTTACTGGCTCTAGCTGTTAGAATCCAACAATATATAAGAGTTTTCTGTGGCTTTGGCTGAAAACAGTGGGGGGGACCATTTTTCCTGGGAGCAATTCACTGTGGCGTTAGTTTAGTGTTACAATTTGGTGTTACAATTATGCCTGTAGCAGCGTAACTTCAGTACTTCGTGGTAATATAGCAACACCACAGGGATTTAAAAAAAATAAATGTCCATATAGAACTATTGTAATGGCTGTAATGAGAAACAGTTGTGAACCTATTGGAACCCCCACTAAGATGTACTTGTGCGCCTCACATGCAATATCTGAGTAAATCGATAATCAAATTAAAACAGCTACTCAGTTGGCAACCTAGGATTGAAATTTATACTGACACCAAACAGCAGTGGTTGACATACGGAGCATTTTTTCCTCCTGAAAAGCTTAGTTTTAGCTATTTGACAGAAATTATTATGACAGTCATTTATTATTTTAATTGGCTTTAGAGTTGGTTTCTGTCCTGTGGTATAGGCCAATTACAAAGTTTGTAGTCAACTACGAAGAACTTAACCCCAAACCGTCTGGGCTGGAATCCATAACAAAATTGTTACTTTGCCATAAGCATTCCATGTAAAACATCTCAATTTTCACAAACTCTGTGGATTCTCCATTGAATATTTGGAATGTCGATACTATGTGCCCAGCTCCACCTCTGTTTATGATAAAGAACTAAAGCAATATTAACTTCTGTCACTTAGGAACTGGTAGCTAATTGTTTAATTAATAATATACAGGGGATATTCAAAATGCATGAGACACCAAATGGATAAGTGATTATCATTAAATTCAGAAAAAAATCCAGTTGCTGCTTGAATTGGAGATTTGTACATCTAACTTTCAGCAGGGTGGATTTTTCTGTTTCGTGCCTGAGGGAACAAAGAAAATAGGAACAGGAGTAGACCAGTCAGCCCCTCAAGGTTGTTCCCTGCCAATCAATTAGATCATGATGGTCTGTATGTCAACTTTATTTATCCCCTCCTCGTTGCTCCATATCCTTTGATATATTTATCGACAAAAATCTATCGATCTCAGTCATGAAAATTTCAAATTGACCGAGCATCCACAACCTATTAGGGCAGACAATTTCATATTTCCACTTCCCTTTGTGTTACAAAGTGCTTCCTGATTTATTCCTAATGGCTTAGCTCTAATTTTAAAGTTATGCCCCTTGTTCCAGATTCTCAATAGTTATTCTGTATTTACCCTATCAGTTTAAACACATCGATTAAATCACTCCTCAACCTTCTAAACTCAAGGGAATACGAGCCGAGTTTGTGCAACCTTTAAAGCATTGTATTATTTGTGAATCTGTGTTGGACTATCCTTCCTAAGGTTCAATGCCCAAATCTGACTGCAGTACTCAAGATCGGGATCTGACCAAGCAACACTTTAGCACATCAGCCAATATTGGATGAATATGTGAGAGATACATCGAGTAAGGTCTTGCAAGGTGATTCCCCAAACTTGTGATCAGAGGCTAGAGCTGTGGTGCAGGTATAAAGATAAGACAAGTCTTCTTAAGACTCAAACTTGAAGTTTGTTAGCCACACTAGTTGTCAGGCTATCTGTAATAGGTTTCTGCAAATAGATTTTGTTTTTATTCATTCAGCCTGGATAACATTGCCACTTATTTTTGATTCAAAATATATAAAAAGTTACATCTGTAATATTAACATAACGATTTACAAAAAAGGTAATGCTAGTTAGGAATTTTATTTTGCAGCAGTCACCTTGTATAGAGCTGAGAGTTTTACCAATGCTTTACCAGATTGCTTTCTTTTCCTGAACGTTAGGGATAGATTTTGAATTTTGTCCGATAGCACATGTGTAATAGGGAATCAACAGCCTGTTTTACATCTCTCCTGATGTTGTCCCCCAAAAGTTTTAGCATACTTTTTTTATTTATGTTTTTCTCCTAATGGAAACAGCACTATTTGCCATCACAGTTTGAAAAGAGATCTTACAAAATTCATCAACTGGCAAATTTAAAACAAAACCAATTTGTGTTAAAAACTAAAGCAAAATACTGCAGACACTGGAAATTGGCAATAAAATTTGTTTGGGACAATTATTTTTTTAATTCCTAACAGAATTGGGACTTCATTTCTAAATGTATAATAGAAAAGTATTATTTCCAGATTAATGAACTGAGTTTGCATCATTTCCAGCAGTGAAGATTTGAGTGCCATGTATTTCTCAACCTAAACTGAAATGTGTAGGTGAATTAGCACATAGGCATAGTGCCTGCTGGTAATAAACAACTAATAACAGTGGCCCAATTTTCCATGGTCCTACCTCCACCCTCATTAGGCACATGCACACTTCACCGGGATCACGTTCAGATTCCGGCGTTATTCCATTTCTAGGCTATTATGCCCAGTGATTTAACACAAGAAGCTGAAGATAAGTAGTAGAAAATTGATTTATTTTATTCCAAACTATGAAGTTTTATGAAATGTTAAAGGAAACAATGAAGTTGAAAGATTCAGTGTTGAAAACAAAAGGACTGATATATTAGGGTGGCACAGTGGCGCAGTGGTTAGCACTGCAGCCTCACAGCTCCAGTGACCTGGGTTCAGTTCTGGATACTGCCTGTGCAGAGTTTGCAAGTTCTCCCTGTGACTGTGTGGGTTTCTGCTGGGTGCTCTGGTTTCCTGCCAAAGACTTGCAGGTTGATAGGTAAATTGGCTGTTGTAAATTGCCCCTAGCGTAGGTAGGGAATATGGGATTAATGTAGGATTAGTGTAAATAGGTGGTTGTTGGTCAGCACAGACTCGGTGGGCTGAAGGGCCTGTTTCAGTGCTATATCTCTTTAAAAAAATGAAAGCTGGTTGACTATGGCCCTTGCCCTCAGTGAACTGTCAATAACACTATTATATAAACTCTCCCTGGTTACTAGATTCCAAATTTAGGCATTGCCATTTTCTCTTAACACAATGCAGCACAATTTTTATTTTACATGCTAATTTGTTTCACCTCTGACACATTGTGCTAAATTTTGTAGTCCTGCAGCCACCACTGGCGGTGGGCGTGGAACATGACGGCCACCCCCATGGGACCTGTGCCACCAAGATTACACGGCGGGCGGCCACTTAGTATATTCACAGCAGCCCCCACTCCCCCCAATCATGTGGTGGGGGTGACATTGGCGATGCTTTTCCGGATGTCACCTGATGCGGAAGCAGGTGCTGCCTCCATTTTTAAAAGGCTGCAGTCAGTACAGCGGAATGCAAAGTTGACCCCTTCCCCATACAATAAAGCAGAGTTGACCCCTTCACCTGTTCGCTATATAAATACTGCAGAGTTGGCCCCTTCCCCACCTCAGTGGCGCCCGCTTTCCCTGGACAGGAAAGTGAAGATGCATCAATGTTGCACGTTGGGCTGAAGAAAGGGAACTGAAGGTAACATTGCTGTGGTTTACATTTAAAATAATGCAAACATCTAATTAGCATATGGAAAGCAGAGTCCCATTGCAGAGTGGCGGAGAGGCTGCCACGGACCTTCCCCGCCACCGGGAAGATGGGGTCCAGCAATCCAGGTGTCAGGATCCGTGGCAGCCACTGCCGCTCCGATTCTCCGATTTCCCCCACTGCCATGAAACCCAACGTCAGGCTGGGAACAACATCCAGCCCTTTGTTTTGGATTGTTCTGGATTTTTTTAATTAGCTAGTTCAAGTCCATGGGTTTTGCCCATTGGTTGACAAAAAGAGCCTGAGCAAACAAGCAAGTGTGAAAGATAAATGATGGGACTGAATTTTCAACAGCAGGGAAAAAGCTAAGAACTTTACACAGGAAAGTGAAAGAGCAACAAGTGCAGAAAAAGCAGGCCAGGAAAAAGATCGTACTACACTTCAAAATGCTGGGAACTGAACCAAAAAACATGTCAAATCTCAAAATTTCCTGGCGAGGAACATAACCCCAGATCCTTGAGAAAATACATTTTGCACTTCTGGAGTTCGTTTCCCTCTTCAAAAATTCCTAAGCCCATTACTGAAAAATATAAAGAGGTAGAAACGCATCTCAGGCAGTGGTGCAAATGGATGGTATCAGATCAGCCACTCATTATACACAATTGACTGCAATGGAACTGAATATCAGGCACTGAGTATAACAGTCCATTACCACCCATTTTGTGCCACCGCCCAAGACAAATTTCTACCCAATCTTTTGTGTATCTGGGGGGGAATGTTAACCCCAAAAGATGAGTGGGTTTGGATTGGATGGGAAGTAAAAATGGGGTGAGAATGGAGGAGTCTATTAATTTCATGTGCTCTACAATAACTCAGTGCTTTAAGCACATGAGTTTCTCTCTCAAGAGTGGCCAAAATCTTGGAGAACTATATTCAGCATCACTCAGAGTGGATGCAGGAAAGGCGCACTGACATGCACAGAATGCACAGTGGCATTGACCAGTCAGTGGTGCAAATCACACAGAGAAGCATGGAGTGGATGCCAGCTGTGCCCCAGCTGATGGTCCCCTCCAGCCAACAAGGATGCCATGAAAGGACTGAGATGACAACGATGGTGATTAGGGGGCCAGCCCTCATGGGGCTCCATCATCATCATCCTCCTCCATGATCTCTCCAATGGACAAAGCATCAGTGGAGTCATGCCCTGTGACAGAGGCTACCCCCGCAGCACTAGTGGTCCTGCAGCCTTTGATGATGCTCCCCCACCCCCGGCACCTCCATGACGAGAACGAATGCCACTGGAATCTCAGTCCTAGACAAGCAATAGTGAGCAGCCTGCCTGCATCTTATCCTCAGTCATAGGGGGAACACCTCATAGGAGTGGCCATCATCGGAGGCCACTGCATTGATAGTGCCACTTTGTGGGTCACTTGTGTGTTTAGATGTAAATAATGGTTAACTGCTAAGCCATAAAGCACTGGGAAAGTTATTGCACTAAGGCTGACTTGTGTGTTTACCTTTCATGTTGGCAAAAGTACAGAGAATAGGAAAGAAGGATTGGCAGAGTGATGGAGTGTGCTGGTGATGATTGTGTGAGATGCAAACTCTGGAGCCTGACTGCCCCACCTCCCTCACCCCTACGCCCATGCTGCTCCTCATTGCCGGTTGGACCAAGCTCAGAGAAACCTAATCCCATTTCCTCTTATGCCTTCCTTTTTTGGCACTGGAGTCTGCCTGAACCCCCCCATTTTGTATCCCGGCACTGCACCTCTCCAATAAAAAGCCCTTGTCGAGAGTGCCAAGACATGCAGGATATTTCTTATCACTGACCACAAATGTTTGCCTGTGAATGAGGGCCTTTTCTCAGCCTTCCTCCTTCAATGCTGCCTTTTACCACTGCCCTGGCATTCCAGATCACTCCCTGCTATGTCACCGCTTCTTCCTCCCTGTCGTGGTTCTGACAGCGCGTCAAACCCATCACTTAGAACCAAAATTAAAGCCTGGCCCTTAAATGAACTGACAACACACTCATGGATGTGTTTAATTGTCCTCTTCTGGCTCCTCTTGGCACCATTCAAAATCTGAGTGTGCCAGTTGTTGTGTGATTGCCTTTCAGAGGGATGTCCCTTTAAGATCTTAGTATGCTAATGAGCCAAGTACCAGGATGCAGTCATGTGACTCAGAGCCAGAGTCACTCTGCTACTGTAACACCTAGAGGCAAGTCCCGTAAATAGTTAGCTCTGTACTGTGTATAATAGTTTAGCTGCAATAAATCTGTTAGCGATCTTCAACCAACTGAACTCCACGCATCTCATTTATGTTGCATCAGACAACATAAAAAGAACATGTTACATGGTGGCAGCTGTAGTGAGAAAACGGAATCTAAGATTGAAGACCACAGGAAAACAGCTTTAGAAACTACCCTTTCTACAGCCAGAAGAGTGAAAGTTAAAAAGAAACATAGGCCCAAACAGTAAAAAAAAGAGACTTACCTCCAGCTGTAGAAGACAGAGCTCTGAACAACAGGCTGCAAGTCAATCATTGTGATCGAGTGAGTCAGTGTGCCATCGGTACAGGAAACCCCACTGAAAAAAAGTTTTGAGGTGCTTGCAAAGTTGATTCTTTTAAAGGTTCAGTAAAAGAACAGGGGAAACCCAATCCCGATCTCAGGCTGATCGATTGTTTTCAAAGGCTCACCCAGGCTGATCGAACTCTGCACCATTACAGGAGGCACCTGACAGCAAAAAGCGCGGGAATGCTCCATTCACGCAGCTCACAGCTAAAGTTTAAAAGAAAACTCATAAAATCACTCGCGCGTGAAGAGCTTTCATTCAGCAGCCAAAGTTTAAAAAAACCTCATAAAACTACTCAAACGTGAAGAATTGCCAATTGATCTGTTGTACAAACTCTAGAAAAAAAAACCACTTGAAATGACTATTGCACAATTGTGTAAACAGACAGACTACAGGCTGGAAGTAGATAAACAGACAAGCACTGCGAAACACCTGCTGCTGTCATTCAAAGCAGCCAAGAGAATTCTTTTAAAGGGAAAGCAGTACCATCATAAAGCAATTCTTAAAGCAAGTTTTAAGCAAAAGAACAGCAGAAAGACGGATACCAAATTCCCCAGCATGAACTGGAAAACCATGAATATCCTATCTGAGTTCCAACAGTTCAAACAGAGAATGCAGTTATGCTTCACAGACCAAGTGATGGTAGAACCAGAGAAGCTAGCTCTAAAAATACTAATAGCAATTGGAAATAAGAGATTACACAGAATAAACACCTCTGGATTATCTGAGCAGGACCAGAAAGATCCCGCTAAGATATGGAAAGTACCAGAAAATCAACTCAGCTTAAGAGTGAACTTTAGAATTCACCGCCTAGAATTGATGTCCCGCAGGTAACAGCCACAGGAATCAATAGACCAGTTTTTCAAAAATGCCATAGTCAGGGCAACAAATGCCATTTCTCAGAAACTGAACTGTCAGACCAAATAATGGAGCTGGTAATTGTATCAATACACATTGCAGCATTTCAGAAGGACTTCTTGGAGGAAAATGAAAGGTCACAGCATTGATGCATGACTGGACGATGGCAAGAAATACGAAGTAATTGTAGCTGGACAACAGCACCCGCAAGAACCAGATGCAGCCAACAGTATTAGCATGAGAACTAGGTCAAAAAGGACAAGCAAGCTGTGTGGTAAGTGCAGTTTGTCCCATTCACAGAGAAGTTGTCCTACATTTTGTGACCTGTGCAAGGCATGCAGTGCAAAAGGACACTGGGCCCACCAATGCAGGAATTCTGGCTCCAAAGACACAGCCAGAAGTCACGGTCAGATGCAAACAAACAGAAAACAGGGCAACAGCAGCAAAGAAAGTGCCAGAGACCCACGTAAACGCAAGCCAATACACAAGGCCCATAGTGAAGCAGACCTGAGATAAAACTCAGAGGGAAGTTGCTCTCAGACAGAGGATGAACAGGCGTTCCACATTGTGAACCAGGCACATCACGTTGATGAAGTCCAACAACTGGAAGCTTTCGCCACTATCAACATTATGTGCCCAAAGAAATCTGGCAAACATACACTCAAGGTCAGGATAGACACTGGTGCTTGTGCAAATATCCTACCAGTCCGAATCCTCAAAGATATGTACCGGAGTCGTTAGAAATCAATGATACAACTGATGATTGCCAAGTTATCTGCATATAATGGGTCACCCATCCCATGCAGTGGCACATTGACAATGCAATGCAGCTATGGCAAGTTGGCATGGAAAGCACAAACGACTTACCTAGTAGACATGAGCGGACCAGCAGTGGCAGGACTACCAGTGTATAAGGACCTCAACTTCATAATTATCCACAAGAGCATTGACAAGAGGAAATCTCCAAGGACCGTAACCCACTCGCAGACTCTGACGAGCATCACATGGTGCAGTCTGGAAACCCAGCATCAACACAACTATGCCGCACCTTCACTTCTGCTTTCTAAAGAATCGCCAGCACCACAACGAGCTGGAATGGAAATATATCTCCATAAAACCAAGGACTCTTCCCCCAATAAATCCTCGACCTTGAGCCCCAAGCCTTCAGTGGTGGATGAGGAGGAGAGGTGAAGAACACACAATGTCCTGAAGAGGCAGAGGAGGAATGAGTTGAAGAATTGTCTGTTGGCTCTTCGAGCTGAGCTGCTGGAACTTTCCAAGAATGACAAGGCCCCAAAAGTGGTCATCTTGGGAAAAGCAACAGAGTATGTGAGCAGGCTGAAGGCAGAGCAACTGAAACTGAATGCAGTGAGAGAGAAACTTCAGAAAGAACAGCAACAGATGAGATGCAAATTCTCCCAGCAAGAGCTTTCAAACCAGCCAGATGATATATGAACTGTTGAGCTTCTATATTTGTAAATTTCACAATCTCTATCCATGTGTAAATAATTTTGATGTTATCTACTTTTATGTATTTTCACTTTTAGCAGACGAGACTTATCTTTGGAAAAAAAGGGGCTGTTGTGTGATTGCCTTTAAGAGTGATGTCCCTTTATGATCTTAGTATGCTAATGAGCCAAGTACCAGGACAGTCATGTGACTCAGACCTGTTGCATCAGACAACATAAAAAGAACTCATTACACCGGTTTTGCATCAGGAAACCAGCATGCTTACCCGAGGGGCGGGTTTAAGCAACTGCGTATCCCGCTTCCTGCCCCCACTGACGATTTGAAATTCCACCCTTTGACACCTTACACCATCCTTGTCATTTGCATGTGCATGTGTTGAAGAGACAGACATCAAAGGTAGGCTTACCAACCAGGACTAGAGATACATACGAAAATACGAATTAGGAGCAGGAGTAGGCCCCTCGAGCCTGCTTCACCATTCAATATGATGGTGGCTGATCTGATTGTAACCTCAACTCCACTTTCCCACCTACCCCTAATAAGCTTTCACCTCCTTGCTTATCAAGAATCTATCTACCTCTGCCTTAGAAATATTCAAAGATTCTGCTTCCACCACGTTTTGAGGAAGAGAGTTCCAAAGACTTATGACCCTCTGAGAGAAAAAAATTCTCCTCATTTCTGTGCTAAATGGGTGACCCCTTATTTTTAAATAGTGACCCCTAGTTCTGGATTCTCCCACAAGAAAAAATATAATTTCCACATCCAACCTGTCAAGACCCCTCAGAATCTTATATGTTTCAATCAAGTCACCTCTTACTCTTCGAAATTCCAGTGGATGCAAGCCTAGTCTGTCCAGCCTTTCCTCATAAGACAACCTGCCCATTCCAGGTATTAGTCTAGTAAACCTTCTCTGAACTGCTTCCAATGCATTTATATCCTTCCTTCAATAAAGAGGCCAATACTCAGTAGAAGGAAACCAGGTGAATCATTGATGGCAGTGGGCCTTGCTCAAATAGCCAAAGCTCAAAATTTTGGTGTGTTGGCATCCTCTCCTTTCTCACCAAAACCAGTGCATATTTTCAGACTTGGTTGTATTTTCGAATAATTGTAAGGAAGAGCACCACCATACTAATTTATGTAAAGAATGTAGGCAAATCTGTAATGTTTCTCCTCCATCTTGCAATTCCAGCCAGCAATAAAGAATGACTTGCATTTATATAGCACCTTTCACAACCTCAGGCTGTCCCAAAGTCCTTTACAGCCAATGAAGGGCTTTTGAAATGTAATCACTGTTGTAATGTAGGAATCACAGCAAGCTCTAGTTTCTGAATTTAGATAATTATCCTGTGCATCTGAATGGTGAACAGTCTTGGATTTGTGTCTGATTATGAAATTATAATTACTTTACAGTGCTCAGGGATTAGACCTAGTCCTTTATATCACTCCAGTTTATTTTATTGGTATAATGTAATGTGTGAATGTCCAGGATGAAGGTCTATGAAAAGCAGATTGCAAAAGAAGATAAAATCAACTAAAAGAATAAAAATAACTGACATTCATGTAACACCTTTCAAAACCTTACAATGTTCCAAAGTGTTTCATAGTCAATGAAGTACTTCTGCAGTGTAGTCACTGTTGTAATATCAGGAAATACAACAGCCAATTTGTACACAGTGGGCTGAATTTAATGGACCCCTCAGAGATGGCCAAGGAGGCGGGTGGGCTCATAGAATTGAGAAGGGAGGTGGGGGGTGGAGGGCCAGTCACCTTCCTATCGCACCGGAATTTAGTTGGAGTGGAATAGGCCGAAGATAGCCTTCTTGTCCAGAGGCCAGTTGAGGCCCTTAAGAGGCCTAATATCAGCCACAAGGGCTTCTTCCCATTGTCGCTGGAATTGTACCAATAGCAGAGGAGGGGGACCTCCGCCACACAGGGAGGTCGCCCAGTAAAATAAGGCAACCTCACTGCAGACTTGCGGGGGGTGGTGGGGGGGGATCCCTTCTCTGTGGGCAATCTGTGGCCAACAGAGGACCCCCGGCAGAAAACCACTCACCTCTCTGAAATCCCCTCTCGCTGCACTCAATATCCATCCTCCCTCCCTGCTGGACTGGCCTCGGTGACCCTGCCTCACTTACCCCGGGTCCGAGTCTCCAGTGCTGGGTGTTGTTCCAAGGCCGCTTGTAGTTCCAGCAGTGGCCAACGACTCTCTGATTGACTGGCAGCTCTTGGAGGTGGGATCCCTGTTTTTAAAATGACAGGGATCCTGGCACCGGACTCATAATTGGCCTGGCACCGTTATATATAGGCTGGCGGGCGCTGAATGGCCGAGGCGGGGCTCCCACCGCCTTCTCGGCCCAACGCCAGGAGCCCCGCCGGCTCCACGAAATCCTGCCCAGTGAGGTCTCACAAACAGCAATGAGATAAATGACCAATTAATCTGTTTTAGTAGTGTTAATTGAGAAATAAAAGTTGGCCAAGACATCAGAAGAACAATCTGTTCTCTTCCAATAGTGCCATGGGAGCACATGGCTCACATTCTGACACTAAAAAAGCAAACAAAAACATCAATCAAAAAGGACAGACAGGGAGGGCTTCGGTTCAACATAAATCAAAACAAAAAATGCTGAAAATATTGAGTTAACTCTGTTTCTCTCTCCACAAATGCTGCCGGATCTGGTGAGGATTCCAGCATTTCTGTTTTCATTTTCGATTTCCAGCATCTGAGATATTTTGCTTTTGTCTTTAGTTTAACATCTCACCTGAAAGACAGCATCTCTGAGAATGTAACACTCCCTCAATACCACACTAAAAGTCCAGCATAGATTATGTGCTCAATCTATGGAGTTGGACTTGAACCTTGTGACACAGAGATGAGGGCACTACCAAGGAACCAAGGCTGGAACTGTGAAGAAAATACTGTCAGACTGGGATGAAGTGAAAAATCCAGTCCCCAAGTTGTCCATATGCACAACAATAGTGGAGAACCGTGGAGAATAGTGGAGGCCATAAATTCACAAAGGCTTCAAAGGAGGCATTGAGAGACATTGAGCTGGGCATGTGTGGTACCCAGGAAATATCAGAAAGGAAAACAAAGGTGAATCAAAGCAAAATACTGTGGATGCTGGAAATCTGAAACAAGAAAAGAAAATTCTGGAAATACTCAGCATGACAGACAGTATCTGTGGAGACAGGAACAGAACAGAGGAGTCATATCTGACTCAAAATGTCAACTCTGTTTCTCTCTCCACAGATGCTGCCAGACCTGCTGAGTATTTCCAGTACTTTCAGTTTTTATTTCAGAATTAACAGCCTGGATTTCATTGTGTATGTACTCCTTTAAGAGGTGTGGCTACAAGATCATGTAGACATGTAAGAGCTATGATGTAACACACTACGTGATTCTGAGTGTTTAGCAGTCTTGAAGGAACACCTGTACAGTGAACATCTCAATGTACTAGCTGCTCTACCATTACTCAATAAAGAACCCCCAACATTGTGTTGTGTTACTGATCCCATCTGGAGTGGTCCACCTTTGTGTACAATCTGTGGTAACGCAGGTTCAAGGAACACGCAAAATGTTGGCAGCGGTGAGATATCTGAAGATCCAAAGACGCAACACGCTATAACCGCTGGGTTTTTACAATGACTAGGCACGTTACAAGCTGATAACGGTGTCAGGATTCTGAAGAGAACACACAGCTTTTTTCTCTTGGATGATTAGATCACATTGCAAGTAATTTTTTCTCTCGAGTCTACTCAGCAATGATCTGGATCTCCAAAACCCCAACTCTTCAAGCCTTCTTACCTTTGAAGCAGTGCAGTCAACAGCAACTGGGTAAGCTTCTTTTCACTTTGGCTGTGAAGTCGGGTGGCTACAGACTCCTGTTGACGCCATCGACACGGGGATTCGGAGGTCAGTATCTCACATTGGGAGCAGCTTAAGGAAGTCTGGGTGAGTTAAACGCTGGACAGAGGTAACAGACCCTGTTATGTTTGCAAGGTGCATCGGACAGTTTAGTGCCAGCACAACAGTGGGCTATCGTTCTAGCACAAAAACATTATATTTTCGATACAGGGAACACAGTGATCCATCAGTGAGCAGCGGAATGGGCGACAGTTAAGAAAAGGAATGAAGGGGAGTTTTTCATTGTGGTTTCAGGAGGAGCAATTGCTATTGCAATTTTTCGTCGGAAAATCATCTTTACAGTTTTGGGCCTTCGATTTTTCTTCACTCCAAATCCACACCCTTCGTGGGCGGGGCTAAGCCAAAACGTGCTTTTACAGCAAAAGCGCGACAACCTCCAAGCCTATTCATTTGTGGTACCTCAACAAGTCTCCACAGCAAGTAACAGCACCACAACTTCCAAGCCTGTCCATTAGTGGTATTACAACAAGTCTCCACAGCAAGCAACAGTGCCACAACCTCTAACCAATTCACCAGTGGAACTGAATTTTTTTCATTGCGGAAGACAGCGCCACACAATCCAAGTCTGTTTAGAAGTGGTACTGAAAGTCTTTCTATTATTTGCCTTTATAGCTTATAGGAACATAAGAACATAGGAGCAGGAGTAGGCCATTCAGCCCATCAAGGCAGCTCCGCCATTCAATTACATCATGGTTGATCATCTACCTCAACACCACTTTCCCACATTATCCCCATATCCCTTGATGTCATTAGTATCCAGATAGCTATCAATTTCTGTCTTGAACATGCTCAATGATTGAGCTTCCACAGCCCTCTGGACTAGAGAATTCACCACCCTCTGAGTAGAGAAATTCCTCCTCATCTCAGTCTTAAATGGCCAACCCCTTATTCTGAAATTATGTCCCCTGGTTCTGGACACACCAGTCGGGGAAACATCCTATCTTTTTTTTATTTGTTCGGCAGATATGGGTGTCGCTGCCTAGGCCAGCATTTATTGCCCATCCCTAATTGCCTGTGAAAAGGTGGTGGTGAGATGCCTTCTTGAATTGCTGCAGTCCTTGGGGTGTAGGTACACCCACAGTGCTGTTCAGAAGGTAGTTCCAGGATTTTGACCCAGCGACAGTGAAGCAACAGCATGTTGGTGTGTGGCTTGGAGGGGAACTTGCATGTGGTAGCGTTCCCATGCATCTGCTGCCCTTGCCCTTCTAGATGGTAGAGGTCGGAGGTTTGGAATATGTTGTCTAAGGAGCCTCGGTGAGTTGCTTCAGTGCATCTTGTATATAGTACACTTGGCTGCCACTGTGCGTCAGTGGTGGAGGGAGTGAATGTTGAAGGTGGCAAATGGGGTGCTAATCAAGTGGCTGCTTTGTCCTGGATGGTGTTGAGCTTCTTGAATGTTGTTGGAGCTGCACCCATCCAGGCAAGTGGAGAGTATTTCATCACACTCCTGACTTGTGCCTTGTTGATGGTGGACAGGCATTGGGGAGACAGGAGGTGAGTTACTCGCCACAGAATTCCCAGCCTCTGACCTGCTCTTGCAGCCACAGTATTTATGTGGCTGGTCCAGTTCAGTTTCTGGTCGATGGTGACCCCCAGGATGTTTATAGTGGGAGATTCAGCAATGGTAATGCCTTTGAACATCAAGGGGAGATGGTTAGATTCTCTCTTGTTGGAGATGGTCATTGTCTGGCACTTGTGTGGCATGAATGTTACTTGACACTTACCAGCCGAAGCCTGAATGTTGTCCAGGTCTTGCTGCGTATGGACACGGCTGCTTCAGTGTCTGAGGTAGAGGCCTGCTCAGTTCTGGAAAAAAGAACCTGACCCGAACCCGCCCACGCCACAGTGGACCCGAGCCCGAGTCCCTCCAATTTTGCCCCGAGCTCGACCTGACCCGAACCCACCCTGACTCGACACGACCCGAGCCCGACCCGACCATCCCTTTACTTACCTTCCTGACACCGAACCTGCAGGAAGCTGCAGCGCATGCGTGATGATGTCATAGTGACGTCACTCGCTCACTTCGCAGACTCAGTTTCGTCCCGGACTCCCAGCTCTGGTAAGTTTTTAAATTTCAATACTTACCAGCAGAGCACTTACCGTGTGTGTCCGGCCTGACCCGAACTGAATCGACCTGGACTTGGCCCGACCCGACACAAACCCAAAAGTCATGCCCTGAAGTTGGGCCCAACCCAACCCGAACCCGACACATGTCGTCGGGTCCCACTGGGTTCAGGTCGGGTAGCAGGCCTCTAATCTGAGGAGTCGAGAATGGTGCTTAAACATTGTGCAATCATCAGCGAATATCCCCATTTCTGACCTTATGATGGAGGGAAAGTCATTGATGAAACAGCTGAAGTTGGTTGGGCCTAGGACACTACCCTGAGGGATGCCTTCAGTGACGTCCTGGGACTGAGTAGATGTCCTCCAGCAACCCAACCATCTTCCTTTGTGCTAGGTATGAATCCAGTCAGCGGAGAGTTTTCCCCCGATTCCCATTGACTCCAGATTTGCTAGGGCTCCTTGATGCCATACTCGGTCAAATGCTGCCTTGATGTCAAGGGCAGTCACTCTCACCTCACCTCTGGCATTCAGCTCTTTTGTCCATGTTTGGACAAAGGCTGTAATGAGGTCAGGAGCTGAGCGGCTCTGGCGGAACCCAAACTGAGCGTCAGTGAGCAGGTTATTGCTGAGCAAGTGCCACTTGATAGCACTGTTGATGACCCCTTCCATCACTTTGCTGATGATCCAGAGTAGACTGATCGGGCGCTAATTGGCCGTGTTGGATTTGTTCTGCTTTTAGTGCACAGGACATACTTGGGCAATTTTCCATGTTGCTGGGTAGCTGCCAGTGTTGTAGCTATACTGGAACAGCTTGGCTAGGGCACGGCTAGTTCTGCAGCACAAGTCTTCAGTACTATTGCCGGAATGTTGTCAGGGCCCATAGCCTTTGCAGTAAACAGTGCCTTCAGCTGTTTCTTGATAACCCCTGGAGTGAATCAGATTGGCTGAAGATTGGCATCTGTGATGCTGGGGACTTCAGGAGCAGGCCGCGATGGATCATCAACTCGGCACTTCTGGCTGAAGATGGGTGCAAATGCTTCTGCCTTGTCT
Organism: Heterodontus francisci; assembly: GCF_036365525.1. NCBI lineage: Eukaryota > Metazoa > Chordata > Chondrichthyes > Heterodontiformes > Heterodontidae > Heterodontus > Heterodontus francisci. The sequence goes on along the minus strand of NC_090376.1, from coordinate 50,487,866 downwards.
TTTGCACTGATGTGCTGGGCTCCCCCATCACTGAGGATGGGAATGTTTATGGAGTCTCCTCCTCCTGTCAGTTGTTTAACTGTCCACCACCATTCATGACTGGATGTGGCAGGACTGCAGATCTTAGATCTAATCCGTTGGTTGTGGGATCGCTTAGCCCTGTCTATCGCATGCTGCTTCCGCTGTTTGGCATGCAAGTAGTCTTGTGTTGTAGCATCACCAGGCTGACACCTCATTTTCAGGTATACCTGGTGCTGCTCCTGGGATGCCCTCCTGCATTGAACTAGGGCTGGTCCCCCAGCTTGATGGTAATGGTAGAGTGGGGGATATGCCAGGCCATGAGGTTACAGGTTGTGGTTGAATACAATTCTGCTGCTGCTGATGGCCCACAGCACCTCATGGATACCCAATTTTGAGTTGCTAGATCTGTTCAAAATCTATCCTATTTAGCGCAGTGGTAGTGCCACACAACACGATGGTGGGTACCCTTTATGTGAAGATGGGACTTTGTCTCCAGAAGGACTGTGCGGTGGTCTTTCCTACCAATACTGTCATGGACAAATGCATCTGCAACAGGTAGATTAGTGAGGACGAAATCAAGTAGGTTTATCCTTCTTGCTGGTTCCCTTAGCATCTGCCGCAGACCCAGTCTACCTGTTATGTCCTTTAGTACTTGGCCAGCCTGGTCAGTAGTGGTGTTACAGAGCCACTCTTGCTGATGGACATTGAGGTCCCCCACCCAGAGTATATTTTGTGCCCTTGTTACCCTCAGTGCTTCTTCCAATTGGTGTTCAACATGGAGAAGCGCTGATTCAGCCAAGGGTGGGCAGTAGATGATAATCAGCAGGAGGCTTCCTTGCCCATGTTTGACCTGATGCCATGAAACTTCAATGTTGAGGACTCCCTGGGCAACTCTCTCCCAACTATATACCACTGTGCTGTCACCTCTGGTGGGTCTGTCCTGCCGGTGGGACAGAGCATTAGCCTGTGGCTCTGGGTTACTAGTCTAGTGACATTACCACTACACCACCGCCTCCCCACCCTGTCATGCCTTGTAAGAATTTCATACATTTCAATGAGATCACCTCTCATTCTTCAAAACTCTAGACAATACAGGTCCTGTTTTCTCCATCTCTCTTCATAAGACCCATCCCAGGGATTAGTCTGGTGAACCTCCATTGCACTCCCACTATGGCAAGTAAATCCTTCTTAGATAAGAAGACCAAAACTGTACACAATACTCCAGATGCCATCTCACCCAGGGTCTATACAATTGCAGCAAGACTTCTTTACTCCTTTACTCAAAACCCCTTGCGATGAAGGCCAACATACCATTTGCCTTCGTAATTGCTTGCTGCACCTGCATGTTAGCTTTTAGTGACTCATGAACAAGGACACCCAGGTCCCTTTGGACATCAACAATTCCCAATCTCTAACCATTTAAGAAATACTCCGTCTTTTTACTTCTTCCACCAAAATGGATAAATTCACACTTATTCACATTATATTCCATCTGCCATGTTCTTGGCCATTCACTTAGCCTTTCCAAGTCCCCTTGAAGCCTCCTTGTATCCTTCTCACAACTTACATTCCCACCTAGTTTTGGGTCAACAGAAAATTACAAAATATTACATTTGGTCCCCACATCCAAATCATTTCTATAGATTGTAAACAGCTGTGGCCCCAGTACTGATCCCTGCGGTACCCCACTAGTAACAGCCTGCCATCCCGAGAATGACCCGTTTATTTCTACTCTCTGTTTTCTGTTGTTGACTAATAGGCTAAGTGAATGTTGCCCATCCTGCTGGTTTTTCTAGAATTTTCTTTTTTAATTTTAAATTTCCATCAATTGGGTGCTTGAATGCCTGGCAGAGGTGGAGAGGTCGGAGGTCTGTGGGTGGGTGTTGGAGATTTCATTGGGAGGAAGATCAGGGGGCTAATTCGAGGCCTACAAAGAGAATTGGAGGCTTGGGGGAGGGAGCAAAGGCCTGAGTGTGGGAGGAGCTAGGAGGCCTGGAGGAGGCGGGTTGGAGATCAGAGACCTGGGGTGAAGAGGTGGAAGGCCTCGGTGAATGGGGTGGGGGGCGGTCGGGGTGGGGGAGTAGGAAGCCTTGTGTGGACAGTCAAGTGTGGGGGTGGGGGAGGTGGAGGCTGAAGGCGGGGGTTGCCCAGGCAGACACTCAACTCCTGGATCTACCTATCCATGCCTGGATAAAACTACCATCCAAGGCCCCAAACACTCCTTCAAGGTGAAGCAGAATTACTTGTACTTCCTTCAATTTAGTGTACTGTATTCGCTGCTCACAATGCGGTCATCTTTACACTGGGGAGACCAAACGCAGATTGGGTGACCGCTTTGCGGAACACCTCCACTCAGTCCAAAAGCATAAGTTCAAGCTTCCAGTTGCTTGCCATTTCAACACATCCCCCTGCTCTCATTCCCACAATTCTGTCCTTGGCCTGCTACAGTGTTCCAGTGAACATCAATGCAAGCTCGAGTAGCAGCACGTCATTTTTCGATTGGGCACTCTACAGACTTGCGGACTCACGATTGAGTTCAACAATTTCAGATCATGACTGGCCTTTTTTTATATTTCTATTTTTTTTATTTTTTTATTTTAATTTTTAACCATATGCCTATTTGTCCTGTGGTGCTTTTGGACAGAGCTGCTCATTACTCTGCCATTAACACTCTCTCTGGACTAATGCCACAAACATTTTACCACAAGCATTAACATTCTCTTTGCCTTTGTCCCATGACAGCTTTGTTATTTAATCTCTCCTGCCCTCTGCCTGATCACACACCTTCCCTTTTGTTCTCTTCCCCACCAACCACTACCCCTCCCTCCCCACCCCACCCTTCACTTGCTTAAAACCTAATTCTTTTCTAAACTTTGCCAGTTCTGATGAAAAGTCACAGACCTGAAACATTGGCCGGAATTTTACGCTGGGCGGACGGGAGCCGGACTCCGACGTAAATGTCGGTGCCGAATCCGCTTCCGCCCAGCCTGAGGATCCATCCCATATTTTATGGATCCCCAGGCTTTAAGTGGCCCAAGGCGGGACTTCCACCCACTTGAGGGAGGATGTCCCGCCTCAGTGAGTTGCCAGCCAATCAGTGGGTCAGCAGCTCTTAGTCTCTGCAGTGCCACCGGGAGCGGTGGCCATTGCTGGGACTGCAGCACAGCCAACTGAGGAGGGAGGATACCAAGGAGCCAGGACTGAAGGTAAGTTTGGGTTGCCTCACCAGGAAATCGGTCGTGCCCTGGATCCCGGGGTTGGATTGGGAGGCGGGGGTGGTCCTCAATCAGGCATTCTGTGCCCGATTGCCAGGCACCCTCCCCGGGGTGCGGAAAGGTTGGCAGCTATAGCTGGGCGGCCTTTCACGTCCCTGGCACACCCGCTTTCCACGGGTAAAATACCTGTGGAGGCGAGCGAGGGCCCGTAAGTGGCCGTTAAGTGGCCACTTAAGGGTCTTGATTGGCCTCGGGCGGGCGGGCCGCTTCTCACCCCCCGCCGGACCTCTGTAAACTTGGTCGGAAGCGGAATCGGGGCGATTAGGCCTCCGGGAGCCTGCTGCTCAATTTTACGCCGCCCACTCGCCACCATCCGACCCACTGGGGCGACGTAAAATTCTGGCCATTAACTCGGTTTCTCTCTCCACAGATGCTGCCTGACCAGCTGAATATTTCCAGCACTTCCTGTTTTTATTTCAGATCCCCAGCACCTGCAGTATATTGCTTTTATTTTATGAAACTGCCGGGTTTCCTGCTCAATCTTATTATAATATTTAAAGTGCCAAACCGCCTCCCTGGAGCAGGTTGGTTGGCTGCCCACCTTCCCACCTTGGTTCAAGCTGGAAGTGGGCTGGTTGATAATGGGTTTGGGCTGGAATTCTGATTTTTAAGGCTTTAACCCCACCCCTACACCATCTGACCCAAACCCCTCCCCCCAAAATGTTTTGGCTAAATGCTCCCCCCTCCAATGTTTTAGGATAATGAACTTTCGTTAGAGCTGGAAGAAGTTAGAGATTTAACAGTTTATGAGCATGTAGTGAGCCAGGGTAAAAAAGGGTGGTGTATGGGGATGGGTGGGAGGGCAGGAAGACAAAGTTTTGGACAGCTAAGTTCAGAGATTCAGCAGAACCTATCCCCAGTTACCAGACAGTAGTATAGGCCTCTATGGGGGAATGAGGTGATATGGAGGTGAGTGCAGGGTGGGGAAGGGGTAGGGGGCAGAAGAAACAAGGGTTTCATATAATGGGTAAGTGATTTTTCTTGAAAGAATTATCTAATTTTTAATATATTTGTTATGTAATAAATTTAACTGTTTGGGTAAATAATACAGTGGGACAAAAAGCAACATGTTTTGTGAAAATGACATCGAACTTATTTGTGAGGGATCTAATTAATTGAATTATTGGTTTGTGAAAAGTAAATTTTTTTAAAATGACTAGTTTGGGTTTGTTTTGATTGTTGATTGGTAGCTTTTCCATCTTATCTGTCAATGGTTAATATTTAGACAAGACAATGTTTGAGCTTATTGGTTTGAATGACTTAAAACGTAGTAGTTATTTGAACTAAACAAGATCTTTTGGACTTTGTAGTAGAGGCCTACTTTAGGTCGGGAAAACAAACCCGACCCGAACCCGACCGAACCACCATGGACCCGAGCCCGAGCCGGCCTGAGTCCCTCCGCTTTTGCCCCAAGCCCGACCCGACCCGAGCCCGCCCCAACTTGACCTGACCTGAGCCCAACCCGGCCATCCGTTTACTTACCTCCCGACTCGGAACCTCCACAAAGTTGCCGCGCATGCGTGATTACGTCATAGTGACGTCACTCACACTGCGCCGACTCAGTTTCATCCTGGACTCCCAGCTCAGGTAATTTTTTTATTTTTAATACTTACCGGCACGATTCTGACCCTGCGTGTCTGGCCTGACCCGACCTGACTCAACTTGGACACGGCCCGACCCGACCCGACCCGAACCCGACACATGTTGTCGGGTCCCATCGGGTTCGGGTCGGGTAGCAGGCCTTCACTTTTTAGTATCATGCCTGGCCCCCACCTGCAAAGAATGAGGCATATTAATTTCGCCACATGGACATTAAATTTCAAATTGTTGCTGGGAAGAAGAGAAGGCCTGTTACAAGGACTTGGATGAAAAACATTTGCATATTAACAGTGCTTGAAGGGACAAAGAGGCTATTCACTGCTCCAATTTAACCCACAATGGACTTTGAGCACCAGGTATTGTGTGTAAGAAGAGACATTCCAGGGTCAGCTAAGACAAGAGAATCCACAAACAGACATGGTCAGAGCAGCTAGTCACATGACTAACCTGCTTGGCACCTGGGTTTTTCTGAATTGTACAAAGAGTTTAAACTGAGAAAAGACTGTTTGCTCCTGGAGTGAGAAGACCTCTCCTGTTTGCTCCCATCTCTTTCTCACAAGCCTCTGGACCCACTGAGGACACATGAAATTCATGAGAGAAAAGTCTCCTACATCAAACAAGGTTAAAGAAGAATACTGGGCCCCAACGCAAAGCAAGACCTACCTACAATCAAGGACTTTACAGCGAGTTCGAAGAACAGTAACCAAAACCATCTTCAGATATTGCCTCAAACTTTTCCACTTTATTTCTTCTGCTCTTTTCTGCCTCTATCTGCATGTGTTTATCGCGTATGCATGCTAGCGTGGGAGCATCACGTATCCATAGACGTTAACCGAATTAGAGTTTAAGTTTAATAAAGTTCAACCTTTTTTTCTTTAAACCTAAGAAAACTTGTTCGGCAAGTTTCTTTGCATTATAATTGGAAGTGAGTGAACAAGGATTCACTAAGGGGGAGCTAAAAAAATGGTGTGTTTAAAATAAAACCCTGTTACGGTAAAACTAGGTGAAGGCTGAGAGGGAACCCTAGACCCCTTTCTCACCTGGTCGTAACAGTAGTTATTACACCATGAAGTGTGATGTATTTGCCGTGTGACTCCTGTTTAGGTGGGTTATTATAAATGCTTGATGTAAGACTTTTAAGTACTGTAGTATTATTTGCCGAGAATTTTTTTAGAAGTTAGAATTGAGTATAGTACAGCAACTGATACTGTTGTTGTGGTTTGTTAATATAATTAATTCCTGATTTATCCATTTGCCCAGGAATCAGACTTAAACTGAAGTTAAAATTTCAGTTACTACCTGAATTTTTAAACATTTACAATTTCTTCAATTTTATTAGTTAACCTTTTAGCTTTTGGTGTATTGGTTGCTTTCTGTGTTTATCACAAACCATAGGGAACAGACCAGAACACTCGGTTTAGTGATCAGTAATGAACCAGAATTAGTTAACAATCTGATGGTAAGGAACATCCTACAAATAATGACTGTAATGTGCTTGAATATTAGATTTGAGTGGGGGAAGGGAGATTCACAAACCAAGCTTTTAAATTTAAGGCAACCTTCAAAGGAATGAGAAATAAATTGATCGGAGTAAACTGAACTGAATTGTTAACATGTAAACTTACAAACAGTGTGATGTATTCAAAGGAGTATTTGATGTGATACATAACCAGTACATAACCCTAAAAGACAAAAGTTCCGCTTGTGTAATCAACAATTGAGCTAATAGACAGTAAAGCTAAAAGAAAGGTCAAACACAATGCAGGGAAAAGCTGCAACTCAGTGCACTGGGGTAACTCTAAAATGCAAAGTGATACAAATAAAGCAAGATGATCTACAAAATGGGAATACGAAAAACTTGTAAGGGATAACAAAGCGAACAGTGTAAGTTATAAATAGAGAAAGTGATTGGTAAAGGAGATTGCAGACTCTTTAAAGATGAATGCAGGTGAGACTATAATGGGTAATAAGAAATTGGGAAACTTGTTAACTTATAATTTTGTATCCATTTTCACAGCGGATGAAGAGAACAAAAGGACAATCTTCCTTGGAGAAATAGGGATCACAATAATGAGCATTTTTTTATTTTATCAACCTTCTGTTGCCACCTTGCCTCCAAACTTGCCCTCTCCTACAGGTTCTGCCAGCCCATAATTTGCACCTCCTTCTCTGTACTGGAACTCAGGGGTCTTAGCATTCTGTTTCTCCCTGGTTATATTTCTTTTCACAGAATCACAGAATTGTTACAGCATAGAAGGAGGCCATTCAGCCCATTGTGTCTGCACCAGCTCTCCGAATGAGCAATTCACCTGGTGTCACTCCCCCGCCTTCTCCCTATAACCCTGCACATTCTTCCTTTTCATATAATAGTATAATTCCCTTCTGAATGTTTCAATTGAACTTTCCTCCATCACGCTCTCAGAACTAAACCACTCGCTGCGTGAAAAAGATTTTCCTCATGTCATTTTTGCTTCTTTTACCAATTACTTTAAATTGGTGACTTCTCGTTCTTGATCCTTTTCTGAGTGGGAACAGTTTCTCCCTATGTACTCTGTCTAGACCCCTCACGATTTTGAATAGATCTATTAAAACTCCTCTCAGCCTTCTCTTCTCCAATCTATCTTCATAGCTGAAGTTCCTAATCCCTGGAACCATTCTCATGAATCTTTTCTGCATCCACTCTAATGCCTTTATACCGATTGTAGGCAATGCTTTTCCTTGGAGGAGACAAGCTAATATCAAGGATATGTGAGCGGCATAAACATGTTCTAACATATAAGTACATGCATCTCATGAAGATGAGCTGTGGAGGTGCAATATGCTTTAAACGAAGTGCCAAAGACTTGCAGTCGCTCTTGTGGCAGACAATGTGAGTTGGAAAAGTCATTTCAAGGAAAGACACCTCTTGAGTGTTTGCAGATGTTGCCCTTTGCAAAGGTGAAGATTTTTGACATGCAAATACTGAGAGAGTATGAAGTAAGGAGGTGAGTAAATGGTAGAGGATCTATATTCACAAGAGTGCCTAGACATACTTGAGCTATCCTTGTGAAAAAGTAACAATATACAGCCCCTTTCACTACCTCAAGATGTTCCAAAGTGTTTTGCAACTAATTATGTATTTTTGAAGTGTTGTAATGTAGGAAAAACAGCAACCAATTAGCACACAGCAAGGTCCTACAATCATTAAAGAGATAATGACCAGATAATCTATCTTTTAGTGATGTTGGTTGAAGGAAAATATTGCTCCAGACACCAGGAAATCTAACCTTGGTCTTCTTCACTATTTATGGGATATTTTATGTCCAACTGAAAGGACAGATGGAGCCTTGTTTTAATATCTCATTGAACCTCTTACGTAGTTCTTAAGGTGCTGAAGGTGGCACTGATTCCTCTGCACCTCCCACCAGATGGCCATTACCACCCTGTAATGGCTCTGCCAGCCTTCCAGGTCCGGCACTCTTGCTCTTCTGTCCCTGAGTTCTGACAAAAGGATGCATCCGAGAATCTGGGAGCCCATCCAGCTGTTGATACGGTCAAGGTTGCCACTGCTTCAGTCATTTTTGCAAAAGAGTGATGCCACTTTTTAACTTTTAATGGCTGCTCCAAAGCTGTATTTCCCTTCCTCGCAGTTGCAGTAAACCCATCAGGAGTGTTTTCACTGCTCCCAAAGCCACCTAGCATAGCAAATGAGGGCCTTGGCAGGAAATTGCCGAGGGTCGGTGATGGATTCTGACTGTTGGGTGATGTTCCCTCTCTGTTGCTAACCTCCCAACAGGGCAGAGGTGAATCCAAACCATAAACTCCTGCTTTGTTTTAGCAGCTGCTCTATAAGGCTGTAAAAAGATTAAAACATTTATGTGAACCTACTTTAATTTAAAACACACCATTTAAATGCAACTCATTTCCAAATCCTCTCTGTGGAAAAATCAAAAAATTGCAAAACGTGACGGCAAGCAAAAATGTAAGATTTAACATGTAATTGTTTTATTACAGGGGATTACAAAATAACTTTTTGGGTAGTTCTTTTCAATCTAAATCAACCAGAACTACCATTGATTTCTTCCATGTAAACCACAGTATTGACTTGAGATTTGATGCAGATGTCAGTAAATCTAATATCAATGCCATGGATTCTAATGGTGCAGCTTTGCAATGTTTTGTGTCAGTTTGCATACGCCAAACTGTTGGATCCTGAGAATAATGGATGAATAACATGTTAGACATTTCTCATAATCTCTTGCCTGCGGCAGTTAATTATACTAGTTTCTTTTTTAGAAAAATGGTGCTATTGCTTTTGGAAACTGTTACACTCTAAGTACTGGTGGGCAATTAGACCCAAGTTATATTGGTGGCATTACCTTTCTCTTTATGGCCAGGGAAAGTTGTGCATAAATATGTACTTGGCCACTGGCATGCAATACCAGTTAAATAGTAACTTTAACAAAGACTAAAGGGCTCGTTTGTTCTTTGCTACGAGTTGGAAAAAAAATGAAGGCGACTGGGCAACTTCAACTTTGCACCAGACGCAGTTATAATGCAGCCAACATAAAACTGCTGTAATGTGAGTAATCTCCTTGAAGTAATCTCACATTTTTTTCTTAAATTTGATTTGTATGTGGAGTTCACGCCAGTGTTGCGATATACAGTTTATGTTGTGAGCAAAACCAAAACTACTCCACCTTGGCACGAAATGTATAGTGACTGCAATTTTTAATTCCACTGTTAAAACGTCTGTGAAAAAAAATCAACAAATAATTGCCTTTATATAGCCCACTTATATATTTATGTTGGTAGAATTAATTGAATCTGTTTGCATTACATTTTGCTGTACAATGAATCACTTTTGCTATGTAAGTTGTGCTTGAAAAAAGATTTTAGCACTTCTGTGCTGAGCTATTTTCAGTGTCCTAAGTGGGATTAGAGATCTCAAAGGGATAGGCCAATAAACCACGTACCTGACTGTGTTCTAACCATAAACCTTAATACATTTATTTAGCTGGAATAAATTCATCTTTCACTGTGCAAAGTGTGTTTCATTTTGGCTGAAGTGCTGGATGCCATCTATAATTGAAGAAGTAATTCAAATTATATGTACAATAACATTTGTGCATTGCATAAATTCCTCCCTCTATCCTCCCTCTGAAATGTACTGATGATATACAGGGAACACTGGCACTACATCACAGTTAAGGACTAAAAGCCTTGAATATCAGACAAAAAAGCACGAGTCAAGATTAACAGGGCACCAGTTTATGAACCAGATGTTGCACTGATTCTCTGGTTGTTATTAAATAAGATTAGTTCATATGGAGTATGGTAATTATACCTCTATTGGCACAATCCACAGTATCTGGAAACAGCTCGTTCAACGTTAAGCAACAGGCGTATTTATTACTGATGATTTCTGGCTGCCAGTATTAAGAATTTAAGTGCAAATATAGCAAATTCTCTTCAGTTGCAAGGATGGAAAAATTCTACTCTTTAAGAAAAATCTGTTATGATGCCTGTGAAAATTGGTCAGCTGTTATCCTAACAAATATGCCAGAATCATGCCCTCATCAAAGAATAGCACCACTTATGGACATAGGAACATAGAAACAGGAGTAGACCACTTAGCCCCTCGAGCCTGTTCTGTCACGTAATGAGATCATGGCTGATCTGCGGCCTAATTCCATAAACCTGCCTTTGCCACATATTCATTAATACCTCTGGCTAACAAAAATCTATCAATCTCAGATATAAAATTAACAACACTTACCTCACTGACGTTTTTTTAATTCATTCACAGGATTTGGGTGTCACTGGTAAGACCAACATTTATTGCCCATCTGAGAATACAGTGGTGAGCTGCCTTCTTGAACACAACTGAGTGGCTTGCTAGGCCATTTCTGAGGGCAATTAAGAATCAATCATTTTTAATGGTGACGTTGCTTTTGGACACATACTGTAAGTAATGGTTTGAGTGCTTCGAGTGATGCCGGGCCAATAGACCCAAGTTATTTTGGTGGTTTCACCTCTCTCTTTAAGGCCACAGAAAATAAGCATATATATGCTTGGTTCACAGGAATGCAAATACCAACACATTATAGGCCAGATCAGTAAAGGCCAGAAGATTTCCCTTCCCGAAAGGACATTAGTGAACCATGTGGGTTTTGACAACAGTCTAATAGTTTCATGGTCACCTTTACTGATATAGTTTATTATTTCATATTTTATTTTATTGAATTTAAATTTCTCAGCTGCTATGGTGAGGATTTGAACTCAAGTCTTGGGATTACTAGTCCAGTAACATTGCCACTATAATAAAAGCAAAATACCAATATAACATTACCACTATGCTCTTATATCCATGCACTTGTACCCAAGACCCTGGAAACTCAGGAGGAAGATAGCCACTCTTTGGGGATGTGGTTTATTGGATTTCTCTGCAGAAAACATGGAATCACGGCCCTTGTATGAGCAGGTATATTTTTAAAAAACCTCTACTCCAATTATCTGGCCTGGAACTCCTAGGTGGGGTCAATGTGCTCCCTTCAAGAGTTTGGTTTACCTCACCTCACTGGGTATATTGATCTCCAAACCTCACACCAGATATCAGTGAGGTCAAGGAAGTAGGAATTCCCAGTGTTGAGTGTTTGTGCCCATCTGGCTCCATCCCCTAAGCCCACAGACCATGTTTGGGTGGATAGATTCCTCCCCAGACAGGGCCCACTGGAAATTACCTGTATCCAGGCCCTTACTGGAGTTGTGGAGGGAGGACAGCAGAAGGCCTATTTATTTTCAGAGCCTGTGTCTATGTCTCAGGATGGTACAGTGGTTATGGAGGAGATAGTGACCATGATCTATAATCATACAGCAGGAAATGCATCAATAATCTACATTGATATATTGCAGGAAGTTTGAGCCAATGATCTATAACATAACGAGTGATGCATCAACAAACCGTAATATAGACGAGGCTGTGCCATGATGTATACAGCTGGATGCTGCAGTAGAAATAACAATAAGGTTAATAGTGCTCACCATTATTAAAGTGTAAATCAGACTATAACTGCCAGTGACTGCATATGTTCAGTTAAACACAGAATTCCAAAAATTGCCATGCTTCTCCAGGAGCTTCACTATAAGAGTAACTTACAAAGAGACTTGGCATTGAAATAAATTGAATGGCGTAAACTGCTGTACTTTCCTGATATATATGCACTATACTGGTCAGGAAAAGTTAGGTGTTGTCCATTCCAGTGTAAGTACATTCTCTTCCTCAAAAGGCAGTGACTTCTCTACCATGGAATCTCCCTGCTCAGCATAGTGGGAAAGTCTTCGCTCGAGTCATTTTAAACAGACTCCAGAAGCTGGCTGAGTGTGTCTACCCTGAGGCACAGTGCAACCTTTGAGCAGAGAGATCCACCATTGACATGCTGTTCTCTCTTCACCAGCTACAGGAGAAATGCCGTGAACAACAGATGCCCCTCTATGTTGCTTTCATAGATCTCACCAAAGCCTTTGACTTTGTCAGCAGACGTGGTCTCTTCAGACTACTAGAAAAGATTGGATGTCCACCAAAGCTACTAAGTATCATCACCTCATTCCATGACAATATGAAAGGCACAATTCAACATAGCGGTGCCTCATCAGACCCCTTTCCTATCCTGAGTGGTGTGAAACAGGGCTGTGTTCACGCACCTACACTATTTGGGATCTTCTTCTCACTACTGCTCTTACATACGTTCAAGTCTTCAGAAGAAGGAATTTTCCTCCACACAAGATCAGATGGCAGGTTGTTCAACCTTGCCCATTTTAGAGCGAAAACCAAAGTATTGAAAGTCCTCATCAGGGAACTCCTCTTTGCTGACAATGCTGCATTAACATCCCGCACAGAAGAGTGTCTGCAGAGACTCATCGACAGGTTTGTGGCTGTCTGCACCGAATTTGGCCTAACCATCAGCCTCAAGAAAATGAACATCATGGGACAGGACATCAGAAATGCTCCATCCATCAATATCGGCGACCACCCTGTGGAAGTGATTCAAGAGTTCACCTACCTAGGCTCAACTATCACCAGTAACCTGTCTCTTGATGCAGAAAAAAACAAGCGCATGGGAAAGGCGTCCGCTGCTATGTCCAGGCGGGCCAAGAGGATGTGGGAAAAATGCGCACTGACACGGAACACAAAAATCTGAGTGTTTCAAGCCTGTGTCCTCAGTACTTTGCTCTACGGCAGCGAGGCCTGGACAACGTATGTCAGCCAAGAGCGACGTCTCAACTCATTCCATCTTCGCTGCCTCCGAAGAATCCTTGGCATCAGGTGGCAGGTCCGTATCTCCAATGCAGAAGTCCTTGAGGTGGCCAACATCCCCAGCATATACACCCTACTGAGCCAGCGGCGCTTGAGATGGCTTGGCCATGTGAGCCGCATGGAAGATGGCAGGATTCCCAAGGACGCATTGTACAGTGAGTTCGTCACTGGTATCAGACCCACCAGCCATCCTTGTCTCCGCTTTAAAGACGTCTGCAAATGCGACATGAAGTACTGTGACATTGACCACAAGTTGTGGGAGTCAGTTGCCAGTAATCGCCAGAGCTGGCGGACAGCCATAAAGGCGGGGCTAAAGAGTGGCGAATCGAAGAGACTTAGCAGTTGGCAGGAAAAAAGACAGAAGTGCAAGGAGAGAGTCAACTGTGTAACAGTCCCAACAACCAATTTTATCTTCAGCGCCTGTGGAAGAGTCTGCCACTCTAGAATTAGCCTTTATAGCCACTCCAGGTGCTGCTCCACAAACCACTGACCACCTCTAGGCATTTACCCATTGTCTCTTGAGACAAGGAGGCCAAAGAAGAAGAAGAAGACATTCTGTTCCTCAAAAGGCAGTGGAAGCAGAGTCTTTGAATATTTTTAAAGCAGAGGTAGATAGATTCTTGATATGCAAGGGGGTGGAAGGTTATCGGAGATAGGTGGAAATGTGGAGTATTCAGTTCAGCCATGAACTTATTGAATGGCGGAGCAGGCTCAAAGGGCTGAGTGGCCTACTCCTGCTCCTAATTCATATGTTCATATGTTCGTATGTACCCTTTTAATGGCATGTTAAGTCTTAATTACTGCCAAACGATCTCTCTAACACTGAAAATTAACTTTAACAAGTGTGGAATTTTATTCCTTCAGATTTAAACTATTGTTCAATCTTTTTTAAAAAAAGATTAGATCACGTTACTTTTTCTTTCTATCTGTTTTACCTTGTTTCTTTCCCTCTCTTTATTTGGCTTTCTGTATATGATCTGACATTGAATTAACTATTCTGATACTTATTGGTTCAGACTCTGTGCTGCTCATTAATGATTCTCAAATCTGATTGGTTCAGGAGGTACGCAGTTGCCTGCTCTGTGCACACAGGTCCCAGATGCTCTGTAGAGGACGTTGTGCATTTTCGATGTTTGGCTGAAGCTGCAGTGCAAAAGCCCATGGAAAGTCTATGGGAAAGTACAAGTCCAATGAACGGCTAGTGGCATCCATTCACTGATAAGCACAAAATCTGGCCTACTGTCATTTAGCCGAACTTGCATCACCTTTGTATAAGTATATTGCAAAGGAATTTATCAGTGATCTATAGTTACATAGCAAAGGGGTACATTATCGATCTGTAATAATGAAATGGGGTGTGCATCTATCATCACAGAAGAGGATGCCAATTATTGTAACAGGTTTGAAATTTCTGGTCCATTATAAGTTATTATCCATGTGTTCAATTCCCTCCATGGCCTCAACTCTCCCTGTCTCTGTAATCTCCTCCAGTCCAACAGCACTCCAAGAACTTTATGCTGCTCCAATTCTGGCCTCCTGCATATCTCTATTTAAATTGCTCCACCATTGGTTGTCATGCCTTCAGCTGTCTACTTCCTTTACTAGTTTATTGGCTAGTTGTTCTTATTTGTACTAGATATTCTCTTAGGTTCAGTATCACCAGTCATTCCCTTAAATGGACCTGCATCCCTTGCGATTTTACTGCAGGGGTTATATCGATAAGCTGTAATCATACAGCAGGGGAATACATCAATGATCTGTAACTACATACTATGGGAATGCACCACTGCTCTGTAATCACCATATAGTGAGGAGGCATGAGTGTTCTGTAGTTCAAAATGAAGGGGTTACAATATTGATCTGAAATCATGTAATGGGGAATGCATCAAAATCAGGAATCATACAGTGGGATTACATGAATTATGTTCAGGAATGTAGTAGGAATGCATCAAATAATCATATGGTAGGGATTACATAAATAGTCTGTGTACATACAACAAGGACTGCATCAATGATTTGTAATCATGTAGCAAGGAAGTGCTACCTCATTTTTGCCATATCTGACTTGCCCGTCCTCTTTCCTGCTTATTTTGCTACTTTTCCCTCAATTCTCTTGGTCTTCTGGCCCAGTTCTAGAAATATGTTTTGTTATTAAAAGTTGGGCTCTCCTTTCCCTCCACCCTGCTCCTGTGCTGCCAACCCTGGCCATTCAGCACCACTCCTATGTTGCTGACCATGGCCACTGTCACTGCTCTCCTCCAGCCCCTCTCTTTTGCTGGCAACCCTGGCCATTACCACCACTCCTCTTCTTCCCCAGTGCATATATGGTATTTCACAATTTACAGCGCACTGAACAACAGGCAGAAAACCGTGGAATTGTTATATGCATAATAGCCATATACCATTCAATAGATTCAATAATTTATATCTCACTGGGAAATTCATACACACTTCTCTGTTACCTGGACATGCATTGCACTATTTCACAACTGTAAACAATTAAAAAAGGATAAGAACAAGATCTGAAGCCCATCAGTGCCCATGCTTTCCATTAGACAGAGTTAGCTCTTGTACCATATGTCATCAACCGTGAAAAATGAGGGCAGTGAAATTCCACAGGGAAAAGCCAATAGCTACTTATTCAAAGACAGGAAGTGGAAGTGGTGTCATTGACCACCTGAACTTGCGCAGAGTAGAAAGTGACTTCAGCAACACAGTCTCATGTAATTTGTACCGATTTCTGTGAATCGAGTTTTCTTGCTGCAATTATATAGGGTCAAAACAAACAACTTAATTTCTTCAGTTTATTCTGTTCATTTTAATCTCCATGTTATTATAGTGGCAGCTGTTGCTGGTCACTGTTTGGGTGCATTGACATCACAATGGTTGAGTACAACTAATTTAACTTTTCAGGACTATACAGGTATTGTCACCCTTTGAGCAAAGCCACATCTGATTAACTATAAGGATATAGCAGGGAAATGAATCAATGATCTATTGTCATACAGTTAGGAACTACATCAATACCTATTGTTGTACAATTGAGGAATGATTTTTTTTTTAGAGAAACAGCACTGAAACAGGCCCTTCGGCCCACCGAGTCTGTGCCGACCATTAACCACCCATTTATACTAATCCTACACTAATCCCATATTCCTACCACATCGTCACTTGTATTCCCCTACCACCTACCTATACTAGGGGCAATTTATAATGGCCAATTTACCTATCAACCTGCAAGTCTTTTGGCTGTGGGAGGAAACCGGAGCATTCGGAGGAAACCCACGCAGACACAGGGAGAACTTGCAAACTCCACACAGGCAGTACCCAGAATTGAACCCGGGTCGCTGGAGCTGTGAGGCTGCGGTGCTAACCACTGCGCCACTGTGCCGCTATCATAGAAACATAGAAACATAGAAAATAGGAGCAGGAGTAGGCCATTCGGCCCTTCGAGCCTGCTCCGCCATTCATTATAATCTTGGCTGATCATCCAACTCAGTAACCTGTTCCCGCTTTCGTCCCATACCCTTTGATCCCTTTAGACCCAAGAGCTATATCTAACTCCTTCTTGAAAACATACAATGTTTTGGCCTCAATTGCTTTCTGTGGTAGCGAATTCCACAGGCTCACCACTCTCTGGGTGAAGAAATTTCTCCTCATCTCAGTCCTGAAAGGTTTACCCCGTATCCTTAGACTATGACCCCTGGTTCTGGACTCCCCCACCATCGGGAACATCCTTCCTGCATCTACCCTGTCAAGTCCTGTTAGAATTTTATAGGTTTCTATGAGATCCCCCCTCACTCTTTTGAACTCCAGCGAATATAATCCTAACTGACTCAATCTCTTCTCATGTGTCAGTCCCACCATCCCAGGAATGAGTCTGGTAAACCTTCGCTGCACTCCCTCTATAGCAAGAACATCCTTCCTCAGATAAAGAGACCAAAACTGCACCCAGTATTCCAGGTGTGGCCTCACTAAGGCCCTGTATAATTGCAACAAGACATCCCTGCTCCTGTACTCGAATCCTCTCGCTATGAAGGCCAACATACCATTTGCCTTTTTTATCGCCTGTTGGACCTGCATGCTTACCTTCAGTGACTGGTGTACAAGAACACCTAGGTCTCGCTGTTTCTTTCCCCTCTCGGTTTATAGCCATTCAGATAATAATCTGCCTTCCGGTTTTTGATAACCACACATTTATCCACATTATACTGCATCTGCCATGCATTAGCCCATTCACTCAACTTGTCTAAATCACCCTGAAGCCTCTCTGCATCCTCCGCACAACTCACCCTCCCACCCAGTTTTGTGTCATCTGCAAACTTGGAGATATTACATTTAGTTCCCTCATCTAAATCATTAATGTATATTGTGAATAGCTGGAGTCCTAGCACTGATCCCTGCGGTACCCCACTAGTCACTGCCTGCCCTTCGGAAAAAGACCCATTTATCCCTACTCTTTGTTTCCTGTCCGCCAACCAATTTTCTATCCATCGCAATACACTACCCCCAATCCCATGCGCTTTAATTTTACACGCTATCATCGTATAGCTAGCAGGGAATCTATTAATAATACATTGTCATGTTGTTGAGATATACATCAATGGTCTATCTTTATATTACAGAGGGGTATCAGTGATCTGTAATTATTCAGTGGGAGATACATCAAGGATCTATAATTATAGAGTGGGGGGCACATCAGTGATTTGTCATTATATAACTGGAATAGAACCAATGGCCAAAATCATATTGCCGAGTGATGCCTCCATTATCTATATATGGCCTGGTTTGCATTAATAATCTATAAGTCTGTTAACAGGGGAATGCAACAAATATCTACAATCATATAGCAGAGTTACATCGGAAATCATACAGAGGGGACATGCTTACATGATGTATAATCATATAATGGGGAGGTCCATCAATTATCTATACATATAATGAGTAGGTATTAATGTTCTATAGTTATATTGCATCATTATGCGGATGATCTATGATCATATAGCAGGAAAATGCACCAATGATTTAGAATCATATGGATGATACCTAAAAGATCTATAAACATATCACAGGCATTTTATATATAACCTATAATGATGCACCAGGGATGCTTCAATATTTAGTAATTAACTAATAGAGGCAAGTATCAATAATATTTTGACATAAAGCAGACAAATGCAATAATGATGTAGAACCATATAGCACAGGATGCATCAATGATTTCTAATTAAAAATCTGGGGGAGTGTATCAATGATCTTATAATCATAAGGTGAGGAAGTATGTCAATGACCTATATCTATATGATGAGGGTATGCATCAATGATCTGTAACCATATAGCCAGCATCTAAAGTCATGCTCTTTGGTTACAAAGTGGGGTTTGTTCCCATGATATATAGTGATTTATAATCTTTCCTACACAACATTCACCTCAGTGTCACAGATTAATGATATGAAATTGAAAAAGATGACAGAATTACAAACGTGAAGTTGAGAAAATCACAAAAATGACAAAATACTCTATTAGACCATGTGAATTTTGTCATTTAGAAATTCTAATAGGCCTATTTTGTTTTACCAATTGTCACACGAACATACAAACATACGAATTAGGAGCAGGAGTAGGCCACTCGGCTCTTCGAGCCTGCTCCATCATTCAATAAGTTCATGGCTGAACTGATTACTCCACATTTCCACCTACCCCTGATAACCTTCCACTCCCTTGCTTATCAAGAATCTATCTATCTCTGCCTTAAAAATATTCAAAGACTCTGCTTCCACTGCCTTTTGAGGAAGAGAATTCCAAAGACTCACAACCCTCTTTGAGAAAAAGTTTCTCCTCATCTCTGTCTTAAATGGGCAATCACTTATTTTTAAACAGTGACCCCCTAGTTCGAGATTTTCCTACAAGGGGAAACATCCTTTCCACATCCACCCTGTCAAGACCCCTCAGGATCTTATATGTTTCAATCAAGTCGCCTCTTACTCTTCTAAATTCCAGCGGATACAAGCCTCGCCTGTCCAATCTTTCCTCGTAAGACAGCCCACCCATTCCAGGTATTAGACTAGTTAACCTTCTCTGTACTGCCTCCAAAGCATTTACATCCTTCCTTAAATAAAGGAGACCAGTACTGTATACAGTACTCCAGATGTGGTCTCACCAATGCCCTGTATAGCTGAAGCATAACCTCCCTACTTTTGTATTCAATTCCCCTCGCGATAAACGATAACATTCTATTAGCTTTCCTAACTACGTGCTTTACCTGCATACTAACCTTTTGCGATTCATGCACTAGGTCACCCAGATCCCACTGCATCTCAGAGCTCTGCAATCTCTCACCATTTAGATAATATGCTTTTTTTTTATTCTTCCTGCCAAAGTGGATAATTCCACACTTTCCCACATTGTACTACATTTTCCAGATCTTTGTCCACTCACTTAACTTATCAATATCCCTTTGTAGCCCCCTTACGTCCTCGTCACATGTTACTTTCCTACCTATCTTTGTGTCATCAGCAAATTTAGCGCCATACCTTCGGTCTCTTCATCTAAGTCATTTATATAAACTGTAAAAAGTTGAGGCCCCCACACAGATTCCTGTGGCATACCATTCGTTACATTTTGCCAACCAGAAAATTACCCATTTGTGCCTACTGTCCGTTTCCTGTTAGCTAGCCAATCTTCTATCCATGCCAATATGTTACCCCCTACACCATGAGCTTTTATTTTCTGAAATAACCTTTGATGTGGCACCTTATCAATTGCCTTCTGGAAATCTAAGTACAATACATCCACTGGCTCCCCTTTATCCACAGCAGATGTAACTCCCTCAAAGAACTCCAGTAAATTGGTTAAACATGATTTCCCTTTCACAAAACCATGTTGACTCTGCCTGATTACCTTGAGTTTTTCTAAATGCCCTGCTATAACACCTTTAATAATAGCTTCTAACATTTTCCTCAGACAGATGTTAAGCTAATTGGCCTGTATTTTCCTGCTTTCTGTCTCCCTCCCTTTTTGAATAAAGGAGTTACATTCGCTATTTTCCAATCTAACGGAACCTTCCCCGAATATGGGGGATTTTGGAAAATTAAAACTAACGCATCAATTATCCCACTAGCCACTTCTTTTAACACCCTTGGATGACATCCATCAGGACCTGGGGGCTTGTCAGCCCGCAGCTCCAACAATTTGTTCAGTACTATTTCCCCTGTGATTGTAATATTCTTGAGTTTCTCCCTCCCTTCCATTTCTTGACTCACAGCTAATACTGGGATGTTACTTGTATCCTCAATAGTGAAGACCAATGCATAATATCTGTTCCATTAATTTGCCATCTCCTTATTATCCATTATTAATTCCTCAGACTCACTTTCTATAGGACCAACACTCACTTGTTAACTCTTTTCTTTTTTAAATATCTATAGAAACTCTTCCTATCTGTTTTTATATTTCGAGCTAGCTTTCTCTCGTACTTTAATTTTACCTTCCTTATCAATCTTTTAGTCATACTTTGCTGTTTTTTATATTCTATCCAGTCTTCTGACCTGCTTCCCATCTTTGCGCTATTTTAGGCTTTTTCTTTAAGTTTGATACTGTCTTTAACTGTTTTAGTTAACCATGGGTCCTTGGAATTTTTCTTTCTCGTTGAAATGCATCTATTCTATGTATTCTGAAATATCCCTTTAAATGTTTGCCACTGCATCTCTATTGACCTATCCCTTAACCTGATTTGCCAGTTCACTTTAGCTAGCTCTGCTTTCGTGCCCTCATAATTGCCCTTATTTAAGTTTAAAATACTAGTCTTGGACTGACTCTTCCCTCCCTCAAACGGAATGTAAAATTCAAACATATTATGATTGCTGCTACCTAGGGGCGCCTTAACTATGAGGTAATTAATTAATCCTATCTTGTTGCACAATACCAGGTCTAATATAGCCTGCTCTCTGGTTGGCTCCAGAATGTATTGCTTCAAGAAATTATCCCGAAAACATTCTATGTGCTCCTCATCTAGGCTACCTCTGCCCATCTGATTTTTCAAGTCTATTTGTAGGTTAAAATCCCCCATAATTATTGCTGTACCTTTCTGACAAGCTGCCATTATTTCTTCCTTTATACCCCATTCTACAGTGTTGTTAATGTTAGGTGGCCTGCACACCACTCCCACAAGTGACTTCTTGCCTTTATGATTTCTCATCTCTACCCAAACTGTTTCTACATCCTGGTCTCCTGAACTTAGGTCATCCGTCTCTATCATTAATTAACAGAGCTACCCCTCTACCTTTTCCTAGCTTCCTGTCCTTCCTAAATGCCATGTACCCTTTAATCTTTGACATCCTGCAGCCATGTTGTTGCAATGGCTATCAGTTCGTACTTATTTATTTCTATTTGCGCTTTCAGTTCATCTGTTTTATTTCGAATGCTATGTGCATTCAGATACAAAGCCTTTAGTTTTGTACTTTTATTATTTTTGTAACCTCTAGCCTTATCTGTTGATTTACTCTTAGATTTGTATGATCTATCCCTTCCTGTCACAGTCTATCATTTCCCATATTAATAGCTTTCTCTCTTGCCTTGCCTTTACTCCTTGATTTACCATATCTTCCCAAATTTGATCCCTTGCCCCCACTATTTAGCTTAAAACTCTCTCTACTTCCCTAGTTATGCGGCTCGCTAGAACACCAGCCCCAGCATGGTTCAGGTGTAGACCGTCCCAACGGTACAGCCACCACTTTCCCCAATACTGGTGCCAGTGCCCCATGAACCAGAACCCACTTCTACCACACCAGCCACGCATTAATTTCTCTAATCTTATTTGCCCTCTGCCAATTTTCATGTGGTTTAGGTAATAATCCAGAGATTATTACCTTTGAGTTTCTGCTTCTTAATTTGGTGCCTAGTTCCAGGTACTGACTATGCAGAACCTCTTTCCTTGTCCTGCCTATGTCGTTGGTACCTACATGGAGCACGATGACTGGGTCCTCCCCCTCCCACTGCAAGTTCCTCTCCAATTTTAATACCCACTACGCAATGCGATTACTTAATACTTCAGTGTGGGTGGCCCTAATATGAAGACTCTTTTGATTAAGGAATGTTTTCCCTGCCAAAGTGAAAAATATAAACAATATTTAATCTTATGTTTGTTGAACGTATATACAGTGCCTTGGGTAATGTGCTTAAAGTAACTGGCTGGGATGTGGGAAACACATAGATCACTAGCAAGTGCCATCTTCTGGATTTGTGCATGTAGCACACTCGCAGGATACACATTGCACAACTCATTGAAACAAATTCTGAATATATTGAATAAACTGAGTAGAATTCCAAAGATCTTTGGTTGAAATATGTGTGTGTATGAAACTGGAAGCAAACCAAATTCATAACCCAAAGTTGAAATATTTTGGATTGAGTCAAAAATGCCCAAATCATATTAATATTGTATAATTTAGGTTTGTCCTGGCCATGTACAAAGAGACAAAGGTTTTCAATATGTATTCATGCTGCTAGTGTAAAGATTCCACTTCTAGTTCTTGTTTTTTGGAATAGGAGTGAAATTTTAAAATTTCCCTCGAGCTTCTGCTGATCCACTACTGTAACGTCAGTGGGAAATCAATGGTTCCTTGGGAAGATTGCATAATGGCTAAAGCAGCCATTTACACTATTTATTCAAGGTTACTGCCGATTTCCCACTGAGATAACAGCAGTAGATTGGGAAAACCCCATGAAAATGCTCTATTTGTTTTTCTAATATATTTACCGGTGGTGGTGGGGAGTATCTGAGCAGTGGTGCATATACATCCGTAGTCCCATGGTTCAGTGGGTGCGTCTAGTCAGTGGTCAGTGTATGTGCTATTTTCCTTGTCATTGTTACAGGTTTGGTTGATCTCATCAGGGCGATATAGGAAAATGTGATTGTATTTAATCTCTGCTGATTTAGACCTAAGTTTAAGT